>NC_045975.1:23773363-24973363 GCF_010909765.2 Amblyraja radiata | reverse complement strand
CCCATCACCTAACTATGTTCACACACACCAGAATTTACAGACTTGGTCTTTACCTGTCCACCAGCATTAGTAATCCTGGCATCTTTATCTCTAAAATCATCTACTGCCTATGAGTTGAGATAAACAGACAGGAGATTAAATCTGAGCATTTCTTTGATTCATTGTGCTTGGAAGTAAACTGTGAACTTTTTGATTCAATTTTAACACAAGTAGGCACAAGGAACTGCAGATGCTGCTTTACAAAAAAAGACACAAAGTGCTGGAGTAACTTAGCAGTTCAATCAGCATCTCTGGAGAACATGGATTGATGGCATTACGGATCTGAACCCTAAATTTTTGTCTTTGTTGAGATAGCCCCTGAAAAATAATCATTCTTTGTTTACTTTAAGAAATGTTAACTACTTTGCCATCGGAGAGTAAAATGATTGTGAACTTGCACAGACAGTTATATCGATTTAAGATAGACACAAAGTGCTGAGATTATTCAGCAGGTCAGGCAGCATCCCTAAAGAAAAAGGATAGATGACATTTCAGGTCAGGACCCTTCTTCAGACTCTAAATGACTCGAAAAAGTGGCTTGAAACGTCATCCATCCTTTTTCTACAAAGATACTGCCTGACCTGCTGAGTTACTCCAGCACTTTGTGTCTATCATTGGTATAAACCAGCATATGCAGTTCTTTGTACTTGCAGTTATATTGACTCCTCTTTATGGCACTTTCCTGTTCCAATTTACCTAGTATATTTAGGTAGACAAAAGTGCTGGAGAAACCCAGCGGGTGCAGCAGCATCTATGGAGCGAAGAAAATAGGCAACGTTTTGGGCCGAAACACTTCTTCAGACTGATGCAGGGTGGGGGAGGGGGTTGCGGGAAGAAAGGAAGAGGAGGAGCCAGAGGGCTGAGGGAGAGCTGAGAAGGGGAGGATACAGCAAGGGATACTGGAAATTGGAGGTCAATGTTCAAGCCGCTCGGGTGCAGATTGCCCAAGCGGAATATGAGGTGCTGCTCCTCCAATTTCCGGTGGTGCTCACTCTGGTCTCACCGATGTAGATCAGCTGACATCTAGAGCAGCGGATGCAATAGATGAGGTTGGAGGAGGTGCAGGTGAACCTCTGTCGCACCTGGAACGACTGCTTGGGTCCTTGAATGGAGTCGAGGGTGGAGGTAAAGCGACAAGTGTAGAATCTCCTGCGGTTGCAAGGGAAAGTGCCGGGGAGGGGGTGGTGCGGGTGGGAAGGGAAGAATTGACCAGGGAGTTACGGAGGGAGCGGTCTTTGCGGAAAGCAGACGGGGGGGGAGATGGGAAGATGTGTCGCGTGGTGGGGTCACGTTGGAGATGGCGAAAATGACGGAGGACTATTTGTTTTATGTGACGGCTAGTGGGGTGGAAGGTGAGGACTAGGGGGACTCTGCCCTTGTTCCGAGTGGGGGGATGGGGAGAGAGAGCAGTGTTGCGGGGTTTTGAAGAGACCTTGGTGAGAGCCTCATCTATAGTAGGGAAGGGGAACCCCCGTTCCCTGAAGAATGAGGACATTTCCGATGCCCTGGTGTGGAACACCTCATCCTGGGAGCAGATGCGGCGTAGACGGAGGAATTGGGAGTTGGAGATGGAGTCCTTACAGGAAGCAGGGTGGGAAGAAGTGTCGTCTAGATAGCCATGGGAGTCAGTGGGTTTATAGTGGATGTCAGTCAGAAATCTATCACCTGCGATGGAGATAGTGAGGTCAAGAATGGTAGGGAAGTGTCGGAAATGGTCCAGGTGTTTTTGAGTGCCTGATGGAAGTTATGTGGTGAAGTTGATGATGTCAATGAGTTGTGTGTGGGTGCAGGAGATGGCACCAAAGCAGTCGTCGATGTAGCGGCGGTAGAGGTCGGGGATGGGGCCCTGGTATGTCTCGAACAAGGAGTGTTCGACGTACCCTACAAAGAGGCAGGCATAGCTGGGGCCCATGCGCATGCCCATAGCTACGCCTTGTATTTGGAGGAAATGGGAGGAGTCAAACAAAAAGTTATTGAGGGTAAGGATCAGCTCCGCTAGGCGGAGGCGAGTATCTGTTGGTTCTCTGGTCGAGGAAGAACTGGAGGGTTTTGAGACCCTCCTGGTGAGGGATGGAGTTGCAGAGTGACTGGACGTCCATGATGAAGATGAGGGGATGGGGGCCTAGAGAATGGAATGCCCGGAGACGATGGAGTGTCTGAGGTGAACCTTGAACATAGGTCGGGAGGGATTTAACCAGGGGGGATAGGATGTAGTCGAGGTATGTGGAAATAAGTTCGGTAGGGCACGAACAGGCAGAGACAATGGGTCTACCGGGACAGTCAGGTTTGTGGATTTTGGGGAGAAAGTAAAATCGAGCCGTGCGGGGCTGGGGAACGATGAGGTTGGAGGCTTGGGGGGGGGGGGGGGGGGGGGGGTGCGGCGCAGGGAGCCGGAGTTGATGAAGTCTATATTTTCAGTATTATCCCAAAATACAATAGATGAGAAAAGTATTGCAGTCTTTGTAATTACACTTTCCACTGGACTGTGCTGAGAAGCAGTACTTCTGAATATTACTTAGTACAGAGTGAGCACAACCTCTACTCCCTGAACAAGGCATCATTGTTGAGGAAAATCATCTTATTGTAATTACTGCCAATTATTAGTCTTGCTCTGTCCTAATAACACCAAATTTTTGCCTTGTACTTCTGTTTTGCAGAATCACAAAGAATTGTTTGCTCTTTGATCCCATAATACCAGAGGATATTGATGAGTTACAGATTACTGGAATTAATTACCTTGGCAACGTACTCCTTTTTCAACTTGCAAAGGAGCAGGCGACAGTTGTTTTGACGCAATGTTATGAAGTTCAGGATATGGCCTTGGAAGTTGTTCTTCGGGATTCAGGAGAAATCTTTGTTTTGGATAAAGGTACAGGAAAGCTTGTATCATAATTTGATTGGGATGATGTGAATTTTGACCGGACTAATGTATGTTGTGTGGTGTCCAGATTGAGACAGAAGGAAAAATGCGGGTGCATGCCAACATTTTACTTTCCATATCTATGTGATAGCATTTACAAAGGGTAGCACCTTTTTCTAATTGGAATATCCATGCTCCAAGCTTCTATTTGCAGCAATTAATTATGTAAATATGTACAGCACCTTTCATTTAGAAAATTAGTTTCATTTAGAAAAATTCTATGTCCCTTCACATCGAAAAATATGCCAGCTAACTTTTATTTTTAGTTTAGTGATTGCAGATCTAATTCTGTGACAAGCGCACAAAGTGCCGCCTGGCTAGGCTTCATCTTGGATCAGATTATTTTTGGATATTTAGCTTCTGTAAAATTGCCCCTGTGGAGGGTGAATGAGAAAGTGGCATAATATAGAACAGGTCTGCATAGGTGATTGATGGTCGGCTGAAGGGTCTGTTTCCATGCTATGTCTCTAAACGGCCCGGCCCGGGGGAGGTTCGGCGCCCATGTCGGGGGCGGCCCAGCCCGAGGCTGAAGACGGCACGGTACTCACGTGAGGGTGGCTGGGACGGTGTTCTGGCGGTGGTGGCCTGAGTCCGGGGTTCGGCCGCGGGCCAGCGGCTGCGTCTGCAGGACTGGTGGGCGGCAGCTTCGACCACCCCGGGCCGCGTGTTTGAGCCGCGGGACTGATTTATAACATCGCCCGGGGGGTATCGCCTCAGCGCAGAGGGAGAAGAGGAGGGAAGAGACTGCAGACCAAAGACTTTTGCCTCCATCACAGTGAGGAGATGCTGGGTGGACTCACTGTGGTGGATGTTAATATGTGTTTATTGTTGTTTTTATTGTATTATATGTATGACTGCTGCAATTTCGTTCAGACTTCGGTCTGAATGACAATAAAGGCTATCTATCTATCTATCTATCTATCTAAACTAAACTTGCTCAAAGAAAACTTTTGGGAACAACAAGTTAGATAAATGAATCATCCATTTTATGATGTTGATTTCCTTGTCACCATTTATGTTCATCTGATTTACAGGGAAAGCTTTTTTTCCACACAGAGGGTGGTGAGTGCCTAGAACATGCTGCCAGGGGTGGTGGTTGAGGCAGATACGATAGAGGTGTTTAAGTGACTTTTGTATAGGCATATAGATATGCAGGGAATGGAGGTATATGGATTATATCTGGTAGATAAGAGATGATCTTGACATCATGGTCGCACCAACATTGTGGGCTGAAGGTCCTGTTCGTGCTGTACTGTTCTGTATTGTATGATGTCAACTTAAAGAGCACATCTGTAGGTGGAGGATGAAGTGGTGGAATTTGTGAATGTGTCAGGTTGAATTGTGGAGGGATGGAGTGAATGATAATTAGCGTTGAAAGAGGCTAAGTATTGGGAACATAAGAGGTAGTGTGTTTATAATCCTATACTACGGTTATTTGTTTTTTCCAAAGAGGAAGAACGAGGCGACCGTGGCTGACAAGGGAAGTCAAGGACTATAAAACTAAAAGAGAAGGCGTGTAACATAGCAAAGATTAGTGGGAAACTGGAGAATTGGGAAGCTCAAGAACAGCAGAAGGTAACTAAAAAGGCAAGATGCAGAGAAAAGATGAAATACGAAGGTAAGGGAGCCAATAATATAAAAGAGGACAGCAAGAGTTATTTCAGTTATATAAAAAGAAGAGAATGATGCAGGAGAAGTGATAATGGGGAATAAAGATATGGCAGAGGAGTTGAATAACTTTTTTTGCATCAGTCTTCACAGTGGAAGACCCCAGCAATGTGCCTGAAATTCAAAAGAGTCAGAGGGTGGAAGTTCATGGAATGGCTACTGCTTGGGAGAAAGTGCTTGGGAAGCTGAAAGGGCTTAAGGTGGATAAGTCACCTGGACCAGATGGACCACACCCGAGGGTTCTGAAAGAGGTAGCATTAGAGATTGTGGAGGTATTGACAGTGATATTTTAAGAATCACTAGAGACAGGAGAAATCCCAGGTGACTGGAAAATTGCCAATATTACCCACACGAAGGGAGAATAGTGGGAACTACAGGCCTGTTAGTCTGACTTTGGTGGTTGGTAGGATTTTGGAATCCATTATAATGGATGAGCTAACGGAGTACTTAGAAGTTTACGATAAAATAGGCCAAAGTCAGCATGGCTTTGTGAAGGGGAGGTCTTCCTTGATAAATTTGCTGGAATTCTTTGAAGTCAATAGCAAGGAAGACAAAGGAGAGGTATTGTTTATTTAGATTCAGAATGCCTTTGATAAGGTCACACACGTGAGGCTGCTAAAGAAGAGAGAGCCCACGGTATTCAAGGGCAGATACTAGCATGGATATCAGGTTGGCTGGAGTGGCAACAAAGGGGGCTTTTCCTGGTTGGCTGTCAGTGACTAGCGGAGTTCCGCAGGGCTCGGTGATGGGGCCGCTACTCTTCACTTTGTATATTAATGATTTGGGTGAGGGGATTGAAGGCTTCGTGGCCAACTTTACGGATGATACGAAAATAGGTGGAAGGTCATGTGGTGTAGAGAAAGCAGAGACTCTGCAGAAGGACTTGGACAGGTTGGGAGAGTGGGCAGAGAAGTGGCAGATGGAATATAGTGTAGCAAAGTATGGAGTCATGCATTTTGGTAGTAGCAATAAAGGCGTAGACTATTTTCTAAATGGGGAGAGAATCCAGAAATCGTATGTGCAAAGGCACTTGTGAGAGCTGGTGCAGGACTCTCAAAAAGTTCATCTGTAAGTCGAATTGAGTTTGATTTCTTCACTACCGATTCGACTTGCAGATTAATTTTTTGGGAGTCCAGCACCAGCTCTCACAAGTCCCTTTGCGCATTCGATTTCTGGATTCTCTCCCCATTCATTTATTTCACAAAGTGTGTAGAGTAAATGAATTTTATTTCAAGAGGGCTTGTATACAAAAACAGGTATGTTTTTAGATAAGGCTGCATTTGGAATATTGTGTGCAATTTTGGGCATCATATCTGAGAAAGGAAGTGCTGGCTCTGGAGATGGTCCAGAGGAGGTTTACAAAAATAATCCCAGGAATGAGTAGGTTAACCTATGGTGAGCATTTGTTTGCACTGGGCCTGTACTCGCTGAAGTTTAGAAGAATGAGTGGTGACCTCATTGAAAAATACAGAATTGTGAAAGGCTTGGATAGAGTGGATGTGGAGTGGATATTTCCACTCATGGGAGAGTCTAGGACTGGAGGTCATAGCCTCAGAATTAAAGCACGTTCTTTTAGGAAGGAGATGAGGAGAATTTTCTTTAGTCAGAGGGTGGTGAATCTGTGTAATTCTTTGCCACAGAAGGCTGTGGAGGCCAAGTCAGCAGATATTTTAAGGCAGAGAGAGATATATTCTTGATTAGTACAGGTGTCAGAGGTTATGGGGATAAGGCAGGAGAATGTGGTTAGGAAGGCGATATAGATCAGCCATGATTGAATGGCGGAGTAGACTTGATGGGCCGAATGGCCTAATTCTACTTCTATCGCATATAAAACAATAGGCACAGTGCTAAATGTATGCCACTTACATTGCTCACCAAGATCACCAGAAACAAGTGTCACCAGTTTTTAAATGTCAAATGTACCAACAATGTAACAATGAAATTCATGCAGCAGTCTAACAGATCTGTAAACACAATACACATAGATAATATATAACAAACAAAGATACCATAAATTAATAACCCAGATACTAGTGCATACAATTCCTAAGTCTCTGACTACAACCAGGCTGTTCATAGTTCATAGTTGAGGTTAGCATTGTCTAGTGTTCAAGAGTCTGATGGTTGTTGGGATAAAGCTATTCCTGAACCTGGTGGTCACTTGTTTTAAGGCTCCTGTACTTTCTTCCCTGATGGGAGGAGTCAAATGAGAGCATGGCCAGGGTGGTGTGGGTTTTTGATGCTGGCTGCCATTTTGGAGCAGTACCTCCTATAGATAGATCCCTTCGATGGTGAGGGGGTCAGTACCTGTGATGGACCAATGGTATCTCCAACTCTCTGTAATCTTAATTTGTGGTCATTTGAGTTGCCAAACCAGACTGTGGTGTGACCGGTTAATATGCCCTCTGCCGTCCACCTGCAGAAGTCTTTGAGACTTTGAGACATCTGTCCTTGACTCTTGAAAGGCGCCCATAAAATAAATTTATTAGAAGTTCAAGAAAGTATTCATCAACGTACTGGAAGACTTCAAAAGGTATGGGGAGAGATGAAAATTGGTATTGAGATAGAGAATCAGCGATGAACATATTGAATAGCAAAACAGGCTTGGAGAAGCAAATGCTTCTTGGACAAAAGCGTAAATTTATAATGATCTATTTCATTATTTTTTTTCAGATCAACCTGTGTCTTTTCGTATGGGACCTGGAAAGATTCAAACCAGGTGTCACACTGATTCTTCTGAATTATCTACAAAATATTATCTTGGAAATGAATTATGTTTCCTTCTGTAAAGTACAGCTTCTGGCACTTTCTAGGAGTGATAATTTAAGGGACTAGGATAGTGAACTTTATAGTAAATTATTCATTTCATTTTTCCTGCCTTCCTCCACCAAAAATGTGGATTCTTGATGAGATAAGATTCCACAAGCATACATTATTTTCGAGTATTTGCTGTCTTTTTTAGCATGTATAAACCAAGGCAGAAAGTGACAGTATTATATTTTACATTATATTTAAACCTGAAGCTATTATTGAGTATATACTTTTCGGGAGAGCACATTGTGTATGGATGAAGGCTGGCAGCCCAGGCTGATTCCTTCCACCATTTCCAGTTTTCTGTTTATATCATTCAGCTAAATGCAACTAAATCTGCAATCGTTTCACTTCGGATGTATGTGGCTACACTCTAATACATCACTCGTTATCCACTGAGTTGTTGGAAGCTGCAGAATCTAATGTGATCCATTCAGGCATGTATTTTATCCAAATGTAATTTAGTTTCTCAAATATAAAACTCTCTTTAAAATTCAATATAAGGTAGTTCAGTAAATACTGTGCATTGACTCTTACACCTCATGAATAATTAAATTGGGTTTTGACCAATATTTCCTGCATTGAACTGTATCCCACCACTAAATGTAACTGCATATCTGGCATATCCCCCACCTCGCCGTTACTGTCAGGCCAGGAAACTGTTTCTGGTTCATAGAAGTGTGTGGAAAGGTGTGTTAGCATCACCAAGCCATAGCAAGAAATGAGGTGCCAGCCGGGTGGTATTGTAACACGTGACTGCATGAGTCACAACACTAGAACCCACCTCAGATGCCTTTGCTCCATCCCATTGTGAATGGCTGTGGATAATCCTCAACATTGCAGAGCTCGGCCAAAGGCTAAACTTAAACATCTGCAGCCATGTTCAGTGAGAAATGACAGAAGAAGGAATCTCCGGAATCATAAGTAAATTAGATACTTTTGTAATACTGTCCACCTAAGTACCATACAAATTGCAAAATGACTATTGGAAACGAGGGAAATAGTGAAAATAGTCTAATGATAACATTAGAGGAAACAGCGCAGTGAATAGATTGGGGAAGTGTTGAGATGGCGAAACACAGCTAACTGAAGCAAACACAAAATCATGGATTTTGAATTGCCGACTTAATTGCAGAAGGGCATATCGTTACATGAGCAGAAAAACAAGAGAAAAACAAGACCCTAAATTACAGTCAAATCAATATAGGCAACACTTGCAATATAAATTTGTAAAATTCACATGTAACCATAATAATGCGAATCCTATAAATTGCTGGATGTTGTTTGTGTCAGTGGAGTATCTTTGAGTTCTCACTTAAAGTGCTCGCTCGTGTTTACCGTTACAAAAACTGAATAAACCGTTTTGTTTTAAACTCACCATTACTGTATGAGATTTTTGTGTACTGTCCAATCTGAGTCATAATTAAGAGGGTGACTGGACTGCATGTGAACGACAGATTCAGGGTGCAGGTCAAACACACAAATCCGTGCAACTGCAACTAATCTATTTCGGTACCCCACCATCAAAGGAACCTGTTTTCCGTCAAATTGATGTGAAGAAGCTGGGAGGAATGGATGCAGAAAATACCATGGGACCAGATACGAGTAATTGCATTTCTAGCCCAGCTCTTTGGGTTCCCAGATGGTGGAAGGGAAGAGATTATAAAGGCAGGAGTGGTATCTCCTTCGATTGCATGTCAAAATGCTGTAAGACGATTAATTGTTCGTAGTGTTGGAAAAGTGAATCAATGACATATGGAAGGAATGTATTGGACAGAGCCATGAGAAGGATTGTGGTTGATGTTGGAGATGAAAGACAGACACAAACCTCAATGTAAGCCACAAACATATGACCTCAGTTTCCATTTATAGTCTCTGGGACTCAATTCTGAATTTAATAATTTAGATGTTCCCTCTGTGATTCTCTATGGAAGTTTTCTTTCTCATTACTGGAAACTGTTGCTATCCACAGATAGTTCTAGGCCAAGGGCACACTGATTTAACCTTGTGAATATGGATCGGTGACATTTTGGTTGGAACCTTACATCAGAATGTCTAAAATGTGCTTAATCTTGTGTACTCAGTGTGGTCTACTATCTTATACTTTTATACTTAGTATGATTCTGCCTAATTTTATCGTTTTTGGAGATACAGCTTGGAAACAGGCAGGATCTTCGGCCCACTGAGTCCATGCTGACCAATGATCACCTGTACACTATTTCTATCCTAATCATCGGGGAAAAATTAACAGAAATCAATTACAAGCCTGCACACTTTTGGGATGAGGGAGGAAATCCTAGCAGGCAGAGAAAACCCACGCGCTTGCAGGGAGAACGGGCAAACTGCGAATAGATAGCACACATAGCCAGGATTAAACCGGGCCTCTGGCACTGTAAAGCAGCAACTCTACCGCTGCCCGACCTTGCTGCCTAATATATATTAGGATTGTATCTGAACTGTGTGCAAAAATACAAAGAATTTCACTGCACTTGGGTACATGTAACTATAAAGTGCCGAAGATAGACACAAAGTGCTACCGTAACTCAATGGGCCAGCCAGCATCTCTGGAGAAAAGGGATGGGTGACGTTTCGGGGCAGGACATTCAAAATGTAGATACAGGGAACTGCAGTCTGAAGAAGTGTCACCATCCTTTTTCTCCAGAGATGCTGCCTGACCAGCTATATTATGCCAGCACGTTGTGTCTATCTTTGGTTTAGTTTTTAGAGATACGGTGCGGAAACAGGCCCTTCGGCCCACCGAGTCCGCACCGGCCATCGATCACCACACACTAACAATATCCTACACACACTAGGGACAATTTACACTTATACCACACCAACTTATACCACACCATCCACGGCCCTCAGCCTCAGTACCGGCTCTCCACAGGGCTGCGTGCTGAGCCCCCTGCTCTACACCATCTACACACATGACTGCACCCCCGCCCACCACAGCAACACCATTGTCAAATTTGCGGATGACACTACGATGGTGGGACTCATCTCCGGGGGGGACGAGTACGCCTACCGGGATGAGGCGGAGCAGCTGACAGTGTGGTGTGGGGAAAATAACCTGCTCCTCAACACCTTAAAAACCAAGGAGATAATAATAGACTTCAGGAAGAATAAAACGGACATGGTACCATTAATTATCAGAGGGGACTGTGTGGAGAGGGTGGCGGATTTCCGCTTCCTGGGAATCCAAATTGAGGAGGACCTGACATGGAGCGTGAACACCTCTGCGCTGCTGAAAAAGGTCCAGCAGAGACTGCACTTCCTGAGGGTGCTCAGGAAGAATAACATCACTCAGAGACTGCTGCTGTCCTTTTATCGGTGCTCCATTGAGAGCATCCTAACATACTGTGTATGCGTGTGGTACACCAGCTGCACAGCGGCTCAGAGGAAAGCGATCCAGAGGGCCATTGACAACGCCCAGAGGATTGTCGGCTGCCCTCTCCTTACCTTGGAGGACTTACACAGTTCCCGCTGCTTCAAAAAATCCCAGAGTATTATAAAGGACATTTCCCACCCTGGACACTCCCTGTTTGAACTGTTGCCGTCAGGCAGACGGTACAGATCTACAAGGACAAGGACAAACAGACTTAAAAACAGTTTTTACCCCACTGCTATAAAGGCACTAAATGTAGCCGCCAAGGAACGTAGGGGCGATACATACTAAGGGACTGTGGTACACTGTGAAATTGACAGAAGGATGTAGGGTTGGGTGTTTATGCGTGCTATTTTCATGATATTTATTTTAGTTGTTTATCTTTTTTTTAAAATATTTTACCTTGTATGTATCGTTAGCTTTTAGAAATGTTTGAATGGTGCACTGACTGGCTGACATTTTTATATTTCATTGTACATGGTTCATGTTACAATGACAATAAAGAAACTATTCTATTCTAACTATTCTAATTTGCCTAGAAAACCTGTACCATCTTTGGAGTTTGGGAGGAGATCGGAGCAGCTGGAGTAAACTCACACAGGTCACAGGGAGAACGTACAAACTCCGTACAGCCAGCACCTGTAGTTGGGATCGAACCCGGGTCTCCGGCGCTTCAAGCGCTGTGAGGCAGCAATTCTTCCGCTGCGCCACTGTGTCTTTGGTATTAACCAGCATCTGGATTTCTTTGTTTCTACTGACCATAAAGCATCATTGACTTTGGGCTGTTTTTGCACTAATATTGGAGTAGTTAATGTATTGATTTTTTGTTTATGATATATTATCCGTGTGTATTGTGTTTAGAGGCCTGTTATGCTGCTGCAACTTCACTTTTTTATTATATTGTTTACAGTGTACAATGTTTACATATTCTGTTGTGTTGCTGCAAGTGAGAATTTCATTGTTCTATTTGGGACATATGACAATAAAACTCTCTTGACCAAGAGTGTTATTATTCTGTTGCCAATTAAACACACTTGACCAAATATCATAGAGCTCTATGATCTATGCTCTTGACTCGTTGCACCGAGTGACGGGTCCTCAGACATGGTGAATATCGCGAGAACTTGGAGAGGGAGAGGGGGAGGGGCGAATGTGTCATTTCGAATGTGATTGCGTCACCGAGCGCTGCCTTGTGATTGGCTAGCGCTGTAACGGCCGCTGAGTTTAAACGTTTAAACGGCGGCGGGTGGCGCGCGCTGACCGGGAGCGGCGGTTCCCTTGTGTCCGGTCCTCGTCTCTGCAGCGGCTGATCCGCGGACCCACCTCCGTCCCTGGACTCTCCCGGTGAGTGGCTCCATGATGTGGAGCGGGGGGTTGGGGTGAGGAAGCGCGGCCGCTGGATGCACCGGCCCGGCCCGGCGGGGCCCGGGATCGCCGGGCTGTAGATACGCTGAACGGAGCCGGCAGCGGGGTCCAAGCACGCTGACTGAAAACAAATTGGTTCCCTTTGTGCTTTTGCTCTATCTCTCATGCTAGTTTATCGAAAGATAGACACATAATGCTGGGTAGACAAAAAAAACTCAACAGGTGAGTTTTTCCAGCATTTGTTTGCCTACCTTCGATTTTTCCAGCATCTGCAGTTCTTTCTTAAACCCAAAATGCGGGAGTAACTCAGCGGGACAGGCAGCGACTCTGGAAGGAAGAAATGAGTGACGTTTCGGGTCGAGACCCTTCTTAGTTTGTCTATGACTCTCACAAATGAGCTGATAAAAGCCGTGCCGGCTATTGATTCTTTCCTTGGGAGGCGCTCCCATACCTTGGATGGGCCTAACTTGCAAAGTTTATTTTGCATACCAAGATAACCGTTCTTATTTGCTGCATCTGAATATTAACTTTTTGTTTCATGTGCCATCTTGGTCGGCACGGGCTGATGGCTGTTTCCCTGCTGTGTGAGCGACTCTATGACGATGACAAGAACGTCCAGATCCCTCTGCAATCTCTCCATTCAGATATTAGTCTGCCTTTGGCTTCTTCCATGCTGCTTGCTTAGTCACAGCTTTATATATCCTGAAAATATTTACGTCCTGAAGCGTGCAGGATGCTTATTCAGTTTCTGCCGCACCCACTTTTGCTTCTCAACACCCCCATTATATTTCACTTGACTACAAACCTTTGAATTTAAACTGGACGGAAACTGCTCTTAACGTTGTCGTTCAAGTATTATGCTTTTTCTAATCTGTGATTTTTGTGTTATTTAAATTGTTGCTATCAGTAACAGGAGTCGACTTGGTTTCCTGTGTTTACCCTCTTTTTTCCCCCATGCCGGCTTTTTGAAACTACGTTTATGCATTCCCATCCAGTCTATGATGTTTTCCTAAACCCTTCGCATGGAGCATCGAAATATCATCTTTGTATATGATAACTAGTTGATGTCATTACATAGAAAAATGTTCATAACATATGACTAATGGCCCTTCATGCCTGTCCTGCCATTCAAGTAGTCATGGTTGATTTGCTCCAGGGCTCATCTCCTTTTCTACCCCAGTTTCCGTGACTCCATTTCCTGATCGTCCAAAAGATTATCTCCATCTGTTTTAAATATCTTCAAAACGCTCTGGGGTAAAGGATCCAAGAGATTTGCCATCCTGTATGTGATGAAATTCCTGTACACCTTGCCATATTGTTTGAGAAACTAAAAGTAGAATCATCTCGACATTGGCTTCATTAGAATCTTGTATACTTGAGTAAGTTCATCCCTCATTCTTAATAGATGATGGAACTATGCTGATAAGTGGGGTGCTGAGGAAGGCATTGATGTGCTTGCCTTCGTCGGTCTGGGCATTTAGTGCAGAAGTCAGAATGTCGTATTGCAACTATTCAAGTTGTTGGTAAGACGACACTTGAAACATTGTCTGATGTTCTAGTCATCCAGCTACAGGAACGATGTCATTAAGCTAGAAGGGCTGCAGAAAAGATTTATGGGAGTTGCGTTATGAAGATGGCTGGGACTTTTCTCCTTGGAATGAAAGAGGTTGATGGGAGACTTTGAAAATCACGGGCATAGTTATGTGAAGAGTTGGTCTTTTTCCTAGGGTTGGTGAGTCTAAAGCTAGAGTGGCATAAGTTTAAAATGAGAGGGGAAAGATTTAAAAAGAGCCTGATTGGTGACCTTTTCACACAGAAGGTGGTGGGTATGTGGAATAAGATACCAGAGGAAGCTATTGGGAAAGGTGGGGATACAATCACAATGTCTAAATTATGTGGATAGGCACTTGGATAGAAAAGGTTCAGAGGCATGTGGGCCAAACGCAGGCGAATGGGACCAGCTCAGATAGACCCGGCCAGCATGGACATGTTGAACTTGTTTCTGTGCTTGATGACTGTGACTGCCAACACTGAAAATGGTGTGGGCATCTTCTGTAGAGACAGGTTGTAATTGGAGGTTTCAATCTATTTGTGTGTTACCTAAAGGGCCTATCTCTCTTCGTTTCAGAGGTCCTCTAATGTGCATTGTCTATAAGGTGAGCTCTTGTTATATCTCTTTCATTTGTTATGATTGAGTGCTTCCTGCTTTCCCCACCTTGACTGGTCTCTGTTCATGCTGATGCCCCCCCCCCCCCCATGACCTTTCTGATTACACTCTCCAGTATTTTGATTTTATATAGCTCTATCAACACCAATCTTGCATCAAGATTCCCTGATCACTGTGTCTTAAATGTTTTCCCCAGATGTGATTAGCTACCATGGCATTGAGGTTGATGATTCTTTACAGCAGGGACACCACCGCTTGAAAGTTGACTGGGTATTGAAATGATTTGTTTCTGTCCACTCTGCTGTCAGTTTTTTAACTAATGTTTTGCTATTCAGTGACACCATGGCTTCCACAACAGCAATCGCAATGGTGGATACTGATGACATGTTGAAGAAGTTTGGTGATAAACTCAATGCTGTCTTGGACAACTTCAAAGAAAATACAGTATGGCTGATCGAAATCCAGGAGGAGGCCGAGAGGATGTTTATCAGGTAAAATTGGGCTGGGATATGGCAAACATGAGCGTTGTAACTAAACCTCTTCGTTAGAAAGGCAGTCTGGAAGCAAAAAAAAAGTTGAGAGTGACCTGCAGCGGGGCCTTACATCGCCCGGTGCGGCTTTAAATGGCCGCGGACTTGCTAGCGCCCACCGGGGGCTCCAACATCAAGACCCGGGGCAGGGCCTTACATTGCCCGGCGCGGCTTTAAGTGGCCGTGGGACTTACTAGCGCCCGCCGGGGGCTCTGACTTTAACTTCGGGAGAGGAATGGAGAGCAGGGGAGAGACAAGACTTTGCCTTCCATCACAGTGAGGAGGAGATTCGCTGTGATGGATGTTTGTGTGAATTGTGTTGGTGCGTGTCTTGGTTCTTTTCTTGTATGACTGCAGAAACCAAATTTCGTTTGAACTTCATGTGAGGTTCAAATGACAAATAAACGGTATTGTATTGTAAGATAGAATGTAGGCGGAAACAGTAAGACAAGTGGGGGAACTGGGAAGGGGATGGAGAGGACTATCTGAAGTTAGAGAAGTCAAGGGCTATTAGGGAAGTCAATGTTCATACCGCGAGGGTGTAAACTCCCCAAGTGAAATAGCCATAGGAATATTTGTCCATCAAAAAAATTGATATTTATGTTAGTCCTTGCAGCATCTAATTTTGGACGTCTGGGTTCTCTGTCTTTGGAACATTTAGACCATCCATGAGGATTACTTTGAACCAGCAAAGGTTTCTTGCAGTTATGTGCTTGCATTGCAAATATATAATTCAGTGGCATCTTTCATCAAACTCAAAATATTGAAGTAATTAATATCATTGTAGCTATTGAATTTATAATGAATTGCCTGCTGTTATCGTTGATCTTAAAGATTATAAGTACAGGTGCACAACCTTTTATCCGAAGATCCAAATAACGAAAACCTCCGAATAGCGGACATTTTTTCGGTCCTTGAAGAAAGGTCCTTGAAAACGTTCACCGAGGGCGGCCCGCAGAGGTGACAGCGGAACCTCCGGTCGGTCCTCGAAAAAAGGGGAACTAAATCCCCATTCATAAAAGAGAAGGTGAGGGTATATTGCGCGGGAGGGTTAATAATTGACAATATGCTGCTGCCTGCCCGCTGAGTTAAAAAGTTCCCACGGTAGACTCACGATACACAGTGTATCGTGAGTCTTGCGTGGGAACTTTTTAACTCAGCGGGCAGGCAGCAGCAGATTGTCGCTCCCTTCAGTTTCACCCCACCTACACCCCTCTGCTTCCCGGCCATGTGTGTGACCCCTTCCCTCCACCTCCAGCTCCCCGCTCATTGCACCGGCGCGGGGGCTTTGCACTGTCTTCACGTCGGCGATGACAGCAGGTCAGTGCCAGTCACCGGAGACGTCAGGACCAACGGGACACCGACCCCCAGGCCCACTGCAAGCACGGAGATCCCAGAGACCCACAGCCAGCAGCACCCCAGCCCCGTTCCAACTCCAGAGGAAAACTGCAAACTGGCCGGAGACGTCAGGACCACCAGAAGCCTTTCCCCGAGCTGCGCCCCCTCATCGGGACACTGACCCCCAGGCCCACTACAGAGGAACCTGGGTTGCGGATGACGGGGCACAGCTCGGGGCGTCGTAGGGGCCCATCGGGGAAGTGGTTCCTGTTGGTCCTGACGTCTCCGGCCACCTGCCATCCTCTGGGAACTGTACCGTCCTTGCAGGTGAGCAGGAGAGTGGGGTTGTTTGCAGTTGCAGAGGGAGGGGGCAAGGGCGGTACAGTTCCCAGTCTCAGCTCCAGTCCAGGGGGGTGGCCGGAGACGTCAGGACCAACGGGACACAGGCCCACTGCAAGCATGGAGATCCCAGAGACCCACAGCCAGCAGCAACTCCAGCCCCGCTCCAACTCCAGAGGAACACGTAGGGGCAGAAGCTGATGGTGTGCAAGGTACGTCTTTTTCTTGGGGTGGCGGATGAGGGGGCGCAGCTCGGGCTGTGGGCAAACTGCCACTTGTCGCCGTAGCGGCCCATCGGGGAGCGGATTCCTCTGGAGGGGGAGGGGGGTATTGTGCTGTTTTTGATCGCCCCCTGCTATCCCAGGGACAGGGAGACAGCGGCTTTTTAGACTGGTGGACAATCACTTCCAAAGTTCTGCCCACACAATCAGTACACCTCTCCTACACTGCATTTCATACAAACATTTATTCTGCAAGAAAAAACTACATTGAAGACTCAAACTCGCGACCGAGTAACTGCCAGGATCAAGGCGCAAACTCGCGACCTTGCGGATATGAGCCGAGCACTCTACCACTGAGCCAGCCATTAAAATCTACGCTAAAAAATTTCCATTCCGAAGGCTGACAAATTCTGAATTAAGAAAAGTGTCTGGTCCCAAGGCTTTCGGATAAAAGGTTGTGCACCTGTACTTTATTTAGTTTGAGCTTGGGAGATTCTATCGAGACGGTCTCGAAGAGAGCGTCTGTTTCTCCTGATGAATAAAATATTTTGTATCAACCAGCTTCAGCCTCTGGGTGGGTTATGGTCCTGTCTCACGGTGCGAGTCCACCCACGAGTGATTCCGAGTGAAAGAAAAAATCACACTCGTGGTTGCGTACGAGATTCCAAGTTTATGTTCACGAGTTTAAACGAGTTCCCACGTGTATGTCTAAGTTTGCCGTTTACTTCTCATTTCTGCGATGTACCAAGTTCCTCTCCCAAGTTACTCTTGAGCCAACTGTGAATGAAGGCCTGTTTTAAGTATCAAATAGAGGAGCTTGACAGCATCTCATACAGTAAGTATAATCTGATTCAATATTGAAAGTTATTCAATTTCAGAACTTAAACAAACTAGGCAGGATCTCGACCCCGCACTCGGCTGCCATTGTGCAACAAGGAGGCGGTGGCGGCGAAGCAACAGTGTTAAAGAAGACAGCTCCATCCTGCGGCTTTGAGTTAAAGATAGAATTCAGCGCGGCCACATCTATTGATATGACCTACAAAGGGAAAATGCACACCATCCAGTGCCAGAGCGTTTCTCTCTGCTTCATATACGTGGGAATTCCCTCAGTATGGTCACTCAGCGGGACAGGCAGCATCTCTGGAGAGAAGGAATGGGTGACGTTTCGGATCGCGACTCTCCCGGTTGCTACCTGGACCTACCTGATCTCCCGGTTGCGAAACACTTCCTATTCCCACACTGACCTTTCTGTCCGATGTCTCCTCCAGTCAGAGTGAGGCTAAATGCAAATTGGAGGAACAGCATTTCATATTTCACTTGGGCAGCTTACAGCCCAGTGGTATAAATATTGATTTCTCTCACTTCAAGTAACCCCGGCATTCCCTTTTTGTCTATCCCTCCTCCACCCAAGTCGCACCAGCTGCTCGTTTTCACCCAACGAACAAAGATCTGTTTCTTTTTTTGCATTCATTGTTCTTTATCTCTCTACAATACATCATCATCTAGATCTCTCGTTTCCCTTACCAGTCTGTCGAAGAGTCTCGACCCAAAACATCACCCATTCCTTCTCTCCAGAGATGCTGCCTGTCCCGCTGAGTTACTCCAGCTTTTTGTGTCTATCGTCGCCCTTCTTCAGACTGTTCTGTTGTATTGACCAAAAACGAACGATGTGACAGTACTTATGTTATGTAAGAGACAGACTTAATGAATGAAATGGAGACACGCGGAATTAAATGGAGACACGCGGAATTAAATGGACTTGGAATAACTGGGGCGGTGGGGTTTTATCGAAAAGCGACAACATGAAATCGGTGGAAGGAAACAGGCAGGCGAGGTTTCGGGTCGGGGTCCTTCAGACTCCATGACCCGCAGAGTTCTTCCAGCTGTCAAATGGAGACATGGGGGACCACAGATGCTGGAATGTTGAGCGAAACACAAAGTGCTGGAGTAACTCCGTGGAACAGGCAGCATCTCTGGACATTTATAAAGCATTACATTTTGGAACACAAGGAACTACAGAAGCTGGTTTACGAAAAAATACAAAGTGCTGGAGTAACTCAACGTGTCAGGAAGTATCTGTGGAGAACATGGACAGGTGACGTTTCGGGTAAAAGAAGGGTCTAGAGTTTGAAGAAGGGTCCCGACCCGAAACGTCACCTATCCAATTTCTCCGTGGATGGCTTATCTTCAACATTTCACTTCTGGCACTCAGGCCAAACCTACGGTAGACTCAAGAGTCACTACGGTAAACTCATGGGCCACTACGTTCTTACAACGAGTTTAAATGTTTCAAATTTGAACTTCAAGAGTAAATTTGACTCGTGAAAATCTTTAAACATTTCCCGGGTACCTGCCGTTAGCGCCACGAGTCGCTAAGTTGCGTCCACGAGTTCCGACGTTCCTGCTACGTTAATTGTACGTGATTACCACGAGTTTAATTTGTTAAATCGGGGTCACTCGTGGGTCGACTCGCACCGTGAGACGGGTTTTAGTTTACAAATCACAACATGCATGTCTGGTTGAGTTGGGCTGAATGACATATTTCTGAGCTGCATAACTGATCCAGAACTTGATGTTGTGCTTGATATGGTTTATGAACTGCACCAAAGTTCAGATGAAAGATTCAGCATAATTATTTTATTAGTCTAAAGAATAGCAATGTTAATATTTTATTGCAGCAATTTTCTTTTTGATTTGGAATAATAAAATCACTAACACTGTATTCACTCTGTCCATTGATAAGAATCACACATTTCATTCCAATGAATGTGATTGTAAGGCTCTCTTTGATGTCATTTAAAAATATTTTTCAGTGATTTTAGTGCCGAGCCGGAATTGATGCCAAAAACTCCTTCACAGAAAAAACGTTGTAGAAGGCGGCTATCTGTGGTCAATGATAACAATAAGAGGTAAGGGTAACAACGGTGCTCAATTGTAGTAGATACAGGTCAAAGCCGTTATTCATCTGATTTATTGTCTGATTAGATTATCGTCTAATCGCTCGATGAGTTTGGAATAGCACTTTTTAATTATTTTGTCATGTGGGATGATCAGATGCTATTAAATTAGCAAAATGTAATAAGATAATCTCCCATTTATAGTTTTTTGCTATATCGGGTATACTGGTCAGTCCAGTTTTGCTGAGTAATTTCCTTGCATCATACCTGTGTTGGATTGTACATGATGGGTGAGCAGCCAAGTAATAATCAAAAGTTACACTTTGTGCACACTAGTGATCCAATTTTGAAAGTTTTTATGATTCTACTTCAACATTTCAGTATCGTCAAACTGGACCAGTGTGATGAATGTTCATGAAAATATATAATATATAAAAAGTTATATTTAAAAAAATATCTTGGGTAACTAATTTAATTTGTTGAAATAGATCAAATATTTTTAATATTGAGTCCTAATGCAGAGTTTTGACTTTTTCCCCCACAGATGCTGTTCAACCCACTTCTTTCAGTAGTTTGTTTGTTGCACTAAATATTTTAATTACCGTATTTCCACGTGAAGAAGACACTTTTTTTAACCCTAAAATAAGGCCGAATGTTAGGTTTAACCAAGAAAGATAGCCTTGGCTATCCCTCAGTACAGCAACATCAAGAACGATGTTGCTGTACTGAGGGATAGCCAAGTTTATCCCCCATTGCTGGCAGTTGGTTTACATTCTCTGGCTGGGTGGCTATGTCCAGTGTCCCTCTTGCAGACACTTTGCTGATGGCGACATTCTACCAGGACTCTGGTCCGGTCCCCAGGGCGGGTAGATGGAGCAGCTTTCCGTCAGGGCAGCAGGGACAGTGGGCGTCCGCTGGAGTGGAGTTGGCCGAGTAATGCCACTCTCGTAGCGACTGCTCCACGGGGGGAGATTGGGAGAAGGAGTTCATTTCCACATCGTGCGGGTAGTCTGGCCCAGGGTCAGCAGCCTGGGTTGCATAAAGTAGCAAACTTGGCTGGGCTGCCAGGGGTAAAGTTGCGGGGAGGGCAGGAGCATTGAGAAGGAGGGGGTCGGAGATCATGCCAGCAGCTCACTCGGGTGGCTGCGAGCGGCTGCCGGGACCGGACAGCGGTACCGGCCGCCACCTCAGTGCCTTCTGCTGGCTAGCCAGCCATGGTGTCCTTTGGCACATGCGCAACCAAGGTGGTTAGCGGGTAGCTACTGGGCGGAAGGCTGGGCTGCTCCTCCCTCCCTCCCCATTATGTGATCTCCCTGAGCCAGGAAGTCCCCGTCCCTCAGACCTGAACCGCACAGCGCATTGTGGGACAGGCGAAGATGGAGGCTCCCCGGTCCTCATTGCCTCCTTGAACCAAACCTTTGATCCTGTCCCGCCAGCCTTTTCCCCCCGAAATTTAGCGACTCAAAATGGGGGTGCGTCTTCTTCGCCAGGAAATATGGTAGTTTCCACCTAGCCTATCAGTTAAAAATGGCAAATGCCCTACTGTTTGCTAATTATGCTGCTCTGCACAAGTAAAATTCTTAAACTGGAAGGCATTTTATAATATTCTTATTAGTGTATTTTTTCTAATTCAAAGACCAACAAATTTAGAGCCTTTCAAAGGGGTTTTAATTTGTTGGTGGGTCTACATGCTTCGAGCAGAGAGGAACACAAGATTCTAGAGGTTTCTCATGAATCATCTAGTTATTCAGTTGTTGCAATTATAATATTCCTGCAGGATTTCTAAAAGCAGAAAAAAATTAAGGAGGTCTTCAGTTCAGAGAAGGAATGTCGGATGTAAACTCTTTAAGGAAGATGAGATTGCCTGCATTAAAGCTGAGGAGCAGATGCAACCAATGTGCTCGACACGATCAGCAACACGTGCAGCAAAAAGATCAAATCAAGAAAATGAAAAAGACATCAAGGCTTCTTTTGTTCCAGTTGATGGCAGAATGCCTTTGGTTGTGTTGTCACAAAATGACCGTCAGAGTTTGGAATTACACCATAAATATCAAATGACAAATTCACACCTGACTCAACTCACTTTTGAAGATGTCACATTATCTACCAAGGCATGCAAGATAAAGTTTGATCCTCCACGTGAAGCTCCTTTGGAAATATTGTCACCTGCTGCCATGGTTGAGATTGCTAGGAGCCCAAGTCGCTCAGCAATCAAAGTGAAAATAGCACAGTCTGCTACTTGTGGAGAAAATGGAATGGAGCGGGTATCTACTTTAATTGTCCAGGAGTCGAATAATGTCGCCGAGGCATCAACTAATGATGAGGACTGTATCGCTGAAAGTGAAAATAAGGCTCTCCGCAGATCAGTACAAAGAAGCTTTGCCGTTCGTCGGTCCAAGAGAGCTCGTGTTCGGACTGTAATGGTGCAGGCAGCCATGAGGAAATCACGCAAGTCTAGCGTTACAAGGAAGAATATGCTTGAAACCATTACTTCCAGCTGTGAGTATCACATGTAGAAGACCATTAGTATATTTTTAAATTGCATCTAGCGATGAGTGATGATAGATTTAAATATCAGAAAGATGTAATGTAGTCCAATAAAATCACATTTTGACGGCAAAATATTCATTCACAAATCTGTTGAACCAATCAGGACTATGGTAGAGTATCTGACATTTCCCGAAAATCTGTAGTGAGTTGCACATCTGGTTATTATGGTAAGATATTTGTCTCAGTCGAACAGGATCATGAAACAGTGACTGGGGTCCTCTGGTATGAAGAGACTGTCAAATATCCTAATCTTGAGTGGTTGAAAGGGAAGGGATAGCTGATAATTTAGGAGTATTTATAACATTTCTGTCTGTCATTCAGCAGCTTTAGTGTAGCTGCAATTTGCACAGATGTAATATATTCAAATTAGTCTTTTGCATTTTATTGTAGGTGATGTTTAGGAACTTCCTTAATACACTGTAGTCTACTTGGTGTACTGATTTCCCTCACGCCCCTTTTTACTAAATTAACACCATCACTCTCACGAAATAAATAATTCCCTTGCCTCTTGGGAGATCTTTGCAGAGCTGCCAAGTAGTGCGGATTTTCCATATTTTGTACGGAAATGCGATAAGAATACGGATGTACGGATTTGCTTTGTAAAATACGGATTTATTTTAAAATCGGCCCGACTTCCTGTTTCATCTTGCTGCTTTAAAAATGCAAGGATATTAAAAAGGTCATACTGTAACTCTAATAATTATACCAGATTAAATCTATTAGTGCTTTAAATTTCAAGATCTGGATGATTATTTTTGTATGCTTTGATCTGGCTGTCCCCTACAGGTTTAAACATCGCTGTCAGTTTAGTGCTATGGGTTCTAATTATAGCGTTACCAGCTGGAGCACTATTGCCTTTACACATAGCGCTATGGCCACAGCGGGAGGCAGGGAGAGAGGGAGGGAAAGAGAGGAAGGAGGGAGAGAAAGTGAGAGAGAGGGAGGCTTCCAAAATGGCTTCTACATCATCATCTGCTGCTAAAAGCAGGAAGCAGCCGTTCAAACAGAAGTATACAAAGAGATGGCAATGAATGCACTGTCAAGTAAGGTGCGTTGAAGACTTGTCAATTGGTAGCAATGTTATGCATTCTTGTACTTTTACATGGGTAGGGCCGTACATAAAAAAAACAACATTTGTTTCAGCAAAATGGCACTGCGTAAAAACACTTATTTCCTCAGCATAATACATTTTCAGGTACTAGAATACTGAAATGCTCTGACAAAACTTGGCAGGTCTGTCTTTGTTCTCCCCATCACCTATCCCTTATCTTAATCCTTTAATGTAATTTTAAGATGCTTCCTAATTGCTGTAAACCACCTTACTCTTCTTGCATTAAAGCCAAAAGTTCCATTATTAGTGTAATTGCATATGACTTCACAGATTTACAGAAATATTACTAAATGCTAACATTTATTAGCTACAAATGCGTAAATTTCATCAGGCCTGTATATATGACACAATATATAGCTTTAACACTTTTAAATGTTGAAATTCTTTACTCTTGTGGAGAAGGGTGGGGGAGATAATTTTTATAAACCTCTCTGGCCAAATTGGCGGAAAACATGTTCCGTCGTGAATTTATTGGTTAGTCGGGGTTTGGCTTGGGAAGCAGCTTTTCTTTCAATTGGTAATTTGTTGCTGTTGAGCAGTGCCACGGTAAAGCACTTGGTCCACAGCAGTTTAGCACCTAGAGATGATTTTGAATCTAGATTGCAGAAGATCCAACTATTTCGGAAATGATTTGGCTTTTTGGTATTCAACCTATGTACAATTTTATTTCTGCAATATGCTTTCCTCTTAGACCAAAACTGCAATGACAAGTTAGAAGGAGATGGTGAGAAAGGATGGTAAGAAATTTATTGCAAATTCTTATCTCTGCTCAGTGGAGTGAATGAACGAATACTTTATTGCCACATGTGACAAGTCACAGTGAAATTCTTTGCTTGTAGTTTGATTATGTATAGTTCTGTAATGTGTTGGATAAAGAAAGTGTCTTTACCAGAGAACTACTATTGAAAATGTTGATTGTTTGAAAGATACTGCATGAAAACAGGCCCCAACGGGTCCACGCTGACCATCAATCCTTCATTCATCTTGGATCTATGTTATCCCGCTTCCACATCCACTCCCTACACATTAGGAGTAATTTACAGAGGCCAATTAATCTACCAACCCGCACATCTTTTTGAGAAGTGGGAGGAAACCGAGGCACCTGGAAGAAACACACACGGTTACAATAGATAATAGGTGCAGGAGTAGGCCATTTGGCCCTTCGAGCCAGCACCGCCATTCACTGTGATCATGGCTGATCATCCACATTCAGTACCCCGTTCCTGCCTTCTCACCATTTCCCCCGAGAGCTCTATCTAACTCTCTTAAAAGCATCCAGAGAACTGGCCTCCACTGTCTTCTGAGGCAGCGAATTCCACCGATTCACAACTCTCTGGGTGAAAATGTTTTTCCTCATCTCTGTTCTAAATGGCCTACCCCTTATTCTTCAACTGTGGCTCCTGGTTCTGGACTCCCCAAACATTGGGAACAGGTTTCCTGCCTCTCGTGTGTCCAATACCTTAATGATCTTATATGTTTCAATAAGATCCTCTCTCATCCTTCTAAATTCCAGAGTATACAAACCCACCCACTCCAATCTATCAACATATGACAGTCCCGCCATCCCGGGAATTAACCTCGTGAACCTACGCTGCACCTCCTCAATAGCAAGGATGTACTTCCTGTAATTTGGAGACCAAAACTGCACACAATACTCCAGTTGTGATCTCACTAGGGCCCTGTACAACTGCAGAAGGACCTCTTTGCTCCAGTACTCAACTCCTCTTGTTATGAAGGCCAACATGTCATTAGCTTTCTTCACTGCCTGCTGTACCTGCAGGCTTACTTTCAATGAATGATGAACGAGGACCCCCGAGATCTCTTTGTACTTCCCCATTTCCCAACTTGACACCATTCAGATAATAATCTGCCTTCCTATTTTTGCCACCAAAATGGATAACCTCACATTTATCCGCATTAAACTGCATCTGCCATGCATCCGCACACTCACCTAACCTGTCCAAGTCACCCTGCATCCTCATAGCATCCTCCTCACAGTTCACACTGCCACCCAGCTTTGTGTCATCTGCAAATTTGCTAATGTTACTTTGAATCCCTTCATCTAAATCATTGAGGTATATGTGTGTTTTTACAATACCGGGTACAAAAAGTGTGACATCATACATAAAACTGAAGTTCACAAATAAATTATTTCAACATGATTCAGATTAATCAAAAACCCTCACAGCTGCAGTACATGACAGGGAGAGATAGTTCATGAAGTTTGAGAAAATGGCATTAATGAACAAAATTCCTTGTTTAACATGCATTCCTATGTGTTTTTTTACACTTTATGTTTGGTGTCCACCATAACAACCGTTTCATGAAATTTAGAAAGTCTTTTTTTTCTAAAGCATGATAGCTGATTTCTTCACTCTTGCTGTTTTTTAACATACAAATGTACTTTCTTGCTACAAACATGGAGTATGTGACTAAATGAGCAATATTCCTGTTATCTACTGAAACGTGCGTTAGGCGCGTTACATAGTGAGCAAGGGTTGACGCCATAATAAAGGTAGCTCCTGTTTCTTCCAGTATTTATTTTTTTTGTAATTTCTTGTCATGTTTTGAATAAACTTTATGGAAGTAATTGTCCATACATATTAATAGACTGCAGGTACATAATAGACAATAGGTGCAGGAGTAGGCCATTTGGCCCTTTGAGCCAGCACCACCATTCAATGTGATCATGGCTGATCATCCCCAATCAGTACCCCGTTCCTGCTTTCTCCCCATATCCCCTGACTCTGCTATTTTTAAGAGCCCTATCTAGCTCTCTCTTGAAAGCATCCAGAGAACCTGCCTCCACCACCCTCTGAGGCAGAGAATTCCACAGACTCACCACTCTCTGTGAGAAAAAGTGTTTCCTTGTCTCCCATCTAAATGGCTTACTCCTTATTCTTAAACTGTGGCCCCTGGTTCTTGGACTCCCCCAACATCGGGAACATGTTTCCTGCCTCCAGTGTGTCCAAGCCCTTAACAATCTTAACATAATTTGATGGAATGTAGCTACTGCAAAATTCTGATGTTATGCGAGTAATGGTGGACACCCAAAATATTCACTAATTTTGGCATGCCCCAGCTTTTACAGAATTAAGGTTACTTTCTTCTCATCATTTCATTATCTGTTGAGTTCTTCAATCTTTCAATTTGCTTGGGAATATCTTTGGTCTTTATTTACCATTGTGGTGTAACAATAGTTACTCTAAAATAGGGTGGGCACCAAGAGTTACACTCTTTGATATATGGCCATTCATAGCACTTAATGCCAAATTCATCAAAAGCTTTGCTTATTACTGTGAAACATGCATCTCTGCAAAGCAACAAACTTGAAAATGTTTTGAATTATAATGAAATTAATGCATACATTGTCTCTTTATTTCCTTTTGTCAAAGCATGTCACATTTTTGGTGTCCTAAAATTTGATATTTTTGATACATAAACTGGTTGGATCGGGGAATTAATTTAATTCCCAACTTGATTTTATCTCTACTATCTCTTGCACATTTGAGTAGCAATCCCTGAAAAAATTAACACCTTGAAACAGTACTTGAAACAGTGGAGATATGACATTTTTAATGTTCTCTGCTGAAATCTCTCCTGTATTGTAATCATACACAAATTGTAAATAGCTGCGGTCCCAGAACAGAGCCTTGCGGTACCCCACTAGTCACTGCCTGCCATTCTGAGAGGGACCCGTTAATGCATACTCTTTGCTTCCTGTCTGCCAGCCAATTTTCTATCCATGTCTGTACCTTACCCCCTATACCATGTGCTCTAATTTTGCCCACGAATCTCCGACGTGGGACCTTATCAAATGCTTTCTGAAAGCCCAGGTACACTACATTCACTGGCTCTCCCTTGTCCATTTTCCGAGTTACATCCTCAAAAGTCCAGATTAGTCTAGCATGATTTCCCCTTTGTAAATCCATGCTGACTCAGACCGATCCTGTTACTGCTATCCAAATGTGCTGCTATTTCATATTTTATAATTGACTCCAGCATCCTCCCCACCACTGATGTCCCATCAGTACCCAACACCATTTCCTGTCTAATGTGAATTTCCTTCAGTTCCTCCGTCACCCTGGATCCTCTGGCCACTAGTACATCAGGGAAATAGTTTGTGGGAGAACATGCAAACTCCACACTGGGAGCACCCAAGGTCAGGATCGAACCTGGGTTTCCGGTGTTGCAAGACAGCTGTTGGTGTGGTCAGATCAGAATCCTGGCAGAACGGGCAATGTATTAATACCTGTTAAAATGCATTACTGTTTTATATTTACTGTAGATGAAATTTTTCTTTAGCTTAATTATACATCTAAATTATACGTCAAAATTGCTTTAATGACAAAATGGATACTTTTAATCAATGATAGTAACTGGATGTTAGTTGGCTGAAAATATGTGTGTATAAAATATAATTCTGGTTATATTTGAAACTGTAGTTCTCATTTGAAAAAAAAACGTGATATTCAGAGCTTTTCAATGTATCCAAATGAATCGACTTTAGCATTGTCAAAACCCCTCGAATGATAATGAATCAACAAAATCACTGAAGATTCATTCACCCAGATCATAGCCATACTGGTGCTAATGCATTGATTTATTGCATGGCTTTAAAGCAAAACGTCTAAATGTGGCTGTAACGTTTTGTAACAGCTTTCTACTTATCACATATTTTGGCCATACTTGTGCAGGAATATTAAAGTTGTCCATATGTTTTCTGCTTATGAAAGAGAAGATTACACCCTCTGTATTATTAAATTGGTATAATTGAAAAGTCAACACTAAAGTTACAGAGTGCTGCGTTGGAAATTTGTCATCTTTTTAAAAATCATTACAGTGTTGAAGTCATTTCTACCATTCCGCCTAAACTTGTGCAGCCAGAGGAGGTGAAACAGTCAGATGTATTAGTAAGTACAAAATAGATCTTTTTAATAACGGACATTTTTTTGCTTCATTTTCATTTTGTTGTTAAAACATGCAAAATATTCCTTCCACCAGATTCCTGACAATCAAAATAGGAGATTCACGAGGAGTGCTGCAAAATTTGTCATCAATAATCTGGAGAATGAGGTGGAATCTGCTAAACCGCAAATAAGTTCACCAAGAATCCAGAAAAGTGGTTTGTAATTTCGTTCATTTCACAACTTTCTTTTCTTCTCCATTCAATTTTGTGATACGTTCTCATCATATTATTTAAAAAATAATTTAGAGATTAAACCCCAAATGGGAAGGTGTTTCTATCTCCTATAACAAAGATTTGTACAATCCATTTCTGCAATGATCCATGTAGGGGCAGTGATGATGTTTCCATTTTGATAATAAGAAAAGGATGCCTTTGGCACAAGTATAAGAGTCAACGGTGGTCGGAAAAGTTGGTTTGCTTCAAGTGGAAACAAGTCTAAAATTCATCACTGTATGCATCAAATCCAGCTATGCCATAAGAATTATGTAGTATACTGAATGTGGGTAAAAGTGCAAAAAGATACAAAACATTTTTGTATAAATGATTTAAAATGGAATACTGGCATCTGAGTTGGTTTCAACAGGTTCTTTGACATTGTGTGGCAATTTGAAATATTGAATTATTTAATAATAGTTCTACAGATTAGGAGATCTCGGTCTCAAATCTTGCTGTGAAGGATGACTGTCAATGATGAGCAACCTTTATTTAAAGAAGTTTAAAAAAAAAAACAAAAACAAAAACCTCTATCACTATTTGAATGCAACTTGACATTTAGATACGTTTTATTGAAAATATCTGCCCACAGAACTCGAGCATTGAATGAATTTTTCTGCACAACGTTTAATATTTCTGAAATGAAAATGGTGGTGGTTTGATTGGATCAGGCAGCAATAAAAATGAGCAGAAGAGTGTACAAAAGTGCCGTATAAACTTTAAGGTTGGCTGAAGCACTGTTGCCATAATGCTGAGAAGTATTTATTTGCTTTTGTTTTAAATGCAGACTGCAGCGATTCTGATAAATCAAGCTCTTCGGATGGCCAAAGTGCTCGGTAAGTATATCTGTTGTCACAGGTACTCCATTATTAGCTTGTTGCTGCCAAACCCCAAAACAAATGTAGGTCCCTTGCAGTCAGAAACAGGTGAGTTGATCATGGGGAACAAGGATATGGCGGACCAATTGAATAACTACTTTGGTTCCGTCTTCACTAAGGAAGACATAAATAATCTGCCGGAAAAAGCAGGGGACCGCGGGTCAAAGGAGTTGGAGGAATTGAGTGAAATCCAGGTTAGCCGGGAAGTGGTGTTGGGTAAATTGAATGGATTAAAGGCCGATAAATCCCCAGGGCCAGATAGGCTGCATCCCAGAGTACTTACGGAAGTAGCTCCAGAAATAGTGGATGCATTAATAATAATCTTTCAAAACTCTTTACATTCTGGAGTAGTTCCTGAGGATTGGCAGGTAGCAAACGTAACCCCACTTTTTAAGAAGGGAGGGAGAGAGAAAATGGGGAATTACAGACCAGTTAGTCTAACATCGGTAGTGGGGAAACTGCTAGAGTCAGTTATTAAAGATGGGATAGCAGCACATTTGGAAAGTGGTGAAATCATTGGACAAAGTCAGCATGGATTTACGAAAGGTAAATCATGTTTGACGAATCTTATAGAATTTTTCGAGGATGTAACTAGTAGCGTGGATAGGGGAGAACCAGTGGATGTGGTGTATCTGGACTTCCAGAAGGCTTTCGACAAGGTCCCACATAAGAGACTAGTATACAAACATAAAGCACACGGCATTGGGGGTTCAGTATTGATGTGGATAGAGAACTGGCTGGCAAACAGGAAGCAAAGAGTAGGAGTAAACGGGTCCTTTTCACAATGGCAGGCAGTGACAAGTGGGGTACCGCAAGGCTCAGTGCTGGGACCCCAGCTATTTACAATATATATTAATGATCTGGATGAGGGAATTGAAGGCAATATCTCCAAGTTTGCGGATGACACTAAGCTGGGGGGCAGTGTTAGCTGTGAGGAGGATGCTAGGAGACTTGGATAGGCTGGGTGAGTGGGCAAATGTTTGGCAGATGCAGTATAATGTGGATAAATGTGAGGTTATCCATTTTGGTGGCAAAAACAGGAAAGCAGACTATTATCTAAATGGTGGCCGACTAGGAAAAGGGGAGATGCAGCGAGACCTGGGTGTCATGGTACACCAGTCATTGAAAGTAGGCATGCAGGTGCAGCAGGCAGTGAAGAAAGCGAATGGTATGTTAGCTTTCATAGCAAAAGGATTTGAGTATAGGAGCAGGGAGGTTCTACTGCAGTTGTACAGGGTCTTGGTGAGACCACACCTGGAGTATTGCGTACAGTTTTGGTCTCCAAATCTGAGGAAGGACATTATTGCCATAGAGGGAGTGCAGAGAAGGTTCGCCAGACTGATTCCTGGGATGTCAGGACTGTCTTATGAAGAAAGACTGGATAGACTTGGTTTATAATCTCTAGAATTTAGGAGATTGAGAGGGGATCTTATAGAAACTTACAAAATTCTTAAGGGGTTGGACAAGCTAGATGCAGGAAGATTGCTCCCGATGTTGGGGAAGTCCAGGACAAGGGGTCACAGTTTAAGGATAAGGGGGAAATTCTTTAAAACCGAGATGAGAAAAACTTTTTTCACACAGAGAGTGGTGAATCTCTGGAACTCTCTGCCACAGAGGGTAGTCGAGGCCAGTTCATTGGCTATATTTAAGAGGGAGTTAGATGTGGCCCTTGTGGCTAAGGGGATCAGAGAGTATGGAGAGAAGGCAGGTACGGGATACTGAGTTGGATGATCAGCCATGATCATATTGAATGGCCTACTCCTGCACCTAATTTCTATGTTTCTATGTGGGTGTTTTGGGGGACAAAAACTACTACAATTCTAATAAACCATTGTATCCACAATTCCCAAATGCTCCAGGAGATAAATTGTTACAATCTTGAACTGGTGAGGAATTAGGTATTGCTTGGGACATTCTTTGTAGAGGAATGTATAACTGTGGATACATTGGTGCATTAAAGATTTTGTTCCAATGATTTATTGTACAAAGAGAAAGAGCTAAGAGATTTACAATGAAATCACTGCAGTATTACTTATTTTCCATACTATACATGCATGAATAGGATGTGAAACTCCTGCATTCACGTGTTCTTTTCCATATTAATTAGGTGAATGGTTGAAGTGTTGCCTAACTGATGGTCAAAGAAAGAAGCCTCTGTCTTGTTAAATTAACTGTTCTAGGCTGAAAGTGCAGTTGAAATAAAAAATTGCTACAATTACCATTTTCAGGTTTAGATCACACATTGATTATCTTATTTGCAGAACTAACTGTATTATTTATTAGGCGGAAGCGAAGTTACAAGACTGCAGTGACAAATGTGGACAATTGGCCTGAGGAACTGCAAAAGAAGGTTTCTCCGCCACAGAAGAAGACTACTCCGCCACGTGTTGCAACCAGCAAGGTGTGGCAAAGCATTCTCGCCTAGGAGCTTGGGCTCTGATTTGCCATGAGGATGGAGACTCTGTTCAGTTCTCACTCCAGTAGCCGACCCATCCTTGAATGTGAACTTTCAATCCTGTTTCACTAATGCTTTCCCCTGGACTTGCCCATGAGATCCAGTTCTTGCTCCTTTAACTCTATTCCCTTTCTATTTTTATAAATGTTCAAATTGTGCCATTCTTCATTAATTTTCAGCCAGATAATGCAGCACCAGTCCCTTCACTGTTCCTGTTTTTTACACGGAAACGGACCCTTCCGTCCACAGTGGTCGCATCAGTCATGATGTCAATCTAACTTATCCTATCTGCTTGCAGATGGTGAATATCCCTCTATTCCCTGCCCCATGTCTAAATACTAAACATTGGTATCATATCTGCTTCTACCAACTTCCCATCCAATGTCTTTATGCGATAACAAAAAAAATACATCACACACCTTTTTAAACTTTCTCCTCATCATAAAACAATGCCCTCGAGTATTTGACTTTTTGACTGTAGAGGAAAAGACTGACTACCCGCCCAATCTTTGGCTGGGCGATTAGTACTATACGCAGTACTCTAACTGAGGTCACACTAATGACTTGTATTGCTGCATCATGATGTCCCAACTTTTGCACTCTACCCTTTCGAGTGAAGGCAAATGTGCCAAAAACCTTGTTCACCAACCTGGACCGCCACTTTCAGAGATCCATGCACCTATGCCCTGGTTTGACTTGCCATGGTGCAATGCCACACACTTATCCGATTTAATTCCTTTCACCATTCTTTGGCCCACACTCCCAACTGATCTTTCCCGTGGTAAACTTGGATATCTTTCGTCGCTGTCCACTGACTAGATCACCAATTTTGCTGTCCGCTGCAAATTTACTAACAATCTAACATCCAATTGTAGATAACGAGCAGCAGTGAACCCAGCACTGACACAACACTGGTCACAGGTTTCCAGTCAGAAAACAGCTCTTTACATCTACCCTTTGACTACTTCCTCCAATCCAATTTTGAATCCAAATGGCTGGCTCACCTTGGAACCCATGTGATCTAACGTTCCAGACTAGCCTAGCGTGTGGGACTTTGTCAAAAGCCTTGCTAAAGTCCATGTAGACAGCATTCATTGCCATCGTCTATTATCTTGGTGACATTTTTAAGAACAAAATTCATCATATTTGTGAGATACCATTTCCCACACACAAAGCCATACTAATTATCCAAAATAACTGCTAATCCAAATGCTGGGTGAACCTGTCCCTTAGAATCCCCTTGAATTCTTTATTATCACTGACGTCAGGATCCCTGTAGTTCCCTGGCTTGTCCTTGTTGCTCTTAAATAATGGTACAACGTAAGCCACTCTCCAGTCTTCTTCCAGACGATGCAAGTATCTCTGCAATTTCCTTGTTAGCTTTCCACAAGGTCTGAAAATGCACTTGGTCAGGTCTTGGAGATTTATCCACCTTAATGTGCTTTAATAGTGTGAATGCCTCCTTTGATGACTTGTATATGATCTAAGACAGTGGTTCTCAACCTTTTTTCAGTGATGTGCCCCCTGTGAAATATTTTTTCAGCCAAGCACCCCTTTTTTCAGTGATGTACCCCCTGTGAAAAAAAATTTCAGCCAAGCACCCCTAACCAGCGCAAAGCATTTTTGGTTGAAAAAAAAAAGACTTAAAACAGAGCACTGCCAAGGATTTTTGCATGGATGCTACTTTTTAAATATATGTAGGCCTATATTTTAAAATCTCACGTACCCCCTGGAGTGCCTTCACGTACCCCCAGGAGTATGCGTACCCCCATTTGAGAACCACTGATCTAAGACACGACAACTGCTATGCCTAATTTCCTTAGCTTCCATGATATTCCAGACAAACACAAATGAGAAATATTAAGTTAATATCTCCCATTTAATATTTCCCACATCTCATGGTTCTGCACAAAGACGGCCATGCTGATTGTTAAGGGGACTTATGCTTTTTCCAGCCACTGTGAATACACCTGTAGAATCTGTTCTGGTTTTCCTTTTATCTTGCCTTCCTGCACTGTTTCATGCCTTCTTTTTGCCATTGTTAATTGTGAAAAAAAATTTTGCTTGAGGGAAGCGATTAGGGTGGTGAGGAAAGGGCTAGGGAAGCGACTGCTGGTGAGGTGATGATCTTTCTAATGGGTTCATTGCTTACCTAAATAGGCCCTTTTGAACATCTTTCTAATGGGGTCAGGATTGGTTGGGCATCTCCTTGAATCCGTGGCGTAAAGATGGGGGTCCCTAACATGACAATGAACAGAAATTGGAAAAGATGCAGATCTTGATCAAGTGGATAATGGTGGGGGGGGGGGGGGGGGGGGGGGGGTTGAGGGAGAGTGACAAACAGGAAGAGAAACACTGCGATGAATATAAAATCAGTTAATTATGGTTTTGCCCAAAAAAAGGAATTGTCTTGTTTTCAACAGCGCTATCTATTCTGATGTCTTTATTGAAACCCAAGAAAAATGGCCAGTTCTAAGAGCTAGTGGAAAGGGTAATAAAAAAAAAAACTGAGACTGCCTATGTCATCCAGTAGTTGTCTGGTTCTTAGTTTTGAAAAGGAATAAAATTCAATGGGGGGTTTTATTTAAATAGTTCAGTTCCATTGAGCAAAGTTGGGTGAAGGCAAGTAGAAGGCACTCCAATCCAACAAAAAGAGTCATAAAACGATCACACACACACAGATGAATCACCTTGTAAGGACAGATCTCTCTAGACAAGTATGTAGTCATTTAGTATCATCTGTCATCCAAAAAAATTTTTTTTTAAATTCTGTTAGTTTGTTCCTTGGCGCTTAGAATTTCACTTGTTTCTTTCCAGTGTTTATTTCCATTTATTAGCTGCCAGGCAATCTTCAATTGTGTTGGTCTTTATATTCCTTTCTTTTAATTTTGTAAATGTAATATTTTGTAATCTGGGGCAATATATGTGCGAATTCTGTAAAATACCTTAATATTTATCCAATCTGGCTCATTTGAGTTTACAGCAATGATTTCCTTTTGCAGATTGTTCGACCAAAGCACAGAAGTTTCCTCCATACAGTCCAGAAGAATAATTTGCTGATGACTCCTATTTCTGTTAGTCGTACTATGGTGAAGTCCTTCATTAAACGTAATACTCCGCTGAAAGTTGACCCCAAGGTATGTGTGCATTGTGCCCTCTGCATTCTTGGTACACATGGATTTAAAAATGCAAAATCTTCTAAATTCTTTACCTTTATATCTCAGGGCCTTAGACTTGGAGAACAGGTTTACTCCCATCTGGCCTCTTGATCCTGAATTAATTTACCTCAACCCCAGTAACTGCAGCCAAGCAGTTTGATTCATTAACTCCCTTTCTGAAATATCTGTACATATTCAATTTCTCTTTTTCCCCTTTTTTTAAATGGTCAATTTTGACTTTCCATTTTGATAGTGTTTGACGTAACAATTGTTTAAAGTTTAGTTTAGTTTTCTGTCATGTGTTCACGAGGTACAGTGAAATACGTTTGTGTTCTAACCAGCCAGCGGAAAGACAATACACGATTACAATCGAGCTATCCGCAGTGTACAGGTGCGGAATAAAGGGAAGAACGTGAATAATATTTAGTGTAGGTTCAGTAAAGTCTGATTAGAGATAGTCTCAGGGTCTCTGGCGAAGTAGATTGCAGCTCAGGACTGCTCTCTAGTTGTTGGTATGATGGTCCAGTTACTGATAACAGTTGCTGGGGTGCGGCATCCTTGATTATGCTGGTGGTCTTGCTGAGGCAGCGTGAGGTGTCAGCGTCATGTAGTATCAATAGCATATTTATTTTAGTAACACACACGTGAAGCACTTTCCCCTGTTGCAATTTCCGTAGCATTTCCTTCACTGGCAGATTCACCATTTGATAGGAATACATGTTTTTTTATTATCATTGCTGGGTGGCACATTGAAGTGAAACACAACAATTGTATACTATCAAGGTGTTTCTAGCTTTCCTCTGTATATTCCAGGAACAGGAAAAAGTCCGTCTGGAAAATCTTAAGAAGAAACGGGAGCAGGAAGAAGAAAGAATACAGAAAGTGGAGGAGCAGAAGAAACGCAAAGTGGAAGAGTATAAAAAGTAAATGCACATGGTGTACATCTCATAAATATTCCAGGCAGTAGTTGTCACAAAATGTTCATACAGATGTTTTTTTGGACGAGTTAATGGGTTGTCTTCACAGGTGCCCAAAAGACGAGGAAAAATAAACTCGACCCATTAGCCTAGCATCAGCATAGGAAAAAGTTCTGTAATCTATTATTCAGTAAGTCCCAACAGGGTATCTGAGAAATAATACAATATGAATTATTGAAGAAGGAATCTGGTTTAATAAATCTTTTGGAAATGTTGAGGTTGTAACTAGCAGAATACATAAGGCTATGCTAACTGATGTGGTGCAGTTAGACTTTTTGATGGCTTTAAGATGGTGCCAGACAAGAGATGTTAAAACATAATATTGGGGATAATACATTAGTATGTATTGGCTGTTGATCAATGGACAGAAAGGTGGGAATAAAAAAAACAGTTGGAGGAACTTGTGAGTTGAGCAGTATCAGTGGGGTGGGGGTTGTGATGCTTGAGGTTTTGTGTCAAGACCCTGAGAATGGAGAGAGAAGATAGGTATAAACAGGAAAGTGGGACAGGCGAGGCTGGGGCAGTGGGTGATGGGTGGACCATGGAATGGCGAAGGATGATTGCCAGATAGAGCCATGTGGGGAGGCAAGCCCATTGATGGGTACCACCTTGTAACTTCCTCGCTACTCTTCCAAAGGATGCCAAGGATTTTTAAAAGATACTAGACCAAGTGGGACACGTTGGGTCCCGTCCCCTCAACGCGCGGGGGGGGGCCCTTGCGGCATCACACATCACAATAACCAAACCGCACATGCACACGCGCGCGCACACACACCCCTTAATATTATTAAATGGCTCCTTTTACCCCATCCACTCGCGCATAGCCCCCAACTCGCAGGCGTGGGTAGAGAGAGAGAGGGACACGGATGCACAGAGTGGGAGACAGGGCCGAGAGCTCCAGTACAGGGCCTGACCTGCGTCTTTTGAATAACCGGGGGGGGGGGGGGGGCGGCAACACGTCACTCGCAGCACATGGAACACAGCGAGGAGCAGAGCCATTGTGACGTCATCAGCGAAAGGCGATCATTTTTATTTCAAAGTTTTGTCCAATCTTTGAACATTTTCAGTAATAACTCGAGAAAGAAAGCATTACATTTTCAGATAAGGCAATTTTGGAATCCACGGGAAGAATCTACCGGAATATGTAATAGTTTTACTGTTACCTCGTCGTTTTTTCGCGCAATGTGATTACACACAAACACTCACACACAAATAAATACACATCCAAGATCAGAGTTTTATAAGTATAGAGATTGAGATAATGAATTTGATTTAAAAAAAAAATAAGGATTGAGAGATCTTCATTAGATTAATTAGTAGTGATTTTTATTGTTATTAAAATTTATATTTTACAGAAAGCGAGAAATGCAAGTGAGACGTGTTTTGGAAACTCGTTCTCGAGTTCAACAGCAGGACGAGGAGAAGAAAAAGAAAATTGAGGAGAAATTTGCTCAGATTGATGAGAAGACTGCAAAGGTATGGCAACTTAGCCGCTGACTTGAGAAAATCCAGATACCAAAAGAATAGGAACCATCCAGTTTATTCCTTTATATTTAGTGTACGCATTCACTTGGAAGTGATATAGATTTCTATATCCGCTCACAGGTGCGTGAAGGAAGATTTGCTGAAGAAAACGTAAAAAAGAAACTAGCTGTCAAGAGAATGGAGGAGGCAGAAGTTCGAAGGCGGCAAGAAGAAGAAGCTCGGAAACAAAAGCTGCAACAGCTGGTACGGTTGAAGTGTAAAGGGACCAGTTCTATTCAGTCACTATTACTCAAAATACTTATGCTTCCCTTATTACATTGTATTAATTTGCCTTGGTCACATTTGAAGCTGAGAAATCCATACCAATACCCCTCAGTTTCTGTTTTGCATGAGCTAGGTTCACTTGCGGTCTAATGTCCAACTTTGATAAATTAAATTTGTTTTGAATTTGACCATTTACTGCAGGATATTATCATTTTTATTCATTTATCCTTGACAATCCCATTATTTTTCGAACAGTTGGTTCAGTGTTACAATTTTTTCTTTTTGCATATTCATGGGACAAGTGGACGAGTTTTTCAACATAAGTTTTGTTTGCTCTAATGATTCAGCAGTTTAACGTGCGGTTTACAAAATGTGTAAAATTTGCCTATTGTGCCACAGGGTTCCAATCCTGTTGATTAATACTCGTGTATCAGTTAACCTTGCAGGTGTTCAGTGTTAAATGCTTCAAACTCTGAAACGGGGAAATTGAGAGTAACTTTTTCATTGCTTACCTAAATAGGAAGAAGAACGGCAAGAATTATTACAACGCAAGAAGGAGGAAGAGTTGGAGCGGCAGCGTAAAATAGCAGAAGCCAGAAAGCTTCAAGAACAACGACAGGCTGAACTCGAGAGAGAGCGACAGCATGAAAGGCAGCTGGCAGCAGACAGGGAGAGGGCAAGGAAGAGAGAACTGGAGAATATCCAAGCAGAGAAGTATGAGTTGGTTGTTGAGATGGATGTATTATAGATAGATTTTTGCTCAAATACTTCATGAAACCCTTTGGTAATTAACTCCACTTTATATTTTCCCTACTGGTAAATTTAAAACCTATGCTTGTATTTTACAAGTTAAAATGCTCCGCTATAAACCCAGATTTGAAATATGATATTAGCTGCTGCCAATGCACGTGGATTGAATGGATAGAAAGCGAAATACACTTAAGGGAAATTTCAGTGGAGTACAATAATCAAGATAGAATTAACTGCTGTGTAATACTTGCGCCTTAAATTGGCAAACTAGCTGATGTGTTTCAGATCTCATTTTTGTAGAACACTTTAAATAGGACTAGCATAGATGATGCATCTTGGTCTTCATGGACAAGTTGGGCCAAAGGGCCTGAATCCATGCTATATAACAAGAGGTTTTATATTTTAAATGGGATTTTCGTTATTACCATTATTTAGTGAATACTGCATGCTGAGGAATGTATGATGCCTTTCTAATGGGTAAAATGACACAATTACAGATTGTGCATTACACAAAACAGATTGGCGGCACAGTGACGCAGCAGTAGAGTTGCTGCCTTGCAGCACCGGAGACCCGGGTTCAATCCAGACTACGGGTACTGTCTGTACGGAGTTTGTACATTCTCCTCGTAAACTGCGTGGGTTTTCTGAGATCTTCAGTTTCCTCTCACACAACAAAGACATACAGGTTCATAGGTTAATTGGTTTGGCATAAGTGTAAATTGTCCCTAGTGTGTGTCGGATAATGTTAATGTGGGGATCGTTGGTCGGTACTGACTCGGTGGGCCGGAGGGCCTGTTTCCGTGCTGTATCTCTAAACAAAACTAAAAAGATGGATATAGCCTCTCCTGTCGGCCCCCACATTCGCCCATAAACCCCAGGAACATTTCTGCTTGCCCCTATCTCTGGAATATTGAAATCAATCTAATGTAGGCATTTTTGCCTCCATGGTTTGTATTTTGCCCATTTGTCTTTGTTAGAAGAGAAAATATTTCCCCAATGCAAGTAGAGACATGAATAAAATAAAATCTTGATGGTTAATAGGCTCCTAATGGATAAACTGTTACTAGAGTTTCAGATTTGACTTCAATTAAATATATTGCCCAGAAAGTAGTATTGTGCAGGTTGAATAGTGTATTTATCTTCTAACAGAGAACGTGCACGTTTGGAAAAGGAACGAGCCCTCCAGCTACAGCGAGAACTGGAGCGAACCGCACGGGAGGAGGCAGCACTCAAGGTTGAACGAGAAAAGGAAAAGCTTTACAAAGAAGCACAAGAAAAAGAAAAGCGGGTGGGTGTTCCTGTCTTTGAGGAATTGTGTCCCACTCGCCACTTCCTTGAATCCCTTCCCCATGCCCCTTTACTCCAATGGTCTTTCCCTTCCAACAAGGATTAATTTATTTTTAAAAACATAAATGCTACATGCGTATGCAGCTTTTTCTTTTGGAGAAGGAAAATTGCTGGATGAAAATAGCATGGAAGTCTGAGATATTGTTTAGCCAGTGTCCTGGACCTTAGATGGCAATAAAAGGAAGGGAGGATTTATTTCATGTCAATTCAATTTTGTGGATGACTTTTTGTTTATGATATTCACATGCATTTAAAGTATTACAATTTTGTTAATATACAAATACAGTTAGTTTAGCACACGTAAATAAATAGCAGTAATGTTATAGTTAATTTAAAAAATACTTTCATTTAGAGCAGTGAAACTATACATTTAATTGAACAGTGCCAGTCCAAAAGTCACCTGATTCATTGGGCTGCAGCAAGTTAAGGAAATGAATATTCTTTAAGTGTTAAAGATTATCCACAATTCTTGTTTTGTTTCATTTCGTGCTAGTTTAGTTTGAAACCATGACTTTAAAAAAAAAAAAAATGCATGTCATGCACCTACAGAAACAAGGGTCCTGATCTTAAAGAAAGGTAACTTTGAGGGTATGAGACGTGAATTGGTCAAGATAAACTGGCAATTGATTCTTAAAGGGTTGACGGTGGATATGCAATGGAAGGCATTTAAAGACTGCATGGATGAGCTACAACAATTGTTCATCCCAGTTTGGCAAAAGAATAAATCAGGGAAGGTAGTGCATCCGTGGATAACAAGGGAAATCAGGGATAGTATCAAAACAAAAGATGAAGCATACAAATTAGCCAGAAAAAGCAGCCTACCAGAGGACTGGGAGAAATTCAGAGTCCAGCAGAGGAGGACAAAGGGCTTAATTAGGAAAGGGAAAATAGATTATGAAAGAAAACTGGCAGGGAACATAAAAATTGACTGCAAAAGGTTTTATAGAATGTGAAGAGAAAAAGATTAGTTAAAACAAATGTAGGTCCCTTGCAGTCAGAAACAGGTGAATTGATCATGGGGAACAAGGACATGGCAGACCAATTGAATAATTACTTTGGTTCTGTCTTCACTAAGGAAGACATAAATAATCTGCCGGAAATAGCAAGGGACCGGGGGTCAAATGAGATGGAGGAACTGAGTGAAATCCAGGTTAGCCGGGAAGTGGTGTTAGGTAAATTGAATGGATTAAAGGCCGATAAATCCCCAGGGCCAGATAGGCTGCATCCCAGAGTACTTAAGGAAGTAGCCCCAGAAATAGTGGATGCTTTAGTGATAATTTTTCAAATCTCTTTAGATTCTGGAGTAGATCCTGAGGATTGGAGGGTAGCTAATGTAACCCCGCTTTTTAAAAAGGGAGGGAGAGAGAAAACTGGGAATTACAGACCAGTTAGTGGGGAAACTGCTAGAATCAGTTATTAAAGATGGGATAGCAGCACATTTGGAAAGTGGTGAAATCATTGGACAGTCAGCATGGATTTATGAAAGGTAAATCATGTCTAACGATTCTTATAGAATTTTTCGAGGAAGTAACTAGTAGAGTGGATAAGGGAGAACCAGTGGATGTGTTATATCTGGACTTTCAGAAGGCTTTCGACATGGTCCCACATAAGAGATTAGTATACAAACTTAAAGCACACGGTATTGGGGGTTCAGTATTGATGTGGATAGAGAACTGGCTGGCAGACAGGAAGCAAAGAGTAGGAGTAAACGGGTCCTTTTCACAATGGCAGGCAGTGACTAGTGGGGTACCGCAAGGCTCAGTGCTGGGACCCCAGCTATTTACAATATATATTAATGATTTGGATGAGGGAATTGAATGCAACATCTCCAAGTTTGCAGATGACACGAAGCTGGGGGGCAGTGTTAGCTGTGAGGAGGATGCTAGGAGGCTGCAAGGTGACTTGGATAGGCTGGGTGAGTGGGCAAATGCATGGCAGATGCAGTATAATGTGGATAAATGTGAGGTTATCCACTTTGGTGGCAAAAACAGGAAAGTAGACTATTATCTGAATGGTGGCCGATTAGGAAAGGGGGAGATGCAACGAGACCTGGGTGTCATGGTACACCAGTCATTGAAAGTAGGCATGCAGGTGCAGCAGGTAGTGAAGAAAGCGAATGGTATGTTAGCATTCATAGCTAAAGGATTTGAGTATAGGAGCAGGGAGGTTCTACTGCAGTTGTACAGGGTCTTGGTGAGACCACACCTGGAGTATTGCGTACAGTTTTGGTCTCCTAATCTGAGGAAAGACATTCTTGCCATAGAGGGAGTAGAGAGAAGGTTCACCAGACTGATTCCTGAGATGTCAGGACTTTCATATGAAGAAAGATTGGATAGACTCGACTTGTACTCGCTAGAATTTAGAAGATTGAGGGGGGAATCTTATAGAAACGTACAAAATTCTTAAAGGGTTGGACAGGCTAGATGCAGGAATATTGTTCCCGATGTTGTGGAAGTCCAGAACAAGGGGTCACAGTTTAAGGATAAGGGGAAAGTCTTTTAGGACCGAGATGAGAATAACATTTTTCACACAAAGAGTGGTGAATCTGTGGAATTCTCTGCCACAGAAGGTAGTTGAGGCCAGTTCATTGGCTATATTTAAGAGGGAGTTATGGCCCTTGTGGTTAAAGGGATCAGGGGGTATGGAGAGAAGGTAGGCACAGGATACTGAGTTGGATGATCAGCCATAATCATATTGAATGGCGGTGCAGGCTCGAAGGGCCTGCTCCTGCACCTATTTTCAATGTTTCTATGTTTCATTTGCCCTTAAAGTAATTGGTTACCTGCAAATTTAGCATTAGAGACATTCTGCCCAAGTAAGGGATTTAAAAGCTCAATAGGAAGCAAACCAATTCGTATGGTGAGCCGACTGAGTTTGAGAACTGTTAATACTGTACATATGTTGCTCAAGTTATACTGTTAATGTCTGCTTGCAGAAAGAACATGAATTGGCGGAGCTGGAAAGGCAGCGTTTAGAAAAAGAGATTAGGAAGGAGCAGGAAAGAAAAGAACAAGAAGAAAATGAGAAGAGAATTCGTGAAAATGAGGAAAGAAAATGGAAGGAAGAACAAGACAGGAAAGTCGAGAAGGAGATTGCAAACAAAAACATGCTGAATGTGACTGTGGAGGTTCATGTAAGTGTTTTTGATGAGTCAACAGGACATGTTGATTTAAGCATTGCATTTTATGACAATTATTTAGGTTTTATATTTGAAGTTATTCGCCCTACTTATTTCCTAATAAACAGAGCTTGAACTTTTTTGTTATCTCTAAGTTCCAAGTATCGTAGAATGTTTTGCTCGGTGAAGTATTCTGAACCTCGTCATTGTGCTGTGCAATTGGAAAGGATGACCAATTGGCCCTCGCCAGCGTATATGAGCTACAGTAAATACGGGATTATTTTTGTGTGTGTGTGTGCGTTGATAGTTGGACTAAATTTCTGACAGAATTTGAATAGTTCTGTGGCTATCTCGTCGAGAGAACCATGAGTGTTTAATTGTGATGTGTACTGACAGTGGAACAATGAAATTCTTGTCTCTTCCCCGACTCAATCTGAAGAAGGGTCTGCCGATGAGTTACTCTAGCACTCTAGCACTTTGTTTCTATCTTCAATTAAATTCTTTGCTGCAAACAATGCTGTAAACTCTATAACACAGATCACATAATAATCTGATCACAGAACACACATAAATTAAAAAAATGAATAACCATTCTTGTAGGGAACTATGGTAGTGCACAACCAAAATCTATAGTGCAACCAAAGACACCGTCCATTGAAGATCATTGCTGGGAAGAGGCTGTTCTTGAGCCCAGTAGTCATGCATTTTGGGCTCCTGTACATGACCTGATAGTAATAGTGAAATGAGAGCGTGTCCAGGATGGGGTGGGTCTCTTACCTGAAGCTGGATCCTTCAATTTAACATTTTAATTTGTAAAATGTAGCTGACAGTTTTAATTCTTATGATCTTTTGCAATTTTGTAGTGTACTTCACAAGGAAATTGAGCTTGTTTGCACTTTGCTGAGGTAGTTGAAAACAAGACTTTGCACAACTCTCGGTGTTGGTGGCAAAAATTACTGATGGTTCAACATCGAAGAACGAAAAAGAGAGCAAGGAAACTGCTCACAGAAAGACCATTTTGCTTGGTTTGACTGGGAATTGTTGATTTGTGCATTGTGTAACAATTTCAGTTTTAATAAATGAATTATTTTTCTAGCACACCCCACCTTCTGTGTCTTACACAATGACTCCCAATGGTAAAATCAAGTTGCCCAAAGTAAATTTGGAAGATTATGGTATGGACTTGAACAGTGATGACTCTACTGATGACGAGGGAGCACCACGCAAACCAATCCCTGCTTGGGCGAGCGGTAAGTGACTTTAAATTAGATGGGCTGCTGACCTGTTTTGTCTTTAACTGAAATGAAAAGCTGTGAAACTTCTCTCAGGTTTATATTGACAATTGGTGGTCATTAATAGGTTAATGTGATCCCTGGTAACTGTTCACTTGAAATTTGGGTGCAGGACAATGAATTCCCTGAACAGGTGAAGTATAATTGTTGCCATGAAGGAAAGAATCAATAAAATTTGACATTTTACAGATACTTAAAATACTAGACTTGGAGAATAATTGGTTGTGCATCTTACTTTGTGAACATGATCAATTATGCATAGATTATTGCCAAGAATCGTGGGTTTTCTCAGATATCTTCAGTTTCCTCCCACACTCCAAAGACGTACAGGTTTGTAACTTAGTTGGCTTGCTATAAAATGTAAAATTGTCCCTGATATGTATAGGGTGGTTAATGTGTGGGAATCGCTGGTCGGCATGGACTCGGTGGGCTGAAGGGCCTGTTTCTGCGCTGTATATCTAAACTAAGTTGAATCAAACCATTCAAAATTGAATAATGGAAAAATACACAATGCTGAAAATACCATCCTGTAAATCAGGTCACCATTTGTCCAAGACATTTGGGTATAGGCCGCTCATTGCAGCCAGTTATATTTTGTCTGCCTTTTCTTCCCATGTCCTTCAAAAAAAGTAGAGATCTCAACTATACGAGTTTGCATTTACACTCTGCTAAATTGCATTAACAAATCTTTCCATTTCGCCATGTTAGACTTTTAGTTTGAATGCCTTAATTGTTTTTTGTTTTTGTTTTTTTGTCAGGTAAGGAACTCCAGAAAGCACTTGTAAAGCAGTATTACCATCCGATTGACTTGAACAAACTCTTCAGTGTTATTCAACCACCTAATCTTGAGAACATCTTCAGTAAAAGCAAGCCACGTTATTTGAAGCGCACTAGTTCTGCAGTGTGGCACTCGCCACCTCTATTGAACAGGTTTAATGTCCCATATGGCGTTAAGTACTGAACTTCTATATTTTACAGTAAAAATCCAAGTACTGTAAAATGTGAACTCTCCTATCCTTTGATGACTATGATTATCATGATCTTATTATCTCGTCTATCTGTCTTTGTATTTGTATATGTATATAGCTGATAAAAACTAGTGGGAGAGCAGTCATCTGCTTCTCAGGGGCCTTTTAATGCATGTGTCTACTCTGATGTATTTTACATGGTGTCTTCAGGGAATTTGGTCTTTTTATTTTTAAAGACTCCAATGTATTGGGTGCCTCTGCATAAGTTTTTTCAAATGTGGAACAGCCTGGTAAAGTTTATTTTACTCCGGCTGTAGTAAGGGTCTATGTTACAAGTCTATATTTAATTATTGGAGTCGGCCAGGGAAGAAAAGGCGAAAGATTCCAAATAAATAACTTGTAAATGAGAGTGGCAGCTGGAAGTTAGAAAATCTGAATCTGGGATTATGGCATTATTATGCATGGTATGGGACCTGTACTGTGCATCTGACGGCATACTTGGCTGAGTGCCACATTACACTCCCAAAGCTTCTCAGCTGGCATATTAACTGATAGGTTTCGATGTGCCAGACATCTGGAATAACAAGGCCCAGCTTCAATTCATGCCGAGTTATGTTGGAGACATATCTGCATGTTGAAATCTTTTTCTACTCCCTTTCAGCTCTGACTTCTGATTGTCTACCGCACTTGAGGGTTTATTGTATCTGATTAGACTTTTTTTCTTCCTCACAAGCACCCTTGCCTGTTACTTAGAAGGTTATGTATAGAGATATTCGCTTGGATAAGATATCTGAAGGAGACCATGGAATCAAGCCACAGCAAAAGTTGTCTCTTGAAATAAGAGAATAATGGGCAACAAAGCCCCTTGTGTTCCAGATGCTACACCTGTAGCACTGTGAAATTCTGTCATTCTTTTCACTATGATGACTGGGATAAGAGGTTGAGCTGTGTGATGCCTTGTGTAGGGAGTCTATCTCGGTCTGACAAGTGATTAATTAGTTTATTAAAATCTTCTACACAAGGGCTAAATTATGACAGTGTACTTTTTTGATGACTTGTTGAATGTTAATTTAAGGTGTTTTTAGACTTGAAATTGATTAAACAAACTTTACATTAAATGAAATGCAATGGATAAAATTGTAATACAAAAGAGATATTCTGGAGTAAAGAAACGTGAATGGATCATGCAGCCCTCCTCACCTGCTGTGCCTTTAACTTTCTCTACAGTAAGACTCTCCTTCAGCTAGCCCCACTCCGCAACTTATTTAATTTAAACCTCGCCTGCCTCCATTAGTTAGCCAGAGACGCAAGAAAATACAGTTGCTGGAGTCATGAGGAAAAAATAAAGTGCAAGAGGAACTCAATGTGTCAGGCAGCATCTGGGGAGGGAATTAACATGTGATATTTTGGGTCAGGAGCCTTTTTGAGAGTCTGAAAAAGGGTCACAAACCCAAATTGTCATCTGTCCATTTTGGTCCACATATGTTGTGACCTGCTAGGTTCCTCTGACACTTTGTTTTACTCCATTTAGTTATCCAATTCAATTTGTTCAATGCTTGCTCTTATTTGAGTTTTGCTCTAAATTCCCCCATAGAATAATTCTTGCCTGTCTGTGCTACACAGATGAAAAACACATTTTGAGTCATGCTCTGTTCTAATTAAAGTAGTGCCAAGTTGCTTGTGTTTGATCAAATGCCATCAATGATTATGATGCTGCAACAGGGTTGGAGAACAATCATTCATCTCCAGCAGCTGGAGTCAAATTTAATTTGAACCACAAGGCTACCTGAATACAGCAGTGTTCTTCTGCTGCTGAAGTGTAGTTTCCTTGTTAACTACATGCTATTTTATGCGAAACACAAGTAATGTAGGACTTAATTCAAATAACAACATAGGACTCGTGTCACATGCAGTGGTAGAACTTTTTTGTCATTTTTGCAATTTTGATTTGTTTTAATACTTATTCACAAGAAACATATGATCAATGGTTGGTTTGGTCGAGTCAAGTCTTCTACATAGGTAGAAGTGCCGTGAGATATAAATACAATGACAATCTTGCAGCAACAGCACAGGCACATGGACACAGTCAAATACACACATTGTACATAAATTGCATAGAACATTTCAAAAGAAGCCTTTTAAAAAAAACACAAAAAACAAGCACAAAACACAATTAGGGACAACAAAACATCAGTCTATGGTAGTGCAAGAGGTGGACATAGTGTTCCTGAGGTAGGTAGGATTTGGGTGTGCAGGTTGATTCAATAACCTGATAGTTGGAGGGAAGGAGCAGTACCTGAGCCTGATGGTGTGAGGCTTCAGGCATCTGAACCTGCTGTCCTATGCTAGCAGTGAGAAGTGGGCATGATCTGAATGGTGGGGATACTGAATGTAGATGCCACCTTCTTCACCTAATCCCTCCTGTAGATGCCTTTGATGGAGAGGGGTGCTGTGCCCATAATGGAGAAGGCTGTCCACAGGGCCAGATTTAGATGAAGAGGAGCCCTAAGCTGTTCCACTTGTGAGCCGCCCCCAATCCCCCAACTCCACGACGAGAGGAAGATGATGCACCAGATTGACACCGATTTACAGCCGAGCGTGGCCAATGAGATAAGGAGCTGGAAAGCTGTGCTTTATTTATTTATTGCCACTGCTAGTGTCGGGTTATTGGCTTAAAACACTCTTATTCTGGAGGGCAAGGGAAATTACAGAAGGGTTGTTTCGAGGCTACAGTGCGTTGTAAGAAAGGCCTATGACAGTGTCAAAAATATTATACACCTTGCAGGGTTCTCACTTAATTTTTTTTCTCTGTTGTCAGCCGGGCAACCTTGAAGCTTTTTAAGTTGCCAAATGAGATTTTAAGTGGTCATTTAAGACGGCTTGCATGACGCGTGCGATAATCTGCTTGGACGAAGTGCGTAGTTACCAGTCAGAACTATGCTCAATGAAGCACTCGCATATTATTTCTGCTTCAAATAAAGCCACAAACTAAACACATTCACCAATCAAGACATGATATATACCACAATGACATGCAGCAAAATTATAATACAGTATCTCAACTCTTTTTACACGTTGCAATGAATGCAATTTCTATTATTTCTTTCCACTTCCAAACAAAAATGTGGTTGGATTATTCAGCGTATGATCAGCCTTGGTGAGATCAAGCGCAGGCTTGGCGATCGCTTCGCACAACATCTCCACTCAGTTCGCAATAACCAACCTGATCTCCCGGTGGCTCAACACTTTTAACTCCCCTTTCCATTCCGAATCTGACCTTTCTGTCCTCCTCCATGGCCAGAGTGAGGCCCACCGCATATTGGAGGAACAGCACCTCATATTTGCTTGGGTAGTTTGCACCCCAGCGGTATGCACATTGGCTTCTCTAATTTCAGGTAGCCCTTGCTTTCTCCCTCCTTCCCCTCTCATTCCCAGCTCTCCCACAGCCTACTGTCTCCGCCTCTTCCATTCTTTTTCATGTCACCCCCCTTGCCACACTTGTCGTTTTAATTAAGTTCAAGACTATGGGGCTGTACATTGGCCATAAAGTTGCTGCCTAAAAGTGCCAGAGACCCGGAATTGATCCTGAATATGGGTGCTGTCTGTATGGAGTTTGCTCCTTTTCCCTTTGATCGCATGGGTTTTCTCCGTGGGCTCTTGTTTCCTTCCACATTCCAAAGGTGTGCAGGAACCTATTTCAGACCCAACCCGAAACGTAATATTTCCCTTTTGTCCAGAGATTCTGTCTGACCTGTTGAGTTACTCCAGCTTTTTGTGTCTATCTTCAGTTTAAACCAGCATCTGCACTTCCTTCCTACGCACACAATATTATACGATAGAACTTTATTAATCCCAGGAGGGAAATTGTGTGTGTGTGGGTATATATATATACACACACACACACACATATAAATATAGTTATATATTCATATATAAATATACACCGTTTTGTTCTCTTGTTTATAACATTGTTTACAGAGTACTATGTTTACATATTCTGTTGTGCTGCTGCAAGTAAGGATTTCATTGTTCTAACTGGGACGTGAGAGAATAAAACACTTTTTGACTCTTGACTTACTCTGCTAATGTGTGGGAGAGAACTAGTGTACGAGTGGTCGGTGGGCTGAACGGCCTGTTTCCACGCTGAATCTTTAAATTAAACTAAAGACACTAAAACCAGAGGGAGTCTAAAGAAGGGTCTCTACCCGAAACGTCACCCAATTTCTTCTATCCTGAGTTGCTGGCTGCTCCATGGAGTCCCCCCGCACAATTAAAGCATGGAATAGTCTTCACCCTACCATAGTTACCCAACCAGACGCAACTAAATTTAAGGTACCTCTTTTTTCCCCAAGAGCCGTTTTTTGCTTAAGTCCAAGTCAAGAGAGCTTTATTGTCGTGTGTTCCAGATAGGACAATGTAATTCTTGCTTGCTGCAGCATTACAGAATATGTGAACATAATACAAAACAGGAGTTAAAAGTTCGGTGTGTTTATATACCATAGACCATATATATACACAATAAATAAACAGATAAAATGCAATGGGCTGTTATTGTTCAGCCCTCTACCACCTCCAGTTTAATTTCAATTTAGAATATTTATGGAGGAACAGGAAACCAGAAGCAAGAGTTACTCCTGATCCACGGTCAGGGAGTGATTCTGCGTTGGTTTTCAGCGCTGGCGGCGAGGCAGCGACCGGACAGCAATGGCGGCCAAATTTCCCACAATTCAAAGCGAGGGAGAAAGTGCCCAGCGCCGACCAGTTGCCGTGGCAGTGCGCATGCGCAGGGCGGCCGATGATGTGCGGGCCGTGGTTGTGCGCGTGTGCAGAGGGAGGACGTGCAGGCCGCAGCAATGCGCATGTGCAAGGCGGCCTGCCGTGCCGGCGGATGAGGAGCGAGCGGAGAGCGGAGACCCGGCGCCCCGGACACGGATAGCGGGGGGAGACTGAGAGAGAGATAGAGAGGGGGTCCACCCAGAGTTGAACGGCAGGTATCTTGCCTTGGCCGGAGGTCCCCTAGATTTCGAGGCCCTAGGCTTCTGCCTATGAAGCCTAGTGGTAAATCCGGCTCTGCGAGGCCCCCCTTGATCTCGAGGCCCTAAACTGAAGCTTGTCCAGTTTATACGTAAATCCGGTCCTGGCTGTCCACTTTGCAACCCCTTTAATTCTGGTGCATTGGATGTGCCATACTATGCCACGATGCAACTTACAGTACATCTAGAGAAGTTTGCTAGAGTATTTGCGGGTGTACTGAATCTCTTTAAACTTCTAAGAAAGTGGGGGAGCTAGTGTGCCTTTGTGATTACATTGTGTAGGCCCCAAAACAGGCCATTCAAGATGTTACATTGTGGAATTTGAAGCTGCAAATGAAAACTGGTGCACGATATCCAGACTTGATGATTAGGTGAAACAAACAACCGAGGCTATATTCCTAAATTAAACTAGTTTAGGCAAAGGTTTTTTGTTTGGAAAATCTTCACGCTTGCAGCACATGTTGACATTGCTTGGAATTGTATTTTAAATGCATCCATTAATTAAAATTACAAAAAGAGTTATCAACATGAGTACTGCAAATGAACACTGTGAAAACAAAAACTGATAAAAATCAGCAAACATCAGTGTTGATACCATTCATGGATGCAAGTATATCTCGATGGGATGCAAGATGGCAACAGTTTGATTTGAGAAGAAATAAACGTGTCTGTCAATGTAAAAGCTTGTGTGAAAATAAAAGTAGATCCCTTAATTAGCATTAGCACAGTTATACAAATTGAAGTGAAATGTCACTGCAAGGATGACTCAAATTAGTGGAAGGTTTTCAGGATTTTTGGAAACATCACCACACAACTTCAAAACCCATTAACCAATCATATTGTCTGTACTGACAATGACCCCAATTTAAAGCAAAGATCTTAGATCTTTGATTTAAAGTGCACATTTGCCCCCACGTGATCAATATCCCTCCATTCCCTGCCTCGTGTGCCTGCTCCCACTAATTCCTCCAACACTGCCTGCCGACACCTTGCTCCAAACTATTGCTTAATGTTGGCAAATGGTGAATGTATCTCCGAGGAGTCCAACTACAGCAAAATTAGATTTGGTACACACGTGGACATAATTTGAACATGTAATATAAAGCAAACATTTGAATTGTTTTTCATTGGCTTTGCAGAAAACATTAGCAATATTGGCACTGTCGCATGTTGGAGTAAAATTAGTAGATTCACAACACTGAGGTTAACTGCTAGTTTAAATTCTAAATAGACTTTCTTTAAGTCTCTGATGATCGTTCCCAGAATTCTGCGCCGGAAGAGTAATCTTCCCACTATCTCCCCTATAGCTCCGCTATAGAATCTTTGTTTCAAAGGTTCCCCTCGTTGTAGAGACCAGAGACAGAGCCCTCAGTTTCTCCTGATACTCCAAACCTGACATCTTGGAATTCAGACTGGTGAATTCATTGCTATTTTCGCACTGCAACAAATATATGGCACCATTGAAAAAGAGCCTGAAAACGTACTAAGATTATAACGGCTGTACCCAACGGGTTTCAGTGATTTGTGTGCAAGGATATCTTTTGAAGTAAGTACATTATTATTCACTTTTGATAAGGGATCACAAATTAAATATTGCGGTTAATTGTACAGAATCCTAACAAGTGGCATGCGTGAACAAAAGCGCATGAACATATAAGCGCAACGTGCTGGAGGAATTCCACCGGTCATGCAGCATCTGTGAGAGGAATGACTTCAATGCTACGTTATTGTCACTTGCACCTACGCACAGTGAAATTATTTTATCTTACACATCAGTAGAGACCACGTTTAGGGTTGGGACCGATCAGACTGATCCTTTCCCTTCACAGATGCTGCCTGACCAGCTGAGTTCTTCCAGCCGCCTGGTATTTAGCGCAGGATTGCAGTACCAGGAAACCTTCCTCCCGTCGCCGGGAGGGAGCGGTTGTAACTGCAACACCAGACGCCGCTGCAGTGAGGCCCGCTGCCCTCGCCTCCCCCCGCCGCCGGGGCCCCAACCTTCTTCCGCCCATGCCACCTCCCCCCCGTCCCCTCCACCCCCGCTGATCCCCGCCGCTGGGGCCCAAGCCATCTTCCGCCCCCGCCGGCCCACGCCATCTTCATCTTCGCCCCCCCCCCCCCGCCAGAAAGAGGGGGGGGGGGGGGGTCTGAGTGGGGAGAGAGAGGAAGGGAAGGGGGAGAGAGTTGGGGGAGGGGAGAGGGAAAGGGGGAATATCTTTAATAAGATTGTAAAATTGAAGTAGGTTTTAAAGCTATATTTTTTCCTCATGTATAATATCAAATAATATCAAACAATTGGAATTGCTTTCTTTGCCTTGATAATAATACTGAAAAATATGAATTCCAAAGTTTGTGACTCTTTTTGCAGCATATTTTTAATATAATTTGAATATTACAAAAATCTGCATGTTTTCAGGGTCATCATGGATCTGTCCGCAGTAATGCAGCAGTCCGTTGATGATGTTGCTGCTGAGGAGGGGGCAAATATGCGTCAAACCGATAGCCTAATTGTTAAAGAGTTAAAAGATAGCCTAATCGATAAAGAGCTGAGAAGAGGAATCAGAGCTGCCAAGGAAAGGTACTCAGAGAAGTTGAGGAGCAAGTTCTCAGCTAGTGACTCTTCTTCAGTTTGGAAGGGCATGCAAGAAATCACCAGCTATAAGAGGAAAGCCCCCTCACTCTTTGGACAATCATTGGACAATAGGACATTCCTTCCTATTCACCACTTCACACCTACTTAAGGCAAGACTCCAGTATGAAAAGAGTGGACCCTTTCCCATCCCAACCAACACTTCACACCCACTCACAGCCTGACCTCAGTCTGCAAAGACTGGGCCCTTCTACACCCAACCCACACCAATCACCACTTCACACCCAATTACTCATTTTTATTCAGTCCCTGCAAAGATGTACTGTCACTGCCTGCTTCAAAGTCTCCACTATTGTCCTTGTACCCAAAAAGGCAAGGATTACTGGTCTTAAAGACTACAGGCTTGTCGCACTGACCTCTGTAGTCATGGAGACATTTTGGGGGAAAAAATGAAGACCCTTGAAAGGCTTGTGCTGGCCAAGCTGAAAAATATCACAACCCCCCTGCTGGACCCTCTGCATTTTGCATATTAGGCCAATAGATCTGTGGATGACGCAGTCAATCTGGGCTTGCACTTCATCCTCCAGCATCTAGACCGCCAGGGGACCTATGCGAGGATTTTGCTTGTTGAATTTAGCTCTGCATTCAACACCATTGTGCCATAGCTACTACGCTCCAAATTTCTGAGTTGACTGTGCCTGAACCCCTCTGTCGGTGGATCACCAGCTTTCTGACAGACAGGAAGCAGCATGTGAGACGGGAAAGCATATCACGGACCCATAAACACTCAGCATAGGAGCACCGCAAGATGCATCCTCTCCTCTCTCCTCTCCTCTCGCCACACCAATGACTGCACCTCCACAGACCTCTATCAAGCTTCTCAAGTTTGCGGACGACACAACCCTGATTGGACTGATCCAGGATGGGGATCTCTGTACTCTTTTCATTTTTACATCTTTCCTATAACATGGTGCCCAGAACTGAACACAATATTCTAATTGCGGTCTCACCAACGTCTTATACAACTGCAACATGACCTCCCAACTTCTATACTCAATACTCTGACTGATGAAGGCCAAAGTGCCAAAATACTTTTTGACCACCTGATATACCTGTGACTCGATCTTCAAGGAACATGCAACCATCAACCATTCCTCTTCCCACCTGGCTAATTGATCCAGATCCTGTTGCAATCATTCACAACCATCTGCACTATTTGCAAATCCACTCCTGTATCATCAGCAAATGTGCTAATCTTGCCCTGTTCTGTGATGTTTCACAGAGTGCTGGAGTAACTCAGTGGGTCAGGCTGAGTATAGAAGTTGGGAGGTCATGTTGCAGTTGCCTAAGAGGTTGGTGAGGCCGCATTCAGAGTATTGTATTCAGTTCTGGGCACCATGTTATAGGAAAGATGTCATCAAACTGGAAAGGGTACAGTGAAGATTTACGAGGATGTTGCCAGGACTGGAGGGCCAGCGCTATAGGGAGAGGTTGAGTAGGCTGGGACTCTATTTTATGGAGCACAGGAGGATGAGGGATGATCCAATAGAGGTGTATAAAATCATGATTTGAATAGATATGGTTGAGTCTTTTGCTCAGAGTAGGTGAATCGAGGAGCAGAGAACATAAATTTAAGGTGAAGGGCAAAAGATTTAATAGGAATCGGAGGGGTATATTTTTCACACAAAGGATGGTCGGTGTATGGAACAAGCTGCCAGAGTAGGTAGTTGAGGCAGGGACTATCGCAAAATTTAAGAAACAGTTAGACAGGTACATGGATAGGACAGGTTTGGAGGGATATGGATAAACGTGGGCAGGTGGGACTAGTGTAGATGGGACGCTGGGCTGAAGGGCCTGTTTCCACACTGTATCACTCTATGACTCTATCTATCTTTCCCTCTCAAACCCATTTTCCTGCTTTCTCCCCATTACCTCTGACACCCGTATTAATCAAGAATCTGTCAATCTCCTCCTGAAAAATGTCCATTGACTTGACCTCCACAGCTGAGTGTGGCAATGAATTCCACAGTTCACCACCCTCTAAACTAGTCCCACTCACACGCGTTTGGCCCATATCCATCTAAATCTGTCCTATCCATGTACGTGTCCAAATCTCTTAAACAGTAGGATAGTCCCAGCCTTAACTACCTCCTCTTGCAGCTTGTTCCATACACCCACCACTCTTTGTGTGAAAAAGCTACCTCAGATTCCTGTTAATTTCTGAAATATTGGTCATAAATTTGATGCAGAAATGCTCCAAAATAAGGCTCATAATGCATCAGAGAGCATCTAAAACCCCTGAGACCCCGGCATCGAGTGACTTCATGCTTCGCGCTCGTGATGTGCTCAACACGCACATTATTTCACATTAAATTTCTTGTAATCCTGTCATGCCACCCCCCTTTTTGAAAAGCTTCCTACGGACCTGATTTACAGGCCTATTTAACTACTGCAAGTAAGAATGTCATTGCTGTGTTGTCAGTGCCCATGGCAATCACTTTTGATTCCCTTGAGAACTGGAGAAAGGTCTAATGCCGACAAGTAAAATGAGATGTCAGTGAAGAGGGTACATGCCATTTGGCACGAGGACTCATGTTTTTTATTGTCTTCAGACAACCTCATCTCCTTTACACTCTTGGTGCTTTGATGTGTCATTGAAATTAAGGGGTAACTGTTTCTTTGTAAGTACTGCCGGACCAGCGAGTATCTTGGATCTCCAGTGACAACAATTTGAGATTTGTAATAGAAAAAAAAATCACATGTGGTTAAAGTGCACATTGTCATATTTTAATAAAAGCTATTTTTATACATTTGGGTTTCACCATGTGGAAATCACAGCAGTGTTTATATATAGTCATCCCCATTTCAGGCAACCATAATGTTTGGGACACAGCAATATCATTTAAATGAAAGTAGTCATGTTTAGTATTTTGTTGCATATCCTTTGCATGCAATGACTGCTTGAAGTCTGCGGTTCATGAACATCACCAGTTGCTGGGTGTCTTATCTGGTAATGCTCTGCCAGGCCTGTATTTCAGCCATCTTTAGCATGCTTGTTTTGGAGGCTAGTCCCTTCAGTTTTCTCTTCAGCATATAAAAGGCATGCTCAATTGTGTTCAGATCAGGTGATTGACTTGGCCACTCAAGAATTGACCTTTTTTTAGCTTTGAAAAACTCCTTTGTTGCTTTAGCAGTATATTTGGGATCATTGTCTTACTGTAGAATGAACCGCTGGCCAATGAGTTTATAGGCATTCGTTTGAACTTGAGCACATATGATGTGTCTATACACTTCAGAATTCATCATGCTACTACCATCAGCAGTTGTATCATCAATGAAGATAAGTGAGCCAGTACCTTCAGCAGCCACACATGCACAGGCCATAACACCCCCACCACCTTGTTTCACAGATCAGGTGGTATGCTTTTGATCTTGGGCAGTTCCTTCTCTCCTTCATACTTTGCTCTTGCCATCACCCTGATCTGAGTTAATCTTCATCTCATCTGACCACAAGACCTTTTTCCAGAACTGTGGTTGCTCTTTTAAATACTTCTTGGCAAACTGTAACCCGGACATCCTATTTATGCGGCTAACCAGTAGTTTGCATCTTGCAGTGTAGCCTCTGTATTTCTGTTGATGAAGTCTTCTGCGGACAGTGATCATTATACAAATCCACACCTGACTCCTGAAGAATATTTATGATCTGTCGGACAGGTGTTTGGGGGTTTTCCTTTATTATAAAGAGAATTCTTCTGTCAGCATCTGTGGAGGTCTTCCTTGGCCTGCCAGTCCCTTTGCGATTAGTAAGCTCACCAGTGATTTCTATCTTCTTAATGATGTTCCAAACAGTTGATTTTGGCAAGCCTAAGGTTTGGCTGATGTCTCCAACAGTTTTATTCTTGTTTCTCAGTCTCATAATGGCTTCTTTGACTTTCATTGGCACAACTTTGGTCCTCATGCTGATAAACAGCTATAAAAGTTTCAAAAAGGTGATCGAAAGACTAGGTGCTGATTTATTCCTGCATTAAGGAGGCAATTAAACACACCTTAGCAATTACAAACGCCGGTGAAGCCATGTGTCACAAACATTATGGTGCCCTGAAATGGGGGGAACTATGTATAAACACAGCTGTAATTTCTACATGGTGAAACCAAAATGTATAAAAATACCCTTTAATAAAACCTGACAATGAGCACTTTAAACACATGTGATTTAAAAAAAAATTACAAATCCCAAATTGTGGAGTACAGAGGCAAATAAATAAATGATGGGTCTTTGTCCCTAACATTATGGAGGGCACTGTATGATAACAAAACACTTGACACTCATTTCTGATATTGTTTTTCCAATGTTTTTTTTTTGCAATTTCATTGCATAAATACTCTACTAGTTTAATGTACCAGTATCCATACAGTTATCTCTTGGCTTCTAGTACAAATTACCAAATTCTTTCAAATTCTCCTGTGGAATCTGAAGATGTAATTGAAAATGGGAATGCAGCAGAGCTGGAAATGACATCTCCATGTAAACCATAGAATTAATGGCATTACCAGAACATGCTCCTGATAGCACCATAGAAAATGTGCAGGTGAAGAAGCTCTTGTTGCCAATCTGGCCAAATCCCTCCTTCAGACTGATGTGGGGGGGGGGGGGGGGGGGGGGGGGAGTAAGGAAGAGGAGGAGCCAGAGGGCTGAGGGAGAGCTGAGAAGGGAGGAGACAAAAATTGGAGAAGTCAATGTTTATGCCGCTGGGGTGTAAACTGCCCAAGCGGAATATGAGGCGCTGCTCATATTGCAGACGTATGGATATTGCAGATGTATGGATTTTACTTACACACACACCTTATGGTTGCACTGGTTATTCTCCCACTTCACAAAACTTTGCTGGTGTGTGAATTGATGACTGTAAACTACTTGTGTAGCTAAGTGACAAAATAATCAAATGATTTTGAAAGAATTGCAGATGCTGGTTTTAAACAAAGGTAGACACAAAATGCTGGAGTAACTCAACAGGACAGGCAGCATCTCTGGAGAGAAGGAATGGGTGACGTTTCGGGTCGAGACTTTTCTCAGAATCCAATGGGTGTTATAAACAAAAAAATAAATTAACAGTGTCGCAGGAAACGAGGAGCAGTCGGATTGTTCTTGGAGTTTGAATGGCTCAGAGTTGAATGATGGCTTTTTGAGTTGCAGAGAGAAAGCTAATCCTTCTGCTGATATTCTGTCTTGCATTCTGTCACCTCTGTAATTCCTTGTTCCTCATTGCAGTGCCCTATCTCTGACTATTTCATGAGGAATGGTCTGGAAAATCATTTATCATTTTAACCTGAGCGTAGAAATCTATCACAATACCTCCCTAAGAACTACCCACTTCTGCTTCCATAACTACATCCGAATTGCTGTTCAGGCACTCAACAATACCTTATTCAATTTTTTAGTCCAGTGCTCTACCGGAAACATTGGTCTGTACCGCTTGTATCTGTCCCTGCATAATGTTTATTGGTAGTCAATCGTATTCTCACTGAGTTGCACTGATTCCCAAGTCCTAAACAATATCTAGTTCTAAACAATTAGATTGTTTTCCTCCTGTCTTGCATTCTGTCACCTCCGTAATTCCTTGTTCCTCATTGCAGTGCCCTATCTCTGACTATTTCATGAGGAATGGTCTGGAAAATCATTTCTTTAATATTACTTCAGTCATAACTTAGATCCTTATTGTATGGAATATCTGAAATAAATGTTGAATACAAATATTAACATATCTGTCAGGTCCATGTATTTTGTTTGATTCTGTATGACGCTGTCTTTCGAGTTAAATATCCGTTTAATTGTCCATGGTGTATCTCAAATTGCAGCAGCTGTGCTGTACTTTGTTAAGGTGTTTCCCCCAGTAGCAAGCAATGGACCAGTGACCACACAAACTTGATGATTGAGAACAAATGCTGTCTTCGACAGAGTGGGAAGATAAATTAAATGAGATCGAATTAAATCAGACTGAGGAAGGGCCTTTCCATTCCCTCCACAGATGTTGCCTGAGCCGCTGCGCGCCTCCAGCAATGATAATGATCATTTGAATGTTTGGTTCATCTTTCCCTGGGACCCTGTTTTGTTCTCCTTGATTCAGCTGAAACTTAATTTGTGGACGATTGTTCCCAACTTCAACGATGTGTGAACGAGGGAGGAAATTGAGAGACTCCTGGCCTCAATATATGTCGCTTCTCTTGGTTTTTTCTGCAATACTATTTTATGTATTTTCTACAATACTATTTTACATTTCACTGGTGCATGTGACAAATAAATTTGAACTTGACTTCAGTTTGTTAAATAACTACACATTAGTAAGAAGTTATGGTTAAGTGGTAAGATGTTCAATAGTTCCTGATCAGAAGATCAGTCTTTTTGGAATGCAGGAGTCACTGCTGAGGCCTTCATTTATTGCCTATTTGTAATTGCTCCCAAAAAAGGTGGTGAACTACCACCTTAAACTGCTGCAGAGCTGCTGATGAAGATACTCCCACTAAACTGTTGGGTAGGGAGTTCCAGGAATTAGACTAAGGTAGATGAAGCAATTGTGATATTTCCAAGGGAGAGCTTGAGAGAACCTGCAAAGAGCAATGTTCCTATGTACCTCAGTGTAATTGTTGTGTTCAATAGAAAAGGTTGTGGGTTTGGATATATTGTTGTAGTTGGGTGTTGCACTGTAGACGGATTGCTTTTGTCTTGAAGATGTCAGCTGCCCTCATTCAGGTAAATGGAAACCAAGTTATACTCATACCCCTTGCGTATTGTTGATGGTGGAAAGGCTTTAGGATGTCAGGTGAGTCAATTGCCACAGGATACCCTGCCTCTGATCTAGTCTCATAGCCACAGGGATTTGGGGCTGCTCCAGTAAGCCCCAGGAGATTGTTGCCAGGAGAATCTGCAATGGGAATGCCACCAAATATCAATGTATGGAGTTAGACTCTCTGCTTGAGCCAGTTATTCCAGAGACCTTGTTTATCACAAATGTTCCTTGAGCTCATGGCAAAATGTTGCATACATGTGGGTACATATGAATTGCTAATTTGGGGAAGTTATAAATAGATGGATCATGTACAATCAGCGTTTTTTGTTTATTTCCCTCGACTGATCTTGAGGTGAAAGGCAGGTTATTAACGAAACAGCTGAAGATGGTTGTGCCTTTGGAAACTATCTAAAGGTCTACTGTGATTTCCTGACATTATATTGATTGACCTACAACAACCTTATCAATCTTCATCACAGAATATGTACAATATTTCAGGAGACCACTTGGCCCATTGTTATCTGTATTGATTAAAGAGAGTCACATAATGCTGGAGAAACTCAGTGGGACAGGCAGCATCTCTGGATAGAAGGAATGGGTGATGTTTCGGGTCGAAACCCTTCTTCAGACAGTCGGGAGAGGGAGACAGATATGGAAAGGTAAGATGTGAATATGAGACAAAGAGGACAAAGATAAAGGAAAATGTAGAATAGATAATTGTCAACAAAGCATACAAAGATCAAATTTAATCTGGAGGGTAGTCTGATTGGTCGGAGAACTATGTGGGGGGAGAGCTGGAGAGAGTGAGAGAAAGAGGGAAAGCAAGGGTTACTTGAAGTGTGAGAAGTCAATATTTATACCACTGGGTTGTAAGCTGCCCAAGCAAAATATAAGGTGCTGTTCCTCCAATTTGCATTGGGCCTCACTTGGACAGTGGAGAAGGCCCAGGACGGAAGTGTCAGTATGGGAGGGAGAGATAGTGTTTAACAACTGGGAGATCATGTACATTTAGGTGGACTGAGCAGAGGTGTTCAACGAAACGATTGCTGAGCCAGCACTTGGTCTCGCTAATATATATGAGTCCACACCTGGAACAGTGGATACATTACATAAGGTTGGAGGAGGTGTAAGTGAACCTTAGCCTCACCTGAAAGGACTGTCTGGATCCCTGGATGGAGTCCAGAGAGAAGGAATAGGGACAGGTGTTGCATCTCCTGCAGTTGTAGGGGAACGTACCTGGGGAGGAGGTGGTTTGGGTGGGAAGGGATGTTAACCAGGAAGTTGCGGAGGGAACGGTCTCTTCGGAAAGGGGTGGAGATGGGAAGATGTAGTTAGTGATGGGATCCTGTTGGAGGTGGCAAAAAAGTCAGAGGATTATGTGCTGTATGCAACAGCGGATGGGATGAAAGGTGAGGACTAGGGGGGACTCTGCCCCTGTTATGACTGGGGGACAACAAGGGTATAGCTGTGGGATACTGAGGAGACCCTTGTGAAGGCCTCATCTATGATGGAGGAGGGGAACCCCTGATCCATAAAGAATGAGGACATCTCGGGTGTCCTGGTATGGAACACTTCATCTTGGGCGCAGAGGCAGCGTAGACGGAGGAATTGGGAGTAGCAGAAAGAGTCTTTGCAAGAGTCAGGGTGGGAGGAAGTGTAGTTTAGATAGCTGTGGGAATCTAGGTTTATAATAGATGTCAGTCGATTAAAGAGAGCTATCTACTCTAACCTTCAGGGCTAGGTCCTTAGCCCTTTAAATCTTTACTGGCTCTACCAGATTCAACAGCAGTGAGCTCCAGACTGCAGCTACCTTTCAATTAAATTGTTTATCAATTACTTTAAATCTCTCCCCTGTACCATTTCTCTTTTTGTTAAAGGAAATAATCCTTTCTGTTTCCTCCACATAGGGCTCTCATAATTCTGTACCTCAGATTAAGCCTTCCCGCAGCCTTAGCTCCAAACACAACCTATGTTTATTCAAATTTTCTTCATAGCTGCAATTATCCAGTCACGGCATTATACATTTTTTTTTACTCCTTCCAAGCTAATTACATCTCTTCTGTTATGTAGTGACCAAAACTGTATGCAGTACTTAAGTTGTACCCAGCTAGTGTTGTATACAGTTCTAGTATTACTGCACTGATCTTATTTTGTGCCTTGATAAATTTTGAAAAAAGCTTATTAATGGTATTTATACATTCACCTTCTGTGCTATTTTCAGGGACCCGTGAGTGTGTACTTAAAAGGTTTTGAGTTCCTCCATGCCATTTAATTTCCTGTCACTTATATATTCCCTTGCCTTGCATTTCCTCAAATCCAATACTTCATACTTCTGAATTAAATTGCATTTGACAATTTCAGTCCAACTGGACAGCTCTTCTAGTCTCTCTGTGCAATCTAAAGCTTTTCTTCCTTTCAAGTCCACTGCCAATTGTGTATTTTTTGCAAATGTTCTTATCATTCCCTGCACATTTGGGTTCAGATGTCAAAGGAACAAAGGTCCAAGAACAGAGGCCTGCGAAACCCATTGGTAAATGCCTTAAATTTAAACACCCCTGCTCCCAATTCCCCCGTCTACGCCACATCTGCTCCCAAGATGAGATGTTTCAAACCAGGACATCCGAGATGTCCTCATTCTTTAGGGAACTGAGGTTCCCCTCTTCTATCACAGATGAGATCCTCACATATGACTCCCCATTACCTCGCAGCTCTGCTCTTGCTCCCCCTCCCCCCAGTCACAACAGGGGCAGAGTCCCCCTAGTCCTCAACTTTCAACCCATTAGCCTTCGCATACAGCACATCATCCTCCGACATTTTCGCTACATCCAACAGGATCCCATCACTAGCCACATCTTCCCATTTCCACCCCTTTAAGCTTGCCCCAGAGATTCCCAGGTTAATTCATCCCTACCCACCCAAACCAAACCACCCCCTCCCCAGGTACCTTCCCCTACAACTGCAGGAGATGCAACACCTGTCCCTATACCTCCTGCCTTGACTCTGTCCAGGGACCCCGACAGTCCTTTCAGGTGAGGCAGAGGTTCACTTGCACCTCCAACCTCATCTACCGTATCCGCTGTTCCAGGTGTGGATTTCTATAAATCAGCTAGACTAAGCACAGACTTGGCGATAGTTTCGCTGAACATCTTCGCTCAGTCCACGTCGGCCGACGTGTTCTCCGGATTACCAAATACTTTAACTCCCCTTCCCATTTCCTTATTGGCCTTTCTGTCCCAGGCCTCTTCCGATCAACATAAATTGGAGGAACAGCACTTTATATTTCACTTGGGCAGCTTAAAACCCAGCAGTATGAATATTGATATCTCTAACTAAGTAGCCCTTGCACCCCTTCTTTCTCTATCTCTCCCCCACCCGAGTCCACTGTATAACTCGTTATCACTTATCCCCCAGACAGCTATGGACCATTGTGGGCTCTACCTTCCCTTGATTATCATTGCTTTTTGCGTATCTTCCATTTATTTGTCCTAAGTACTGTCTATATCTCTTGTTCCCCTTTCCTCTGACTTAGTCTGCAGAAGGGTCTCGACCCAAAACAGCACATTTTCCTTTTATCCAGAGATGCTGCCTGACCCAATGAGTTAATCTAGCTTTTTTGCCTGCGATTTAAACCAGCAGTCCCTCCCAACACAATTAGTTTCCTTTGTTTGCTGCCACTTCTGGATCTAATTTGCCATTTCCTTGAATTCAATGAACTTTTTTTCTTAACCTGCCTATCAGGATTAGTCAATTTACCCATCAACTTTCCCAATAATTTACCCAGCAAATTAATTTTGTTTTTTCATTTACTTTTAAATTTAAAGTAACAGTCTTCCAATCTTATGGCATCACTATGGTTGCTGAAGATGAAAAATGGTATTGGAGCCTCGGCAAATTTACTCCTTTAACAATTATAACAGCATGGAAGATAGACACAAAAAGCTGGAGTAACTCAGCGGGGACAGGCAGCATCTCTGGAGAGAAGGAATGGGTGACGTTTCGGGTCAAGACCCTTCTTCAGACTGGTTAGGGATAAGGGAAATAAGAGATATAGGTGATGTGGAGAGATAAAGAACAATTTCATAAAAGATATGCAAAAAAGTAACAATGATAAAGGAAACAGGCTGTTTATAGGGCGAAAATGAGAAGCTAGTGCGACTTGGGTGGGGGAGGGATAGAGAGAGGGAATGCTGGGGCTATCTGGTGAGGGAAATCAATATTCATATCCACAATATTCATATCAATATCCACAAATTCTTGTGGACTGGAGGATAACCCCACTTTTTAAGATGGGAGGGAGAGAGAAAACGGAATTATAGACCAGTTAGTTTTACATCGGTAGTGGGGAAGATGCTTGAGACAGTTATTAAAGATGTTATAACAGCTTAGTTGGAAGGCAGTGACAGGATTGTTCAAAGTCAGCATGGATTTATGAAAGGGAAATCATTCTTGGCTATTCTTCTGGAATTTTTTGAGGATGTAACAAGTAGAATGGATAAGGGAGAACCAGTGGATGTGGTGTATCTGGACTTTCAAAAAGCCTTTGACAAGGTCCCACACAAGAGATTAGTGTGCAAAATTAGAGCACATGGTATTGGGGTAGGGTATTGACATGGATGGAGAACTGGTTGGCAGACAGGAAGCAAAGAATAGGAATTAATGGGTCCTTTTCAGAATGGCAGGCAATGACTAGTGGGGTGCCACAAGGCTCGGTGCTGGGACCCCAGTTATTTACAATATTTATTAACGATTTAGACAAGAGAATTAAATGTGACATCTTTAAGTTTGCGGATGACACAAAGAAGGGTGGCAGTGTGAGCTGTGATGAGGATGATATGAGGTTGCAGGGTGACCTGGATAGGTTGGGTGATTGGGCAGATGATGGCAGACGCAGTATAATGTGGATAAATATGAGGTTATCCACTTTGGTGGCAAGAACAGGAAGGCGGATTATTATTTGAATGGTGTCAGGTTAGGAAACGGGGAGGTGCAACAAGTTCTGGGTGTGCTTGTACATCAGTCACTGAAAGTAAGCATACAGGTACAGCAGGCAGTGAAGAAAGCAAATGGTGTGTTGGTCTTCGTTGCGAGAGGTTTTGAGTTTAGGAGCAAGGAGGTCCTACTGCAGTTGTACAGGGCCCTGGTGAGACTGCACCTGGAATATTGTGTGCAATTTTGGTCTCCTAATTTGAGGAAGGACACTATTGCTATTGAGGGAGTGCAGCGTAGGTTCACCAGATTAATTCCCGGGATGGCGGGACAGACATATGATGAAAGAATGGGTCGACTGGGCTTGTATTCACTGGAATTTAGAAGGATGAGAGAGGATCTTATAGAAACATATTCAATTCTTAAAGGATTGGACAGACCAGATGCAGGAAAATGTTTCCTATGTTGGGGGAGTCCAGAACCAGGGGTCACAGTTTAAGAATAAGGGGTAATCCATTTAGGACTGAGATGAGGAAAAACGTCTTCAAACAGGGAGTTGTAAATCTGTGGGATTCTCTGCCACAGAAGGCAGTGGAGGCCAATTCACTGGATGTTTTCAAGAGAGAGTTAGATTTAGCTCTTGGGGCTAAAGGAATCGAGGGATATGGTGACAAAGCAGGAACGGGGTACTAATTTTAGATGATCAACCGTGACCGTATTGAATGGCGGTGCTGGGTGGAAGTGCTGAATGGCCTACAGTACCTGCACCCATTTCTCTGTTTCTATAACACTGGGCCGTAAGCTGCCCAAGCAAAATATGAGATGCTGTTCCTCCAATTTGTGTTTATCCTCATTCTGATAATGGAGGAGACCTAGGACAGCAAGGTCAATGTAGGAATGGGAATTAAAATGTCCGGCAACCGGGGGATCAGGTGGGTTTGACGAAGGTGTTCCATGAAACGATCGCCCAGTCAACGTTTGGTCCCGCTGATGTATAAGAATCCACATTTTGAACACCGGATACAGCCGATGAGGTTGGAGGAGGTGCAAATGAACCTCTGCCTAACCTGAAGGGACTGTCCCTGGACAGAGTCGAGTCCCTGGACAGAGACTGGTGTTGCATTTTCCTGCGTTTTCAGGGGAAGGTACCTGGGGAGGGGGTGGTGTGGGTGGGAAGGGATGTTAACCAGGGAGTTGCGGAGGGAATGATCTCTGCGGAAGGCGGAAAGGGGTGGAGATGGGGAAAATGTGTCTAGTGGTTGGATCCCGTTGGAGGTGGTGGAACATTTGGATAATTATGTGTAGAAATATCTTAAAAAAAAAGGAATATTAGAAATATTCAGCAGATCCAATGGCATCAGTATAGAATGAAAGAGAGTTGACATTACACCTGGATGGGTTTTCCACTTTCAATGATGCTAAACCCTCTAATACCCGACCTTTTCCCTGTCGGGTCTCCGTTGTCGTTGGGGCTGCACCGTGGAGCGGCCTCCAGCAGGAACGACCTGGGGCTCCAGTCGCGGAGCCGGCAGACCTACTCACCATCGCGGAGCTGGCCGAGTCCGGAGCGGGAGGAGCGGTGGTGGCTCGCTGCTGCGACCCGACCTCGGGGATTCGGAGGCTTACCGCAGGTCTGGCAGATGGGAACACCGGGAGCCCGCGGATCCCTGCTGGGGGACCGCTTTTTGGGGCTTCCCCAACGGCGACTTCACCCGCCCGAGTTGCGGGGTTGAAGAGTTCCTGGAGCGGGGCCTTACATCACCGCCCCGCGCGGCTTGGAATGGCTGCGGGACTTTGCCAGCGCCCGCCCGGTGCTCCAACACCAAGACCCGGTGCGTGGCCTTGCATCACCCGGCGCGGCGTTAATGGCCGCGGGACAATTGCCATCGCCCACCGGGGGCTTTAACTTTGACTCTGACATCGGGAGGGGAATGGGAAGTGCAGGGGAGAGATAAGTTTTTGCCTTCCATCACAGCGAGGAGGAGATGCGCTGTGATGGATGTTTGTGTAAATTGTGTTGTGTCTTGGTTCTTTTTTGTGTGTATGACTGCAGAAACAAAATTTCATTTGAACCCCTTAGGGTTCGCAGAATTGTAAAATTAAATTGCAGATGACACCATTGTAGTGTGTGGGATATCAAATAATGACAAGACCGAGTACAGAAAGGATATTGAGAACCTCCTAACCTGGTGCCAAGACAACCTGCCTCTCAATGACAGCAAGACAAAGGAGATTATGATCGATTTCAGGAATCGATACTCATACAGTATACATTGACAGTGCTGAAGCAGAGATGGTTGAAATCTATAAGTTCTTATGAATAAATATCACCAGCAACTTGTCCTGGACCAGCCATATCGAAGCAATGGCCAAGAAAGCACACCAATGCCTCAACTTCCTTAGAAGGCTTAGGAAGTTCGGCATGTCCCCAAGAATTCTCTCCACCTTCTACAGATGCGCTGTAGAAAGCATTTTATCGGATGTATCACATCATGGTTTTGGAACAACTCCATCCAAGGGTGCAAGAAATTGGACAGAATTGTTGATGTAGCCCAGACCATCACGCAAACCAACCTCCCTTTCATTGACTCCGTTTACACTTTGCACTGCCTCGGCAAGGCCACTAACATAATCTAGGACAAGTCACATCCCGGTCACTCCCATTTCTGCCCTCTCCCATCAGGCAAGAGGTACAAAAACGCAAACCCCCAGATTCAGGGACAGTTTCTTCCCAGCTGTTTCAGGAAACTGAACCATCCTATCACCAACTAGAGAATGATCCTAAACTACCATCTGCCACATTGGTGACACTCGGGCTATCTTTAATCGGATTATACAGGACCGTATCTTGCAGTAAACGTTATTTCCTATATCCTGTGTCTGTACACTGTGGACGGTTTGATTGTAATCATGTATAGCATTTTCACTGACTGGATAGAACGCCTCAAAAATGCTTTTCACTGTACCTCGGTACACATGACAATAATAAACTAAACTACTACTTCTAAAACTACATCTTCAGATTGTCCTTCATTTTTACTTGCCAGAATTTTTCATACCATCTTTGTTTTCCAATTTCACTTCATTTATTTTTTCATTTTTTATGCCCTTGTAGGCTGTTTGCTTTGAGTTTCCTTTTCTGTTTTTCCTTGGCCTTTGCGCACATGTTTGCCAATCCTATATTTTTTCTGTGTGAGAACATTTATCTTGAACACTATGATTCTCATAAATGCATTCCATCACTCTACCTTAAGTCAGCTGAAGTTCACTTTTGTTTAAGTTACTTCTCTGAATAATAGAATTATTCCAATTTTGGAAAGAAAAATTCAAAGTAATTTTATAAGTACATTGTGGGAAAGAAGGTAACTAGAGAGGCCCCTCAGAAACCAACGCTGTAATCTCTGTGGAGCCACAGGGTGGGCAAGGTCCTCAATGAGTATTTCTCGTTTTACCATAGAGAAAGACTAGATGACTGGGGAACTTGGGGGAGTTAATGGGGATGCAATGAAGAGAATCTGTATTATAGTCAAGGATCCCCTAAGGTTGATGAAGATGGATAAATCTGGGATTGAGGCAAGAGAAGAAATTGCAGGAACCCTGGTTGAGAAGTATGGATCATCATTAGGCACGGATGAGGAGCTGGCAGACTGGAGGGTTACATGTGTTATGCCTCTATTTAAGAAGGGCTACAAGGAAATGCCTAAGAACTGTCGACCAGTGAGTCTGACATCTGTGGTCGGTAAGCCCCTTCTCTGATAGAGGTATCAACACATCTTGGATGTATTTGATAAATTCCGCTGTGTCTAAGCCCCATTTCTGAGGCAATCTCAGTTGATGTTGGGAAAGTTAATATTTCCCACTACTATAACCCTTTTGCTTTTGCATATTTCTGATTTGTTAACATCTCCTCCCCAAATTCTCACTGCTTATTGGGAGGCCGATGGTATAACCTCAGCAATGTAATAGCCACTCTCTTATGCCTCAATTCTAGTTTAGTTGGGCAATCCTTCCAGGATATCCTCTCTGCATACTACATCAAAGCTTTCCCTGGGTGATACAGTGGTGCAGCGGTAGAGCCCTGTCAATGACCTGTATTCGATCCTGTCTACAGATGTGGAGTTTGTGCGTTCTCCCTGTAACCATGTGGGATTTCTCCAGGTGTTCAGGTTTCCTCCCCCATTCCAAACACTTACAGGTTGATTAGCTTCTGTGAATTGTCCATGATGTAGTGTAGGAAGTGGGATAACATGGAACTAATTTATGGGTGATCGATGGTCGGCATGGACTCAATGGGCCGAATGGCCTGTATCCATGCTATATCTCTAAACTAACCCCTCTCTAAACTCTAATCAGCAGTGTTGTCATCAGCCAGCCCCCACCCCCCCCCCCATAACCTCTCTTACTTTCCCTCTGTTACATTTCTATATTAAGCTACACATCCGATCCTTCACTCATGATTCTAATATCATAATTCCATGGGCTGATCCACACTCGAAGATCATCCGAATGACCACGCAGGATTCAGCCGTGTCCATAAGGCAAGCCACTCCACCTCAACTCCGTCTACACCATGCTATCTCGGAAAGTAGCGAACATAATAGTAAGATTAAACGAGAACTTACCAGTTTGAAGTTTGATCTGTATTTTATGAGGAGTTACGATGAGGGATTACGTGAAGAACCCGCTCAGCACACATGCGTGGCATACTTCAAAGCAGCGGTGTGGAATCACAGATAGACACAGTTATTGAAGTAAACATAGTAAAGACAAGGAGACATCAGTTTATGAATTTGACCCATACTATTGAGGGTGGGAGCGGAGGGCACGTAATCTCTCATCGTAACTCCTCATAAAATACAGATCAAACTTCAAACTGGTGAGTTCTCGTTTAATCTTACTATTATGTTCGCTACTTTCCGAGATAGCATGGTGTAGACGGAGTTGAGTGGGAGTGGCTTGCCTTATGGACACGGCTGAATCCTGCATGGTCATTCGGATGATCTTCGACTATTTTACTTCGGAGTCACGTGAGTGATTCCGTGAAGATTTCAAAGCTCTGTGATTTCAAACCATGTAACAGTTATTACTACATCACTGCCGAAGTCTTTGAGGGAGGAAGTGTGTTATCGTAATCAACCAATGAATCTGTTTGTAGAAAAACACAATGGTATTTTTTAACAATAACAACAAAGAAATTAAATTGCTCCCTTGGGCTTAAATTAAATATTTGCAGTCTGTAAAATCTTTCCTGCAACTAAAACAGGTTTTGCCAACGGCTTATTATAAAATTTTCTGAACGGTCTTTCACCCCACCATCCTGCTGTAGCCAGGATGTGGTCTATAGGCACGTCCATTCTTTTAGCCGTCGACGTGGATGCTGCCCTGGTGGAATGAAATTTGTACATGTTACTTTTTATCCCAGCAGCTTTTAGCACCTGCTTGAGCCATCTCGAAATGGTTTGGCTCGTCACCCGACCATAAGGTTTTTTATGACTGACCCACAAGGCTTTTCATCTCCCTCGAATATTTTGGTTGTGTCTATGTAGGATAGTAGGGTCATGGCACATAACCGTGTTTCTGGCGGGTAAGCCCGGAATTCCACGACTGGATTAGGTGTTCCTGGTCTGCTCTGTTTGATCATTCCCTGGATAACGACAGAGATCTGGTCTGGAGCTGTGAGCATGGTGTCCAGTCGCAATAGGTGTAGTGACTGGACCCTCTGTGCAGATACAAGTGCCATCAACATGAGTGTTTTGAGCATAGATTGTTCCAGGTTGAGGGATCTGGCTGGTGGCCATCCCCTGAGGTATGTCAGGACCACACTGACATCCCATGTATGGGTGTACCTTGGTCTAGGGGGTTAGAGTTGTAAATACCCTTGATTAGTTTGACCACCAGCGAGTGGGACCCCATGGCCTGTTGTCCTGGAGCTGGTTTTAAATAGACAGGCAGGGCACTTCTAGCTGTGTTGATGGCTCTGTAGCTGAGTCCTTCATCATGGTGAAGGTTCGCCAGGAATTCCAGTACGTTGGTAACTGTAGCGGTTGAGTAGGTGGTCCCTGTATCCAAGCAGTACTTCTCCCATTTTTTGATGCTGGACAAGTGCTGTTTTTTAGTGGATGTTCGGAGGGATGCTGACATGGTGTCGACGGTTTGTTCTGATAATCCCAGTCCCAGAAGTGGTTTGTGCAGAATCTGCAACCCAGGAGGTTTATTTTTTCATGGCACGGGTGGCTTGTGCCCGACACTGGGTGTTAATAATTCTGGGTCACTGGGGAATACCATCGGAGTTTCAACAACCATGTCATGGAGTATTGGGAACCATGGCTGCGTAGGCCAGTCGGGTACTATAAAAATACCTGAAGCAGAGTCCATTTGTATTGTGCGTAGTCCCCGACTGATGAGGCAGAAGGGAGGAAATGCATAGAAGAAGAATTTCCCCAATCCAGCGCGAACGCATCTACCGCTGCTGCCCCAGGTCTGGTTCCCAAGCGACATACATAGGTACCTGGTGATTTAGCCTGGATGCAAATAAATCGATATCTGGTGTGCCATATTGCTTGATAACTTTTTTTTTTTTTTTTTGGGGGGTTTTAACATCCATTCGATGTTGTCATTAAATTTACGTGGCCTGGTGTCTGCCACTGCATTTAGCTTACCTGGCAGGTAAGTTGCTGATAGTCAAATATGTCTTTCGACTCACCATTGCAAAATTGTGTTGACCAACTTGTCGCATGATACCGATTTTATGCCGTCCATATGGTTAATGTAGGCCACCACCGTAGTATTTATCTATTTGTAACCGTACATGCAAGTGATGCATATTTGTGCATATGCTTTAAACCATAAAAGTCACCCATCTCTAGATAATTAATGCCCAGTGTAAGTGGTAATGATGACTCCGGGTTAGTCCATCTATTACCTGTGCTAGATATAGAGTTAGTTGCTCCCCAGCCTTGAGCACTGGCATCTGTTTGGATAACTAACATAGGGTTAGTGATGACAATAGGGCTGTAAACTATGCCAAACGTTTTTTGCCCACCACTGTAGTTTTGATATTGCTTCAGTGGGTAACTTCATGACACGATCATAATGACCTGTATGTTGTTTTTGGTGCAAAGGTCCGAATTATGTAGCCGGAAAATGCTGCTACCATTTTTCCAATTACTCTGTTACTTGTTGAGTAGTTGGTAGTTTGTTGACCATTAAATTGTTGCATGATTGTGCCAATTCAACTATTTTGTCTCTTGGCAATGTTACAGTCACGTAGACTGAATTAATTGTGAAGCCCAAGTAGTCCATGATTGTGGATGCTTAAACTTAGGGTTTCGAATAACTGTTTTGTAGCTGACACAGCTAACATAGTCAATTCCATGGTCTTGCCTACCATTTATCCATCGCTTTAAACTGCTATAGCTGCCCCATCCAGGTAAATTTCAGGTATCTGCGATGATCCTTGTGAATGGTACTAAATAGTAAACATCTTTAAGATCAATGCTTGCCATGAAGTATCCTTTGGAATGTAGTTGTTTGGCAGTAACAACTGTTTCCATTTTGAAATGTCGCGCATGCGTGCTGAGCGGGTTCTTCACGGAATCACTCACGTGACTCCGAAGTAAAATCAACACCACTCGCGCCCTCACATTCTCTCCTCTTTCCGATTGGACAGTGGGTACAAAATCTTGAAAACCTGTACCATCAGACTCAAGAACAGCTTCTTTCCTGCTGTTATCAGAATTTTGAACAGACCATTCAAGCTCAGCATGAATTCCTGATCCCCCAATCTCTCTTGTTGCAGTTCTTACACTTTGTTAAAATCTGCACATCCTCTGTCATTGTAACACTATATTCTACATTCACCTTTTTTTGCTCCAGTGTACTTGTGTTTGGCATGATCTGCTTTGACAGCATGCAAAGACATTTTTGCACTGTTACTCTACCCATGATAATAGACCATTGCCTCTACCCACTGAATTTGCTTGATTTATCCTGTACAGTCTTAGATATAAGCAAGCACCATAGAAACGAGTGGTTGTGGGATGGAGTGCCTATCAAGTTGCCTGCTATGTCCTGTTTGGCATCAACAAACCCTGAATGCTGTTGAACTTGTGCTTGTCAGGCAAGTGAAGAGTATTCCATCATAGTCTTGTCTTAAGCCTTGTAGATGTTGGATGGGTTTTGGGATGTTGGACAAATCACTAATCACATGATTCTTAGCCTCTGACCTGCTCTTGCAGCCACATTGTGCATATGGCTATTCCAATTCAGTTCCTGGTCAATGGTAACCTCCAGGATATTGATAATGATGAATGTCAGCTGGATTTTTTTTCTCGTTGGATATTGTCATTGCCATTGTACCTGTGTGAATGTTGCTTGCCACCTATCAATCCAGACCTAGATCTTGCTGCATCTGGAACTCTTCAATTACCTGTGAAGCTGAGGAATGGTGCGAATACTGCAGTAACCAGCAAACATCCATGCTTCTGACCTTGTGATTGGCAGAAGATAATCGAAGTAGCTGAAGATGGTTTGGCCTAGGATATCGCTCTGAGGAGCACCTGCAGCGATGTCATGTGGCTGAGATGATTGACCTCCAATCACCACAACCTTCTTTCTTTGTGCTGGTTCTGATTCCAACCAGTGAAAGGGTTACTGTTTCCCATTGACTCCAGTTCAGCCAGGACTTCATGATGCCACGCTCTATCAAGTGTTGCCTTAATGACAAGGGTAGTTACTCTCCCTATTTGAATATTTCTTTAATTCAATATTCATTCTCAATATTGAACCTAGAATAGTTGAAGTGCTTTTTAATGGACAACCTGCATAACATATAGATGTACAGTGGAAGGTAGTTTGAATTTGTTATGTAATTTAAATCAAATAGCTTGAGTTACCAGTCTGAAGAAGTTCCGACCCAAAATGTCACCCATCATTTTTCTCCAGTGATGCTGCCTGATCCACTGAGTTGCTCCAGCACATTGTTTGAGTTACTTGTTTGTGGGCTTTACTTTGCTTAACTCTCCTTTAGGGGTGCCATGGTTTCCAGACCAGCAATCACAATGGTAGACACCATTAATGTGCTGCCATTCTTTGGTGAGAAACTTAATGCCATTATTGAAGGCTTCAAGGAAAATGAAATATGGCTGAAAGAAATCATGGAGGAAGCTAAGATGTTGTTTAACAGGTAAGAAGTTTCTTGCAAAACAAGTTGAACCAAATTAGTCAAACATATTTCTTACTCAGCTGTAAAAATATTTTCATTTTGATTGTTCCTTGAGGTTTGTGAGCTAAAATATTCATTTGTTGATTTTGGTGGTGTTGCATTTATATAATGGGTTTTTTTGGACACCTCTGGTACATTACCAAGCCAAATTTGATGCCAAGCCGGACAAGATTTCAGTGTTATTGCACAGGAGGCAGACATTCAGTCTTTCATTTTGTCGCCTCTGAAAGGGGTATTTGTATAAAATGCACAGCATGAACACTGGTCACTAACCAAACTTTTTCATGCGCAGATTCTCCTCTAACCCTTATTAGCAAAACTATTGACTCCTTCCTTTAAATGGAATGGAATACTTTATTGTCACATGTGACTAGGCACAGTGAAATTCTTTGCTGAGTACAAATATACAAACCTCAATTACTTCACCTAATCCTTGTTACAATAAAGTAATATTTTTGATTCCATGTTATTCTTCATCTTGTATTGACAGTTTTTCTCATTCTCTACAAGTGGTAACCAATTTATTAAACCCTTTTTATTATCATAAATCTCACTTGGGGTATGCTTTGCCCTTTTACAAGAGTTCAAGTATTTCATTTTGCATTTATGGATATTATCTCATGCATGTGTTATCTTTACGTCTTTTTTTAACCCTATCCTTTCCAATAGTTCCTGCCTTTTGAAAAACAATGGTGCCCTCTTCATCAAAAACAGTTCTGACCCAAAATGGCACCTATCCATGTTCACCAGAGATGCTGCCTGACCTGCTGAGTTACTCCAGAACTGTCTTTTTTTGTGAGCCAGCATCTGCAGTGGTGAAGAAAGGTCCCAACCTAAAAAGTCACCGATCCATGTTCTCCAAAGATGCTGCCTGACCTACTGAGTTACTCCAGTATTTTGTGTCTATAAAAGATGAGATTTGTACAAAAGTGAGGAATGATCTTAACTTGGATGATCAAGATATTAAATCAGTTTGGGTGGATTTAAGAAATACAAGGGATAAAATTTGTAAGTGAGTATAGTCTAAAGAATATCTATCACTAGTTGTTCTGCAGGCAGAATACAAATTAAACTTTTGCTAAAAGTGGCACGCAATGATTTGAAACCAAGTTAAGTTGTTTAGTTTAGAGATACAGCGCGGAAACATGCCCTTCGGCCCACCAAGTCCACACCGACCAGCGATTCCCGCACATTAAACGCTATCCTACACGCACTAGGGACAATTTACATTTACACCAAGCTAATTAACCTACAAACCTGTACGCCTTTGGAGTGTGGGAGGAAATCGAAGATCTTGGAGAAAACCCACGCAGTCACGGGGAGAACATACAAACTCCGTACAGACAGCACCCGTATTTGGGATTGAACCCGGGTCTCTGGTGCTACAAGCGCTGCAAGGCAGCAACGCTGTGCCACCATGTTTTTGTCTTTGAATCTTTTAATTATAGATTATGAATTAAGAAAATAGGTTGTACACTTGATATTATTGTCCTTGATTGTAAGGAAGTATACAGTCACACCATTCGGAAATGGTAAGAGCATTTTAAATTCACAAGGTGCTGTTTCCTCTGTTTTAGGCAGGATTGTAATGGGAATTTATCCATTTGTTGACTGTTGCAATAAGATTCTTGAAGAGCATTACAAGTTGGTGGTCAACTAGTATTCAGTAAATGTGGTTATTTCATAATTTCTTTATCTCTGATTGTTTTCCCATGTTTGGTTCCAAAACTTAATCTAACGTCCAATTTTTCTCAAATTGTTAAGATTGTGATCTGTATGTTACCCTTTCCAGACAAGTATTTATTTTGCATTGCTTTCCAATTCTTTCTTTGAGAATTTGCTTTCTAATTCTTTCTTTGTACATGGAATATTCTCATACACAAATATCTGTTCTTGATACCCGAGTAACTAGGTATCACCCGGCTGTTTGCCGTAACTAATATTAGTAGCAATATATTAATGTGGAGGTAACGTCAATCTGATCCAGTTTCAAATAAAAATGAAAAATTGCTTTTCAGTGGCTTTAATGCAGAACCCGAATTGATGCCAAAGACGCCTTCAGAGAGAAAAAGGCGTAGGATATGTTCATCGTTGGTCCAGGATGCTAATAAGAGGTAAAGCCGACAATGATGAATGAGAAATTGTAGTTCAACTCCAATAGAATTGATTGAGCACATCTCTATCACAGGAGAGAGAGGGTGATGGTGAAGAGTTGCTTTTATGATCAGAGTTTACAATCTATAGTACAGCACATAGATTGGTGCTGGGATCATGGTTTTGGTGTGAATGGAGGAGAAATTATTGAGCTGGGCAGTTCAGAACAATATGAATCAGTTGGGCAGTGCAATCACAATTTAATTCCAGCAAGTAAAAGATGATGCACCTTGGGAGGTTTAATAAGGACAAGACATAGACATGAATGGTGGGGTTCCTATGGGAGTAGTAAAGAGCAGAATGATCTTTGTGCAAGTCCATAGATCCCCAAATGTGGCAGTACTGATAGTCATGGTGAAGATGATGTCTGGGATGTTCCAGGTATTATTGGCTGTTATTTTAGGTGGGGTGGAGGAAGAGATCTGGATGAGGAGAGCTCTGAACACATGTTATCCCAAATGAAATGTTTAGTGCATGTTTAGATAAAAGCAGAATTTGGCACAAGTATCTTTCATCAATCATCATTTATATTTACCGCGTGTTTCAGTCTTTTAATAACGCTTCACAGGTTTTCAAGAAGCAGAAAGAGTTTAAGACGCTCTACAGTTCAACAGATAAAGCTGAGAAATCAGGTATTTGAGGAAGATAACGATAAGTGCACTGAAATAGTTGAGTAGACACTGCCTGCATGCCTGACTCCATCAGCATCCTGTGTTGCAGTAACTACCAGTGGAGAAACTGAGACTAGCATGTCTCCTTTTGTTCCTAGAAATTACAGATTTCCACTGGTTGTTCTATCACTGAAAGATAGCAAGGCTGCAGAATCTCATCAAAAGGATCAAGTGGCCTCTGTGAGCCAAGCTCTGCAGAATTTTGAATGTGTGAACTTACTTCAGAATGCAAATGAGATACGAACACCTCCGCAAAATGGAACTGTGTTGGAATCGTTGACCCCTGCTGCCTTGCACCATGACAGCCCGAATCATGAGCAAAGTGGGTTGAAAATCAATGTTGATGCCACTGATGAAAGCACAGAATCTAGCTCAGCTCACTTGGAGCTGAATAATTGTCCAGCTGATGAGGAAGATTTAAATAAGTCTGCCTGCAACAGCAGAAGATCACGTAGGTTGATGCGGAAAAGCATTGGTAGTCGCAGTTCCAGTTCTGTAAGGTTAAGTGATAAGTACTCATTGAATGTTCAACGCGCCACCACGGTGCAGGAATCCACCAAAACGTCATTGCGCAAATCCATTGCCAGGAGAAAGAATAACCTACTTTCTTCTCCCAGTTGTAAGTATCGTCAATCAAAAGCTATAGAAAATGTTGGAAATGTTCTCAGTTAATATTTGTGGAGAGAGAAGCAATTTATTTAATGATTTCTCATAATAGGGGAAACTTGTCTTGGTATGAAAGATTTGACGCCCATATTTGCATTTAAAAAAAATCCGAACAGCAACGGATCTTCCGTTGAATCGGATAGTACCCCATGGTTAGGGTACTATCCGATTCTCCCCTACCTTATTGTTGACATTCGACTTTGTCTCTCCAACTGGTGCTCTCCAGTGCTGGGAACTGTATCTTTCCCTTTGCTTGACTAGCGTTTTGCTTGTTTGATTTATGTATGGTACAGTATCTGTTCTGATTTGGATAGCATGCAAAGCGTTTCACTACTTTAGTAGACCTGATAATAATAAATCAACCCTAAACCTGAAATTAAGGCCCTAAAATAGAACAATAATCGATAGCTGGAGGGATGCAAAGAGACTGCCACATTGCTGATCCTCTAATTAGTAGTTTATAAGAGCCACTATCTTGGCTTGTTGAAGTTCCAAAAATAGGAGTCAAAGTTATCATTGTAGTATATAAATATCATATAAGGTATGTTCAGAATTTAAGCATGTTGTTCTCAATTTGAAAATATGTTAATATATGAAAATATGAAAAATAAGAATTCTACAAAGCAGTAGTTTGTGATTTGCATAAAGGGATGAAGAAGAAATACTTTATTGGGCTTCCAAGCAAAATGGACTAATTGTTGGCAAATGGGATTTGGGGTACTAAAAGTATGATTAAAATATTGATTTTTATTAGGATGGTTCTCAAACTGGAGAAACTAGTGGTGTTCTCTTTGCAGCAGTGAAAACTGGGGCTATTTGATAGCGATGGGCTGATAATGGATGTTTTAGATGCTACAATGAGAGGGAAACTGCTCCCATTGTGGTTGGTTCAATGACCTATGTTCAATGGTGGTGGGGTGAAAGAGGCAGAGTGATTATGTTCTAGACACTTGCCAATTAAAATGGCAGCTGGTGCCTAGGAAGAGTAGATAAGTCTTTCTCTACTTTGCCTCTCCCGTCCTTCCTCACTCTCTCTTTCCTCCAAACACACTCTGTGACGGATGGTTATTTCTCGCTGCAATAAACTTGATTCTGAAAATTGTCTCGCTGTGATTTGGCAAAGTTCTGTGATCAAAGGGATCAACAGAATATATTTCAAAGGTGAAATGTGTAAATAAGTATGAAATTGAGTGGAAGACAAAATACATCCATGGGACAAGATACAAGAAATGGGCATACTTAACCATAGGCATTAGTGTCTACCCAGCCACTTAATTAATTAGTCGTCTTCTTTCTTGTCCTTATGCTATATAGTGGCTCGCCACTGCTGTACACATTATTTCGCTATTGGAGTGTTAAGTGCAAGGTCTGCAGTAGTCTTGGATTATCCAGCATTGCAATAGGTGTTGCATTGTCTGGGTCTGTGTGCCACAGTCACAGGTTGTTGTACCCTCGATGTAGCCCCATTTGTGCATTGTCACCCTTGACCGCCCTACCCCGGTTCGCAGTCGGTTGAGACTCCTCCAGTTCAGCCAGTGTTCATTAGCACCTGGTGGTAAGCGCCCTGCAGCTGGTATGCCCATCTTGGTGGAAATAGGGACAGTGGCTAGTTTGTTCTTCCACATCTGGAGGTGAGCTTCAGTTGGTGTTGTTTCCAATGGGATGATGCTGGTTAGGAAGCTCTTAGTATACTTCAGTAGAGTTTTGTTTATATTTCTGGGTTTCAATTTTTTTCTACATGGATGTCTTGTGTGTTATATCTATCGAAAGCTGTTACATTGTACCTGTCCATTTACTTGCTTTTTTGATTCCAGATGTGCAAGACTGTGCCAATTCTCCACTCAATAACTTTTAAACGTCAAACTTTTTCCAGTAATCTTGCATTATAGAAACATAGAAAATAGGTGCAGGAGTAGGCCATTCGGCCCTTTTGAGCCTGCACTGCCATTCAATATGATCATGGCTGATCATCCAACTCAGTACCTGCCTTCTCTCCATACCCCCTGATCCCTTTAGTCACAAGGGCCACATCTAACTCCCTCTTAAATATAGCCAATGAACTGGCCTCAACTACATTCTGTGGCAGAGAATTCCACAGATTCAACACTGTGTGAAAAATGTTTTTCTCATCTCGGTCCTAAAAGACTTCCGCCTTATCCTTAAACTGTGACCCCTTGTTCTGGACTTCCCCAACATCGGGAACATTATGTATAACTGTTTTGCTTCAATAAATGTCTATCTTATTCATAGATCATGGCTCCACTGAGAAAATTAAAGAAAGTGTGAAAAATGAATGGTGAGATTTTCTTTCCAGTTGCCAACTGAAATATAAACTGAAATTAGTTTTGATGCTTTAAGTATTTTGGTCAAATAGGACCTATAGAGGACATTGGATTAAGGTGAAGGGGAAAAGATATAATAGGAATTTGAGGGGTAACTTTTTCACACAAAGGGTGGTGGAGTATGGAACAAGCTGCCAGAGGAGGTACTATTGAGGCAGGAACTATCCCAATGTTTAAGAAATTGTTAGACAGGTACATGGATAAGACAGGTTTGGAGTGATATGGGCCACATGCGGGCAGGTGTGACTAGTGTGTAGGAAAGAACTGCAGATGCTGGCTTAAACTGAAGATAGACACAAAAATGTGGAGTAACTCAGTGGGACAGGCAGCATTGTTGGAGAGAAGGAATGGTTGACGTTTCGGGTCGAGACTCTTCTTCAGAGTCTGAAGAAGGGTCTCGACCTGAAATATCACCCATTCCTTCTCTCCAGAGATGCTGCTTGTCCTGCTGAGTTCTTCCAGTTTTTTGTGTCTATCTTCAGGCGGGACTAGTGTAGCTGGGACATGTTGGCAGGTCTGGGCAAGTTGGACCAAAGAGCCTGTTTCCACGCCGTATCACTCTGACTATGACTCTATAGCAGTGCAGTAAGCCATTTGTGTATAATATACAGGTTGAAACTAGAATTGTCAGCAAAGGCTTTTCTTACCACACCTGCACTTTACCACTGGTATAATTTAAGCATATATTCTTCGTCTCTTGCGACTTACCAAGTCTCTCCAACCTCATCCAAAAACCCATCAGCTTTTACACGTGTTGATGATGCTCAGTCGTATCTTGCCACCATTTGCAGGACGCTTTCTTTACAGAGTGATGGATGCCTTGAGCGTGCTGCCAAGAGTGGTGGTGGAGGCTGATATGACAGTGGCATTTAAGAGGCTTTTAGATAGACACATGGATTTGCAAGGAATGGAGGGATATGGATAATGCGCAAGCAGCGGAGATTAGTTTAACTTGCGGGGAGGTCAGTCAGTATATGTTATGGACTGGGCAGTGTTCATCACTTTTTGCAATCATCATAATTCCTGAATTACTCCAATTGCTGAACCAGGTGTGATGCAACCAGTTAATATGCTCTCCACTGTACACCTGTAGAAGTTCAATAGTATTTGTCGATATACTGAATCTCCTCCATCTTCTAAGGAAGTAGAGACATTGATTCTACAATTGAACAGGGGCAGGTAGGACTAGTGTAGATGGGGCATCTTGGTTGGCATGAGCAAGTAGACCTAAGGGCCTGTTTCCATGCTGTATGGCTCCATCTCTATGGTGCTTTGGAGGTGCCTGCTGCAAAGAATCCATACTTCTGTATGATTTACTGCGGAAGAAGGAAAGCTTGTGGTGAATTTGAGGCCTTAATCTTCAAATATTTCCACAGGTGAGTAAAGGCTGTACTTAGGCACTAAAAATAGTGATGACTTTTATCAGCGATCTCTTCCTCCACTTTGAATTGAAAGTAGACATTGATATAACCTCTTCAGTGGTGAAAGGTGACCTCATGGTCCAGTGTAGGTTGCGGGAGAGTACATTGCTGCTGTTGTTGGAGCATGGTGCCTCACAGATCCCTCGATTTGAGCTGCCAGATGTTCTGTCTTTGCACAATTATAGTGCCACATTTTAAACTGAAGGATGTGCTCTGTGTAAAGTTAAGTCTTCACTGCCACAAGATCTATGTGGTTGGCACTTCTACTGAAGCTATATTGGATAGATGTTTCTGCTGCAGGTAAATGTTGAGGATTAGATCAAGTAAGTTTTTATGCCTTTGAATTTGCCAATCTGCCAGCTATATCCTTAGCTGGCTCAGTCAATGGTGGTGCTACCAAGCCACTCTTGGTAACAGACATTTTAAGTTCTTTACCCCCTTCTCCCCGAGTACATACTGTGCCCTTCCTATTCACAGGCTTCTTTCAAATGTTGTTCAATGTGGTGGATCAACAATTCATCAGCTGAAAATGACATGGGCGATATTAAGATTGTTTCCCTGCCTATGTTTCACCTGATGCCAAGGCTTCATGGGGTCTGGAATCAATGAATTTTAATGGCCATCTCTACTGTTTATTGCATGGTGATATCTACGGCCTCCTTACAAAGAATAGGGCATATAGAGGGGTTAAGATGTACCTGTAAGAATGAGTGACAAGTTGTTGCTCGACAGTGCTCCCTGTTTACATGCAGTCCGCAGACACGTGCACTAGTGGGCCGAAGGGCCTGTTTTCATGCTGTATGACTGACTTTGAAAACAACTTGGCTGTGTCAGAGTTTGAGTCAAATGTGGATGGATTATCAGGTTTTATTCTTTCTCTGTTGTCGTTGCAGTCCTACTGAATGTCTTGTTAGTCCATAACATAATCTGAGACAAGTATTGGGTCAATAGACTCATTTACACATCTAATGTCGGAAACTATCCAGTCTGGTATAGGATGGCACAATTTTGATTAAATTGAAGGATTGGTTTAAATAATATCTTGTAAAGTATTTTGTGTTAAGGCTTGTTTGTTCTTTATTTTGCCCCTTTGTGTTTCTTTGTGCAACATTGATTTTCCACCCTGCATTTTTTACAAAGCAATTGCCATAAAACAAAACCCTTTAATACCATGCCTATGGCAACAAGACCAATAATAAATACCCTTGAAGGAAAGAGAATAATGTTTGAACTATAATTTGCAATGTTTAATATCATAAGACACAGGAGCAGAATTAGGCCATTTGGTTCATCAAGTCTGCTTTGCCATTTGCTGATGACTGATATTTTACCGCCTCAATCCCATTCTCCTGCCTTCTCCCCATAACCTTTGACATAAATCAAATTTGGGAAGGCTGTTATTACAGTATCTTGTTGATAAAATTAAATGTCAGAAATCAAGGATTATGCCATGCTTATCAGATTTGAATCATCATTAACTTCCCATGTTGCTTTGTCTTGGATCCAACAGTAGTCTCCAACATGGAGTGGAAAGTATTTCGAGTGATTCTGGTGTATTGGATAGTGAGGATTTACCTCCGAAAGGGACAGTGTCACCATCATATTCTGCTTGTAAGGTAATTCAAAAAAAAATATTTTCCATGATTTTTGATTTACTTAAAGGTTTCTGTTGAGTGAATCAAACATACTCACTGATCTGGTACAACAGTATTTCTTGAGTAATGCATACAACGCACTGCAGCATGTTACTTCTACTGTACAGCAGTACTGACTGGCAGCACATGTCGGGTTGCGATAATATGAATGGTGTGGTAGTAGGCGGAGCTTATAATAATAAATCACTACATTGGTTAGTAAGTAAAGTAACCAATCTACATCTTTCCCTGTAAAAATAAAAAGTGAAACATATCTAAAATAAAGTGATATTTATGTATAAGCACGTTACTAGGTGCTGACTGATTAATAAAGTAACCAAAACGCTAATAACGCATACAGGGAAGTACAAATGGTTCAAACAAAATCCCCGTATCTAAGGCGTGGCCTACAAACCCGTCCCGCGTGCGTACGGTACGGATCCGCATCTCCTCCCTTCACCGGTGAGATTGCCGGGGTCCCAGGCGGCGGGAGCACTGCGAGACACACGGCGAGGCAGGCGAGTGGGGCACTGAACGTGGTGGTGAGGGAGCTGGAGACTCAACCAATGGTTGGTCTGCAGCTGCAGGTCATGAGGGACCAGAAAGTCCGTCAGTAGATGGGTAGATCGGACGTGTCGCATCAGGATACGAGACAGCAGGACATGGTTCCTTCACAGGAAGGAGATGTTGATGGTTGTGTCTGTAGATCCCTCCGTCTGCACTCACCAGGAATGAGCACAGCTCTTTTGCGGGACTGTGAATGAAACCCAAACGGCCATAGCCCTTGTTGATTTGAAAGCGAACGACTTGGCCACTGGAGAGACGTTTAAGTGGTTTGATGGATTTATCGAAAAAATCGATTTTGGTTATCGCGTTTCAGCTGGAGTTGCATCGGATGTTATGCTTTGGAGCAGGTCGATTTCGAAACAGCCCGAATACGAGTCAACGAGAACCAGATACTGTTTGCCACGCCATTCGAATATTTCAGTAGCAAGAGTGGACCAAGGCAGAGGAGGAACGGGGTGTGAGAGCAGGGGCTTCTTCTGTTGGTGTGGCACGGCGCAGGCTTGAACTTTCTCGCGCACAAATTCCGTCATTCAACATGTTCTTTGCTCGGAGTAAGGTTGCTTCCATGCCGGGGTGGCCCCTGTGGACGGCATCATAGTATTTGTCCCGTAGAGCAGCTGGGATGACTGCTTTGTGACCCTTGATTATAACACCGTCCTGCAGCACCAGTTTGTTGCAGACCATGTAGTATGGGCGAATAGGAGGTGGAGCGCGATATTGTTTATTCGGCCAGCCACGCCGGATGACTGAAGACAGTAGCCGTAACGTTGAATCCGCAGCCGTATGCTATGCATGACAGAGTACACAATGAGCTCCAGCGGATGGTGTCCCTGGGTGTCATTGCCACGGTTACCGACCCATCCAACTGGGCTTCTACCATGGTGGTTGCAATAAAGAAAAACAGAAGAAATCCGAATTTGTATCAACCCCAGAGACCTGAATACAGCGATCAAACGCCCGCACTACCCGATGCGCACGGTGGAGGAAGTTGCTGCCCAGCTAGGCAGTGCCTTTGTGTTTTCCGTTCTAAATGTCAAAAGTTCATACTGACAGATCCCACTTCTGACACCATGTTGAGTATTTGACACATACTCACTGATCTGGTACAACAGTATTTATTGAGTAATACATACATCACACTACAGCATGTAACTTCTACTGTGCAGCAGTACTGACTGGCAGCACATGTCGGGTTGCAATAATATGAATTGTGTAGTAGGCAGAGCTTATAATAATAAAGCACTACATTGGTTAGTAAGTAAAGTAACCAATCTACAGTTTCCTTGTATAATTTTCCTATAGATAATGTGAGATAGAAGGATGCTAACATTGTCACATTTTCTTGTACCTTTTCTCTTTTGAGAACACGGAAAGATAATTTGTCCTATTGACCATGTGCTATTTCCCCAGAGGAATAATTTCTCTGTCCCTTCCCTCTTTCAATGCACCTTTTTTGTTTCAAGTGTTTATCATTTTTTCATTTGAATTGTGAACTTTGATTCCAAAACCGTTGGTGGAGCATTCATTACTCCCTTAATATTTTTTGGTACACGTGTTTTCTCAAGCACTCATCTCAATTAACTTTAAGGTTTTTGTATGCTAAATTTGTATTTAAGCAATGAGGACCCTTGTAATGGAAATCAATTTATCTTGTTCCCCATCAATTCTCCTCTTTCTGAACAGAAGCCTAGCTGTCTTCTTTCTAAACTTTTATTCCATTGTGGTAAAACCTTTTGAGGAAAATAAATAGCTTTGTCCAAAACTAGGCTCTTTTTGTTGGGCTTTGATTCTATCCCATTGTATACAATGATAATTGCCTAACTGCATTCACCCTCTGCCATTTAAATATATATTGGATTGGCTTCCTTGAACAACTGTGCTTGAAATGTTCTTGTTGGTGCTGTACTTCCTCTTTTATTTATGGTCAAATGTTTATTCTTTAGTTTTATATCTGTTCGTATTAATAATTCCTAATCCATACATTTTTATATGCCCATTTCATCTGGTCAGTCCCACAGTAAACAACTATTCATTAGCTGCTTCATTCTTCTAATTGAATTATCATTTAACTTTAAAAAATCCTCTAAAATGCAATGATTTTCATTTACTTTTTTCTGCCTTCACCGTTGCTTTGATTGTCATGGAAATGAGTCCGACTATACTAATGCAAGGAAGTCACATTTCAAAGAATTACAGACATCATGTTAGTGCCATTTTACTCTTATTGTTCAGTTCTTCTCATATTAGATGCTGTGCTTGCAAGCAAATTACATAATTTAGAGTTTCTGAATAAATGAACTTATTATTTATGATATAATCTATTTTGAGAGATTTCTATGTTTTCAGCAGCAATTTTGCTTTTCTGAATTTTTAAAAATCTGGAAAATTATATGATAGAACATTAAACAAAACAGGCCATTCGGCCCACAATGTCTGTGATGCCAAGACCATCTCTTATTTACTGGCACTTAATCCATATCCCTGCATTCCCTGCATATCCAAAACTCTCTTAAATGTCACTAACAAATCTGCCTCCACCACCAACACCGGCAGCTTATTCCAGGCATTCACCATACTCTGTTCAAAAAAGAGTTGCCCTGTACATCTCCTTTAATATGTACCTGTCGCCTCTTAAAGCTATGCCCCCTAGTATTTGATTTTTCCATCCTGGGGAAGAAAGGCTCTGGCTGTCTACCCTATCTATGCCTCTCATAATTTTATAAACTATTTGGTCTCCACACAACCTCTGGTATTCCAGAGAAAACAATCCAAGTCTGTCTAACATCTTCCTGTAGCTAATGCCCTCTAATCCAGGCATCTTTCTGGTAAAACTTGGCACCCTCGCTAACTACGCCACATCCTTCCTGTAATTGCGACCCGAATTGCATGCAATACTCCAAATGCGGCCTAACCAAAGTCCTGTATAGCTGCATAATAACTTATAGTCAAGGTCCCGATCTATGAAAGCAAGCATTCCATGGTACAAGTTACATCAGGAGACACAATCGGCATGCAAGAAAGGCAATGTTCCAGTGGTCATGTGGGATTTCAGCATGCAGGTAGACTTGGAAAATCAGGTTGGTACTGGACCCCAAGAGAGGGAATTTATAGAGGGCCTTCAAGATGATTTCTTAGAGCAGCTTGTTGTGGAACCTGCCAGGAAAAGGCGATTCTGGATTTAGTGTTGTTTAATGAACAGGATTTTATACGGGAGCTCTAGGTAAAGGAACCACCAGGAGGTAGCAACCATGTAATATAAGATTTAACCTGCAATTTGAGAGGGAGAAGATGAAATCGGATGTGTTGGTATTACAGCTGAGCAAAGGGGACCACAGAGGCATGGGGGAGGAGCTGGCCAAAGTTGACTGGAAAGAGACCCCAGCAGGAATGATGGTAGAACAGCAATGGCAGGAATTTCTGGGAATAATCCAGAAGATGAAGGAACTTTTCATTCCAAAGAGGAAAAAAGATTCAAGCGGTAGAAAGAGGCAAGTTTGGCTGACAAGGGAAGTCGAGGACAGTATATAAAACTAAAAGAGAAGGCATATAACATAGCAAAGATTAGTGGGAGGCCAGAGGATTGGGTGGCTTTTAAAGAACACCAGAGGGTAACTAAAAAGGCAATACAGGGAGAAAAGATGAAATACGAAGGTAAGCTAGCCAGTAATATAAAAGAGGATAGCTAGAGTTTCTTCAGTTATATAAAGAGCAAGAAAGACGCAAGCGTGGACATTGGATGATGTAGGAGAATTGATAATGGGAAATAAAGAAATGGCAGAGGAGTTGAATAACTTTTTTGCATCAGTCTTCACAGTGGAAGACACCAGTAACTTGTCTCAAATTCAAGAGAGTCAGGGGATGGAAGTTAGTGGAGTGGCTATTACAAGGGAAGAGGTGCTTAGGAAGCTGAAAGGGCTGAAGGTAGATATGTCACCTGGGCCGGATGGATCCCACCCTAGGGTTCCGAAAGAGGTGGCTTTAGAGATTGTGGAGGCATTGATAATGATATTCCATGAATCACCAGAGTCAGATGATTGGAAAATTGCCAATATTACCCCGCTGCACAAAAAGGGAGCAAGGCACAATAGTGGGAACACCAGGCCCGTTAGTCTGACTTCGGTAGTTGGTAAGATTTTAGAGTCCATTATAATGGGTGAGGTTACGGAGTATTTAGACGTTCACGATAAAGTAGGCCAAAGTCAGCATAGCTTTGTGAATGGGGGGGGTCTTGCTCGACAAATTTGCTGGAATTCTTTGAAGAAGTGAATAGTAGGACAAAGGAGAGTCAGTAGATGTTGTTTCTTAGATTTTCAGAAAGCCTTTGATAAATTGCCACACGTTAGGCTGCTTAGGAAGATGAGAGCCAACGGTATCAAAGGACAGATACTAGGATGGATAGCTGAATGGCAGAAAACAAAGAATGGCAATAAAGGGGGCTTTTTCTGGTTGGCTGTCAATGACTAGTGAAGTTCTGCAAGGGTCAGTGCTGGGGCCGCTACTATTCGCGATGTATATTAATGATTTGGACAAGGGGATTGAAGGCTTTGTGGCAAAGTTTGCGGATGATAGGAAAATAGGTGGAGGGGCAGGTAGTGTAGAGAAAGCAGGGACTGCAGAAGGACTTGGATAGGTTGGGAGAGTGGGCAGAGAAGTGGCAGATAGAATATAGTGAAGCAAAGTGTGGAGTCATGCATTTTGATAGTAAGAATAAAGACTATTTTCTAAATGGTGTGAGAACCCAGAAATCGGAGGTGCAAAGGGACTTGGGAGTGCTGGTGCAGGATTCCCAAAAAGTGAATATGCAAGTCAATAAAGTCAAAAGGGATAGGATAGAATTAGGTCGTTCGACCCATCAAGTCTACTCTGTCATTCAATACTGGCTGATCTAACTTTCGCTCTTAACCCCATTCTCCTGCCTTCTCCCTATAATCCCTGACACCCGTACTAATCAAAAATCAATCTATCTCTGCCTTAAAAATATCCATTGACTTGGCCTCCACAGCCTTCTGTGGCAAAGAATTCCACAATCACGCTCTGACTAAAGAAATTTCTCCATCTCCTTCCCAAAAAAAATCTTTTAATTTTGAGACTATGACGTCTAGTCCTAGACTCTACCACTAGTGGAACCATCCACTCTATCCAAGCCTTTCACTATACTGGATGTTTCAATGAGGTCCCCCCTCAATCTTCTAAACTCCAGCGAGTACAGGCCCAGTGCCAACAAATGCTCATCATACGTTAACCTACTCATTCCCGGGATCATTTTTGTAAACCTCTGGGCCCTCTCCAAAGCCAGCACATCCTTCCCCAGATATGGTGCTCAAAATTGCTCACAATATTCCAAATGTGGCCTTACCAGTGCTTTATAGAGCTTCAACAATACATCCTTGTTTTTGTATACAAGCCCTCTTGAAATAAATTCTAGCATTGATTTTGCTTTCTTTACTACTGATTCGACATATGGTTCATGTTTCTGAATATGAACAAATGCTGCCTTTACTCTGAAAACTATTTCTAGTTCCTCTTCATCGGAGTCCTATGAATTTACTAGATTATTTTAATGCTTGTGTAGGTGATTAAACCAAAGTACAAAAGCTTTCTTCGTGCTGTTCAGAAGAAACAATTATTCATGAGTCCAGTTTTTGTTGGCCGTACAATGGTGAAGTCCTTCATTAATCACAATACTCAAGTGAAAGTTGATCCCAAGGTAAGTTCGTTCTACCTGCACTTAAATATTTTCATTGTGCACAAACAGAGCTAGCAAAACTTCTGGTTGCAGTTAGATTTATTACTTGCTGCAAGTAAGGGAGATTTGTAGATGTCGGCCCTGTACATAACAATATATGCTTAATATCATTTTTGATTTTGTAGAAATACAATATGTAAAGATAACTTTTGAAGGTTAGCAAAGAACAGGTTTGCAACATTCTGCGATTAGTCCTTGCAATATATTTAGTTCCCAGCTCTCGAAACCAGGAATGTTTCAATGCATTTGCCAGAAAGATTCTTAAATCCCAAAGTAAAGGTTGAGCTGTTGAATATACTTGGAAATGGATGAGATTCTGTTAAAAGCATTAAAATGGTTGTAATGTACATTTATCCAATATACATAAATGTACATTACAACCATTTTAATGCTTTAAATGGTAGACAATATCTATAACTGTTATAATTGGATGTACTGTTCACTTGGCTACTTTTTAAATTTTATTAACGAGAAGCAGAATTGGGTAGATAATTGAATTTGATTTTAATATAGATGGGTACAATTGACATTGTTTAAATAGTACACCATTATTTTAATTTTTCAATGGTTAATTTATCACCACAAGGTGACATATTTTTCATTTTATATGATTCACTTTATAATTGTTCAGTATGTACTTTAGGAAAAAGAGAGGATCCGTCTGGCAAAACTTAAGAAAACGCAAGAGCAAAAAGAAAGAAGCCAGAAACTGGAGGAAGGGAAAAAACACAAATGGGAAGAGCTTAAAAAGTAAGCACGTGCAAATCTAAATGCAATATTCCAATCTGAATCTTGATGAGCAACAGAATACATTTTGATTTAAAAAAAATGTCTAGATCGTGAATCTGATTATGGGCACGTTCTTTTCCCCCTGTTCCCATTTTACCCTCAGAAATCGCTTATCTTGATCTTGTAGTTATGACCACAAAAATTGTTGTCCTTGCTAATTTTCTTTGACTAAAACAAACCAATGATTCACAATTCCTGCTGGAATCGCTATCTTTTGTATGTGGAGTACCTTGATTGTTTAAATGCTTAATTTAAGTTATAAAGTAGGAATTGTATTGCTGCTTTACAGCACGCTTTTCCACAAAGTTCTGAGTTCAATATTTCCCCCCTCAGAAAGCGGAAGTTACGGCTGAAACATGTTATTGAAGCTTGTCCGCGAGTTGAGCAGCAAGAAGCAAAGAAGAAAAGTAACATTGAGCAAAATCATTTTCGAACTTATAAGAGTGAAAAGGTATTTTAGAATCCCAGAGGCCTGCCTGTACGTAGTTTAATTTGCAACTATTGTATTTCTATTGTAATTAGATGTGAAGAAGAAAGTTAGGGGGAAATATGGTTCTGCCTAAACTTAGTATTTTGCAAGTAATCCAAATGCTGAACAGGTGGGCCAGTATAATTGTATTCTTCTGTTGAATTTTAGTCACCTCGAGGAGCTGATGTAACATTTTGTATCTTGTTGCAGTTGCATGAGGAAAATTTTGCTGAAGAGAGTGCAAAAAATAAACAAACTGTTAAGAAGATAACAGGAGAGTCTCAAAGGTGGCAAGAGGATGACAGAAAACAGAGATTGCTACAGGTAATATTGCTTCACAAACCGTTTATGTTCACTAATTAATTTCTCTTCATACGACTTGCAGATGACACAAATTGATGGAATTGTGGAGCTCCTGAATTGGCTCAATCCGTTTTGCACACATTTCAAAAGGAAGAACACTGACGTGCCTTCTTGGGTCGCCATAGCCCCTGGTGGCATGGTAATCTCAGTCACTGAGGCCAACGCCCGCAGACCCTTCAGGATGGTGAACCTTTGAAAAGTGTCATGACCAACTGAAGTCTTGGTGGAAATCTTCAACATCCCACTACTACGGTCTGATGTTCCCACCTGCTTTAAAAGGGTATTGATAATACTGGTGCCCAAGAAGAGTAAGGTGACATGCCTCAATGACTGTCAACTAGTGGCACTAATGTCTTTGGTGATGAAGTGCTTCGAGAGGATGGTTATGGTACACGTCAACTTCTACTTTATCAAGAACCTGCACCCATTCCACTTTGTCTACTATCACAATAGGAGATGCGATTTTGGTGCTCAGTCCACTGCTCTACTTACTCTTTTCCCTTGACTGTGCAGCCAGACACAGTTCCAACTCCATCTTTAAATTTGCCGATTACATCACTATTAATGGACAACTGCGAATACTAATAATTCAAAGTGTAGGAGGGTGATCGATCTTCTGATTGAATAGTGCCCAGAAAGCAATCTTGCTCTCAACATAAGCAAGACCAAGGAGTTGATTGTTGACTTCAGAACAAGGTAGCAGAGGATCCATGAACCTGTCTTCAATGGGTCGACAGTGGAGAGAGTCAACAACTTAATGTTCCTGGGTGTGCATATCACCGAAGATATGTCCTGGGCTCAGCACATTGTTGCAATCATAAACAGAGCCTATCAACACCTCTTCTTAGAAAAATGAGGGAGATTTGGTATGTTGTTGAATACTCGCTTGAACTTCTACAGGTGTACGTTTGGGTAGAGAACACATTCACTGACTGCATCGTGGCCTGGTTCAACAACTCGAAGGCTCAGGAAAGAAAATTACAAAAAGTTGTAGATAGTGCCCGGTCCATCACGGGTAGTGACCTCCCCACCACGGGGATCAATAAGAGGCATTGCCTCAAAAAGACAGCCAGCATCATCAATAACCCAGACCATCCTGGCCATGCTCTCATTTATTTCCTGCCATCAAAAAACTGCAGTTGGTAAAAAGTCTGAAATAAAATTGCAAAATACTGAAAAAATTGAACAGGCCTAACAGCAATAGAAATGTTTATTCTGATGAAAGATTTGACCCTGTTTCTTTCCACAGATAATGCTTCATATGCTGACTATTTCTATTATTTAGTTTAATTACCCTTTTTTATACATGTCTAAGTAGAAATAACTTCTTTCATCTCACCCCATTCCATTAAATACTTAGTGTGTTGTTTCATGGAATCTTATAATATTCAAATATTTCATACAAGCATCTTTGTCTTATTATTGTGACAAATGAAGTGACTGATGCAATCTCGGTCTAGTTTTATTGATCTCGACAAAATAAGTGGAAATTAAAATTTAGCACCACTTCATCAAACTTCAGTCATGCAGTTTGGATAGTTATCTAAAATTGACTTGCAATCCCCATTTATTACATTGAGCATCTATCTTAAAATTCTGCATGTATGGGACAAACATAATAATGTTGGGACAAACAGCCCTCCCTTTAAGTTATTTCCTTAATGACTAAATTTCCAGTTAGCCATACCCACCCATCTCCTGAACATTGGGTTTTCATCTAATGCATTTATTGTTTTTTATTTACTCAACATCTAACTACATTTAAGGCGAAAGTAACTTAAATTTATTTCTGATACCCCCTTGTCTAAATGTCCTACTGGTATACTTGTATCACAAACCGTTAGCTACTTTCTTTGCGGTACATCACACTCATCCATGCCGACTTGCTTTCATCCTGAAGCAATTTTGAACATTAGCAAGTTGTTCATGTTGTAGATTTTTTTTTATTTGCGAGAGTCTGAACTGATTGTTTCAGTAATTTTATAAAGCAACATTTGAAAGTAGACCATGTGTGGTTATAATTGTAATCCTGTGATCAACACTTGGTCAACTCTTTGATCTCGCAGAAGTATTAACTACTTCAAAATTTGAAATGCTAAGAACAGTTGATGGAGAATGGCTTTTAATAGGTGCTTATTCACACAGGGAGAAAAACTGCAGCACAGACAGCAAGATGAACTGCAGCAGCAATGTAGGCTGGCTGAAGAACAGTGGACAGTTGAACCGGAGAGAAAACAACAGCATGATCTACATTTGGCTGCAGGCAAGGAGTGGGAAAGAATGGAAGAGAGGTATGTAGCAGTATTGTCATAGCTGCTTACATTATGTTTCCTCATTTTCCCAGGAAGTGTTTTAATGCAAAATCCTCTCAAACTCTAGATCAAGCAGCTCAACTGCATGCTCCAGCTGGGGTCTGATTAGTGGTCTAGTATTTTATGTCTTGGCCAATGAAATATTCTGCCTGCCTTAGTAAATTGAAGCATGTTAGTCAGAGAAGCAAGGAATTGAAGTCAATGTTGTCCAACTACCTATTGTTTCTGAGGAGAGAATCAGAAATAATTCTTTGTAATCCATGTGGATTAAGGTATTTGGACATTTAAATAGTTAAATTGATGATATTCAAGTGACAAGTTTAATCAGTTGTCGTCTCAGCAGTGAGGGTCAGGTGTTATGATGACTGAAAGGTTCCTGCAATGTATTTTCACAAGGAAATGACTATACACAGGTGGGGAGAATAGTGAGTAATCTATCTATATCCTTATCTTTATTATAACTATAAAACTCTGATCTTGGATGTGTGTGTGTGTGCATAATCACATCTTCTCGAGAAAACGACGCGCTAATGGTAAAATTTTAACATATTCCGATAGATTAACCCCTGGAGTCCGAAATCGCCTTACCCCCCCCCCACCCCGGGCTCTCTCTCTCTCCCCCCCACCCCCGGGCTTTGAAGAACGAGCAAGTCGGGCCCTGTACTAGAGCTCTCAGGTCCATCTCTGGTCGGGTCCCTCTCCTCCCTCCTCATCTTCCCCCTCCTCCTCTCCCCCCTCCTCCTCTCTCCCCCCTCCTCCTCTCACCCCTCCTCCTCTCCCCCCTCCTCCTCTCCCCCTCCTCCTCTCCCTCCCCTCCTCCTCTCCCCCCCTCCTCCTCAATTTTTATTTTTTTAAAGTAAACTATTTTCAATACCTGTGCACCTTTTAATAGAATCAAAATGTGTAAAACTTCCAACATTGGAATTCAATAATAGTAAACCACTGATAATTGTAATGTCAGACGAATGTATGTAAGGAGTAATTTAAATTAAATTGCTAACTTTTTTTTGAAAAAGGGAACATGAATTTCTGGCAAAATCGAGGTTCCTCCAATTACAGCAAAAGTTAGAGCAGACAACGTGGGAGGAAACTGCATTACAGGATTGCCCAGAAAAGGAACGACTTTCCGAGAGATTGAAAGACAGAGAATTGGTAAGGAATCTTACCCTGATCGGTTCAATGTTTTACTTCCTTGATGACCATGTCGTTAACATTGTTACTAAGTTTGCTGATGACACTTTGGCAAGTCGAAACAGTGAGTGAATTGAAGTTGCTTTATTTTGCAACGGTAAAACAACGAATTAACTCGGGTCGGTAAGACAGCCAAAAACACGATGCTACTTCCACAAGTGTGGTGCTACTTCTTCTTCTTCTTCTATGTAGTTTTTTTTTGGCGGTTGGCAAACAACTTTTTAGTGCATTACTGCCACCAACTGGTATGGAGTGTGGATCAAATAACATTATAACTTATATACTAATAACCTATATCTTTCCAAACAAATTGGTTACCCTAAGAAAAAGCATTAGGATTTGATATGAATTCTTTTGTAAAATATCTATTAAATCAAATTGTACTTTTTCTTTTCTGAATCGTTCACTCATTTGTCTTCTTTCTTCCTCATACCTCTCACAATGTATAATGACATGCTCTATTGTCTCTTCTTGCCCACAGTATTCACATCTGCCTGTATTATGCTTGCCTATTATAAAAAGTGTACTGTTCAGACCAGTGTGTCCAAATCTGATTCTTGAAATTACTGTCTCCTCTTTTCTGTTTTTTCCTGCACATCTCATTTCTCCCACTTTCCTCTGGACTCTGTAGAACCACCGTCTTTTCCGCTCTTCCTCCCATTGCTTTTGCCATCTTTCCTTCAGTCTTTGCTTAATAATGTCTTTGATTTCAGTTTTACCTATGTTAATACTTAAATCAATCTTACTTCTTTTTGTTACCTCTTTTGCTACCTTATCTGCCATTTCGTTTCCTCTAATGCCAATGTGTGCTGGTACCCATAAAAATATGACTGTAAGCCCCATCATTTGAATTCTGAATAGTGTTTGTTGTATTTCAATCAAAATGTCTGGTCTACTGTCTGAATGGATGTGCTGTAAACTCTTTATTGCTAAACTTGAATTTGAACAAATAACTGTCCTTAAAGGCCTGGTATCCTCGACCCACTGTACCGCTAACAATATTGCAATCATTTCACCTGTGTATACTGAGACTTCATTATTGATCCTCTTCCCTACTTTGATGTGAAATTCTGGTACAATAAATGCTACTCCTACTTTATCTACTGAATCTTTTGATGCAAAGTGTGGTGCTAGACTGATACAACTCGGTAAAAAGCGCGCAAAACTCACCCCCCCCCCTCCCCCGCGCCCACGTGATCGGTGCAACCAATCTGAGGGTTTGACTAACCAAAGCCACCATCAGGTGTCGCTACAACACCAACATTGGTGGTGTAGTGGACAGAGAATGTTGCCCAGATTACAACAGGATCTTAATGAAGTGGGCCAAGGAATGGCTGATGGAAACGTGACTATGACGAGTGGGTGGCACGGTGATGCAATGGTAGAGTTGCTGCCTTACAGCGATTGCAGCGCCGGAGACCCGGGTTCAATCCTGACTACACGTGCTGTCTGTATGGAGTTTGTACCTTCTCCCCGTGACCTGTGTTTCTCCAAGATCTTCATTTTCCTCCCACACTCCAAAGACGTACAGGTTTGTAGGTTAATTGGCTTGGTAAAGGTAAAAATTATCCCTAGTGTGTGTAGGATAGTGTTAATGTGCGGGTCCTCGCTGGTCGGCGCGGACCCGATGGGCCGAAGGGCCTGTTTCCGCGCTGTATCTCTAAACTAAATTAAAACTGTAAAGTGATGTATTTTGGTAAATAAATCAGGGCATTGTGCAAGGTCCTCAAGGTCCTCAAATAACAGTGACCTGGAGAATGCTGTAGAATGGAGAGACTGAGGGGTACATGGTTTCCTGGAGGTGGTGACACAGGTATGCAGGATGGTGAAAAAGGCATTTGATATGCTTGCTTTTATTGGTTAGTGCATTAACTACAGTAGTTGGGATGTCATGTTACAACTGTACAAGAGACTGCCCTTGGAGTGTTGTGCACGGATCTGATTGCTGAACAATAGGGTGGTTGCACGGAAGGTCACTGGGTCATAGGGCTCGACGCACGGAGCCGCTAAATCCAACTGGAAGACATCCGTCACTTCCGGTATATGTTATTAATGCTAGAAACGCGTACTTTCCTACCTGTTAAAAACCGCCAAAATGTTGAATTTATGCGCTGAAAAAAAATGTGGGAGTCGGGGTAAGTGTGAGAGACATGTACCTAACTTCAGAATATCAAAAGTGAAGCGAAATGAGGGTATAGAGAAGCGATAACTGAAGGGACCACCGCAGCTAAAGTGCTTGGTAAACATTGAAAATATTGGGAATTATCGCGTTTGCTCACTGCATTTCATCAAGTAAGGCATTATTTGTGTTTTTTCTTGATTCCTTTGGTATCTAAAAATTCTCAGAAGTGATAAATCTGGCTGTAATTTTTTTCTTCAGATGCGTTTTCATTTTGTATGTAAAAACCCACGAGAACCATGGGCGATTTAAAAAAATTACAGCCAGATTTATCACTTCTGAAACTTTTTAGATGCCAAAGTAATCAAGAAAAAACATAAATAATGCCTTAGTTGATGAAATGCAGTGAGCAAACGGGAAATGCAGTGAGCAAACGGCCAATGTTCGCTAAGCACTCTGTCTGTTGTTGTCCCCTTCAGTTCCCGCTTCTATCTACCGTCATTTCTCCTCACTTTTGGAATTCTGAAGTATGCTAAATGTCTCTCACGCTTATCCCGATTTCCATAATTATTTACTGCGCAAAAATTGACAATTTCCGCGGGTTTTAACGGGCCCGCTACGCTGGAAACAATGGTAAGTGCCTACCTGCAGTACTTCGCGTGTAATCCATTTGGAGTAGCGTAGCAACAGTACGGGTCATGTGTCGTGACCCGGCTGCCCTGAAACCTCCCTTAAGAAAGGTGCGAAAATTATTCATGAGGATGTTACTAGGACTAGCATCTTAAATTATAAGAAAATGGCAAATGGACTTGCTCAGATAGACATCTTGTTGGGCATGAGTTGGGTTTAAGGAACTGCTTCTGTGTATATAACTGTGACTCCGAATAAGGTTAATTTATATATACTGATTAAGGATGATAATTTAGAAACATAGAAAATAGGTGCAGGAGGAGGCCATTCGGCCCTTCGAGCCAGCACCGCAATTCATTGCGATCATGGCTGATCATCCCCAATCAATAACCCATGCCTGCCTTCTCCCCATATCCCTTGATTTCACTAGCCCCTAGAGCTCTATCTAACTCTCTCTTAAATCCATCCAGTGATTTGGCCTCCACTGCCCTCTGTGGCAGGGAATTCCACAAATTCACAACTCTCTGGGTGAAAAAGTTTTTTCGCACCTCAGTCTTAAATGGCCTCCCCTTTATTCTAAGACTGTGGCCCCTGGTTCTGGACTTGCCCGACATTGGGAACATTTTTCCTGCATCTAGCTTGACCAGTCCTTTTATAATTTTATATGTTTCTATAAGAAAGCCCTTCATCCTTCTAAACTTCAGTGAATACAAGCCCAGTCTTTTCAATCTTTCCTCATAAGCCCCGCCATCCCAGGGATCAATCTTGTGAACCTACGCTGCACTGCCTCAATCACAAGGATGTCCTTCCTCAAATTAGGAGACCAAAACTGTACACAATACTCCAGATGTGGTCTCACCAGAGTCCTATCCAACTGCAGAAGAACCTCTCTACTCCTATACAGCTTGATAGATTGCAGAGGTCCACGCGTTGTGTAAACACTCTGTTTAATAATAAACCGATACAGCCCCGTCGCTCATGCGCACATCAAGTTAATTTATTACTACTTCGGTGCCGTTGCTCGTGAGCACACACGAGTTCCACTCCAACTGCCAATCCTTCGCATTCCAACTGCCGCCTTCCAATTCCAAATGCCTAACGGCCCGCTCCACTGACCGCATGATTGGTCGGCTCAGATCACGCCCGGTCCATGCGAGAGCTCGAGCCCGACCATCGACGGTTCGATACCAAAATGGCTCAGGCCGCCACAAGATGTTGATGTAGGATTAATTGGTATAATCCATTGATGCTCTTTGTAGGAAGGACCACAACTGGAAGAGGCAGAAAGTTGGGGTTTGAAGAGACAAACTCAAAGGGAGCATTTGGAGCATGATCAACAAGATGAGGAAAATAAACTTGAAGATCAAGAAATTGCATCCAACAAATATATATTGGATAAAACTATGGAGGTGCATGTGAGTATTTTAGTAATTGGGGATTCTGTAGATTTGTTATTTGTTCACCATCTTACTACAAATTAATGGGTATGCCATAACTCCAAGTGAATATTGATATAATTATTCCATTCATCTCCTTCATATTGGTGTTGAAATAACACTTGCCATTTTGATAACTTTGTGAGATTTCCAGAGCTATGTTTAAAATGCTTATTGAATTTTGGAAACCCACTTGAGTCTAAATGAAGAAATCAGTCCGCAGTCTTGCATCTGAATACTTGTACATAGTTAAGTGTTTCTGGGGAATTTAGATTTTTTTTGCTTTGACTGATACAGAATGAGACAGGTGGCAAATGACACAACAAGATTACAGAACATGTTATGATTTGAGATGGTGCTGGTGACAGATTTCAATGGGGAATGGAAGAATTTTTGGAAACTGGTGAATCCAACATAATGAGAGGGGCCGAAACGTTGCCCATTTCCTTCGCTCCATAGATGCTGCTGCACCCGCTGAGTTTCTCCAGCATTTTTGTGTACCTTCGATTTTCCAGCATCTGCAGTTCCTTCTTAAACATAATGAGAAGGGAGGAAGACAAGTGGAATGAATTAAATCCCTTTTTCCAAAGAGCCAAGCCGATTCTTTAATGCATCAAACCCTAATTTTCTGCCACTCTCAGGCTTATAGTTCTGTATAGATCAAAGTTTTTAAAGTGACTTTAATTCAGTGCAATTTTCAGAAAGATGCACCTTGATCGTGCATAGGTTAACCTAATAAGAATTACTTTGCTTTGTGATCTGTGCTTTATCAAATGCGTTTCTGAACATACAAATCTCTGAAACTGTGTTGTGATGCATACCCATCTCATTACATGATCTGAAGGTCATCTGTAGTGTTTACCAGTGTAACTCTTCTGACCACAATTTGAATTAATTCTGATCACCTGTGGTTTAAGGATCTTTGCTGTTCTCCAGATGTAAAAACAAAATTGTTTGCATATCTTTCTCCTTTACCCGCCTTCTCTTCCCTACCGTCAGTAAAGAGATGAACCGAACACCACTACATGTAAAGGATGCATTGAAGAGGTTGAGTGCAACCCATTACAGAGATTGATTGGAGATTTGGTCATGCCTGCTAGCAGTCAATTAAAATACTATTTGTCCCTGTTGTGGGTATTTGTCGTGATTGGGAGAAGAGTAGTGAAATAATATATATTCTAAATTTAATTGGAGTTTTAATTGCAGCAAGAACATGCTGAGTATAATGGTGGAATAATTGCTAAATTGCTGGGGGAGTAATCTCAAGGACTGGCAATGCTGATATCAGGCTATAAATCCTATCAGAGAGCTGTGGGGTTTAAATTTTGCTGTTAATCCTAGAAATTTCACAAAAATGTAATAGTAATATGGCCAAATAGTTATACACAAAACACCTACTTCAATTATATTTTACATAGAGTAAATATGCCATCCTTGATTCTGTCTGTGAGACACTGGACTTTCTGTACATTTGATTCTTAAATTTACTCAAAATATCAATGAGCCATTCTGTTCAATGACATTTAGAAATGGGCAATAAATGCTAGGCTTGCATGTGATGCCCAACTCTTGAGAAATATAATTTAAGGTTTAATGCAATGATGTGTTTTTCAGTGCCCTCCAAAGCCAGAATCTTACACTATGACACCCATTAGCTATTCCAAAGTAAAGCTGCCCAAAATAAATCTGGAGAATTATGGAATGGACTTGAACAGCGATGACTCGACAGATGATGAGGGGATGCCACGCAAACCAATCCCTGCCTGGGCTAGCGGTAGGTCATTATTTTCAGATAATTTGGAAAAAAAACATTTTTCTTTTTTGGCAACCTTGAAATGGAGAGCCTACAACATTCAGTTTATCTTTCCAGAAGATGTCCATGGCTCTTTAAAAAAAAAAAAAGCCATCAAATATGGCTATCGGTGTGAGTGTCTTTTCAAGCACTTCGACACTTTTAGAAACCCTATGGTAAATGTTTTAAAATTCTAATAGGATCTAAATTCTATCCTTGTGTACTCAATTAGCTGATTTTAGTCAGTCACATTATGAATTTTATTTTTCTTATATGTAGAGATGGAAAATTATCTGTTTTTCCCACCCCCATTTACTCATTTGTTACACTACAACACTTGTTGACATGTGTGGTATTTGGCCATTACGGGGTTTACAGCTTAATTCATCTTCTTCAAATGATTAATGATTTTAGTTTATCCTTGCCAGGAAAAGTGATTTTTTCGCTCATTGAATATTTGCACACTGCAAGCTATATCATTATATAGGAATTTAGGGGTCAGGATCATCTTGTTTTAAAATGCCACCTCTATTTTCCCTTCCTTTTCACCAGTGCATATACATATAATCATGTACAATTTTGTTTAAAAGTAGCACATAGATTAGACAGGATATGTATAGAAACTGGAGTGGTTCCATTGATCTAACTTTTATAGACTATTCCAAGGGCGTGTCCAGATCTCAACTGGCGCACTAAAAATACCTATAAGGTAGAATTGCTTGCCATTTGCCTCCATCAAGATTTCGGCTCTTTCACTGTTCCCAAATGAGACTTGAATAAGCCCATAGTTACTCTGTATCCCCTTTTGTGTCACAGTAGCCATATCTGATCCATTTCTTCCCCCTTTGCTGACCGTCATGACCTTTGTATTTGCTAACCACTCTCACCTGTATCCTGCGCGCTGCCCCTATGTTCCTTAGACTTTGCTCAAATTGGAGGTTCAACATTTACTGGCAGAATGTTCATTTTTTGCCATTAAAAAAATGGATAAATAACTATGTAAAGTTTTGGCTTTGACAAGTATTACATTTGTAGATTGTATTTCCAATCTGAGACAATTTTCCAGCTTTTTTGTATCATATGTTCGAATACCATGACTTTGATGGAATATTATTCCTTGCTATTAGGTAAAGAACTAAAGCAGGCACTGATAATGCAGTTTTATCATCCATTTAACTTGGACAAACTCTTTTGTGTCATTGAACCTCCCAACCTTGAAGCCATCTTCAGCAAAAGGAAGCCACGTTACTTAGAACGGACAAGTTCTGCAATGTGGCATTCACCACCTGGATCAAAGCTTTCTGAACACAGCCTATGATTTTGTGAAACACTGAACTATCCCTGTTGTGATGATTTACAAAAACATTTTAAGTGCTCTAAGAAGCCAACAATCTTCTAGTTTGCTTTGATATTTTAGCTATCCTATTTTATTTAACTGACCTCCTAACAACTGAAAAGTATGAGGCAAAGAACCATTAGCCATTTCCCAAAGTTGTTGATTGTTTAGAGGATTTTGTGTTTTAAGTTTGCAAATTTTATATTATGATCACTTTTAATTGACTTAGTTTTGTGGCCAAGATCAAACACCTTTGATTTTTTGGAAGATTCTTGAATGACATATTATATCATGTTGGAAATAGCCAGTCACTTGGATAGAGTACATACAATGTCCATTTTCTTCCCTGTGCTATGTTAACCAATCCCAGTTGAGGTTGTGATCAAGTGTTGAGGTGGGTTTGGTGTTAAGAACAAAATAAATAACCAGTTTGCTCATGCAAGGCATGCATGAGGACGAGGTAAGGCTTGCTTCAACTTTTATCATCTCCCCACCTAAAGGCTTGCTGATCTTTTGCTACTCTGGCTCAAATGGGTATGATTGGCACTTGGCATGTTTGCCCACGGAATTGCATGCATATGAAAAAACTGGTAACAACCAGCCACACGTGTTTCAAATGATGTGTTGTAGTAATGTGATCAATTTCATCAAGATAACATTTTAATTTCAAATGCTTGGTCAAAGTTGTAATAGAGCCTGCTTTTAAATTCTAAGTAATTTTGCAAATATTCAGTCGGCAAAATAATGAGAAATATTTATTTTAATATAATAAAGTTTTTCCACTTGGTAAACCATTCTTCGGTTTAAACTGTTGTATGTCATGAATCAACTTACTGCAGCTTACAGTTTTTGTGTAACTCACTTAATGTTTTTTTGCACCGATTGGCCAACTAATTTTAGCCCTGTGTAACATTGTTTGGGTCAGGATCGGAGAACAGCTCTTCAACTGCATTTCATTTGGACTTTTTTAATGAATGCTATCTCGTGGCAAGACGCTTTTGAAATTAAAGATAATTTTGGGACAAGACACAGTAGATGCTGAAATCTGGAGCAAAAAAATAGCTGGAAGAAATCAGAAAGTCAGACAATATTTGTGGAGGGAAAGAATGGTTGACATTTTGAGTAGAGACCCTGGTTGGAGGTTTCAAACGGTGAACAAAGAGAACAAAGCAAGACAGCCAAGGATGGGTTAATGGGTGTGGGAAAGGAACACTGATTTTGGTTAACCTTTGCTTCAGGGAAAACAAACCTAGCCTAACAAGTCTCTCCTCATAACTGAAACATTCCATTCCATTATGGAAACACCACACAGACAGAGAGGAAGGCTCTGCAAAGAGTCATAAAGACTGCAGAGAGGATCATCAGAACTGAACTCCCCTCCATGGACACAATCTACACACAGCGCTGTCAAAAAAGAGCAGAGAGAATCATCAGAGACACACTACATCCAGCTCACTCCCTGCTCAAACACAAAAACTGCACATACAACCTCAGGCACAGACGAGCGGACAGTATCGCCACAAATAGAACACGCTTTTTTAAGAGCTTCTTCCCTGCAACAGTGAGACTCTTGGCCAAAAAAAACAAAATGAACTGATGTCCTGATATAGGGTTTGTGCAAGTTACAATGCTCTCACTTTCCCCTTTGTATAGGGTTTTAGGCATTTTCTTTTTTTTATTTCTGGAGTGGTATGTGTTTTTTTATGGATTATGTGTCTTCTGTGTGTCTTTTTAATTTTTTTTAATTTTTAAATTTTTAATTTTAATTTTTAACTTGACTTGACTCTCTGAATAGCCGCACAAGAGTTCCTATGTGTGTAAGCACAAATGGCAAATAAAGTTTTTGACCTTTGACCTTTCTGTTGAGTTTCCACTGCACCCTCTGCAATGGGGTGTTGCATTTTGGAACGTCTAACAAGGACAGGAGCTACACAATGAATGGTAGGTCTCTGGAGAGTGTTGTAGAGCAGAGGGATCTCGGAGTGCAGGTACATGGTTCCTTGAGGGTTGAGTAGCAGGTAGATAAGGTGGACAAAATTAATTTTGGCACATTGGCCTTCATCAGTCAGAGTATTGAGTATAGAAGTTAGGAGGTCATGTTGCAGTTGTACAAGATGTTGGTGAGACCGCATTTAGAGTATTGTGTTCAGTTCTGGGCACCATGTTATAGGAAAGATATTGTCAAGCTTGAAAGGCTTCAGAGAAGATTTATGAGGATGTTGCCAGGACTAGAGAGTCTGAGCTTTTGGCAGAGGTTGAGTAGGCTGGGTCTCTATTCCTTGGCACGCAGGAGGATGAGGGGTGATCTTATAGAGGTGTACAAGATCATGAGAGGAATAGATTGGGTAGATGCACAGAATCTCTTGTCCACAGTGGGGGGGGGGGGGGATGATCAAGGACCAGAGGACATAGGTTCAAGGTGAAGGGGAAAAGATTTAATAGGAATCTGAGGGGTAACTTTTTCCACACAAAGAGTGGTTGGTGTATGGAACAAGCTGCAAGAGAAGGTAGTTGAGGCTGGGACAATCCCAACGTTTAAGAAACAGTTAGACAGGTACATGGATAGGACAGGTTTGGAGGGATGTGGACCAAACGCAGGCAGGCGGGACAAATGTAGCGGGAACATGTTGGCCGGTGTCGGCAAGTTGGGCCAAAGGGCCTGTTTCCACACTGTATCACTCTATGACTCTATGCCCTTCCTTTAGTAGTGACTAGAACTGCAAACAATACTCCAGCTGTGGTCCAATCAATGTTGTAATAAGTTGTACCTTACGTTATGTTCTATTCCGCAGCATTGTATCTAAGATGATAAAGTGTACAACTGTAGGTCCACTCATTGAATCTATCTATCCCTTTGTTTTACTTGTAGCTTACTTACCTTGGTATTCTTTTGTAATTGTTACAACATGGAAGGAAAGTATATTGTCCATCATTGAGGAAGTAAAAGTAGGACATTTTAGATAATCGTAAAGTAATAATTATTTGAAATCTTTGCCATTTCTCATTATTAATTTTCCAGTTCCATTGAAGGGATCAACATTTACTTTAGATACACTTTTTATACCTGTAGAAGCTCATACTGCCTGTTTAATGTTATTTTTTACTTCCTGTTTTCCTTTTTACGAATTATTCTTTGATTGTAAAATTGCAATTCCATGCTACAACTAATCTTTACAACATTGTATGCCTTTCCTTTCAATTTAATTTAATCCTTTACTATATATTCTCAAGAAACTGCAAATGCTAGTTTATGGGGGAAAAAAAGGCAGAATAACTCTGGGTTTGGCAGCATCTATGGAGAACATGGATAGGCGACATTTTTGTTCAGAGATGCTGCCTGACCTGCTGAGTTACTCCAGCACTGTCATTACTACGTCAGTTTGCTATGGATGGTGCATTCTTATCTGCGTTTTCCCTTCTCGGTTAATTTCAGCATTCCTCAGATTCATGAAACATCTTAAATTGCTTCATATTAGAACATATTAAAGTGTAATTAAAGACGGGTGAAGTATATTTACAAACTTTAATCAACACTGGATAACTGAGCCAAATAATTTTGAGAGGGGGAGGCATAGAGGGAGAAAAAAAGAGAGAAATAGAGAGTAGCAACAAATGCATGACTTTTCCCAGTTACAGAATCTGGAATGGATATACCTCAGCTCTTCTGACTAAAATCTTGGTTCGTGCCCAACATCACTGCCCAATTTCTGGACATTAATATAGGGTTGTGTCAAATTTGGGAACTCTCCTGGCCCTGTAACAGGTTCCATTCTAGATCAGCAGTTTCATCCCAATCTATCCAAGGCTTAAGTTCAACCAGCATCTCTGAAGAACATGGATAGGTGACATTTCCGGTTGGGAGCTGCCTTAAGATTCAAAGACTAACGGATTACAATATTAGTCACCTATGTGACTGAGATTCTAAACTTATTTGAATCTGTCATTGCCTTCAGCTTTCATCTCTGAAATTGCCCATCGCTGCTCAGTTTCTGCACACCTGCTGCTGAATCTTTCTATGTTTTTCCCAGTTACAGTCTTTGTCCAATGTAGTCCATTTCTTCCCTGCATATGTGCAGTGTTGACATCCGTCCATCTGTAAAAGATGATGGTGCCGCTTTGACGTCTTCCTGCTTGAAAAGGGGAATGTTTAATCTGTGGTTGTATTTCCTGCTGTGGTTGACTAGTTACCTTGTGACTGCACCTCTTATCTAGCCTCTTGGAAAGATGCTACCCCTTTTCCAATTTCTTTGTCACTGCTGCATTTATAATTAACTTGAGGTCTACTCTAAGGCTTCTCAAATGTTTTCCTTCTTGAAAATGTGCCTTCCCCTCTGTCACAGTTTAAGTCTTCACGCACATTTCCTTCATTTTCTACACATCTGATCACACCACCCCTGCCCCCCTCCCCCACTGAGATAACAGTAAAATAATTTCCATCGTCCTTGCCTTTCATTCCAATCAGCCTCCACATCTAACACATCATTTTTAGCCATTTCTGCACCTCCAACGATGCCACCACCAATCACATCTTCCCTGCTTCCCTCTCTTTCTGCTTCTTGCAGGAACCCCTCATAATTTCCTGATCTGGCCATCCCTTCCTGCCCCTGGCACTTTCCCCTGCATTGGTAGGAGCTCTGACAGCTATCCTTTCACCTTCCCCCTCACCATCATCCAAGGATCTAAATAGTCCTTCCAAATATGGCAGGAGCAATTGCACTTTGGTCTTCAGTATTTGGTAATCACAATGTGGCCTTGTGTACCTTGGAGATACCAAGAGCCTGTGTCCTGCCCAGAAAGTCCATCTTGACCATCCAGTAATATATCATTTTAACTCTCTTTCCCACTGCTACACTGTCTTTGGTCTTCTTCATTGCTAAAGTGAGGCCAGAAGCAAATTCAACTTGGATTGATCACCCATGTCCCCCTTGTTATCCTCCAACACACTCCCTCTTCATGTAGGTTTCTACTCCCTCTGTTCACCCTTTCCTTCCCCTTTCATTTCCATTTTCTTATCATTCTCATCACACCACCTCATCTGGTTCCACATTATCTACTAGACTGTGTCCCACCCCTTGCCTAAATTCTGGCAATCGGCAATCTTTCCTCTTCCTTCTGTCCTGTTACTGGTCTTGACCTGGAACATCGACGTCTACCTGGGGTGGAAGATTGCAACCTTCACGTGGTCTGCCCTGTTTCGACGAATGCAATCAACTCGGCGTGCACAATCAAATAGAACAAGTTGTCCTGCAACTTTAGGCTGTGCACGCCATACGCAAGAAGAAGAAGTCTTCCTGTGGCTTCCACTGATGCCCTGGTCTGGAGTTGTATTTTGATCAATGTTTAGAATGAAAATGTTTCTTCAATAAAGAACAATAACTAATTTTCAAGTGTTATTATGAAATCTAGTGATCTTGTGCTCACTTATTCTAGGTTTCTGCTTGCAAATTATTTAATTTAATTGACAAGAGAAGTTAGGGATAGAATAAAACTAAAAGAAAAGATGTATAACACAGCAAAGAGTAGCCGGAAGCCAGAGGATTGGGAAACTTTCATAGGACAACAGAAGGAAACAAAACGGGCAATACGGGCTGAAAAGATAAAGTACGAGGGGAAGCTGGCCAGGAACGTAAAGAAGAACAGTAAAACCATGTTTAGATATGTTAAGGGAAAAGAATAACAAAGTCAAATGTGGGTCCCTTGAAAGCAGACACGGGTGAAATTATTATGGGGAACAAGGAAATGGTTGAACAGGTACTTCGGATCTGTCTTCACGAAGGAAGACACAAACAATCTCCTAGATGTACTGGAGGACAGAGAATCTAAGGGGGTAGAGGAAATGAAATAAATTTTCATTAGGCGAGAAATAGTATTGGGTAGGCCAATGGGACTGAAGGATGATAAATCCCCTGGGCCTGATGGTCTGCATCCCAGGGAGGTGACTCTAGAAATAGTGGACGCATTGGTGATCATTTTCCAATGTTCAATAGATTCAGGATCAGTTCCTGTGGATTGGAGGATAGTTAATGTTATCCCACTTTTCAAGAAAGGAGCGAGAGAGAGAAAACGGGGAATTACAGACCAGTTAGCCTGTCTTCCGTTGTGGGAAAGATGCTGGAGTCAATTATTAAAGAGGTAATAATGGGGCATTTGGATAGCAGTAAAAGGATTAGTCCAAGTCAGCATGGATTTATGAAAGGAAAATCATGCCTGACTAATCTTCTGGAATTTTTTGAGGAAGTAAAATGGATGAAACAGTGGATGTAGTGTATCTAGACTTTCAGAAAGCATTTGATAAGGTCCCGCACGGGAGACTGGTGACTAAAATTAGAGCACATCCTATTGGGGATAGGGTGTTGACGTGGATAGAAAATTGGTTGGCAGACAGGAAGCAAAGAGTAGGAGTGAACGGGTCCTTTTCAGAATGGCAGGCAGTGGCGAGTGGAGTGCCACAAAGCTCGGTGTTGGGGCCGCAACTGTTTACCATATATATTAATGATTTGGAAGAGGGAATTAGGAGCAACACTAGCACATTTGCAGATGACACAAAGCTGGGTGGCAGTGTGAACTGTGAAGAGGATGTTAGGAGGTTGCAGGGTGACCTGGACAGGTTAAGTGAGTGGGCAGATGCATGGCAGATGCAGTATAATATAGATAAATGTGAGGTTATTCACTTTGGTGGCAAAAACAAGGGGGCAGATTATTATCTCAATGGAGTTAGGTTAGGTAAGGGGGAGGTACAGCGAGATCTGGGTGTCTTTGTACACCGGTCACTGAAAGTTGGAGTGCAGGTACAGCAGGCAGTGAAGAAAGCTAATGGAATGTTGGCCTTCATAACAAGACAATTTCAGTATAGGAATAGAGAGGTTCTTCTGCGGTTGTATAGGGCTCTGGTAAGACCAAAGCTGGAGTATTGCATACAGTTTTGGTCTCCTAATTTGAAGAAGGACATCCTTGTGATTGAGGCAGTGCAGCGAAGGTTCACGAGATTGATACCTGGGATGGCGGGACTGTCATCTGAGGAAAGATTGAAAAGACTAGGCTTGTATTCACTGGAGTTTAGAAGGATGAGGGGGAATCTTATAGAAACATATAAAATTATAAAAGGACTGGACAAGCTAGATGCAGGAAAAATGGTCCCAATGTCGGGCGAGTCCAGATCCAGGGGCCACAGTCTTAGAATAAAGGGGAGGCCATTTAAGACAAGTGAGAAAAAACCTTTTCACACAGAGAGTTGTGAACGTGTGGAATTCCCTGCCACAGAGGGCAGTGGAGGCCAATTCACTGGATGGATTTAAGAGAGTTAGATAGAGCTCTAGGGGCTAGTGGAATCATGGGATATGGGGAGAAGGCAGGCACGGGTTATTGATAGGGGACGATCCGCCATGATCACATTGAATGGCGGTGCTGGCTCGAAGGGCCAAATGGCCTCCTCCTGCACCTATTTTTTATGTTTCTATGAATATTCCAGACTCCATTCATACTTCAAGCTGCCCCAGGAAAAAAGCAACCAAAGCACGGACCTTTACCATCCCGGTCATTCCATTTCCCTGCTCCTGTTGGGTAGAAGATATGGAGGCTTGAAAGCGCGCACTACCACATTCAGGAGAGCTTTTCTTAGCAAGCTACTGAAGGGTCCTTTCAAAAGCCTTCACTGTCCGATTCTCACCTACCCTATTGCGGACATTGGACTTTCTCTGGAACATAAAAACAATAAAGGTGAGAACCATATTCTACATTCTGTATTTTTCCCTTCGGCTTTGCCCATTGTTCCTGAGCTTGGCCTGAATGTATTTACATGTAGTATTATCTAATTTGTTTGGATAGCAGCAAATCAAGGATCACAGGATATAGAGCAGCTCTAGAGAGATGATTTTTCAGGGTGGAGCACAGTCACCATCAAAGCTCTTTAGTCACCATCAAAGATCGTTGGTCACCATCAGTAGCAAAGCCTCCCTTCGGTCAGCGCAGTCCCATACCCAAAGATCCTATAGTAAGGATCTGAATGAGTACGCGCGCCCCCGCCGCACGCCCTTAAACCAGGCGCGAGCCCCGCGGGTCCGGCCAAGCGCGGCCCCCAGGCGGGCGGCCGGCAGTTATTTTTGAAAGTTCCGGAGGTTCCGCCCACAAGCGCGCGGCTCTTGAGGTTGCGCATGCGCGCTCGAGACCGGCAGATAAGGTCAGTTTGTAGAGCGAAGGAGACGCCGAGGGAGCGAGTGTTCCTGCTTCAACAGTGATTGAACGGAACCTTCATTCCCAGCCGCTTTATCCATCCACCATTAGCATCTCCTCACACATAACATATTCTGCAATCGTTTAGTTTTGGTTTGCCTTGTCTTCGTTACTCGAGATGAGCTCCCAGGTACGACAGAATTATCACCTCGACTGCGAGGCGGCCGTCAGCCGGCAGATCAACCTGGAGCTGTACGCGTCATATGTCTACCTCTCCATGGTGAGTAGCGGCGAGAGCTTGCGGTAGAGGAGGGCTAGCTGGGGCGGGAGGGTGGATCGGAGGTAATGGGGTAGCTGATGTGGTTGGAGGTGGATAGAGTTAACGTGGTGGTGGAGGTAGCTGGGGCGGGGGATGGGTGAGGAGTAATGGGAATAGTTAGGGTGGAGTGAGAAGCGATAGTGTGGGACGAAGTAGAAAATAAGCTTTTGGCTGCTTGCTCATTGGTGCGAGGGGAGGCTGAGGTTTGGCGTCTCATGTTATAGCGCACGTAACGTGGGCTGAGGAAAGGAGTTCTACCCTCAAGGCCCCGAAACGTCACTGGTGTCTCCACGATAATTTAGCAACATGGCGAAAACAAGCGAAGCATGGGCGTGGTGGGCAACATTAATGCAACATTTAATGTGAAGTTATTATAAGCTTTGATTATAAGTAGTGAGCTATTTTGAGATTGTGTGACGTGATTCAGTGGAGCAACCATCTTGTATTGTGCAAGATGTTAATAGTGAGATTTCCATTTGTGCTGGTGGTTGGACAGGATTGTCGACAAGGTCGCTCGAAAGATCTCACGCCTCTGAACAATATCTGCTTGAATTTCTTTAATGCTTCAAAGGATGGGTGCCAATCTTTGCATTGCAGCACCTCTCCCAAGAACGCCCAATTTGATAGTGCGTTGAAGTTCTGCATTGAAGGCGTCCACAAAAGAACATGTTTTTTTTGGTGCCATTTCAATGTGCAATGCGTCAGGTTAAATTATAACTTGGTAATTCTACTGTCGCCTATAGAATTGAAATATTTCGACGTGTGTTGTTACTTGGGAATGAAACCCACTATTTGTTTATTCTGATAAAAATAGAACAGAATGATTGCCTATCTTTTTTACTTTCTTGCATAAATTGCTCATTTATGTTATTTACCATGGTTACCAAGCTAGTGTTTCTGATGGCTAGAAAAGACTTGGATAGACGACTGAAACCTGCAGTATCTTGTGCAGTCTAAATTTTGTATACAGTAGTACATATTTTTACTTTTCATTTGCTGGCTTTTGAGACTTTGATAATATAGTCCATCCATGGAAAATATGTTTTGCTCTGTATTTTATAGGTGCAACAAAGAATTGATTATGGGTTACTAGAAATGTGGCCTGGAATTATTGTTTCTGTTGTGCTTTAAGAAAAATTGCTTTAATGGAAGGAACTTGTACTTGTATATCTTTTGAGTTCAGTTTATTATCATGCATAAGTAGGGTAAGGAACGGGTGCAATGAAAATTTTGCAGCAGTATCAGAAGCCTTCATAACAAGAGTTGTTGAGTATAGGAGCAAAGAGGTCTTTTGCAGTTGTACAGGGCCCTAGTGAGACCACACCTGGAATATTGTGTGCAGTTTTGGTCTCCAATCCTGTGGAAGGACATTCTTGCTATTGAGGGAGTGCAGCGTAGGTTCACGAGGTTAATTCCCGGGATGGCAGGACTGTCATATGTTGATAGATTGGAGCGGCTGGGCTTGTATACTCTGGAATTTAGAAGGATGAGAGGAGATCTTATTGAAACATATAAGATTATTAAGGGTTTAGACACGCTAGAGGCAGGAACCATCTTCCCAATGTTGGGGGAGTCCAGAACCCGGGGCCATAGTTTAAGAATAAGTGGTAAGCCATTTAGAACGGAGATGAGGTAAAACCTTTTCACGCAGAGTGTTGTGAGTGTGTGGCATTCTCTGCCTCAGAGGGCGGTGGAGGCTGGTTCTCTGGATGCTTTCAAGAGAGAGTTAGATAGAGCTCTTAGGAATCGTGGAGTTAAGGGATATGGAGAGAAGGCAGAAACGGGGTACTGATTGTAGATGATCAGCCATGATCGCATTGAATGGCGGTGTTCGCTCGAAGGGATGAATGGCCTACTCCTGCACCTATTGTCTATTGTCATATAAATTCAGACAAACACATAAACATAAATCGCACACGGTGATTCACATAGTTTGCTGAAATGTACTATTTGTGTGATGCAAAGGGTGGTTTTTGTGTATAAGTGACTGGAACGGGGATAAATTACAGCAGCACATTAAAGCCTCTTGTACAAACATGTGTTGTGTGTGTCTGTGTAATAATCTCTTGCATGACACCTGAATATTCTAATATACCATCCATGGGGTTTGCTTTTTGCCTGTTCTGCTAGTTAACTCAAAAACAGCCAAAGATTTATCTCATGATTTATTTTGCTTATTGACTCTGGTCAATTGTCAATGTCATTTGGGGAGCATGAACTGAGTATTTTAATTCTCATAATGTCCATTGTACAATTTTTTTTCCTCCTAGTCCTACTACTTTGACCGTGATGATGTTGCATTGAAGAACTTTGCCAGCTTTTTTCTGGAGCAGTCTCACGAAGAGCGTGAACATGCTGAGAAACTGATGAAATTACAGAACCAGCGAGGAGGCCGCACCTTACTCCAGGATATTAAGGTTTTAATCAGTTCACTAGTAAAACTATCATTTGACACGCTTAAAGCTAATATTTCATGAATAATTAGCCATTAACAATTTTGACTGCAGGGTTACTGATGACTCAGCTGCTTGCCAGCTTTAACAAAGCAAAAATTGAGGCGTTTCACAAAAATACTTAAGGAAAGAGTTTTGTTTTAATTGTATGTTTTGCAATCAATAGAATTCTAGAACTTATGGAATGGTTTGTTGGCTATCAATGGTGGGATGAGGGTGGGCTCGGAGGCCGGAATTGACACTGCTGTTCAGATAGAAACATGTATAGATAAAGGAGTGGCTGTGAATTTTTAATTTGAGGTTCGGTCAGTGTAAGTCAACACGTATAGTGAAAAGGACCAGGAGTGAGTTAGGCATGGATAGCAGGCTTTTTGGATGATCTTTAGGGAGAGTAGAATGAGGGAAGTCTGTAGAAGAATTTGTGTTAAATAGTCAAGTCTAAAGGTGTGGAAATCAAATGGCTGATGTGCTATTGGTGTTAGAATGTTTTTTGTGATATACATAATGCAGAAGGTTGAGAATATGTTTTGACCTTGCAAGGTAATTAATTGTTAACAAAGAGAATATTTATGAATAAATTGTAGAAACAAAGAACTGCTGATGCTGATTGTTGCACATTTACGACCTCATTTTTTTCTTATTCTCTGACAGAAAACAAAACATAAACCATGGTACTGTTGGAATACTGTCAGAATACTTGTATAACATTAAATTAATGGAACATTAAATGGCATTTGGTCCCTTGGGTCTTTTCTGCTCTCTAATGGGATCATGACTGATCTTCAACCTCAGCACTTTTTTCTACCTTAAGTTTCCTTAAGTTCATGTTTCCCTTAAATCTCCAGAAAAGTATTAATTTCAAATTTTAATGCAATCACCAACTCTGCCTCTGCAGCTGTCCAGGGTAAATAATTACAAATATTCATCATCCTTTTGAGTGATGCAATTTCCATTCATATTAGTTCTAAATTCCTTACATTGAAATTGACTCCCAAGTTCTGTATACTTCAGCTGGCGTAAACATTTTCGCTGTACGGGTCCTGTCCAGCCCCTTAAGAATTGTCACCCATCTATCTTTAAACTCTGGAGAATACACTTTTATTCTGCTCACTTCCTTTCATATGCTGGACCTGACATTTAACCAACGTGTATGACGATATTTCAATGCACTTTTTATTTAGGTAAGGTCACAAAGATCATAAACGATCTCCAGGTGAGGACTCTTTAAGGGCCTTAACAATTACATTTACTTTTGTACCCGTATCCTGTTGCAGCAAAAACCAACATACCAATTCCTACTGCCTTCTGCACCTACATATTAGTTTTACATAGAAAATAGATGCAGGAGGCCATTCGGCCCTTCGACCCAGCACACCAGTTCATTGTGATCATGTCTGATCATCCACAATCAGTAACCAGTGCCTGCCTTCTCCCCATATCCCTTGATTCCGCTAGCCCCCTGAGCTTTATCTAACTCTCTTTTAAATTAATCTAGTGAATTGCCCTCCACTGCCTTCTGTTGCAGAGAAATTCACAAATGAATCTTAAATTTCTCTGGCATAGCATTGGGAAAAAGGAATCCATTGCATCGCCGTCATTATAAATTCCACTTGTATTGCAACCATTTTGTAATTTAGAGTAAGCCTCACATCTATGGATTGCTTCTCCACATGCTCTTGAGTTTGGATCATGCAAATCAAGATAATTTAAATTTTATAGCAGGAATTTAATGCAGCTTCCTCTTTTTTTGTGCGCAAGCTACACTGATAGATTTGACTGAATATAGATTTGAGAAATTTTGCCATAGAATTAGTTTTATTTTGATTTGACTTTCCTTGTCCTGCAGTGGATCACCAATCCATGATTCAAGATTCCATAGTATTTATTCAACATAATGCTGTATAGATTCTGGTGTTTGATTATAGTTACCAATTGTATTCAACCATTCTACAGTACTTTGAAGTAACTGATGCATTCTGTTCTTAGAAACCAGATCGTGACGAATGGGGGAGCGGCTTGGATGCAATGATTTGCTCTCTGGAGTTGGAGAAGAGTGTGAACCAGTCACTTTTGGAGTTGCATAAACTGGCTACAGATAGGAATGACCCACATGTATGTATTTTCAAACATATCTACTGGTGTAGGATACTTGATAGCTTATCTGTTTATAACCAATGTACATAATAGGGTGAGGTCTTAACTGAAAATTGGGTGTGGCTAAATGGTTAGATGGAAATGTAATTTTTGGATTTATGGCCAGGTTCAGTTTTTCTCCTTCATATTTGGTCATGCAATTTTGGATAGAAGATTTTTTACAATTCTGCTTGGCCTTGAGCTATGTCGGAGCATTTTAATCGGTCTGACACTAAGGTTACAGTGATTTTTATCAAAAAATATAGACTTGTCATAGAATTTATTTTATTTAATTCCCTTGAAATTTGCACCATGTTTTTGGAGATGTAGTATTTTAGTCTTGCATCAGTTTTCAGGCATACTATAATGTGTTATCACTGTGTTAGCCCTTTGATATCTATGCCGAACCTAATGTCTAATGAATGTTTGCACATGATCCATATTCTAAGAATCTCTTAAACATCAATTGTATCTGTTTCACCATCACCACAGGCAGCACAATCCAGGCATCCACCACACTCGTGTATTTAAGAAAAAAGATTTCCCCACACATGTCATTTAAAGTTTCCCCCTCTCGTCTTAATGTGATGCCATCCAGTATTTGATATTTCCATCCTGGGAAAAAGATTCTAACCATCTTCCGTATCTATGCCTCATAACTTTATAAACTTCTATCAGGTCCTCCTTTGGCCTTGGCTCCAGTGGAAACGATCATTGTTTGTTCAACCTATCCTCGTAGCTAATATCCTCTGATCCAGGTAACATCCTGGTAAACCTTTTCTCCGAAGTTGCCACATCCTGAATAATTAATGTTAATAATGAATTTAAAAAACATTAGCCAAGTATGTATAATTACAAGGAATTTACCTTTGTACTTTGCTCGCAATAGCCCTTTGCCCCGTGACTATGCCGAACCTAATGCCCAATCAATGCTTGCACATGATCAATATTCTGCATGGATCCCTCTTGTGAAGCGGTGACCAGGCCTGCACACAATACTCCAAATACAGCTTAATTAACGTGTTATGTAGCATTATTCAGATGTTAAGTTTGAATTTGCATTATTTTGGAAGACATTCCATTTTGTCTTGTTTCAGTGCAGGTAATGAGATACATTTGACAGTGACAATCTTTCTATTGTATCCTTTTTCTTAATGGTGTCTCAGACGTATCAAATTTCATGAAAATTGACTCTTTTTAAATGCATTTAAATGGCAGTTGGTTATAATATACATTGCGTATACATTCAAAAATTGTCATTGGGATATTTGTATGTGGAGGGAAATTGTAACGATTTCTGATCTAGCTTGCCTGTGTGTTTCGTGATTAATTGTACAGCAAAAAAGAGGAAAATTTGCTAGAATTGAGCTGGTGCTTTTAAATACTGAATGTTCCTTTATTTTGTTTGCAGCTTTGTGACTTTTTGGAGACTCACTATTTGGATGAGCAAGTCAAGTCCATCAAGCTACTAGGAGACCATGTAACCAACCTGCGGAGACTGGGTGCTCCTGAAAATGGCATGGCTGAATACTTGTTTGACAAGCACACCTTGGGAAAAGACAGCAGCTGAACACTGGAATTCAGACCCCTGCCGCTTACAGCACAGTCTGTAAACTTCAGAGCATGTTTATCTTATTTGTAGTATGTTTAATTTCACACTATTTAATTATGTAATTGATTCTATCACCATAAACTTGAATGAATTCTTTTGAGCTGTATCCTGCTGGATTTATTGAAGTGTACTTGTTTTAAGAAGTTCTTTGACCCGAATAAAGCAACTCAAAAGTGTTGTTTGTATGCTTTTGCTATGTTCTCCCTCTCCTTTAAAGTAAAGACATGTAAGAGTGGACATTGCATGTCAATTTTAGTATGTAGTGTCCCAGCTGAGTCTTTTGTCTATGCCTTGCATCTTTGTGTGCACAGCCTTTCTGGCATCAATGATCTTAAAATTTAAAAAGTGCAATGCCAATGGCAAGACCTGTGTGCACTAAGTTGGAATTCCATCCTTAAACTGCTGCAGTCTGAGGTAATCATGCTCCTATTTTGAGTAGTGTTCCAGTAATACACTATATATTGGTAATCCAGTATTTGATATACTTGCAATAGTGAGTGTTTCATCCCAACTTGCTAAAAGAAACGGTTCCTCAATTCAAGTTCATCCAAAGGCCATTCGGGAAAAAAATGGTGGCGGCGGGAAATTCAAATTAACAACGGTCCCTTACAGCGAATCGGCATCAACTGCTTCAATTGCCGACTGCGGTTTATTTCCATCCCGGACGAGGTCTTGACCTACCACCTGACGTGGGACCACTGGAGGGTCGCTCCGGTTGCGGTGGTCTGTGGTGTTTTTTGGCTGTTTTCGGCCGTTGAACGATCGTGCCCCTGCGGCCTATATTGCTAGCTGCTAGCCGCCAGAACTGCTAGAATCCCTGCACGCTGCCCGGAGAGGACGCTGGCGTCGACTGTTCGCCGCTTCTCCGCCCGCTGTTTTCCCCCCCCCCCCTGTCTGTTACCTACCTGCCTGGCTGTTCCCTGTACCTGTGCCTGTGCACCATCGACACTGGACACCTGTGCCTGTGCACCATCGATGCTGGACACCTCCTGTGCCTGTGCACCATTGACGCTGGACACCTCCCTGCACCAGTGAGGGAGCTGGATCCTCTCTGCACCGGCACCGCTGGACAACCTCTCTACACCTGCACAGCTGGACAACCTCTCTGCACCTGCACTGCTGGATACTCTGCATCCTCATCACTGGACTACCTCTACACTTGCTCTGCTGGACAACCTATCTGCTCCCTCAATGCTGGACACCTCGCTGCATCTGCACTGCTGGTCAACCTCTTTGCTCCCTCACTACTCGACACCTCGCTGCACCCGCTCTGCTGGACAACCTCTCTGCTCCCTCACTGCTGGATACTCTCTCCACCTGCACCGCTGGACACCTCTCTGCACCCTCACCATCATGCTCAAATATTCAACTCTACAAATGACTGGTTTCTTCAACAACCACATCCCATCCTGCATCCAAGTCATTAAACAGCTTAGACTTCTACGTCGACCCCGTTTCATCCACAGAGGCTCTCGGCGCAAGCTTGTTTACTTCAAGCACGGACATTCCATTCCATCCATCTGCTCACTACCACGCTCTACCCCCCCTCAACCGCGTCACCCCCCATCCCAGCTGACCGCACGCACTGTCAACCGGGACAGCCTCAGATCTCTCCAGCCTGCCCCCATCCCTCCACCCTCTCATAATGCCAACTTTGCCCTCCTCAACACCAGGTCGCTCAACAACAAAGCCCTTGCCCTCCATGAACTAATCCTTGACAACACTCTGGACTTCCTTCTGCTCACTGAGACCTGGCACCAACCCAATGTCTTCTTCTCCCTCAATCAAACATCCCCACCTGGATTTAATTACATTTCCAAACCCCGCCCCTCCCGCCATGGAGGTGGCCTCGCTGTTATTTTCAACCAGAATTTTCGTATCACTGAACTCACCTTCCCCCCAGTAGCATCATTTGAATTCCTAGCCTTCAAAGCCCTTTCCTCCATGACAGTCATCCTCATTTACTGGCCACCTAAACCAAACCCCTCCTTCCTATCTGACTTCACTGAACTCCTCACACTTGCCTCATCCCTCTCCCCACGTCTGCTGCTACTTGGTGACTTAAATATTCACATGGACTCCCCCACCTGCAAGCTCGCATCTGAATTCGCCTTTTTACTTGACAACTTCTCTCTCACTCAGCACGTCACCTTTCCCACCCATGACAAAGGTCACATCCTTGACCTGGTCTGCTCCACAAATCCACTCGACCTCCATCCATGACTCTTCCCCCTCTCTGATCATAAGCTTATACGGTTCACCATCCCTTCTCCGACACCTCGCCCCCGCTTCCTCCGAGAAATCACCTTCCGTAATCTAAAATCCATTGATCCCCACCATCTCTCTGACCTGCTCTCCACCACTCTCCCCCTGGACTCAACCCCCATCTCACCTGATGATCTCACAAACCATCTCAACTCCACCTTGTCTATCTCCCTTAACACTATGGCCCCCCTCAAAACAAGAACCGTAACTTTCAACACATCTTCACCCTGGTACACACCTGTACTTCGTAAACTGAAACAGACTGGTCGCCGACTTGAACGACTCACAAATAAATCATCTCTCACAGTCCACCTTGAAGCTTACAAACTCCACCTCACTGACTACAAAGATGCCCTCGTTGCTGCAAAATCTGCCTACCTCTCATCCATATTCACCGATCCCTGCCTAAACCACAGAACCCTCTTCTCCACAGTGGGCAACCTCCTCAAGCCTCGAGCCAACACTCGCCCTACCTCTACTCCGGTTCTCTGCAACTCATTCCTCCACTTTTTCGCTGATAAAATCAGCACCATCTATCAATCTTTATCCCCTGTACCCGACTCCCCAGCATCTACTCCACCACCTACCAAGGCCCATCCTTTCAACATCTCCACTGACCTCCTTACCCCTCCACACTGCTTCCTCTCCCAGTTTGACCTGATCACCCCTATTGAAATCTCCAAACTCATCAGCTCTTCCAAACCCACTACCTGCTCCCTCGACCCACTCCCCTGCTGAAGTCCTGCCTCCTCGTTCTCTGCCCCTACCTCACTAATCTCTTCAACTCCTCATTGTCCCAAGGAATTGTCCCCTCCGCTTTGAAAACTGCTGCTGTCACACCAATCTTAAAGAAACCTGGTCTTGATCCCTCCTCTCTCATTAACTACCGCCCAATCTCAAACCTCCCCTTTCTTTCAAAAACCCTGGAGCGTATCGTTGCGTCGCAACTTCATTCCCACCTCCTTGCGTATAACCTACTTGAACCCCTCCAATCTGGCTTTCGCCCTCTCCATAGCACAGAAACTGCTCTCCTCAAAGTCCTCAACGACCTCCTCACCTCTGCTGACTGGTTCCCTCAACATCCTCATCCTCCTCGACCTGAGCGCAGCCTTCGATACAGTGAACCATAACATCCTGCTCACCAGACTCAAAGACCTCGGCATTGAAGGCTCTGCACTCAGCTGGCTCCGTTCCTACCTTTCCAACAGATCCCACTTCATCTCTCTCCACAACCACACCTCTGCTACAGCCACAGTCACTCAAGGCGTTCCCCAAGGCTCCGTACTCGGCCCCCTCTTCATCATCTACATCCTCCCCCTTGGTCAGATACTCCGCCACTTCAACCTGGACTTCCACTGTTACACTGATGACACCCAGATCTACCTCGGCACCAAATCCCCTCACAACCCCCCCCCCTCTCCCATATCAACTCCTGTTTGTCAGCTATAAAAACCTGGATGCAACATAACTTCCTCAAACGATAAGACAGAATTCCTCCTCATAGGCTCCAAAGCCACACTCAGCAAAATCAATAACCCCACTCTCACCATCGACGGCACCACTGTCTCCCCATCTCCCCAGGCCCGCAACCTTGGCGTGATCTTTGATTCCACCCTCTCCCTTGAGCCTCACATCCACCATGTCATTAAAACCTCCTTCTTTCATCTCCGCAACATCGCCAAACTCAGACCCTCTCTCACACCTCCCGCTGCTGAAAGACTCATCCATGCCTTCATCTCCTCGCGACTGGACTATTGCAACTCACTTCTCCTTGGCATCAGCTCCACCTACATCAACCGACTCCAACTGGTCCAGAACGCAGCCGCCCGACTCATCACCCACACCAAATCCTGGCATCACATCACTCCAGTCCTCAAACAACTTCACTGACTTCCCATCTCCCACCGGATCACCTACAAAATCCTGGTCCTCACCTACAAAGCCCTCCACCATCTGGCCCCCCCCATATCTCACTGACCTCCTCTCCCCCTACCAACCCTCACGGTCCCTCAGGTCCACATCAGCCGGTCTCCTCTCCATCCACAAGTCCAACCTCCGCAGTTTTGGGGACAGAGCCTTCTACAGGGCAGCTCCCAGGCTCTGGAACTCCCTCTCCCAACTGATCCGCAATTCTGTGTCCCTCACCATCTTCCAGTCCCGCCTCAAGACCCATCTCTTCACCTCTGCCTATCCTTAGCCCCACGTCCCCCTCCCTTTTCATCTGTGCATTAATTGCCTCATATTGTGTTTTGTATTGAATTCTGTCTTTACTTTGTGTACTAGTCATGTCTCTACTATTTATTTCATTCCCCTTACATGTTTTTCCTCTACCTGCTAAATTTGTGTAAGGTGTCATTGAGACTCTTGAAAGGCGCCCATAAATAAAATGTATTATTATTATATAGAAAACATAGCTTCTTTAGATATGTTAAGGGGAAAAGAGTAGCAAAGTCAAATGTGGGTCCCTTGAAGGCAGACACAGGTGAAATTATTATGGGTAACAAGGAAATGGCAGAAGAGTTGAACAGGTACTTTGGATCTGTCTTCACAAAGGAAGACACAAACAATCTCCTAGATGTACTGGAGGACAGAGAATCTAGGGATAGAGGAACTGAAAGAAATTTTCATTAGGCGAGAAATAGTATTGGGTAGGCTAATGGGACTGAAGGATAATAAATCCCCTGGGCCGGATGGTCTGCAACCTAGGGTCCTCGGGGAGGTGGCTCTAGAAATAGTGGACACATTGGTGATCATTTTCCAATGTTCAATAGATTCAGGATCAGTTCCTGTGGATTGGAGGATGGCTAATGTTATCCCACTTTTCAGGAAAGGAGCGAGAGAGAAAACGGGGTATTACAGACCAGTTAGCCTGACTTCGGTGGTGGGAAAGATGCTGGAGTCAATTATTTAAGAGGTAATAATGGGACATTTGGAAAGCAGTAAAAGGATTAGTCCAAGTCAACATGGATTTATGAAAGGGAAATTGTGTACAGTTTTGGTCTCCTAATTTGAGGAAGGACATCCTTGTGATTGAGGCAGTGCAGCGTAGGTTCACGAGATTGATCCCTGGGATGGCGGGACTGTCATATGAGGAAAGATTGAAAAGACTAGACTTGTATTCACTGGAGTTTAGAAAGATGAGAGGGGATCTTATAGAAACCTATAAAATTATAAAAGGACTGGACAAGCTAGATGCAGGAAAAATGTTCTCAATGTCGGGCGAGTCCAGAAGCAGGGGGCCACAGTCTTAGAATAAAGGGAGGCCATCTCAGACAGGTGAGAAAAACATTTTCACCCGGAGAGTTGTGAATTTGTGGAATTCCCTGCCACAGAGGGCAGTGGAGGCCAAATCACTGGATGGATTTAAAAGAGAGTTAGATATAGCTCTAGGGGCTAGTGGAATCAAGGGATATGGGGAGAAGGCAGGCACGGGTTATTGATTGGGGACGATCAGCCATGATCACAATGAATGGTGGTGCCGGCTCAAAGGGCTGAATGGCCTCCTGCACCTTGTTTCTATTGAGCAATAGATAAGAAAGGATAGCTGGATGAAGTGTCAGCTTCAGCATTCTTAAAGGTGGGAAAATAGAAAGATGAAGTTTAGAGAAGTAGGGGCAAGAGGGTAGGAATGCTCAGAAGGGGATGGTTGCAAGAAGTCCAGACGGGATTATTGGACATGAGGAGAATTAACTAGGAATTGAGTACAGTCATCTTGAAATTTATAAATAAGTATTTGGAATGTTATATGATGGTAGAGGTAAAGGCTATAAATATATCAGTGAATGTGAGATAATGTGTTCGAGCTAGTGCGGGGGTACAAGAGTTTAGAAGTTAAATTTCAGTTTTGTGGATTAACTTGGTTTTTGTTCTTCATGTCCCCACCCAACTCTTACTAATGGGAATATTTTCTCTAATATGTTGAAGCCCTTTCTGATTTTGGATACCTTTTTATTGGGTTGTCTCTTCAGCATCTACACTGTTAAAGTCCCTCATCCATGGGAATCACTGGTATATTTTCACCTTCTCAAGTCTTTATATCTCATGTGCTTTTGATATCCTTCTATCTAGATTACAAGCCTATTATAGGGTACTTTATCAAATGTCTTTTAGAAGTCCTTATGTACTACCACAGCGACTCAGTTTTCATCAATCCATTGTTTAGTCAGCAAAATGTCCTGATATGCTCTGCCTTTAACAAATCCATGCTTGCTTTCTAATCAATTGACTGCTAATTATCTTGTATTATTGTTTCTAGAATTTCCCCACCACTTCATATCTAGGAATATTTAAAATTAATTCCTGTCCTTTAAAAGCCAGGTCTTTAATTGCCACATCATAATCCTGTACAGTTAATTGTCTGTTGCTCACCAACCTTTATGTTTCCGTCCCTGTGTAAACCAGTGGAAGTCCAGAACAAGGGGTCACAGTTTTAGGATAAGGGGGAAATCTTTTAGGACCGAGATCCATATGCCTATCCAATTTATTTTTAAATGATACCAACGAACCTGCCGCCACCACTTCCACTGGAAGCTCATTCCACACCGCTATCACTCTCTGAGTAAAGAAGTTCCCCCTCATGTTACCCCTAAACTTCTGTCCCTTAATTCTGAAGTCATGTCCTCTTGTTTGAATCTTCCATTCTCAAAGGGAAAAGCTTGATCACATCAACTCTGTCTATCCCTCTCATCATTTTAAAGACCTCTATCAAGTCCCCCCTTAACCTTCTGCGCTCCAGAGAATAAAGACCTAACTTATTCAACCTATCTCTGTAACTTAGTTGTTGAAACCCAGGCAACATTCTAGTAAATCTCCTCTGTACTCTCTCTATTTTGTTGACATCCTTCCTATAATTGGGCGACCAAAATTGTACACCATACTCCAGATTTGGTCTCACCAATGCCATGTACAATTTTAACATTACATCCCAGCTTCTATACTCAATGCTCTGATTTATAAAGGCTAGCATACCAAAAGCTTTCTTCACCACCCTATCTATATGAGATTCCACCTTCAAGGAACTATGCACGGTTATTCCCAGATCCCTCTGTTCAACTGTATTCTTCAATTCCCTACCATTTATCATGTACGTCCTATTTTGATTTGTCCTGCCAAGGTGTAGCACCTCACATTTATCAGCATTAAACTCCATCTGCCATCCTTCAGCCCATTTTTCCAAATGGCCTAAATCACTCTGTAGACTTTGGAAATCCTCTTCATTATCCACAACACCCCCTATCTTGGTATCATCTGCATACTTACTAATCCAATTTACCACCCCTTCATCCAGATCATTGATGTACATGACAAACAACAAAGGACCCAACACAGATCCCTGAGGCACCCCACTAGTCACCTGCCTCCAACCCGACAAACAGCCATCCACCATTACCCTCTGGCTTCTCCCATTCAGCCACTGCTGAATCCATCTTGCTATTCCTGCATTTATACCCAACAGTTTAACCTTCTTAACCAACCTTCCATGAGGAACCTTGTCAAAGGCCTTACTAAAGTCCATATAGACAACATCCACTGCTTTACCCTCGTCAATTTCCCTAGTAACCTCTTCAAAAAATTCAAGAAGATTAGTCAAACATGACCTTCCAGGCACAAATCCATGTTGACTGTTCCTAATCAGACCCTGTTTATCCAGATGCTTATATATATTATCTCTAAGTATCTTTTCCATTAATTTGCCCACCACTGAAGTCAAACTAACAGGTCTATAATTGCTAGGTTTACTCTTAGAACCCTTTTTAAACAATGGAACAACATGCGCAGTACGCCAATCCTCGGGGACTATTCCCGTCTCTAATGACATTTGAAATATTTCTGTCATAGCCCCGGCTATTTTTACACTAACTTCCCTCAATGTCCTAGGGAATATCCTGTCAGGACCTGGCGACTTATCCACTTTTATATTTTTCAAAAGTGTCAGTACTTCTTTTACTTTGAAACTCATAGTATCCATAACTACTCTACTCGTTTCCCTTACCTGAACGTTGTGGAAGGTAATCCATCTTGGTTTGGGAGGAGCAGGAAATTGAAGTACATTCTGACTTGATCTAAGTGAACTCAGCCTAAAGTTTTTTGAACTTCCATAAAATAATCCTAATTGATGATTATGTTCTATCTTGTACCCAATCACATTTTCTTGCTGACTATCAATGACTCCTGGGGTTAGGCAATTCCTGATTTAAAAATTCCCTTCTATTTGTACAAATCCCCATTGGTTTCACAGATCCAATGGGTGGATGAATGGAGAAAAAGTGTAGGTTGCAGGTTGGATTTGAGGGTCACATATGAGGTGGCATGGTGACGAGAAGCCCAAGGTCTGGAAAGAAGGTATGTTCAAGTGTGAGTTGTAAAGAAGGGATTGTTGGTGGAAATCAGAAGTTAAAGGGTCAATTTGAAATAGATGCAGCATGGAAACAGACCCTTTGGCCCACTGGGTCACGCTGATCATCGATCACACTAGCTCTATGTATTCCCTCTTTCATAGCTACTCCCTCTCATTAGGGGCAATTTACAAAGGACAATTAATCTATAAACCCACGTTGTTGAGATATAGGAGGGAAATGGAGCACCCAGAGAATTCCCAAGTGGTCACATGGAGAATGTGCATTCTTCCCACCGCACATAAGGTCAGAATTGCAGCCAGGGCTCTGATGCTGTTAGGCAGTAGCTGTACCAGTTGTGCCACTGCTGTCCCAGCAGCAATGCTAGTTAATGGCAACTCTTTGAAGCAGATCCCTAGTGCTAGACGGGTAAGTTGCCTTTGTGCAATGATAAAGCAAGCCTGTCTGCTGCACAATGTGAGTGACTTGCAAAACAAAATCAAGATCTGGTTTGTATACCATTGGGTGGCGCTGTACACCTAAGAGGCAGTGGTGCATCAAATATGCAAAATCCCAAAAGAAATAATGTCAGCTTTGAGGAGCTAAGTACCTTTCAGCAATAGATTTTCTGAAATATATATCTATATATACTTATAAATAAGTGCGATGTTCAAGAAATCTTGAGGCTGGTACCTAGTCAGTCTGCATTCTGAATAGAAAGCACTTCTCATATCTCAAGCGTCACCTCTCAATAAAGCATCGGTGCTCTCGCACTTACATTGGCTAACTGGTGAATAAAAGTGTTTGAAGAGTGGGATATCAAACGCAACGTAATGACATGGTCTCTGGAGTAACATTGATCACTGCCTTCCTTCCGAGACATGGATTACTTACAAAGATGGGAGAAACCAAAGATCTTATAGGATCTTAGGGAGAAACATCATCAAAAAACAGAGATAAGAAAGGAAGATGTGAGACAGGTTTGAAGGGTTGGGATTTTGTGAAGTCAGAGCGAGGAAGTGACAGGAGGGGAAGGGGGGTGGCGGTTGTGGAGGGGAGAAATAGGTGGGAGTTGAAGTGGGCCACAGGGGATGGAAGAAAGTGGAAGGGGAGGGAGTTTGGTTCGTGCGAGGTTACCTACAATTGGAAAGTTAAACGTGCACACCGTGGGGTTGTAAGTTCCCCAAGCGGGCACCTGGTGTCCTTATTTGTGCCGGGTTAGTTGGACACCAGAGGGCGCGTCCAGCGGGAGCGGGGAGCGGGGCCGCCGCTCGGCGCCGGTAGTCGTATCCACAGACCATGACTGCCGGCCCGGGGCGTAGGCGGAGAATGTTCCAGAAACCGAAATAAAAGCCCCCGGTCGTCGCGGTCTCTGCCTGGTGCCCCTGAGATGATGAATCTTATGTTGTCTACCTCGCCATAAGCGCCTTTTAAAAGTAAGAGCTTCCCGAGGCGATAATCAGCTGCGATAATTAACCATACAGACACAACTTTGACCTCTTAAAAAAAGATTCTAACTCGAAGAATGTGCCATGGTAATCATCCCGCAGCACGCTGGTAATTAGCAACAAGAGGCTGAGAAATGGGAAAGTCTGTGAAGCGAAGTCTATGGGTAAAATAAACAGGTAATTCGAATGGTTTTGACGTCTTCCAATTTTTTCTTGTCCTGATTTTCTGACCACTTTTAGAGATGTCCATTGAGTGCTGGCCCACGGCCACCCCTCACCCTGCATGGTGCCACCAACATGTGGCTCCTCGGGAGGAGTTCCTCTCTTCCATTCCCTTCTACACATTGTTGGAGACACAAGAGAACTGCAGATGTTCGAATCTTGACCAATACACAAAGTGCTGGAGTAGGAATCAGACTGTCAATTTCCCTCCACAGATGCTGCCTGACTTGCTGACTTCCAGCAGTTTGATTTTTGCTCCATATTATTTAGCAATGTTACAAAATTTTGAGATTTAAAAAATCAAGTCTGTAATTTATCCCATCAGATAAAGCATAAAAATAAGTTTAATTTGACACCTAATTCACTTTCATATCTCAAGTATTTAAAATGTTATGGCCATTTTCATACTGGGAAATGAGCATCTTGTTCCCTATTGATTTTCTATGGACATAACAAAAAAGCTGTGATCGTGAACAGTCAAAAGCCCATAACTTTCTTAAAAATTAAGAGAACTGAATGAAATTTTCAGTTATCATAGATTGAAGCATTCTGAAACAAATATAAAATAATCTTACTTGGATGACCTGAAATTAAAGCATATAATTAGTTAGTTACCTAATTGTAGCTAATTTCAGACTTCAATTACTAGATCTAAACATCTATCCATTTCTTAATAAATGATTAACATTTTTAAATAGCCTAAATGTCCAAATAATATTCACAAATAATTCACAATAAAACATGATTTTAAAATCTCATTTACATTAATTTATAGGCCAAATGAAAGGAATTTAGTGTTTAATTGCTGTAAATAAATGTCCATTTAAATCAGCTTTCCAGTGGGTCCCTGTGGAACGCGCTGGTTTAGAACGTTCACATTGCGGTAGATTTGTGCCCCAAATGCCGAGAAAAATACTGCGGGATATAATAGGCCCAAAATGAGTTACTCGCAATATTAAACTTTGTATAAAGGGATCTTTAGAAGCCCTTTTTAATGTAAAAATATACAGCCAACCTTCAGTGGTTTGCTTTATGAGACCCTGCGGTTGCTGGCGGTCGCAGGTTTAGAGATTGATTTTTAAACTACTATAACTATTATTCAAGGCCTTTAAACCTAATAATAGCTTTTGCGACGGGGTCTTTCAGCGATTTTTCATTAATAATTAACTAGGCTGAACATTTTCGATTGGAACAGCTTAGAGAAAATCGCGTTTTAAACCCGCCCCCTCTAAACGGCGCCAAAATCGCGCACACCCGCAACGGCAGATTTTCACCGACGCTTCAGGTAGGCTTTGCAACATACCTATATTATTTCCCAGTAATTCTTTACGTTCTAAATAGAGGGTTCAAAAATCAAATGCCAATTTTGTCCTCTAGATTATCCAAAATCAGTACACATTCTCAATATCCATTTGATAGTACTTTGACAGTTTGAAGAGGTGTCCCGACCTGAAATGTCTCCTATTCATGTTCTCCAGAGATGCTGCCTCATCCGTCCACTATGCTCATCCTGCACTTTGTACTTTGATAGTACTTCATACCAGTTTCCTCTCACATCATCCCAAAGACATGAAGATTGTCTGGGTAAAAAACAACGTGCTGGAGGAACTCAACGGGTCAGGCAGCATCTGTGGAGAGAATTAGCCAATGACATTTTGGGTCAGGACTCTTCGTGAGAACCTGAAACGTCTGTCCATTTCCCTGCACAGATGCTGCCTCACCCGCAGAGTTTTTCCAGAAGTGTATTTTTGTTATATACTTTGTTTCTCAGTAATACTTTGACATTTTAATGCAGTGTCCAAAAATCAAATGTCAACTTTGTTCCTATAATTAACCTTTTTTTAAGGCCAATTCTCCCAAATCAGTTTACATTCCATTTGATAATGCTTCATACCTAGATTATTTCCCTTCACATCCCAAAGACGTGAAGGTTGTTAGGTTAAAACCAACTACTACTCAGCATGTCAGGCAATATTTGAGGTGGAAAATGGGCCGATTACATTTTAGGTTAGGATCCTTTTGCAGAACCTGAAAGGTTGTCTATCCATTTCCTCCACAGATAGAAAAACAGGTGCAAGAGTAGGACATTCGGCCCTTCGAACCAGCATCGCCATTCAATAGCATGGCTGATCATCTAAAATCAGTACCCCGTTCCTACTTTTCCCCCATATCTCTTGTGTGCTTGCGTGAAAAACAAAGGAGGGAAATCGGTGTGGAGAAAACTAATATGGCAGGGCAGTTTGCGATTAAGGAGGAAGAGATGCTGGGGCTCTCGAATAGCATTAAGGCGGATAAATCCCCAGGAACTGATGGGATTTATCCCTGGATTTTGAGAGAGACGCTGCCTGACCCACTGAGTTTCTCCATTAATTTGGTTTCGATTCTGGCATCCACTGTCTCTTGTGTCTCCAAGGTTGTTAGGTTAATTGGCCCTAGTGTTGAAATTGATGGCAATATGAGGGAATCAATTCATTCTGCTATCTGACATAGACTTGATGGGCTGAATGGCCCATAAGGAAATCTGGAATATGGAATTGTGAGATTAATTCAAACTTTGACAAGTTTCTTTGTAGAAGTTCTCAATAGGTTAAGTGTTATTAGAAGAGTCAATGAAGCATTACCTCATTATTTAGCAAGCAAGTAGAATTTGTTGTGCTGATTTTGCTACTGTTTATTTTCAGGAAGTTTAATTTATTGATTACAACTTGTCCTACAGTAGAACAGTAAATATTGCTGAGTTATCTAAAGATTCAACAGTATTCTGAAAGCTTTGTAGTGTCATGCAGTCACAACTGCAATAACCCACTAAGTGGGTAAGGGTGTATTTTGTGTAGTTCTGGATGACTGTGATAGTTAGAGCAGTAGAGAATGTGGGACCTCAAAACTATTACTCGGCACATCACGGCCTGATTTGGCAACTCGAACACCCAAGAATGAACGAGATTGCAAAAAATGGTGAACATTACCTGATTCATCATGGGTACTGACCTCCCCGACCTCCCCACCATCTATAGGAGGTGCTGACTCAAAAAGGCAGTCAGCATCATCAAGGACCCACACCAACCTGGCCACGCTCTTATTTCATTTGTGTCATCAAGAAGAAGATATAGGAGCCAAAAAGGCGTAATGTCCAGGTTCAGGAACAGCTTCTTCCCAACAACCATCAGGCTGTGGAAGACTACGAACCCCAACTAAACTCTGAACGGCCTGGGTTGCACTTGGGACTTTGTTTTTGTTTTTGCACTATATTGTCTTTTTTTCCCCAATTTATTGAACTTTTTGTTTATCATGGTATCTACTGAGTATTATGTTTACATACCTGTTGTGCTGCTGCAAATAAGAATTTCATTGTCCTGTTTCGGGAAATATGACTATGAACGGTTTTGGTTCTGGCGCTGTGCACATGGTAACCAGCGAACAGTCCATCGTCTTTTCCTTTTTTTAAACTTATTTATTTTGACTTATTGTAACTATTTATTTTGTTTTTTTTGGTTAGTTAGTTTTTTTGCACCATGTTGGGGGGGAAACTTTTTATCTCTTTCCTCGTTGGGGAGATACTTTTTAAACGTATCTCTGTCTCTGCACTGCGGCTGCAACAAAGAGCTGGCGGTCTCTTGGTTGTCTACACCAGGGATCGAATGCTGGAGCTCTGACAGCCCCGACTGGCTGCCTTCACTATGGTTACATCAGAAATCCTCAAGGAACTGAGGAGAAATTACAGGGGATGCCAGTCGGGGGTAAAACGACGTGCAGTGAAAAGGAGGTACGCCATACTTGCAATTTCATCACAATGGTGAATGTGAGATCACTGGCTAACAAGATGGACGAGCTAGCTAAACTAGTGAGTACTCTTAGGGAGTACCGCGAGAGCAGTGTGATGTTTCACAGAGACATGGCTCCATGAGGACAATTCTGAGTCCAACGCGAGTGTGGACGACTTTCAGACTGTTCGGGCGGACAGGGACTGCAGGGAGGGTGGCAAGTGTAAAGGTGGGGGACTTGCTAGTCTTGTTAACAACGAATGGTGCAAACCTGGTCAAATCACTATTAAGGAGTGTGTGTGTAGCCCGGACATTAAACTGATGGCTGTGGGTCTCTGTCCATACTATATGCCCAAGGAATTCTCACATGCCATTGTGGTGACTGTTCACATTCCTCCGTCGGCCAACCCACTGCGCACACGTGCCGTCATCCACACAGTCACCGCAAGACTTCAGACACAACACCCGGGGGCTTTCATCGCAATCTCGGGGGATTTCAACCACGTTACTTTGGACGCTTCCCTACTCATTTTCACTCAGTTTGTTGATTGTCTCACCAGGGATATGAAAACATTAGATGCCAATGTTAAAGAAGCTTACAGCTCCATAGCCCTTTCGCCACTGGGAAGATCCAGCCACAACCTGGGTCACCTTCTACACAGGTATAAGTCAATGGTCCAGAGGCTGCTGTAACCACAAGTTCAGGGAGGAGATGGTCACAGGAGACCTGTGACGCTCTACAAGGCTGTTTTGAGGCCACAGACTGCGACGCACTCTGCAATCCCCATGGAGAGGGCATTGATGGACTCACGGACTGTGTTACCAGTTACATAAATGTCTCTGTGGAGGTGACAATACACTTTTTCCCAAACAACAAGCCCTGGGTCACCAGCAACATAAAGACCCTTCTCAACCAGAAGAAGAGGGCCTTCAGGAATGGTGACAGGGAGGAGGTGTAACGGGTACAGAAAGACCTGAAGGCGAGACTAAGACAGGTCAAGGACGACTACAGCTGGAACTGAAACTTCAGCGGAACAACATGAGGGATGTGTGACGCGGTATGAAGAGCATTACAGGCTACAAGAAGACCAGTGGCCTGGGGAAGGAAAGCAATCAGGATTAGGCCAACGAGCTAAACCTGTTTTGTTTTTTTAACAGATTTGATGGAGGGGCCTCTGCCTTTTCTCACCCCTGCTCCCCACCAGACTCCCCCCTCAATCCCCCTGGTCCACTTCCTCCTGCCCTTTCTTTATCGCACCTGACCATCAAGGCTGAGCAGGTGAGGAAGGAGCTGAGCAGACTCTGCCCAGCCGAAGCCACGAGTCTCTATAGTGTCAGCCCTAGGGTACTTAAGACGTGTGCTAGCTAGTTGTGCGCTGTACTCCAGCATATCTTCAACCTGAGCCTGAGCCTGGATTAGGTTCCTGTGATGTGGAAGACATTCTGCCTGGTTCCTGTACCAAAGAGGACGCACCCCAACTCCTCCAAGGACCTCACATATCATGGAGTCCCTGGAGAGGCTGGTGCTCACTCAACTACGACCCCTGGTTAAACCCTGCCTGGACCCCCTGCAGTTTGCTTACCAAACAAAGATGGGGGTGGGGGACACCATCATCCACCTATTTCATCATTCCTATGCTCACCTGGATAAGCCGGGAAGAACTGTGAGAGTCATGTTTTTTTACTTCTCCAGTGCTTTTAACACCATCTGGCCGGCACTTGTTGGGAACTGACAAAGATGCAGGTGGATACGCCATTGGTTTCCTGGATCACCAACTACCTGACTGGACGACCACAGTATGTCAGCCTACAGAACTGTGTCTCGGACATGGTAGTGAGCAACACAGGGGACGGTCCTCTCTCCCTTCCTGTTTACCATCTACAACTCGGGCTCCTGCCTCCTGCAGATGTTTTCGGATGACTCTGCAAGTTTGGGCTACATCAGTGAGGGGAGGGAAGCTGAATACAGAGGTGTAGTCAATGACTTTGCTGAGTGGTGTGGGTTGAATCATCTGCAGCTCAACGCCAACAAGACAAAGGAGTTAATGGTGGACTTTAGGAGGAGAGGAACACCCCTGTCCCCTGTCTCCATGAAGGATGTGGATATGCACATTACGAAGGAGTACAAGTACCTTGGAGTTTACCAGCACAGTAAATTGGACTGGTCCAGGAACGCTGAGGCACTGTATAAGAAGGGACAGAGCCATCTGTACTTTCTGAAGAGGCTCCGCTCTTTCAATATCTGTAGTAAGATGCTGCAGATGTTCTACCAAGCGGTGATGGCCAGTGCCAGCTTCTTCATTGTCGTGTGCTGGGGTAGCAGGGCGAAGGCCGGGACGCTAACATAATTAACAAGCTCAACAGGAAGGCTGGCTCCGTCCTGGGGGTGGAGTAGGGCTCACTGGAGATGGACTTGTAGGGGAGGATGCTCCTCAAACTGCAGAGCATCTTGGACAATACAGCTCACCCCCTCCATGACACACTGGTCAACCTGAGGAGCACCTTCAGCAACAGACCGGTTCCACCAAGATGCACCACAGAACGCCAGTGAAGATCCTTTTTCCCTGTGGCTATCAAACTGTTGTGGGGTAGACTGACTCGCCTTCCTCCTCCTCCCCCCCCCCCCCCCCCCCCCCCCCCAATATTTGCACATCCCTAATCCTGAACTTTCCACTCATCACTTTAATTTAATGTTTCATGTATCTTGTTGTGTTTTAAGACTGTTGGCAGACCAATTTCCCTCTTGGGATAAATAAAGTTCTATCATATCGTAAAACTCTCTTGACTCTTGAATTATGGTCAATGGTAAGTCGGGAAATTACCGGTAGCTATCTTAAAAAATAGAGCTATATGCTAATACGTATTTGTACTGAAATGGAATTGAAGTGGGTGTCACTGTTTATCATATAAGCTTTATACAATGCTGAGAAAAACTGGAAAATGGATGAGAGGCAAAACAAGTTTTATAGCTGGCTAAAAAAATAAATAAACGTTGCAAAAAAAAAAGATATTGCTTAGAGCATGATTGATAATTAAAAGCATGTGTTACCGTATTTGTATCTGGCTTTGGTCAGTCCTATTTAGAGCATAAGATTATAAGAAATGAAAACAGGAACAGTCCATAATGCCCCTCGCACCTGCTCTGCTTGTCAATAAAATCATGGTTAATCTTTTATCTCATCACCACTTCTTGCAGCAACCCCATGCTCCACAATTCCCTTAATATCCAAAAATCTATTGATCTATGTCTTGCGTGTGTACTCAGTGATTGAGACCATACAGCCCCCTTGGGCAGAAAATTTTAAAGGTTCAGCGCTCTCTGAATGAAGACATTTATTTTAATTTCAGTCTTGAACAGCTGATTCCTTATGTTGGGATTGTGACTTCTGGTTTTACCATTTCTAGCTCCAAAAGAAGTTAGCGTGTTTGACTAAGATTACTTTCCATTCTTCTAAACCTCTGAGAGTAGAGGCCCAATCTGCTTACTCTCTCTATGTAATAACATTCTCCCTTCTCCCCTAGTTCAGTTTGATAAATCCTCATTGCACTTTCTGCATCACACAATTTCCTTCTTTAAGTAGAGAAACCAGACCTGTGCACAATATTTCCTGTGCAGTCTCACCAATGCCCAATATAATTTCAGAGAGAGGTGAGCACTCTTGAACTTAAATCTCTTTGCAATAAAGGGAGGCACACCACTTGCTCCTCCCCCTTGTTGTTTTGAGCTTCAGTGTTCCAGTTAGGTCTCTTCATAATAAGAAAAATGTAGAATATTTGAAAGAGGGGTTTCAATCTGAAATCCGAATACTGAAGTGCAGATGATGATGCAATGAAAGCTTGTTGGACTTAAGAGTTAAATTAAGAATTTTAATTGCTGATCTAAAGTGGAACTAGTTCATAATTAAGGCATAATTAAGGCTGTCAAAATATGAAATATAGACAATATATTTAGGCGTCGAAGTGTTAGAAATTTCAATCTTAGGCCGCTGAACAGAAAACCATGGTAGGTTTAAAAAACTCAATTGGATACCTGAAGATAGACATCCATATTCATCCAGGGACCCCAGTCCTTCCAAGTGAGACAGAGGTTTACATGCACCTTCTCTAACCACCTCTACTGCATCTGGTGTTCCCGATGTGGGCTCCTGTACATTGGCGATCACTTTGTCGAACATTTTTACTCAGTCCGCCAAGGCTTACCGGATCTCCCGGTTGTTAACTATTTTAACTCCCATTCCCATTGCGACCTTTCCATCTTGGGCCTCTGCGATTGCCAGAGTGAAGCCACATGCGAACTGGAGAAACGGCATCTTATATTCCATAGGTAGCTTACAACCCAACTATGAAAAATGAACTCTCCACTTTTAGTGAACTTCTACAATCCCTTCCAATTCTCTTTTCTCCCACTAACACCCCCCCCCCCCTCCTTACTTTAACATAGCAAGAGATTCATCAGTTCTTCGTTGTGTCTTTTCCACCAAATGCAGAAATTACAGCAAAAACATTAGTCGTTTTCTTTTAATCCTTTTTTAAAGAAAAATATATCATGCCTTCTGATGTATACAGTCTACATCATTTGAATCTTCTGTGAATCTTCTTAACTTTCATCTTCTTTGAGTCTGCTCTCCTGTACATTTGTTCCGGCTCACATTGAATCATTGAAAAATTATTACATCAAGTAATTGCAAATGAATCTATCAGTTGTGAATGTTTAAAAAAGGTTATTTGTATGCTAGTGTTAATTTAAATGCAGCAGACTACTAAACTCTGAAGTAATAGATTAATGTTAGTTTTAATTTCTCAACAATCACTCTTCACTGTTACTTGTAGTTTATAAAGGGACCTGCTTCAATCAATATAGCATTGATTCTAAAGGTGTTCCTGATTTTGCATGGTTTGACTCAACAACATACACTGAGTTATTTATATAAAAGATTAATCATAAAATGTTCAATACAGAATCAGTTTCTGAATCCCAAATTTTAACCATGGATACAGTGTCAAAAGTTATATTTGTTTTAAATATTTTAAAACAAAATAAGATACATTTGCTAAATCTGTGCATATTATCAGAGTTTTTGGAATGTATTAAATTGTATATAAAATTATGAGAGAGTATATAGAATTATGAGAGGCACAGATGGCATAGTCCTTTTTCCCAGGGTGGAAATGTCTAACACTAGAGGGCAAAGCTATAAAGAGAGTAGGGAAAGTTTAATGGAAATTTGAGGAGCATAATGGGGGCCTGGAAGGCATTGCCGCGGGTGATGGTGGAGGCAGATATGTTAGTGGCATTTAAGAGGCTTTTAGATATTCACATGGAAGTGGAGGGGATGAAGAGATATGGATCGTGTACAGGTAGATGAGATCAATTTAAATTTGCATCATGTTTGGCATAAACATTGTGGGCTGAAGGGCTGTGCTGTTCCTGTGCTGTACTGTTCTATATATTATGTTCAACGAATTTGGTCATTTCAAAATTTACATTTATGATTATTCACTCTCTAGGACAGATAAAGCATAAACTGGAAGCTAAAGGTTTTGATATATTCTTCATTATTCTGTGTTTTCCATCCAAACAATACCTTTATTTACTGGTGTGACAGTTTCCTGTTTCCCATTCTGAGGGACAGTTTCTTCATGTTCAGTTGCGATATTCATGAAGTTGACTAGGTCCCCATCACTGAGGGAGAAGCTTGAATCGTTTCGAGCCACAGTCATATTTTTCAACAGTGGTTTCATGCAGACATCTTTGGTGCAGTCAGGAGTAGATTGAGTTGATAGGGAGGGAAACTTGGAAGAAATCTCTGTTTCAGAAAATTCTGGGGAAGAAGTACTTTCTGCCTTGTAATCAATGCCAGATGCAGTCCCGCTTTGACTTATTATCCTTGACCTACCAAGCATTGGGGAAGGCAGTGGTGTGAAGGAAAAGGTGGAAATGGTTGTCTCGTGACCTGGTGTGTTGTACAAAGGATTTAAAAGGTCTGGGTTATTGGCATATCCAAAGGACTCAAGGGTCAGTCTGGGATGTTTGCATTCCTGAAAACTATTTAGTTTTTGCTTTCCATTATCAGGTTTATTTGTATCTGAAGAGCTGTCTGAGAAGAGAAAGTGTGGACTTTCAGAAATCATTAGTAGGCTGTTGCTGCTACCAGGACTGAAGTTGCTAGATAACTCTAACATTACTTTATTGTTTAAGCACTGACAGTTTGTAGCACCTTCTGCTTCAGCTGCACTTTGGCAGCTGTCCACTGCTACTATCTCCTCAGATGGTTCATTAAAGGACATTTTATTTGTATTAATGCTATTGTGCATGTCTAGCTCGTCAGGCTTTGAGGCCAACACACTGTTGTTACTCCCTGGGTTTCCGGCAGGGAAGGCAGAAATGTTGGCTAGCTTAGAGGGCTTCTTCAAAGGAATCCGTTTGAGTGGAAATGCCATGGGTATGGATTGTACAGGTGTTTGAGGAGCACTGTAGTAACCGGGTCTGTCATAGAGTGAAGAGGATATGAAGCTATCGAAATCCCCTGTCTCACTATCCAATGTAACACAGCCTTGAGTTGATCCTAAAGGTGAATGAGAGGAGGAGGAAGCTCGTTGAATTCTTGCAAAGGGTCTGTTGGGGGGAAGAGATCCTGACTTGTGAAATCCATTTGGTGTTGATTCCGAGCTCAAGAAGCTGAACATGGAAGCTGGTGAAAATGTGCCATTCCTCTTCCTTGTTAGATTGATTCGAGGAGTCGATCGAGAAATGTTTTGCAAGTTTGTTGCCTGAACTCCCAGCAGCCGGCCTAAGTTACTCAGAAGTGGAGTGGCATGGTTGACTTCTTCGTTCTCATTGATTTGCTCCAAGGGCTGGAATTCCATCTCCTCTTTCAGCATGCTGTGAAGGAATTAAACACAAGTTTTCAGCAAGCAGATATATGCTACACAAACATTATTAGGCAGGAGTTTTGGAGATTTAAATTGGGTAAATCCACATCAGACATGTGGGATATGTAATTAAAAGGTCTGCAGATGCTGGTTTATACCAAAGATAGACAGAAAATGCTGGAGTAAGTCAGGCTGGAAACGTCACCGATCCATTTTCATCAGAGATACTGTCTGACCCACTGAGTTACTTGTATCTATCTTTGGACAGTTGGGAGTAATTTAAAGACCATCGTTCAGGACAGGATCCAATAAGGAGGAAGGCTAATGAAGGCAAGGTAAGGGATCCTAGGATGACAAAAGAAGTTGTAAATTTGGTCAAAAACAAAAAGGAAGCATACATAAGGTTTAGGAAGATTAAATCAGCCAGGGCCTTTGAGCAATATAAAGCAAGCAGGAAAAAACTCAAACTGGCAATTAGAATAGCCAAAAAGCCCCCTGAAATGCCATTGGATTAAATAAAATACCAAGGCTTTTTATACATACATGAAAATCAACCAGGGAGAAGGTAAGACCACTCATGGATAAAGGAGGAATTTATGCTTGGAGTGAGAGGATGTAAGCGAGGTGCTGAGCAAATACTTTAAAATCTGCATTCATTAAGGAGGACATGGAGGGTAGTGAAATAAGTGTGGGGTATCCTAACTAATATGCTAGGGCAGAGGTGTTGTGAATCTCTTTAAAAGCATTAAGATAGTTATATCCCTAGGACCTGATGGGATTTATCCCAGGCTACTGAGAGGGAAAAGAGGAGATTACAGGGGCATTGATGAAGATCTTTCTATCTTCTCCAGGAACAGACAAGAACCCAGAGGACCAATGAATAGCCATTGTTGTTCCTTTGTTTAAGTAGTGAAGTTGTGATAATCCAGGAAATTGTAGGGTGGTGACTCTCACAACAATGACAGGGAAGCTATAGGATAGGATTCTTCAAGATAGACGTATTTGCATTTGGATGAGAATGGGCTAAATAGGGTCAGTCACAATGTCCTTGTCTGCTCCAGGTCATGTCTTACATTGGATTGAGTTTTTTGAGGAGGTGACAAAGGTGATTGATGAAGGTTGGGGAACAGATACGCCTACATAGACTTAGTAATGCATTTGAAAAGACACACAGTAGGTTTATCCTATGCAATAGAATACATAGGATCCATGGTGATTTGGTAGTTTGGGTTCAGAACTGGCTTAGCCAGAGAAGCCAGATGGTAGTGGTAGAATGATGTTATACCGGGTGGAGGGGTCTGTCACCAGTGGTTTTCCGCAGGATCTGAGCTGGACTGCTGTTGTTTGTAATATATATATATATATAATGACGTAAAAAATATATGGATTTGTGAGTAAATTTATAAGCGACACCAAAATTGGTGACATTGCACGCAGTGAGGAAAGCAATCAAAAGATTAAAACATTTGCTGAATTAGGTAAAAAAATTGTTGCTTGCGTACGAAAAGGTAGAATCTTCACATAGCTTTAAAAAGAAGGAAGGCGGAAAGAAGTTTGAGAAAGACAATAGACAATAGTTGCACGAGTATGACATTCGGCCCTTCGAGCTAGCACCGCCATTCAATGTGATCATGCTGACCATCCGCAATCAGTACCCCGTTCCTGCCTTCTCCCCATATCCCCTGACTCCGCTCATTTTAAGAGCCCTATCTAGCTCTCTCGTGAAAGCATCCAGAGAACCTGTCTCCACCGCCCTCTGAGACTCACCACAATCTGTGAGAAAAAGTGTTTCCTCGTCTCCGTTCTAAATGGCTTACTCCTTATTCTTAAACTGTGGCCCCTGGTTCTGGACTCCCCCAACATTGGGAACATGTTTCCTGACTCTAGCGTGTCCAACCCCTTAACAATCTTATATGTTTCAATGAGATATCCTCTCATCCTTCTAAACTCAAGAGTGTACAAGCCCAGCTGCTCCATTCTCTCAGCATATGACAGTCCCGCCATCCCGGGAATTAACCTTGTAAACCTACGCTGCACTCCCTCACATGAGAAAGGGACGAATAAATAGGTTTAGATTGTGAAAACACAGGGCAAGAAGGTAATCTGCAAATATCCAGGTGATTCCATGTCTTGGATTCAATGTACTTGGCATGATTGCCCTTGAACATGTTTGTTATTATTGGGAAACATCTGGAATAATTAATTTGAAGAAAATACATTGTAAGTCCAGCGTCAAAGTAGCACATTGGATAGTTTGACGTGTATAATTTTGTTATAAAGGTATTTCTTTTTCCAGCCTCTTAAAAAATTCTGACTGTAAACATTAAATGCTTTACTTAACCTGATGTCAAAAGTGGAGCCAAGGAAGGAAGGTTTCCGGTGTTCTGTTGTTGCGGCTGTGTATGGAGGTTTGGGGTCATTATCATTCCAATATTTGTCTTTTTCAAGAGCTGGTAAGTTCTGATGCATCTCATCAACTGCCAAGAGTGAAACCTCAAAACAAAAGTGGAGCGTAAGAATGACCAATTATTCCAGGAAAATCCAAACTTTGTGTAATTATTCGCTTTCATAATTCTCACACTTCTGAATAAGCAGGATTCTCTCTATCATACAGTGCATTACCCTGACTGCTTAATAAACACAAGCTCCATATAATCAGCAGGTTAAACATTACTTAGCAATTATGAATTAAATGTAGTAGTTAGCAAGATATGGTTGATATAATCAATTAATTTAGAATTCCCGTTTAGTTAGCAGTGTAGAGATTAGGTATTGTTTTCATGTTTCCAGTTCATTTTTCAGCCTTACACTTGCACTTCTGCATTGCAGTTAAGATATTCAAACTGGGAGATACAAACAGCAGTGAAAAATGTATTGCTCATCATTTACTGTTAAGTTCTGCTTTGAACATAAGTTCACCTCAGTTTCCCTCTGGAAGTCAAACTCCAGCTCGACCAGTTGGAGTCAGAGCCAGCGAACCCTCCGTAGCGGCGACTACGGAGCGTTCATGGCCCCGACCCTGGATGAACAAAGGAGGAGGATTGACTGAACTTTGTTGCCTTCCACCACAGTGAAGAACGCTATGGTGGATGTTTGTGTTAAATTCTATTGTGTATTGTGTGTAATTTTTTAAAGTGTATCGCTGCTGGCAAATTCATTTCACTGCACCTTTGTTCGTGCATGTGACGAATAAATTTGACTTTGACTTCCCCAAAAACCCTTGTTGTGAGAGCAGAGTTGTACATTATGCCATTTCTGAAGCTGATATGTCAACTGTCCAATTTAAGATAAAGATGTATTAGCTTGAGGCTTAGCTTCTGATTTTCTATCAGCTTTGACGTGGAGACTGAATTCAAAACTGTTCTCTTGTATAGATGCACTGTTTCAACATACAAAGCTGGCGTCTTGGGTCCACCCTTTTGCATCAAGGATGATTGGCCAAACAAGTGGAAACTATAGTCCCCTCAACTCCTTCAACCCAATGCTGCAAACCTATTCACAGAAACTAAAGGAGGTGATAGGGTCCCAGATTTACAGGACATTATTCAACATTAGCTTCACTCATTAGATCGAGAACCAGACTCACCAATTTCTATTTTGTCTGATCCGGTGATTTAAATTATTTTAGAAATTGTTCCTTCGTGGCTTTTTGTCCCATTCCAAATACATGTAATGTTTTACTTTTGCAAGTTTAGTTTGGATATACAGTGCGGAAACAGGCCCTTTGGCCCATCGAGTCCGAACCGACCACCGATCCCAGCACATTAGCACTATCCTACACACACTAGGGACAATTTACACTTATACCAAGCCAATTAACCTGCAAACCTGTACATCTTTGAAGTGTGCGAGCAAACCGAAGATCTCGAAGAAAACCCAAGCGATCACGAGGAGAACGTACAAACTCCGTACAGACAGCACCCGTAGTCGGAATCGAACCCGGGTCTCTGGCGCTGCAATTCTACCGCTGCCCCACCGTGCTGCCTATTGCTGTATTTGTTATAAGAAAATGATCATTGTTCTGTTAATCACTCGTAGAAAGGATCTCTCACTGATGAATTTACTGAAAGTCTCTGTGACTCTAATGCCCCTGTCCCACTTAGGAAACCTGAACGGAAACCTCTGGAGACTTTGCGCCCCACCCAAGGTTTCCGTGCGGTTCCCGGAGGTTGCAGGTGGTTGCCGGAGGTTGCAGGTAGTGGAAGCAGGTAGGGAGACTGACAAAAACCTCCGGGAACCTCCGGGAACCGCACGGAAACCTTGGGTGGGGCGCAAAGTCGCCAGAGGTTTCCGTTCAGGTTTCCTAAATGGGACAGGGGCATAACAGTCTGGCAGTTGTGTAAACCCCCTGTGGGGAGGGTGGGGAGTCTATGTGGAAGTGAGGATTCTGGGATAGATTGTCTGACAATTTATTGCTTACCTGGAAATTTCTATCGATGAGCCAGTTTGCCTCAAAGTCATCATCATCCTCACCAAAAGGGTTGATTAACTGTTCAGCCACCTGTTTGTAATTACACATTAATGTTAATAGTGTGAATGACAGTTAATTTTATTTTTCTCCTACTCCCTTTGAGTATCCATATTTTCAATTTGTTTCCCCACCTGAAGATGAATTACATCAGGTGCAGCTTGTAGAGCTGCTGTCTTACTGCTCTGGTGACCAGGGTTCACTCCTAACCTCCGGTGCTGTTTGTGTGGAGTTTGCATGTTTTCTCCGTGAACTAATGGGTTTCCTTCCATATCACAAAGACATGTGGTTTGGTAGGTATATTGTCTTTCATGTGCCGATGAGTGGTAGAACATGGTGAAAACCGATGGGAATGCAGGTACATAAAATGGGATTATTGTGGGATTAGTGTGTATGGGTGCTTGATACTCATATGCACATGTTGGGCCTACGGACCTATTTCTGCACTGTAAGAGTCTATCACTTTATATAGACCATTGGTGGGATTGAACTTCACTTCTGGCCATTCTTCATGCATGAAGCTAAAAAGCAGACCTAAACAGGATACTCAAATATTTCCAGAGATCATTAATAGAGATTTGGAGCCTGGACTTTGACTGATTTTGATATTAACTAGCAGAGATGCTTCCAGGCCAATTTACTGACATTCCCATCAAAGACTAATTAATTTGGTGCAGGCCGGGATCATTTGACCTTGCAGGGCTTAGTTACGCATCATGTAAGGTGGATTGGAGGATGTCAAATAATTCAAAGTAAAAATTATACACTTCTATTTTTTTGCACTATTACTAATGGATATTATCAGAGGGAACAACATGAAGCACAATACCAATTGCATCTAAACTAATGCCAAGGTGGAATGAACATCAAATTAAAAATAATACTTAATGCAAAGTAGTTCTTTTTATCGCTATTAATCAATCTGAATGAGGTCTTAATCAAGTTTTTTGTGCAAGATCACCTTAATTCCTGCCTACCAACTAATTCCTGTCACAATTACTGACAATTTAAATGTATTTTCTGTGGTTTATAAATATTCACACAGGTGAATGATGGAACAGAAATTGTATAGAATGAAATAAATAAAATGGGTTAATTTATTTGAATTTCTTCTCCCTTTTTATTTATCTCTTCTGCTGTAAAATACTGCTTCACAAGCACTGGCTATCTTTGACAATAGACAATAGGTGCAGGAGTATGCCATTCGGCCCTTCGAGCCAGCACCGCCAAAAACTTCCAGAAGGACAACTATATCTGCAACACTCCATCAATCAGGCCTTTATGGTAGAGTGGCCAGATGGAAGCCACTCCTCAGTAAAAGGCACATGACCGCCCACTTGGAGTTTGCCAAAAGGCATGAGAAACATTGTCTGGTCTGATGAAACCGAGATTGAACTCTTTGGCCTGAATGTCCAGCGTCACATCTAGAGGAAACCAAGCACCGCTCATCACCTACGGTGAAGCATGGTCGTGGCAGCATCATGCTGTTGGGATGTTTTTCAGCGGCAGGAGCTGGGAGACTAGTCTGGATCAAGGGAAAGATGAACGGAGCAAAGTACAGAGAGATCCTTGGTGAAAACCTGTACCAGAGCCTTCTGGACCTCAGACTGGGGCGGAAGTTCATCTTCCAACAGGACAGCGACCCTAAGCCCACAGCCAAGACAACGCAGGAGTGGCTTTGTGGCAAGTCTGTGAATGTCCTGAAAATAGCTGTGCGTTGATGCTCTCCATCCAACCTGACAGAGCTTGAGAGGATCTGCAGAGAAGAATGGGAGAAATTACCCAAATAAAGGTGTGCCAAGCTTGTGTCATATCCAAGAAGACTTGAGGCTGTAATCGCTGCCAAAGGTGCCTCAACAAAGTACTGAGTAAAGCCTCTGAATACTTATGTAAATGTGATATTTCAGTTATTTATTTTTAATTACTTTGCAAAAATATCTGAACACCCGCTTTTGCTTTTTTTATTATGGGGTATTGTGTATAGATTGATGATAAAAAAATGAATTTAATTCATTTTAGAATAAGGCTGTAATGTAACAAAATGTGGAAAAAGTGAAGAGGTCTGAATACTTTCTGAATGCAATGTACCTAAAGAAGCTTTTACTATCCTCCTTTATAGCTTTCCTTCATACCTCATCTTTTCTCCCTGTATTGCCTTTTTAGTTATCTTCTGTTGCTCTTTGAAAGTTTACCAATCTTCTGGCTTCCCGCTCATCTTTGCTGTGTTATACTTCTCTTTTAGTTTTATACGGTCCTTGACTTCCCTTGTCAGCCACGGTCCCCTCTTACTTCCCTTAGAATCTTTCTACCTCTTTAAACCTTTTTCCTCATCTCCGTTCTAAATGGCCTACCCCTTATTCTTAAACTGTGGCCGCTGGTTCTGGACTCCCCCAACATCGGGAACGTGTCCAATCCCTTAATAATCTTTGGTACCTAGCACATTCTTCTTGAATTAGTCTGAACAATGTCTGCTTATGGGCTCTTCAAAGTTTCAAGCTTGATGTTTTGTCCACGCACCATTTCCAGCAAGAGTGATTGAATGAGGATTAATTGTGGAATCCTGTGATTTCTTTCTCTCTGTCTAGATTAAAATCTGCAGGTAATTGCAGCATCTCGTTTTTGGATGACATTATCTAATTTAGCACGATTAAGGTTTTCAACAAGAGACAACTTTGTTCGGAAAGATATCTATACAAATAAGTCTCTTGTTGAAAATAATTCAGTGTGGAACACTGTTATCAAGCAAATCAACTGGGGGTCTGTAACAAGAGGTTTGTTTTTAAAAACGTTCCATTTTTGATGTAATAATTGATTGAATTATTTTTTTGGATGGTTGTAATATCTGTAATTGCATTTGTTATTGGCGTAACATCACACTCTCTGGCAACATGTTTCTGTACACATGTCCAGTATCTATGTTTCCCCACATTGTCCAAGTTGATAATGTCTGACAGTTCCATTACAACTTGTTGATTCTAGTATTTGTGCAAACCGTTTCAGACTCATTTTCTCACAGTCTCTGTATCCCGATCCAAGGTTAGAAGTGTACTTTTCTTCAAAATACATGAAAGTGAAGTTGTTACCTTAAGCCAGCCTGCATAAAAGAAGAACTGTAGTAGGGTGAATGCAGGGATGTAAAGGTCCAGCTCATGGCCTGGATAACCCTGACTGGGATCAAGAAACTGTCGTCCAATCAGACAGGCTAGAAAGAAGCTGTAAACAGCAATGGTGACGACCTGAGAGATAACAAAGATAGAATGTGAGATGAATACAATTATAATTAATCACCAAATATATCTGAAGGATTCAGTCTTTCTATTTTTAATATTCTTGAGAGACTGTATGTTCTTGTTTTTACTGAATTAAATATAGTGCAATTCTGGTAGGAGTTATCAGCTATCAGCTTTTAAAAAAAATCTATTCTCCATTTTATCAAACCAGTTTTGAGTCATTTATCTCAACTAACATAACATTTCTTACCTGTGTATAAACCAGAGGGACGCTGATCCAGTCATAACTGTAGAGCTTCTCACACTGGCTGCGCAAATTATTTACTTCCTGTCGGAAAAGGTGCATTTTATCCCAATGGTATGGGAATAGTACTTGCATAAACTTTAAAAAAGTAAGTATGCTTCCTTGAAATGATGGAGTTTGCAAAAACAGGGATAATAAATTGAAAGCATAATGCTTAATCAGGAACTGGTGTAGGTCAACAGCACAGAAGTGGTGCAAATTTGGATACAGGTAACGCTCGCAGTACATATTATAGGGGCTTATTATTTTAAAAAATTGGTTCATCTATGAGCTGAAAATAATTTAATTTTGCATTGAATTTACCTTTTTCAACTAAATTCAGTGAGAACAAATTTTATTCTGTCTCTCAATTTTTTTGGGAAGTGATTTGTGAATTCTGTTAGGGGAAATTTCCATAACCTGAATGGCCATAACATGGAGGTTACCTGTATAAGCACCTGAGATTTAGAAACAAGGAAAAATAGGTGCAGGAGTAGGCCATTTGGCCTTTCGAACCAGCACCGTTCAATATGATCATAGCTGATCATCTAAAATCAAAACCCCGTTCCTGCTTTTTTTCCCATATCCCTTTATTCCTTTAGCCCTAAGAGCAAAACCTAACTCTCTCTTGAAAACATCCAGTGAATTGGCCTCCACTGCCTTCTATGGCAGAGAATTCCACAGATTCACAACTCTCTGGGTGAAGAAGTTTTTCCTCATCTCAGTCCTAAATGGCCCACCCCTTATTCTTAAACTGTGACCCCTGGTTCTGGACTCACTCAACTTCGGTAACATTTTCCTGCATCAAGCCTGTCCAATCCTTTAAGAATTGTATATATCTATAAGATCCCTTCTCATCCTTCTAAATTCCAGTGAATACAAGCCCATTTCATCATATGTCAGTCCCGCCATCCCGGGAATGAACATGGTGAACCTACGCTGCACTGCCTCAAAAGCAATAATGCCCTTCCTAAAATTAGGAGACAAAAATTGCACAATATACTCCAGGTGCGGCCTTACCAGGGCCCTGTACAACTGCAGTAGGACCTCCTTGCTCCTAAACTCAAATCCTCTCACAATGAAGGCCAACTTGCCATTAGTTTTCTTCACTGCCTGCTGTACCTGCATGCTTACTTTCAGTGACTGATGTTCAAGCACACCCAGTTCTCGTTGCATCTCCCCTTTTCCTAATCTGACACCATTCAGATAATAATCTGCCTTCCTGTTCTTGCCACCAAAGTGGATAACCTCACATTTATCCACATTATTCTGCATTGGCCATGCATCTGCCCACTTGCCCAACTTATCCAAGTCATCCTACAGCATCATAGCATCCTCATTGCAGCTTACACTGCCACCCAGTTTTGCTATCATCTGCAAACTTGGAGATGTCACACTTAATTCCCTCGTCTAAATCGTTAATATATATTGTAAATAACAGGTCCCAGCACCGAGCCTTGCGGCACCCCACATGTGTGGGATCTTGTCAAAGGCTTTTTGAAAATCTAGATACAGCACATCCATTGGCTCTCCCTTATCCATTCCACTTGTTACATCCTCAGAAAATTCCAGAAGATTAGTCAAGCATGATTTCCCCTTCATAAATCCATGCGCTGCTGTAACATCTTTAACAATAGACTCAAGCATCTTCCCCATCACTGATGTAAGGCTAACTGGTCTATAATTCCCTGTTTTCTCTTTCCCTCCTTTCTTAAAAAGTAGGGTTACATTGGCTACCCTCCAGTCCACAGGAACTGATCCAGAGTCGTGAGAAAATTGGAAAATTATCACCAATGCATCCAAGATTTCTAGGGCCACCTCTTTGAGTACTCTGGGATGCCAACATTCAGGCCCTGGGGATATATCTGCCTTCAGTCCCAACAGTTTTCCTAACACCATTTCCTGCCTAATGTGGATTCCCTTCAGTTCCTCCCTCCCACTAGAACCTCGGTCCCCTAGATTTTCTGGGAGATTGTTTGTATCTTCCTTAATGATGACAGAACCAAAGTACTGCCATTTATTTATTTTTCATTACAAATTCACCTGCCCACCAAATGGCCTAATTCTGCTCCTATGACATAAACTATGAACCATAATTGGTTGATCTATTTTTCCCTCTCAACCCCATTCTCCTGCCTTCACCTCATACCCCTTGATGCCCTTACCAATCAAAAATCTGTCTACGCTTTATAAATACCCAAATGACTTAGCCTCCATAGCTGTCTGTGGCAATGAATTTCACAGATTCACCACCCTTGGGCTAAAGAAATTCCTCATCATCTCCATTCTAAAGGTGTGTCCTTTTATTCAGAGGCTGTGCCCACTGGTCCTAAGCTCTCCCACTACTGGAAACATCCTTGCCACATCCACTCTATCCAGGCCTTTCACTATTTGGTAAGGTATAAATACTCACTCTGAAGATGTGTGCCAATGATACATAATCACTGATTCGGTCTTCCTGCCTCGCTTTCACTGCTAAATTGACGAACCAGACACAAGGAACCCAGAATTTATTGTGAGGTGAATTCAAGTGTTCAAGCTTTTTGTGTTCATCTGGAGTCATGAAACCTGGAAATACAAAAACAATAGACAAAAAAAAGGATGAGGAAATTGATTTGTATTGTCCTGAAAAACAGCTGTGTCATAGGATTTCTCCTAATGTATTGCCCTTCTTATTTTCATGGCCACTAACACGTGGAAACACTGGTCCATGTTTTGAAACCGGGCATTGAGTTTTCCCGAAACAAAGATACAAAATGCAGGAATAACTCAGTGGTTCAGGCAACATCTCTGGAGAGATGTTTTGGATCGGGACCCTACTTCAGACATTATCAATCCATTTTGGGTTAGGTTTCCTGATTGTGTTTCTGCTTGCTTTGAAGTTTAAATGTTTTCATGTGGTCTTCTGGCTGACTCCTCCTTGAAGCGGTCAATATGTTAAGTTTGAGTTGAGGTTGACTTCAAGATGCTCAATTAAAAAGACATCACAATTAAACCATATCCCATCCTTAGTTATCACCTACATATCCATTTTCAGCATGGGTCTTTGAATAATAACCAGCAGGGGAAAATTTGGCAGATTTTCCCCTTCAAAGCCCGTGATCACTGAGATTAACTCCATAATTGCTTCAGATCAGTTTCTGCCAAGCGTATTGCTAAATACTGCACTGGGTGGACCTTTTCTCATTCTTTATATGGCAATATTACTTCTTGATTGGGCAATGATGGATTCTTGGCTCTTCTTTCTGTCTCAGGTGTAGGAATCATTTCTCCAGCCTTTGCCTGAGTGAAGGTTCTGTACCATGATTTTTTTAAATGCTATTATCATTGCCGTTGTTCATCTGAGCTGAGACTGAGGACTGGAAATCTTTGGGTTTATCCTCCTCCGCCCATTTTTCTTTTTTGATTTTGTTCCTTATCAATTGAACCTCTAATTACATCCCTGCTTCTGATTTCATCCAGCTTTAATTATCCTCCTGGTCCGTGTTTACCTCTCCCTCCCACTGTTTAGTGCCTCACCACAGTATATTTCCTTTCCACCAGGCCACAAGGCTTTCAGGGATGCCAGAAGAAACTTCCAAAACAGGCCGAAGTTTAGTCATTAGGATGTCAAGCAATTGTGGCAGGGTCACAGTATCATCATGGGCTACAAGAAGTCAAGGGCGATCTCTGGCAACGGCACCTCTATACTGGATGAGCTTAATGCCTTTTACGTCTGTAATGATTAGGCAAATAATCTCGACTGCCCCCCCCCCCCCCAATTCTCCGCTGGCTCTGTCCCACGGTGGCAGACGTTAGATCTGATTTCACGAGGATAAACTTTTGGAAAGTGGCTGGATGGGTTCTGAACGTACACTTATCAACTGGGTACAGCCTTCACTGATACACTGATATCTTCAACCTCTCCCTTCATCAGCCTTCTGCCCCCAACTGCTTCAAGGATATCTCCATCTGTCCAGTCCCCAAGGAAAATAAAGGGATCTGTCTCAATGACAACTGCTAGCAGCTCTAACAGTGACGTTAGATTTACGATGACCCATATCACCAGCAACTTTGCAATTAGTGCACAGTAAAATTAAGTCCATGGAGGCACCATCTCTCTTGCACCACATTTAGCCCTGGATCACCTTGACAATAAGAACATCAATTCATTGACTACAGCTTAACCTTCAACATCACAATTCCAAATAAACTCATCCCTAAACGTCTGGACTATGTGGCCTCCATCTGCATCTGGCACTGGACTTCATGACTGATGAACCTCCATTAGCTTACAGCCAGCGCGGAGAAGAAACGCTAACTCCACTGCTCCTGTCAGTCCAGGGCTGTTGGTTAACCCGGCAGGGCAGGTAGAGTTGAGCTGGAGTTAGCGCTTCTCCACGCTGGCTATAAGCCTGGGCGCCACTGCTACGGGCCGGTGTCCCGTCAGTCCAGGGCTGTCGATTAACCCGGCAGGACAGGCAGAGTTGAGATGAATTTAGCGCTTCTTCTCCACGCTGGCTGTAAGCTTGGGCCGCAACTGCTCTGGGCTGGTGTTCCGTCAGTCCAGGATCACCCCGGACATCTTCGGCCGCCCCCGGAGAAGGATGGGATACTCGGGAGGGGACAGGGACGGTCCAGTAGCAATTCGACAGCGCTTGCAGCGCCGGAGACCCGGGTTCGATCCTGACTACGGATGAAACACAGGTCTGTATACATGCAGCAGCACAGTTGCCGAGAATGTTTATCGCGAGTGACCTTTGACAAATCCCATGATTCCTTGCGTTTTTTCGGAATACCGAACTCGCTTATACAGTATATCGGAGCTGGAAAGCTTGGATGTCCAGACTTAAGAACAGCTTCTTCCCAAATGCTTTTTGACTTGGAACCAATCACCTCTTTCATACCACATTCACGGAAGTGCTGCCATTCACCCTTACTTTTAACTCTACCTCATTCATTTATTTCCATCGTTGCAGTTTAATATTCTTCTGCACTACTTTGTTTTTGTACTATAATCTAGCACCATTCTGCCATTTTAAACTCGTCATCGTATTGTTGTATTTATCAATACAGTATAGTAGTTAGTCTGTGAGCTTCAAGTGAATAAGGAATTTTGTTGCACCCTACAAAGACAGAGTGCTGGAGTAACTCAGTGGGTCAGGCTAAATTACTCCAGCAATGTCCCGCTGAGTTACACCTGCACTCTGTGACTTTGTTTTGGAAACCACCATCTGCAGTTTCTTGCTTCTACATTTCGTTCCACCCTGTTGTATATGATGTAGGTGACAATGCACAATCCAATGTAATCTAACTCCTGCTGATCTTTTGTACCTCGCGTTTAATTATGACCAGTCTTTGATCATCTCCCTGTCTTTAATTGTCCCCTGTCTCACTGGGTTTTCCCCCAACTTCGGTCACTGATTATCCCTATCCCTTATCCTTTCCTCTCATCCCAGCCTCTGCTTCTCACTCCTTGCAATGCCCAGCATCCACCAGACCTCACAGGCCACTGTAATCCCCCTCACTTCCCTTCATCTGAACTGAACATTCCTCTAACCCTCCAGTTAAATCCATTCTCTGATGTCCTCATCTTCTCCTCATCAATTGTTAATACACTGGTTCAGATATTCCCAATTTAGCCACACTGTCACATTCCTTGACAGAGGCCATTGCCCTTCCCTAACAAGGACTGTCAATGGTCCTACACCTTGTTCACCTTGTCAATACTCACTTTCCCTGGCACTCCTTTGATTTCTTCCCCATACCGATTCCCTTTCCTCCCTCTCATTTGTCTTGCACGGTCCCATATCTCCTGGTACTGGATAGAGCCAAATCCAGCCGAGAGCTTTGATCTTATCGGCTGCACTAATGTTTTCTTACCTGCCTCCATTACATGTCTCATGGTGGGAAAACGTTTGTAGACAGCAGTGCTGACTGAGCGGAAGGTGAGGATGGAAGCGAGGTTTGCGTAGCGCATCAGTGTCCTTCGTAGCATCCTGCCGTATTCATCTTTGCCTTGGACATGACAGGATACAGTGCACATAAGGCGGTCGAGCCATGGCATGCTCTGGTACTGGTTCCACCAACGCGACACAACCAGACTGACGTAGAACCCTAAGGGAGAGAGACCATCACCAGTGAACTGTTTGAAACAAAAGGTGATTAGCATCCAGGGACATATTATTTATTGTGTGATTACTCCTCTGTGCATTTAGTGGACAATGTATACTGTTATTGACCACGATCATGTTATAGGAGCAAAATTAAGCCATTCTGCCCATCTAGTGGCACAGTGGCACAGCTGTAGAGTTGCTGCCATAGAACACCAGAGACCCAGGTACGATCCTGACTACGGGTGCTGTCTGTATGGCGTTTGTATATTGTCCTGTGATCACATAGGTTTTCTACTGGTGCTCCAGTTTCCTCCCACAATCCAAAGACATACAGGTTTGTAGGTTAATTGGCTTCTGTAAAATTGTAATCCTAGTGTGTAGGAAAGTGTTAGTGTACGGAGTGATCGCTGGTTGGCATAGCCTTGGTGGACCGAAGGCCTGTTTGACACCCTTACTAATCAAGAACCTATCAATCTCCGCTTTAAAAACACCTAATCTTGGTCTCCGCAGCAGTCTGCAGCGATGAATTTCACATTCACCACTCTCTAGCTAAAATAATTATTTGTCAACTCCTTTGTAAAGGTACGCCCTTTTATTCTCTCACTAGTGGAAACATCCTCTCCACATTCACTCTATCTAGTAATAAAAAGGAACTGCAGGTACTGGATTATACCAAGGATAGACATAGAATGCTGGAGTAAGCCAGCCGGTCAGACAGCATCTCTGGAAAAAATGGAGAGGTGACTTTTTGGGTCAGGAGCCGTTTTTAGACTGATTATGTGAGGGGGGTGCGTGGGAAGTAGAGTGGACCACTCCATCCACTATCCATTTTATATAGGATGCAGGAGAATATGGCAAAGCACAGCAAAGTACATTTGTGTGCTGCACAAACCATGTCTCTATCCTAATAGCTTTAGGTTACAATATTTTACACCTTTACACTCCAGACATGAGCTATATTTCATAGAATTTTATAGGGAAAGGTTTCTGAGCAGTGAATTTAGGAAGGACAACGCCTTGACTTTGCAAACCACAGGGGCTGGCCCTTTTAAAATGAAAATGGCAAAGAGCCAGTTGATTGCAGAGTATTTTAAAACACAAGGACACAGCGATGCTCTTGAAATCAGGGGAAAAAATGCAAGCTGAAAAGGCTTGTTTCCTCATTTTGCGGCTTACCTGAACAGCATGCTCTCTAATAAAAATACATTTTTGGAATGGAAGTAATATCAATTGTTTCATTTTCCCCTCTTGTGTTTAGATTGATGACATTTGAAGATCTGACTGAAATGAGAGTGGGCCAGTTGCAGCTTAGAGATATTTTGTGGAGCCAGGAGAAACATCTTTTCTCCTTCCAATTTTGCAATAAACTATGTTGCAGTGAGATTTGTGGCTATCTTTTGCACATGTGTAATTTTGTGTGCACAAGGTACTGGAATTGTAGGTTTAAACAACAACAACAAACATGTTGTTGCCTGATTTGGTGCTGCGTGACCTGCTGAGTTACTCTAGCACTTTGTTTTTTTGAACAATAAAAAATACCCATCCTAGTTCAGGAACTCTTTGGGACACGATCAATTTACCAATTACTTTGTCATCTATGCAGACCTGATTTGCATATCTACATTATCGACTTGATTTTAGTTGCATTTATTCTTTGGCTAAGAAACATGCATCACTATGTTGATTATAGATCCCACCCCAATATCCAAGGGTTATACTGGAAAGCAACACATTATAAAAAAATAATTATATATAAATATATTTTTATATTAAAACAAATTCTTACCACTAAATCTCAACTTAATTCAATTGGAGAAATGAAAATAAAGCTAAAATCCAGAAGAATTCTTACCAAGCACAAATGACATTGGGATTAGATCAGCATAATTGTTGCAGTTGATGGCCATTTTCTCAAAGAAGCGCTTTTGGCTCTCATTCAGCATAAACCTAAAGATATTGGGGGAATAAAGTGGATAGGCTTTTTGAAGATAAAAAAGATAAAGTGCTGGAAATGCTCAGCAGACCAGGCAGCATCTGTGGAGAGAGAAGCAGAGTCAACATTTAACATTTCGGGTTGATGATGTTTCATTAGAACTTGGAAATTAAAGGAAAGAGAAATGCGTTTTCTACTTCACTCATTTCATGGGGCAAAGTGTTCCATATTCTTGCCACGCTGGGTAAAATAATTGTTTCCTAATTTTCTTCTAGAGCTGTTTGTATTTCAAATGGCTTGTGTTTTGGATACCCCTCCACATTTATTCTATCTAGTAGTTAAAAGGAACTGCAGATGCTGGTTGGGGGGAATAAAATGTGCGATGATTGTAAAAAGGTGCTTCATGTTGGGCACTAATTTAATGGACCAAAAGCCCTGTTTCTGTGCAATATGACTCTATGACGCTATGATTCCTTGTAGGTAGAGCAATAAATCTAACTAGTCTTGACATACTGAAATATATACTCTGGCTGTGGCTTGGCCAAGAGCTAACTCTGATCAGACAGGCAATTAATTAATGATTTTGATTTGATGTCTCGTAAAAGAAACCTAAAGCTGTGTCCACAATTTGGAAACAATCCTGTATATTCAGTTCAGTTTGCAGCAGAACTTAATATAATTTTGGGTCAGTGGTAACGTGGTCCCCTCTGAATTAAGAGATTATGGTTTTAAGCCTGTTCAGAATCCTGGCAACCAATTTGTGAGCATACCATTGCTGCACCGAGGGATCTCTCTAATGTCCTTGTCTTAGGTGTGAGGTGCCAAATATTGGAGCTGACACTTAGGTGGATGCTAAAGATTTTATAGCACTGTTTGTAGCAGTGTGAGGGCCTGCCAAAAATGTATCCGTCAACTAACAATGCAAAAGTATAATTAACCATTTATTGATTCCATTATTAATCAAAGATAATATTATTGTTGAATGCAGTGTTAAAAGGGAGAAATGCAAAATAACGACTTAGATTGGTGATCTCGGTAGGATTTATCTCTACCAATGAAATGGAAACTGCTAACATTAAACTGCTTACCTTTTAATGCACCCATAGGCAGAACAAAAGTGGTCATAATGAATGATTATTTTGTGTTAATATTTACAGTAGATAATATTGAATCAGGAATGGGGTCCATCAAAAGTAACCTCAACAAAATAACAGAAAATAATTGCTTTCAAGAGTGCCAAAACCCTAATATATGCTTAAGTTCAAATGTGGCAAATCCAGATGGGTTGCATTAACCAGAATGACTGGGAACATATAGGGAATGATAATCAGGGAAAACATTAATAATCATGTTCAAAGGTTTGGAATTAATAAAGGAACCGGACCATGATTTTTTTAAAGGCATATCATGTTTGATTAATCTGGGGTTTTTGGTGAGCTAACAAAGAAGGTTAATGAAGGGACATGGATTTATATATGGGATTTAAAAAGGCATTTGAAACCCTCTCACATAAAACAACCGGTTAGCAAAATTGAGACCAATGTGATGAAGTTGGCTTGAGACTGAAAACCAGTGTGTCCTATTCCTGATTGTGAGTACATAAAGAGTGGTGCTCCAAAGCAAAGATCCTATAGCAAGCAAAGATCTTGCCTGCTACGTCCTTTTCGTCGAGTGGGCTATCTTGCTTGCTATAGGATCTTTGCTCCAAAGGGCTTAGTGTTGAGACCCCCCCACCATTTCAGATGTATATTCATTGCTTGGACGTGCTACACTGAGTAACAAAGGGCCAATTCAATCAGGGTGTAAATCATCCCAGCATGCTGATGTTTTCCAATACCATACATACGTCTATCCACACAGCCAATGGTTGAGACTTTAATTCCACTTGCTGGTGTAAATTGGAGCAGGAAGGCGCAACCTGGCATGTATGTTGAACTTCACAGTTTAAGCAGATGCACATCCTGCTATGGGATGTGCTACAACTGACAATGAGTGTTTTTCCTAGCAATTCATAGCTGGCTATGTCTACTGAAGCATTATCATTGAGGATGCTGGTAGCATTCTGTTAGTAGAAAGGTGTCATTATGAGATTGATTAATCAGGTAAATAGGCAACACTGACAAGCTGATCTGAGAAAAATCTACGACATCAGATTCTTTAACACTGTTAAATAATATCTTCCAACACGGGTTTTCTGAAGTTGTCATCAATGCGATATGAAGATAGACACAAAATGTTGGAGTAACTCAGCGGGACAGGCAGCATCTCTGGAGCGAAGGAATGGGTGACGTTTCGGGTCCAGACCCTTCTTTAGACTGATATCAGGGGAGTGGGCGGAACAGAGATAGAATGTAGTCGGAGACAGTAAGACTGGTGCGAGAACTGGGAAGGGGATGGAGAGAGAGGGAAAGCAACGGCTATTTGAAGTTAGAGAAGTCAATGTTCATACCGCTGGGGTGTAAGCTACCCAAGCGAAATATGAGGTGCTGTTCCTCCAATTTGCACTGGGCCTCACTCTGACAATGGAGGAGGCCCAGGACAGAAAGGTCAGATTGGGAATGGGAGGGGGAGTTAAAGTGCTGAGCAACCGGGAGATCAGGTAGATTAAGGCGGACTGACGGAGGTGTTCAGCGAAACGATCGCCAAGCCTGCACTTGGTCTCGCCAATGTACAGAAGTTGACAACTGGAACAGCGGATACAGTAGATGTGGTTGGAGGAGGTGCAAGTGAACCTTTGCCTCACCTGAAAAGACTTGCAGTCTTTGGATGGAGTCAAGGAGTATGAAGATCCAGATCAAATCTACCATTCTCTCCATCTATGTCAGACAACCTTTAATATCATCTTCCTCACCTTAATAGGTGACCGACTAGGAAAAGGGGAGATGCAGCGAGACCTGGGTGTCATGGTACACCAGTCATTGAAAGTGGGCATGCAGGTGCAGCAGGCAGTGAAGAAAGCGAATGGTATGTTAGCTTTCATAGCAAAAGGATTTGAGTATAGGAGCAGGGAGGTTCTACTGCAGTTGTACAGGGTCTTGGTGAGACCACACCTGGAGTATTGCGTACAGTTTTGGTCTCCAAATCTGAGGAAGGACATTATTGCCATAGAGGGAGTGCAGAGAAGGTTCACCAGACTGATTGCTGGGATGTCAGGACTGTCTTATGAAGAAAGACTGGATAGACTTGGTTTAGGAGATTGAGAGGGGATCTTATAGAAACTTACAAAATTCTTAAGGGGTTGGACAGGCTAGATGCAGGAAGATTGCTCCCGATGTTGGGGAAGTCCAGGACAAGGGGTCACAGCTTAAGGATAAGGGGGAAATCCTTTAAAACCGAGATGAGAAGAACTTTTTTCACACAGAGAGTGGTGAATCTCTGGAACTCTCTGCCACAGAGGGTAGTCGAGGCCAGTTCATTGGCTATATTTAAGAGGGAGTTAGATGTGGCCCTTGTGGCTAAGGGGATCAGAGGGTATGGAGAGAAGGCAGGTACAGGATACTGAGTTGGATGATCAGCCATGATCATATTGAATGGCGGTGCAGGCTCGAAGGGCCGAATGGCCTACTCCTGCACCTAATTTCTATGTTTCTATGTTTCTATGTTAATGATATTTCCAAATGGCCACAGCAGATTCCTGCCTCACAATTTACTTTTCACTTAACAATGGAGATTTCACCCAGCCACCCTACTTACAGAGAGTTACTTTCATATGTTTTCATTTTAGTGAAAAACATATGACATTTTGGGCATTGCAATTGTCCAGCATTTCTATGGCAGTTATTGACTACATAGGAGCTCCCATTTATAATCCACATTTTTTCATCAACAGGAATAGTTTCCACTTTCTCAAGGTACATTTGGTTTGCAGAGTTTTCTCATGATCAATGCCATATTTCTTGGCAGTTGTCAAGTGACCTTCATCTTTAGGGAAAGTGAATGACTAGACATTTCCAGGAACTGTCAGTGTAACGAGATGTGATTTCTGCGGAAGTGGGCTTTATACTCTATTTCTTGGTTTTCTGTAGCAATTTGCCATCCAATCACAGATGCAGAGAACTGCCACAAGGACAGATCAGACAAGTAGCAGAATACTATTGGTCTCCTGAAATTTCAATCCTAGTGTCTCTGTCAGCCTTGCCATACTGATCAATTTGTCTGCCTGAGTCCATCCTGTTTTCTGCATTTGGCCCTTAACCTTTAATCTTTTCCTCTTGTTTTTCCTGTCTAAGTATCTGCTCTTCATGGCATGTCGTTGTTCCCTTAGATATGGAAGCTGCACATGTGCAACAGAGTCTAGATGTTCAGCTGAATTTGTATGAGATCACAAAGACGCAGAAAGAATTTATGTGACAACCTTTGTCCTTCCACAACAAATATCACTTCCTACAATGTGCAGCATATGACACATTGACAAAAAGCCCTCGTAAGAAAATCTCTTGATATCGTTAAGTGAGAAAGAGTGCGTAGAAGATTTACGAGGATGTTGCCAGGACTCGATGATCTGAGCTATAGGGAGAGATTGGGCAGGCTGGGACTTTATTCCTTGGAGTGCAGGAGACTGAGGGGTGATCCTATAGAGTTTTAAAAAAAAATAATTCATGAAGGAGATAAGGTGAATTCACAGTCTTTTACCCAGGGAAGGAGAATCAAGAACCAGAGGACATAGGATTAAGGTGAGAGGGGTAAGATTTAACTGAGGGCCAACATTTTTTACTCAGAAGGTGGTGGTATATGTAATAACCTGCCAGTGGAGGTAGTTGAGGCAGGTACAATAACAGGATTTAAAAGACACTTGGACAAGTACATTGATAGGAAAAGTTTAGAGGGATATAGACCAAATACGGGAAAATGGGACTAGCTGAGATGGGGCATCTTGGTCAGTATGGACGAGTTGGGCAAGGGCTTGTTTTCATGTTGTATGTCTCGATGACTCCATCTTCAGAGAAGAGACCATGGCATCCTGGCTCCTGTCACATATGGAGATGCACCTCTCTATGCGCCACGTCATCACTTGCAATTTGGTTCTCCTGACTACCACCTCCAGATGTACATTAAATGGTTGATTTGTTAAAGTTTGATTGCAATATTTGTTTGTAGTATTGCCCAAGCAACAGTGAGCCCTTCAATAGAAGGTGCCATCTGTGAGCAGTCTTACTGACTGGGATTGATTACATATAATTCCCTGAGCTGCACAGTCCTTCCTCCCTTATCACCAGGCCACTCTTGATGATCTATGCAGAAGTTATGCTGCGTTACTTCACGTCTGTGTTGTTGGCCTTGGATCTGTTTTCTCACTGCAGCTTTGTCTCTTTGCATGTAGACTAGGCAATTTAGTATGTATAATGGCTGAAAAAAATGGTTTTCCACGTACGTTGAGGATCTGCTATTCTGAAGGACTATAATTTATTCAAACCAGATTCTAAGATGCTAATACTAATCCTGGGAGATGCCAGTCTTATTTTACTTCACTGCCTTTCATTCTTAGCATCCAGCTATCGATCAAGCTCCCCCTACCATGTACCATTCACTAAAGGCCACTGGTCCACTGTACTTCTGAATCTTGTCTAAGGAAAGCAGAACTGGATGGCATATGTTTGAATGCAAAAATATGGAACAGGAAGTCGGCTACAGCAATGGGACACAACTAACAAGTTTGTTGTTCCACAGCATCATTGCCCTTCCAGCATCAGGGACCAGGGTATATATGTGCATAAATCCTTGTAGGAGGTGGGGCAGGTTGACAGAGCAATTAATGAAGCAAATGGGATGCTGGACTTATGATGCCCACCCTTATATAATACATTGTTGGGATCAGAAAAATAGAATTGTATATGGTTATAGTCATCATACATTGGGAAGGAAATTAAGGCTTTAGTGTGTGCATAATAGTTCTGTAGATGTGTCTGTTACAACCAGTTGCACTTCTTGCAGCAGAAAAGGTGCAGTGGGGAGGGATCTGAAAGAGGTATAGAAATGTTTACTGAGTGTCGGGTGTAAAAATCAAGTACTGAAGTGCATAAAGTTAACGTACAAAACAGAGAGTGACACAAGGAAAAATGTTATGTGCAGCAAACGGTTATGATCCGGCTGAAAATGTGGCAGATGGAGATTCAATTGAATATTGAATTAAAAAATAAATTGGATAGATATTTGATTGTTAGAAATTTGAATGTTAAAAAAATGCTTTGGAGAAAGAACAGAGACATAGATGTTAATGGATTGGTTTACAAAGCTGCATTGTGGACTGGATAAGCAAATAGTGTGCACCAGTACTCCAATAATCCTACAATTTAAGAGAAATAATGCAGGAGTTCTAATCTTCCAAATCTCTTAATTTAGAAACTGTTCTTGTGGATTGGAAAATTGCCATTTCAATACTTAATGAGTTAAGACAGGAAACCAAAAGATTATGTAATATCTGTGTAGTTGGACATTACTGAAGTCTCAAATTAAGGGTGATCGAATATCTTGAAACGTTTTCAGCTGATCAGAGAAAATCAACATGGATTTAACAGGAGGTCATACTCGATGATTGGATTGTTTCAAGGGATATCTTAATTTATGAACTGGAAAATGTCATTTGATATCATTTATATGGACCCTCAAAAAATATTTGACAATAATTCTCATGAGAGACCATTAAATTTCATGGATTTGATTAAAAAAAACCTTTGACCTGGTTAGAAGATTATTGAGTAACAGTAAAATGGATAATGGATAGACATGTTGATAGCAAATGATGATTGGTGTTCCCTCGAGGATGTAATGCTGGTTTCATAATTCTACACTACTTTCTGAAATAGAAACTAACATATCCAAGATCGCCAGATACATGAGAAGGCTATATTGTAAACGGTGTAGATGGAAGCATAAAGGTATAATGATATGTTAAACAAATTGGTAAAAGAGTGGCAATTATATTATAATATTGGTACTTAAAAGCATAATTGGAACCTATTTCTATGATTAGGAGGGTGACAGGGATTGTTCTGAGATTCAGGTCGATATTACTATGTCAGCACTAGGATGCAATGAAAATTCCTTGATTGCATGAAGCTCGTAGAGAAAGCAGTACAAAGCGATGATGTATAACTATAAATGCAACATCAAATGCTAAACAACATAGTGGTATAAATATTGTAGGGCAATCTGAAGTAGTGCAAAATAAAAACACTATAGTGCAATAATGGAATAACTGAATGAGATAGAGCTAAAAGTAGAGGATAGCACTTCCGGGAAAAGGGTGCAAAAGAGGCAATTGGTTCAGGAGCCTGATAGCTGTGGGGAAGAAACTCTCTGCGGGTTCAGATGGTCAAGAGAAAACCAGTTGCCACACCAGGCTGAGGTGCATCCCATCAAAATACTTTCTATAGCACATCTGTAGAATGTTTAAGAGAATCTTTGTAGAGTTGCTTATGAGAGTAAATGCAGTTTGTTGATTGCCGCCTCAGTGTGAAGGGATTAGATTGAGTTGCTAATAATATGGATGCCAAGGAACTTGAAGGTGTTGAACATCGCTATAATAGCCTTGTTTGCTCAGGAGATACCTATGGGCAAACTGTGGGCCTTAGTGGACTTTATAGAAATAAAGTTTCAAAACACTTCCTAATGCGAGGGGAGCCCTTTTACCAAATGACAAATAATAGTGGGTTATAATGCTAGTCTTTTTATGACCAAAGGACATAATAAAACCAAAATAAAACCAGAGATATAGTTGAATGGCTTTATGGGATAAAAAAATGTTTTGTTCTTATAATACTTTTTGTGGGATCTTGAATGCAACATTTGGTTATTTGCTGGACTAAAGCAGATGCAGTAATGTGGTGAAGTGCCTCTTAAATACAAGTAGTCTTGCCTTGCTTAAAGCACAGGGGAAGAGTAAAAAAAATATGTACTGGTGGGGGAACAAAAAAATAGTAAGAAAAAGTAAATGGAATGAAGAAAAAGAGAAGTAATCAATTACATAAAATTTAATGAGAGTAGTCAAAGTGATGAACTGATCTTTTTGTTGCTTAGCCCATGTTCCTACTCCATCTCTGGATTTCACATACCTGTAGATGCAGCTGAGAGTGAGGTAAAGCAGCATAAAGATGAGGAACTCCTTGTACAGTAATTTGTATATGCTGCCCTTCCACTGCAACAAGAGCTTGGAAAACCCGCACAAGCGGGCATTGGCCACACGACTTGTATATGTCACTGTCATAATGCCACCTGGAGGGAGGAACACAGATTGCTTGAATTGTTGCCAACGGATAAACTGTTTGAGAAGATAAACATATTTTCTTTCCCTCTACTTTTTTCTTCCTTTTACCAGTTGGGAGTTGGTTCAATGGATGCTGGCCATCAATAGTTATAGAATTGAATAGAATAGAATAGAATGCCTTTTATTGTCATTCAAACAGCTTGGTTTGAACAAAATTGCATTTCTACAGTCTTAACATTACAAAAAAACCCAAGACCCACACTTAACACAATTTACACAAACATCCATCACAGTGAATCTTCAGCACCTCCTCACTGTGAAGGAGGGCAAAGGTCTTATCTCTTCCCTTTGTTCTTCTCCCGCGGTCCAGTAGTCCAACTGCAACGTCGAGGCGACTGGGGCTCCCGATGTTAAAGCCCCCGGCGGGCGATGGTAAGTCCCGCAGCCGTTAAGCCGCGCCAGGCGATGTTAGGCCCCGCTCCTAGTCATTTAAACCCCGCGATTCCAGCGGGAGAAGTTGCTGTTGTGGGAGCTCCGAAAAGCGGTCTCCCACCAGGGACCTGTGAGCTCCCGATGTTCCTGTCCACCGGGCCTGTGGCCGGAGCCTCCAAAGCTCCGAAGTCGGCCAGCTCCGCAATGAGGGAGTCCGCAGGCTCCGCGACTGGAGCCCTTAGGTTAGTTCCAGCCGGAAGCCACCGCCGGCTCCCCGTACAGGGAAGAAATTCTGGTACCCCGTACAGGGAAGAAATTAAACGGTTTCCCCCACCCCTCACATATATACAGCTAAAAAAGAATAAAAACTAGAATCAACACATACATTTAACGAGACAAAAATTTAAAAAAAGACAGACAAACTGCAGTTGAGCCGCTGACGTTAGGTGCCGTCACACCACATATTTGAGAGTACCAGAGGACAAGCTTGCACAGTCTGAATTTGATATTTGTCCCTTTTGGAATTTGCACATCTACTTACAGTGGAGCCAATTAATGGTAAAAATCCAAGCTGGGTTTTTGTTTGAAGTTAGTTCAAGAGAAATAAAAGCAGAAAATGCTAGAGGTACTCAACAGTCAGGCAGCAACTCTGCAGAATGACTCAGATAATGTTTTGGGTCCATGACCCTACCATCAGAAGTTAGGAATCAATGATGTGTTATATTACAGAGAAGGGGAAGGAATGCAGAGAACAAAAGGCATGCAGTAAGGTGATGACCAAAAGTGATTGGATTACACAAATAGTCTTAGTGCTGACTTGGAGAGGGTGGTTAAGGCTTGTTGAAAGATCAAAGAACAGTTGATCTTAAGTCTTTAGACTTTAGTGATACAGGGTTGAAATAGGCCCTTCTGCCCACTGTCTGTGCTGACCAGGAATCACCCCGTACACTAGCACTCTCTTACACACGAGGGATAATTTACAATGTACAGAAGCCAATTTACTTACAAGCCTCTACATCTTTGGAGTGTGGAAGGAAACCAGAGCACCCGAAGAAAACCCACACGGTCACAGGGAGAACGTACAAATTCCGTACACACAACACTCGTAGTCAGGATCGAACCCGGGTCTCTAGCACTGCAAGGCGGCAACCCTACCACTGTGCCACTGTGTTAACCTAGGTGGGCATATAAATAGATGAAGATGAACAAGCACAAGCAATGTGGAAAAGATTACTGAAGAATATTGAAGCCGCTTGCTGTGTTGATGTTGCTATCTGATTAAAGTCAGTCTACTCAGCAGAGACCAGAGTTTGAGTTGTCATGGCTCAAGATAACATTTGTAGGTACATTTGAGTTGATAGTCATCTCAGAAATAGCTACATTTAGACATTAAATTAAGGCTGATTCAGGTGGACAGATAAGATTCTATAGCTCTGTGTTCCCTGGTGTTCTAGGATACATTAATCATTAAACCAAGAAGTAAAAATTAGATTTTATGGTCATTGTCAGATTGCTATTTTTGGGAGCTTGCCATGTCTAATCAGCTGTGGCATTTCATACATTACAACAGCTACAACATTTTATGCAGTACATTTTGGTTGTAAATTGCATTGAAATATCCTGAGATCATGAAAGGAAAATATTAATATGTTTTATTGTTCAAAATTGTAAAGTCTATGGATGTTGCTTTTAATCTAGAATTTGAGATGGCGGAATTGGCTTGGACCGTGTAAGACATCTGTAAGAGGGCGAAGAGTGATGCCAACAGAGAATGTTAGAGTGAAACATTGAAACATGTTTAACATCTAACATGTAATTAATCTCTGGGAAAATATTATTTTACGGCCCCGGGTTATTGTTAAATCGGCACCTGCAGCAATTGTCAATTAGACTACAACCAGAGATTAGTTTGCAGCATTTGAAGACAGCACATGAAGTATAAAATTCTGATACATTAAAAATGTAGCAAAGGATTAGAATTTTAACAGAATGAAAGTATCTAGCTAACACAAAGCTGAGTAAGAATACCAAGTGTTTAGACAAGTCAGAAATCCCTTCTAATGCAATCGCGTCAGAAATGAATATATCAACTTTTGGGGAAACTTTGGGCATGCATAAGATCCTCTGAAAGACTTCTGCCTTGATTTGCTGACGGTAGACTCATAAACCAGAAAAGGCCACCATGAAAACCGAAATGGATATAAACCTTCACAATTCCATGGATATGCAAAACGATGTCAAATGTTTTTCTTCAGTTCTGCTTCAAAACCTCTGTCACTCAACTTTGCCATAAGGCCAATTGTAAAGATGAAGTGCTGGTAATATCACTCGGTCAAATATTGGTTTAGAAATAGTTACTCAGTCAAATGTCATTTTAGAAACAGTACTCACTGTATTTTAAGGCTAGAGCCTCTCCCTTTCCTTTGTGTCCGAGTTCTGATTTCCAGAAGGTTCTTGAAGGCTCATTTTTTCCTCTGTCCTTGTGGTAATATGGCAAAAGAAGTACGCATGGAATTTTGAAACCCTTTCAAGTAGTGCTGGTCACTTGACCAGCTAATCTGCAAATTTACAACACTGCTTTGTTCTTGTGTTAATCTCTCTCACTAACATTCTGTTACATTTTCAGTGCTATTTCACAACACAAAGTGGTTAAACAACTTGTAAAACGAAGCAATTTTTGACCATCAGGTCCGGAACCTTGAAAGCAGGATTCTTTGTCACAATAAAAGTAACAAATGAAACAAACAAGAACAATTATGGAATTTTAATCTTCCCTGTTTTTCTGAAATGTTACCTTCACAGTCTTGTGGGCGCTCTCCAGGTCATTGGGTTGGATGAGTCCACGAGTACAGCCGAACCACATCATGACTGACCAGCAGGGGGTGTCAACACTGAAATGGTCGCGTAGAGGCCAGCTGGCCCCTAACATGGGGTAAGTGGAAGATTAATGCTCCTGCTTTCTCTTGGGTGAAGATATAAATGTTGCTGATCACAAAAATGGCATACAAATCATTTAAATCCATGATGGACTATTTATGGGTTTCTTCCTTGGTGGAACCTGACTTCATCAGGTTAAAATGTATTTGTTCCATCTATTTGTACAAGCTTTAGAAATATGTTCCAGTCTGATTGATGGTATAGAGTTTTTATCAAGGCACAAAACTTATTTAGGAGGCCCTAACAAGTTGGTTGGAGCCAATGTCCTTGGGCAGTGATTCACTTGATGGTCATTCAGAATGATAGGAACAAATAAAAGCATTCTTTAAAGTTTGTCTCTGCAGATTGGAGCATTGGGATGATGACTGACTTTTCATGAGTACAAATTTGTGGGAATAATTTTTTACATTTAGTGCCCATTGGAAGCAATGAATGAAAGTAATATTTTATTGTTTTTGCTAGGGACCCAGTCCAAGTAGGGGAAAATCAACCAACTATTCCATGTGTTGGTCCATTTCATTATTTTGTTCCCAGAACATGAAATTGATGTGCTTAGGATAGATTGACAAACTTAAACTGCTTTCAGGCATTGGTTGCTTTAGAGCTAACTAATTTATCTTATTGTCTTGCATAAAGAACTTACAAGAACCTTTGGTAAACTCTCCATGTTTATTGTCACATGCTAGACGCTTTATGGCACGTCCATCAAAGATGGCAGTAGTTATCTGACCCCCAGAATCATGTGTCATAAGAACCAGGTACCTTTGAATCTCCACTTTCAGTTTCAGATTCATTGCCAGAGAAAGCTGTGGAGGCCGTCAATTAATATTTTTAAGGTGGAGGGTCAAGGGTTATGGGAAGATGCTATGAGATTGGGGTTGAGAGGGAAAGATAGATCAGGCTTGATTGAATGGAGGAATAGACTTGATGGGCTGAATGACCTAATTCTGTTCCGACAATTTATGAACAACAGGTGGCTCATAAGAAGTCAGGTGGGAGTCTGGCAGAGGGTGGTAGGTGGTTCAAATCTTTGTACTTGTAATGATCAAGACTTCCTTTAAAGTATGTGGAGCCCAAGTTAACTTTTGTGAGCTCACAGGAATGTCTCTGATAGATCCAGTGAGCTGCCAGATGTTATTATAATGGCTTCAACTGAAGTTACCTCAGCACAGATTTTGAATGCCTGATCTGACAGCTGAGTGTATAGCAAGACAGTAATGTTTTGTGGAGAGAATTAAACTAAATTCATGTACAGATGACAAACGTTGCGTTGCCACTCTGCTTCCGACTCTGCCATTATAACTTTTTTTTCACAAGTATCAGGTATGTCAACTGCAGGTGGGTGGGGCCTTAGAATAAATTAAATTGTTCCGTGACTTCTTACCTCACATCTAAATGCAAATTTGAACTTGGCGTGTGCAAATTAAGTGTTGCCATTAGCAGCAGCATGCGGAATTGGGAGCATCTTCCTCTGCGCCAACTTGAGAACATCTCCATTGCAAGGTGCAGGCTACAATTAGCTACATGGCACAGCCACAATGCTGGGTGCTGATTTGCAATTCCCAGGAGAGCGGGTATGTCTGCCTGCAATGACACAGACTCAGAAATCACTGAACCTCCGGGTGATTCTCATGGTCTGCCAGTATGCGGGTCAAATCTAATGATCTCAGGGATAATGAGATTCCCACCCTCCGTCACTGTCTGCTCACTCAGCGTGCTGAATCAGTTGACTCGGACCTGTCCACAGGCTTGTTGTTTGCATTATATCCTGCTCATTGATTCATTAAAAAGTCTACTTTTGTAATCTCTTTCTGTGTGAATGTAACCACATAAGCACACATCCTGCCTGTGTAACTAAATTTGTACATTTGAAAATTATCTCGCTCTGTTTTATTTCTATTCTCTCTCTTCACCCCCAACCGAGTTCTCTAGAAAAGGGTGTATCCCCCAAACATCCACCCACTCTTTATGCACTGTGTGCATCACCGCTAAACTGTTGAAGCCTGGAGTTAATTAATAGAGTATAATAACTAAACAAAACTATCACAGTCTGTGTATGACCACAAACAAGGAAAATGTTGCTCTGTGACCTTGCATTAGCAAAAGTCGGCAGCTGAGTTTGCAAGAGTTGGGGTAGCCTGTGTTTATATTCACTCTAAGCTTATCAACTTCCTTAGAAGCTCACAAATCTTTCTTTCATCACGAGGCTTTGCCATGTTATGTGGGGGAAGAAGATAAGGAGATGCAAAATGGAGCTTGGATCAAGGGGCATTCACACTGGGACATCTTTTAAATATGTCCCATCAGGCAAATGCATCAGCATCTGCCTTCCAAAGAATCGTTGGACTTGGTCATCAAACGGAATGCAGGACAGCGATTTGTACCTCCTCTGCCTCTCTCAATGAGTCAGAATCTCTCACAGGTTTACTAATCTCGCATAATTCATGGTGTGTCCAGCAATTTGCACAGTGTTAATTAGTGACGAGCAGATCACTACTGACAGGTAGCAGTTATTTTAGAAGAAACATAGAAAGTATTTGGTTTGGAGAAAGTAAAACTAGTTGTAAGGTGTGACAGGGTCCTCTCCCTTGTGTGTCGCTTTGATCCCTTTAACTAGCTGACAAGGGCAGGTGAGGCCAATCATTGGTAACAGCAGGGTCTAATTAGCTGATAAAGGTTGGACACTTGAACCTTGTCAGCCTGCTCCCTATAAAACACAGGAATGCTAGCCAGAAGAAACAATGTGAGGTAAAGAGACAAAGTGGTGTTAGCTGTGCTATGGACCTGCTAGCTGTGTTCCCCCTCGTTCAAGGAAGACTGAGTCACTGGGACAAACCCAAGACCACCAGCGCCACCATGTGATCAAGACTGGACAGCTGGGAAAGAAGCCTGAGCCAGCCTGCTACTCTACCTAATGCTGACTGAGTGGCCGGGGTCAGCCTGAGATTCTTGAACCTCTTCCTGGTCACGCGCACACACGCACACAGAGGCACACACGCACACAGAGGCTCACACGCACACAGAGGCACACACACACACACACAGATGTGCACACACACAGAGATGCGCACACACACACAGATGCGCACACACACACACAGATGCGCACACACACACAGATGCGCACACACACACAGATGCGCACACATAGACATAGATGCACACACATACATAGATACACACACAAGATCACAAGGCCTCCTCCTGTGACGATCGGGAATGAGTTGCCTGGACAACCCTGAGATTGCGTGTTCTCATGGTGTTCTGATGGCGTCCTAATATTTCCGCTTTCCGGAATAGTCTTTCTGCTGACTAGTTAGTATGCAACAAAAGGTTTTTACTGTACCTCTGTATGTGTATCAGTGCTGTAGCACAAGTTCTTGCAAGCTCCTTTTTTAATTCAAAGGAAGTGTTAGATTAACAACTGTGTTACAAGGATTAACATAATGGGCCTGTCCCACTTAGGCGAATTTTCAGGCCTGAAAAACTGGCAACTGGAACGGCGACTGTCAGAGACACACTCACTCACACACACACACTCACACTCACACTCTCTCCCTCTCTCTCTCTTAAAGAGGGGGGGGGGGGGGGAGAAGGAGTGGAGACAACTTTTAAGAAGCCAGAGATACATGGCTGTGAAGCTCGGCGGACATTAACATTACCAGTTGGTTATCCTTGGTTCTGAAAACTACTGCTTATGTTTTTTTCCCCAATGAGCCAATGAAATTTACCGGTCACCACCGGCTACAACCTACGAGAACCTTCGACCTCCTGGCAACCCACTAGGACCTCCTGGTGACCCACCTACGGCTCGCTACTCTCCATGGCAGCTTCATTCTAGTCGGTGCTAATTTTTTCAACATTCTTCAACATGTTGTAATTTTTCAACATTTATATAACATGTTGAAAAGTTCGCAGAGACCATAATGAGGCTGCGACTAGTTCCCAGAATGCGGGAACTGCTCACGACCACGAAGGCGAGTCCTCGGCAACCACCTGCAAACATTTGGCGACTATGTGGCGACTGCATAGTCTCCCGCCGTTGCCTAAGTGGGACAGACCCATAAGTCTTTTGGTTCATTTTCATCAGCAGTAAAGTCAGGGGCTTATGCAGGAATTTAAATTTGATCAGTTTTCGAAAGGCATGTAAAAAATGTAATCATATATGGACAAACCCTTAATGTGTTTAATGGTTATTGGAGGGAGTTGCCATTCCTCCTGGGTACACCCTGAGCAAAACTAGAATCCAAACATTCAAGCTAAGACTTCTGTCCTCTGAACTTATCTTGACTCCGTTCTTCAGCACTTGTGATGCTCCATCTTTATCTCCACACCACCACATGGTACACCATCTATTCCATAGCTGCTGTGCCTCTGATAAGCTTTGAATTTGATATACGGTATTGGCCAGTAATTTTAACTGCATGGAGATCCAGTTGTTCTACACAATGATGATTGATTGTTGCATTTAAAAAGCACTTGGGAGATTTTGACATGCCATACTGCGACTAGATACTAATCTATAAGGAGCTGGTAAGTCGGCCAGCTTAATGGATGTGACGAGTTGTTTGGTTTCTGGTGTAACATTTAAATTAATTTTTGGTTTTATATTTTGCACGTTGTACAAAAGAACGCTGAGTATGTGAAACAGATTAAACATTAGGCTTTAGGGAATGCAATATGTAATTGACTGAAGGTGTGATTTAGGTTGGCAATATTATATGGACCTCATGTTACTGCTTAAGTGTAATGAAGTAGATAATGCAGCCTGAGCCTTGGGTGTTTGTGAATATGTTTGTCATATTTCATAGGAGCGTTGCTAAGCAAAATTTGAAACTGAATCACCTAAGGAAATGCAAGGTGACAATTTGTGATAATTATATACTAACAGAAAGTTTGGGTTCTATTGCATCATTAACCAGAGTTCCGGTAACATTTTACATTTTGCAGTGACGCAAGGTGTTTCACAGAAGCATTCCCAAACAAATTTTAAGATCATCAAAGCATATAAGGAGAGGCGATCAAAACTTTGGACAGGATACATTTTAATGAGGGTCCCAAAGAAGCAGATAACGATAGAGATGGTCAGGGAATTAATAACATCATGTAAGACACAAGGAACTGCAGATGTTAGTTTACATAAAATACATAAACTGGTTTACAGAAGGTGTGGGAGAGGGAGTAGAGCTTCTGCTGTGAGCTTGGGGAATGAGAGAGGAGGAATTGGGCCCTAGGTCTTCCCAAGGATCAAATATGCTGATGGGGTCAATGTCACAGACTATGGCTTCCATTAGAGAGACCTTATTGAGTTGGAAGCGAAGTACTGTAGTAACTCAGCAGGTCAGGCATCATCTCTAGAGAACATGATTAGATGCCATTTTGGGTCGAGACCCTTCTTCACAATGTTCTCCAGAGATTCTGCCTGACCTGCAGACCTGAGTTATTCCAGCACTTTGTGTCCTTCTGTGTATTAACCAATGTCTTCAGCATTCGTAATAAGGTGGATGAGTTGAATGTGCAGATAGCTATTAACGACTATGATATCGTTGGGATCACGGAGACATGGCTCCAGGGTGACCAAGGCTGGGAGCTCAACATCCAGGGATATTCAATATTCAGGAGGGATAGACAGAAAGGGAAAGGAGGTGGGGTAGCGTTGCTGGTTAGAGAGCAGATTAACGCAATAGAAAGGAAGGACATTAGCTTTGAGGATGTGGAATCGATATGGGTAGAGCTGCGAAACACTAAGGGGCAGAAAACGCTAGTGGGAGTTGTGTACAGGCCACCTAACAATAGTACTGGAGTTGGGGATGGCATCAAACAGGAAATTAGAAATGCGTGCAACAAAGGTAAAACAGTTATAATGGGTGACTTCAATATACATATAGATTGGGTGAATCAAATTGGCAAGGGTGCTGAGGAAGAGGATTTCTTGGAATGTATGCGGGATAGTTTTCTAAACCAACATGTAGAGGAACCAACGAGAGAGCAGGCTATTCTAGACTGGGTATTGAGTAATGAGGAAGGGTTAGTTAGCAGTCTTGTTGTGCGTGGCCCCTTGGGCAAGAGTGACCATAATATGGTTGAGTTCTTCATTAGGATGGAGAGTGACATCGTTAATTCAGAAACAAGGGTCCTGAACTTAAAGAAAGGTAACTTTGAGGGTATGAGATGTGAATTGGCCAAGATAGACTGGCGATTGATTCTTAATGGGTTGACGGTGGATATGCAACGGAAGGCATTTAAAGACTGCATGGATGAACTACAACAATTGTTCATCCCAGTTTGGCAAAAAAATAAATCAGGGAAGGTAGTGCATCCGTGGATAACAAGGGAAATCAGGGATAGTATCAAAACAAAAGATGAAGCATACAAATTAGCCAGAAAAAGCAGCCTACCAGAGGACTGTGAGAAATTCAGAGACCAGCAGAGGAGGACAAAGGGCTTAATTAGGAAAGGGAAAATAGATTCTGGACTGATATTTTTGAAATAACTTCAGAAGTTATTAATACAAAACTGGACCCAGACACAAAATTAATAATACTTGGAATATCAGAACAAAGCTTAACACTCACAACAAACCAAAGAAATTTCCTCAACTACAGTATAATAACCGGAAAAAAATTAATATTAAAATTTTGGAAAGGCCCTACAACCCCCACAATTAAAATGTGGATTACGGAAATGTCGGAGACCCTATACTTAGAAAGAATTAGACTTGTCTTAATTGACAAACAAGATCTTTTCCTTAAAATTTGGGCTCCATTCATTAACTATCTGAAGGGATAGATTGGCACAGCACGAGGACCCAACTGAAACTTGAACTCAGGAATAGATGAAAAGCTATACTTTATAACCTACGAACCTATCTCCATTGATGTATTACAGGTAACCCATTCCACCTCCCTTGTTTTTCTGTTGTGTTTTTTTTTTTTTTTTTTTCTTTCTTTTTTATTTGTAACTTTCTACCCTCTCTTTTTCCCTCTTTCTATAAAAAATAAAAACACTAGAAGCAGAAGTAATTGATAATGGAAAATTTTAATAATGTATGACTGATGTATATGAAAAGTTTTTTTACTATAATATGTAACTACATTTTATAATATGTCTACTTCTAATAAATAAATAAAAAAATAAAAAAAAAGATTATGAAAGAAAACTGGCAGGGAACATAAAAACTGACTGCAAAAGCTTTTATAGATATGTGAAGAGAAAAAGATTAGTTAAAACAAATGTAGGTCCCTTGCAGTCAGAAACGGGTGAATTGATCATGGGGAACAAGGACATGGCAGACCGATTGAATAACTACTTTGGTTTTGTCTTCACTAAGGAAGGCATAAATAATCTGCTGGAAATAGCAGGGGACCGGGGGTCAAATGAGATGGAGGAACTGAGTGAAATCCAGGTTAGCCGGGAAGTGGTGTTAGGTAAATTGAATGGATTAAAGGCCGATAAATCCCCAGGGCCAGATAGGCTGCATCCTAGAGTACTTAAGGAAGTAGCCCCAGAAATAGTGGATGCATTAGTGATAATTTTTCAAAACTCTTTAGATTCTGGAGTAGTTCCTGAGGATTGGAATGTAGCTAATGTAACACCACTTTTTTAAAAAGGGAGGGAGAGAGAAAACGGGGAATTACAGACCAGTTAGTCTAACGTCAGTAGTGGGGAAACTGCTAGAATCAGTTATTAAAGATGGGATAGCAGCACATTTGGAAAGTGGTGAAATCATTGGACAAAGTCAGCATGGATTTATGAAGGGTAAATCATGTCTGACGAATCTTATAGAATTTTTCGAGGATGTAACTAGTAGATTGGATAAGGGAGAACCAGTGGATGTGTTATATCTGGACTTTCAGAAGGCTTTCGACAAGGTCCCACATAAGAGATTAGTATACAAACTTAAAGCATATGGTATTGGGGGTTCAGTATTGATGTGGATAGAGAACTGGCTGGCAGACAGGAAGCAAAGAGTAGGAGTAAATGGGTCCTTTTCACAATGGCAGGCAGTGACTAGTGGGGTACCACAAGGCTCAGTTCTGGGACCCCAGCTATTTACGATATATATTAATGATTTGGACGAGGGAATTGAATGCAACATCTCCAAGTTTGCGGATGACACGAAGCTGGGGGGCAGCGTTAGCTGTGAGGAGGATGCTAGGAGGCTGCAAGGTGACTTGGATAGGCTGGGTGAGTGGGCAAATGCATGGCAGATGCAGTATAATGTGGATAAATGTGAGGTTATCCACTTTGGTGGCAAAAACAGGAAAGTAGATTATTATCTGAATGGTGGCCGATTAGGAAAGGGGGAGATGCAAAGAGACCTGGGTGTCATGGTACACCAGTCATTAAAAGTAGGCATGCAGGTGCAGCAGGCAGTGAAGAAGGCGAATGGTATGTTAGCATTCATAGCAAAAGGATTTGAGTATAGGAGCAGGGAGGTTCTACTGCAGTTGTACAGGGTCTTGGTGAGACCACACCTGGAGTATTGCGTACAGTTTTGGTCTCCTAATCTGAGGAAAGACATTCTTGCCATAGAGGGAGTACAGAGAAGGTTCACCAGACTGATTCCTGGGATGTCAGGACTTTCATATGAAGAAAGACTGGATAGACTCGGTTTGTACTCGCTAGAATTTAGAAGATTGAGGGGGGATCTTATAGAAACGTACAAAATTCTTAAGGGGTTGGACAGGCTAGATGCAGGAAGATTGTTCCCAATGTTGGGGAAGTCCAGAACAAGGGGTCACAGTTTAAGGATAAAGGGGAAATCTTTTAGGACCGAGATGAGGAAAACATTTTTCACACAGAGAGTGGTGAATCTGTGGAATTCTCTCCCGCAGAAGGTAGTTGAGGCCAGTTCATTGGCTATATTTAAGAGGGAGTTAGATGTGGCCCTTGTGGCTAAAGGGATCAGGGGGTATGGAGAGAAGGCAGGTACAGGATACTGAGTTGGATGATCAGCCATGATCATATTGAATGGCGGTGCAGGCTCGAAGGGCCGAATGGCCTACTCCTGCACCTATTTTCTATGTTTCTATGTTTCAGTTCTTTTTTTCTACCTTATTGAATAGTATGGATCAGGCACTGGGTTTGTGATGGCTGACCTGGGTGACATGCTGAGTGTTTCTAGCTTTGTGCATTTATATTTCGGATTTTCAGCCTTCATGATATCTTGATTTTAACCAATACTCATTTGTTCTAATTCAAATGACTGGGTCACATTAACTTGTCATAATTCACTAAGTTTTGGCCTGCAGCCTACATAAATATCTCATACAGTGGACGGCAAGTTCTTTTCAGATATCCTTATCTGCTCCCCTGCAAATAAGCTTGTTCAGAATCCTTTGTGTTGTGACCATTACTGTGAAGTGGAAAATTGCTTTAAACAAATAAGGTTGTGAAAGTTCAACTTTAAAAGAGAAATGTAGTTTGATAAATACTGCATTCTAAATGCTGTGAAGCAAGATAATTTCAATTATCAGTATTTGAGTTCTCTTTCTTTGCTTTCACTGCTGGTTCTGTTCTAATGATCAAGTGGTTAGAAGGACATAATATTGAACTGTGCAGTTCAGGTTGTTCTTATTTTCTTTCTGATCTCCTTTGAGTTAGCTAAACTCACCAAGCAATGCTTCTCAAATGACAACTCCCTCTTGAGCAAAGTAGTAAAAATAAATAGGCCAGATTTCTTACTACCATAGTGGATAATTGTACATTTGCCAGCTGAGAACAAGTTTGAGATTTCCTGGTAAGACGCCTCCGTTGCCATGCTGTGAGAATGGAGAGGTTGAGAAGGAGTTTCTTCCCAGAGGCCATTAGGAATGTAAACTCCTATCTCACCAAGGACTAAAACTTTACTGTACCACTCTACTGCTTTTTAAAAAATTGCTGTTTTTTTTCCTTTTTCCTTCCGCCCACAATATTTAATATGAAAAAGAATATGTGATTCTGTTACATTCTGTTTGTAGTTTGTTTGGTTGTTTGTTTGTTTGTCTTTTTGCACAAAGTCCGCGAGCATTGCCACTTTTCATTTCACTGCACATCTCGTATGTGTATGTGACGAATAAACTTGACTTGACGAGATTTCCCTGTTTCAAGATAGATATGGACAAGGAAATCATTTGGGTGATATTAAGCTGAAAATACTTAGCTGGTCAGGCAGCATCTGTGGAAAAATCCCAACGAGGTTTGGAGTTCCTTGCCTCAAAGTTGCTGGTAAACTGCCACTATCTCACATGTGTTCCAGCATGGGCCTTGTGGTGCTGTATTCCACTTGGAATATACGCCACGTTTCAGCATGGCTAAGGGCAACACATGGGCTGCTATCAGGAGGACTAACTGAACAACTTTGAAAACTGATGATTGCAAGCATTAAAAAAAGGGACAGGTTAACAAAACATTAAAAGATAATTTACTTTACATGATAAATTTTAATCTGCAATTTGAGAGGGAGAAGGTGATATCGGATGTGTCGGTATTGCAGCTGGGCAAATGGGACGACAGAGGCATGAGGGAGGAGCTGGCAAAAGTTGACTGGAAAGGGACCTAGCAGAGATGACGGTGGAACAGCAATGGCAGGAATTTCTGGGAATAATCTGGAAGATGCAGGATCTTTTCATTCCAAATAGGAAGAAAGATGCGCCTGTGGCTGACAAGGGAAGTTAAGGACAGTTTAAAACAAAAAGACAAGGCATATAACACAGCAAAGATTAGTGGGAAGCCAGAGGAAGCCAGAGCCTTTAAAGAACACCAGAGGGTAACTAAAAGGACAATACTGGGAGTAAAGATGAAATACGAAGGTAAGCTAGCCAATAATATAAAAAGAGGATAACATGAGTTTCTTCAGATATAAAGAGCAAGAAAGAGGCAAGAGTGGACGTTGGACCGCTGGAATAAAGAAATGGCAGAGGAGTTGAATAACTTTTTTGCATCAGTCTTCACAGTGGAAGACACCAGCAACGTGCCTGAAATTCAAGAGTCATGGGGTGGAAGTTAGTGGAGTGGCTATTACTAGGGAGAAGGTGCTTGGGAAGCTGAAAGGGCTGATGGTGGATAAGTCACCTGGGCCGGATGGACTGCACCCTAGGGTTCTGAAAGAGTTGTCTTTAGCAACCGTAGAGGCATTGGTAGTGATATTTCATGAACCACTAGTGGTTCCAGATGATTGGAAAATTCCCAATATTACCCCGCTGCACAAAAAGGGAGCAAGGCAGAATAGTGGGAAATATAGGCTGTTTAGTCTGACCGATGGTTGGTAAGATTTTAGACTCCATTGTAAAGGATGAGATTACGGGTTCTTAGAAGTTCACGATAAAATAGGCCGAAATCAGCATGGCTTTGTGAAGGAGAGGTCTTGCAAATTTGCTGGAATTCTTTGAAGAAGTAAATAGCAGAGAGTCAGTAGATTTTCAGAAAGCCTTTGATAAGGTGCCACATGTTATGCTGCTTATGAAGGTGAGAGCCCATGATATGAAGAGGCGGATACCAGCATGGATAGCAGGTTGGCTGGATGGCAGAAGATAAAGTGTGGCACTAAAGATGGCTTTTTCTGGTTGGCTGCCAGTGGCTAGTGGAGTTCTGCAGGGGTCGGTGCTGGGGCTGCTGCTCTTTATGTTGTAGATTAATAATTTGGACGAGGGGATTGAAGGCTTTGTGGCAAAGTTTGTGGATGATACGACAAAAGGTGGAGGGGCAGGTAGTGCAGCGAAAGCAGGGACTCTGCAGAAGGATTTGGACAACTTGGAAGAGTGGGCAGAGAAGTGGCAGATGGAATATAGTGTAGCAAAGTGTGGAGTCATGCAATTTAGTAGTAGGAATAACAGGGTAGACTATTTTCTGAATTGAATTGAATTGAATACATTTTATTAGCCAAATATGTGTACATACAAAGAATTTGCCTTGGTGCTTTGCTCACAAGTAATAACACGATATGCAGTAGACAATTAAAAATAAAACATGTGAAGAATGAAATAAAATTAATGCATTATTTTGCCGAATAATTTATTCAACATAATGTTCACCCTCCAGCCAAGTTGGTGAGCAGCTGCTCTTTTGGAGACGAGGAAGTTGACATGAAGGTGTCAGCAAGCAGCTCTTGGCCAAGGTGGTTTGGGCTCAGACTTCAAACTCGGAATGTGAGGATCTGGAGTATGGCACACATTACAATGCAAGATGTTGTGAAACCTCCTTTCAGTCTTTACACACGGCTTCCACAGTTTAACATTGTACATGGTCAAAATGCTCAGTGCCTGACTGGATGCTCCTTTTAGAGTGGTCATGGTCCAGATTTTCTCATGACTCCAAGGAACCCAGCTTTAAATAATAAATCTTATTATCCTCAGCTAGCTTTCTTAATCATAAATGGGATTAATGTTCAATTGCTGTAAATTCCCCATATTTTAATTTTGGCAGGCAAGCATGGATTGCAGTGGGGGTATTCTGAGCTCATAGACTCCTTCTTATAAATACCTGGTGTTTTTGTACAAATACTTTTAGTATAGAGGCTGCTGGACCAGTATTGTTTTCATGTTGATTACTAATATTCTCACCTCTCACCCAAGTGTAGTAATTTGGCAGGTTATTCATTCCCTTCAACACTAATGTTGCTGTCGCCTTAAAGGCAAGTTTATAGGAGACCTTGGAATTTTGTTATACTCAGTAAGGCAAATGATTGAGATTTAACATTTTACAATTGGCCATGAACTAACATGAGTATGGATTGGATATTTGTCAGTTACAAGTGGTTTATTGCTGCCATCATTTCAGATTGTCCAGATGTATTTGTTTTTCCTGATTCTCTCCCCAGAACCTGAAGTTTTTGCTCTTCAGAAGGCTTTTTCTTTAGACAAAAGACAATAGACAATAGGTGCAGGAGTGGGCCATTCGGCCTTCGAGCCAGCACCACCATTCAATGTGATCATGGGTGATCATCCACAATCAGTACCCCGTTCCTGCCTTCTCCCCATACCCCCTATATTTAAGAACCCTATCAAGCTCTCTTGAAAGAACCGGCCTCCAACGCTCTCTGAGGCAGAGATTTCCACAGACTCACAACTCTCTGTAGGGATGTCACAAAAATTGGGAAAGTTAAAAATCAAGCCTGTAATTTATCCCATCAGATAAAGCATAAAAAAAACTTTAATTTGATAACCAATTCACTTTCATATCTTCAGTATAAAAAATAATTATGGTCATTTTCATACTCGGAAATTAGCATCTTGTTCCCTATTGTTTTTCCATTAACTTAACACAAAAGCTGTGATGAGAGCAAGAGCCGTTTACACAGACATGTGTTCAAAATCCTCAAACATCCACTCTCAAAATAATCAAAATCATTATTTTTTGCAGTCATGTCATAAGAACATCTAAATTATCCGTATTTTGTGTAATTGTCTATCCATGATCGATATTTTCATACTAAATATCTGACTAAAAACTTCCACAGTACATACAGATATTGGGGCCAAAATAACTTATTTCACATCATCAGATTAAAATGAAATGACACAAAAAACTAGATAAATAAAATGTTAAATAAACATCCTACATACCTTTTGTTTTGTCCTGAAATTGATTCTGTGATTTTGAAGGTGTTGGTTGAGCCCGACTTTCAAATCCAGCGATCCAATAGACCAGCAACGTTTTGAAAAAAAAAACGTGAACGGGATGACAGAACGAGATTTCTTCTACGTCATAAGCTTGTCGTACGTGGAAATCCCTCCATGACAACCAATGAAAAACCTGCATTTTACTCACCCCCCCCACCTACAACCTCTCGGGTTGCACGCACTGGCAGTGGGCAGATCTAGAGCGCCACTGATCGCGGGGATTGTAACATTACTACTCTCTGTGTGAAAAAGTGTTTCCTCATCTCTGTTCTAAATGCCTTACTCCTTATTCTTAAACTGTGGCCCACGGTTCTGGACTCTCCCAACATCGAGAACATGTTTCCTGCCTCTAGCGGGTCCAAACCTTTAATAATCTTATGTTTCAATAAGATCCCCTCTCGTCCTTCTAAATTCCAGAGTATACAAGCCTAGCTGCTCCATTCCCTCAGCATCTGACAGTCCCGCCATCCTGGGAATTAACCTTGTGAACCTATGATGCACTCCCTCAAATTAGGGGACCAGAACTGCACACAATACTCCTGGTGTGGTCTCACTAGGGCCCTGTACAACTGCAGAAAGACCTCTTTGCTCCTTTAGTCAACTTTGTTGTAGCTTGGTTCCAAGGTTACACAGTATGTATCTGAACACTGTGTGTGGAGATCTGCCAGTTTTCAAGACTTCAAGACCCACTACGTCTCGATATCACTTCCCAGTTTTTAATAGAATAGGAAGCTTGGCAGACTTTTGTTATCCTTAGCTAAGGGAAGGAAGCTGATTCCGCTGGCCTGGCAGGTGACATTACCAAACTTAGTATTGTCTAGGGAATAGGCTGGCATCTTTCTTGTAGTCTCTGGCTAACAATTTACCTGGTGTTTTGATTGGCAACCTAACACTTAGATCCTTTATTGCAAAGAATTATTACAAAGTAATTATGCACACTGCAAATAAACTAAATTAAAAACAGTTATGACAAAGTCTGTACAGTGATGTTGGATAGGAGTAGTTATTATATCCAGTTGTGAAAGGAAACTGATTGAATATCACTTGAATTTAAGTATACCTATTGTCAAGATTTTACTTGATGACAATGTATACTTACTATACATGTATTTCAATGTTAATTGAGATGTCAGAGGCTGTGTTTTGTCCAATTCAACTGATTGTCTAACATCACAATTTGATAGACAGTATATATAAAGTAGAAACAAGGATCTACAGCTGCTAGTTTACCCAAAAGGACATAAAGTGCTGGAGTAATTGAGCGGGTCAGGCATCATCTCTGGAGAACATGGATAGGTGACATTTCGGATCAAGACCCTTATTCAGACTCAATCAAGCAAATAAATTAGGTTGTGTATGCCATTTTGATTCCGTGACTGAGAGGAAAATTTCCAAGAAATATATGTTCACAAGGACACATCAGGTAATTCACTAGCGTGATGAAATGTAAACAAAAGCTGGTCACAAAACATTTTTGAACCGAAGAACTTCTCAGTGTAACTACACTAAAGTGTTTGTGATATGGAATTAGTTTTTCTCGATAGAATAATATATTTGAACATTTTAGACTCGCTCAAACACCAGATAACGAGAAGGGAAATTTTGTGTATTTTTACTCTGGATAGATAATAGACAATAGGTACAGGAGTAGGCCATTTGGCCCTTCAAGCCAGCACCGCCATTCAATGTGATCATGGCTGATGAATTAGATACATTTCCTCCCTCAATTTAGTATATATATATAATGTGTCAAGATGGCTAATTGAAACAACAGCAAATAAAATCCCTTCAATGGTGGGAAACCTATACATAAGTGATGATCAACAGCCAACAAGAGAATTTACTTATGTGCAGTGCTGATCCATTTTGAACCTGTTTAGCACTGGAATTTTGCAGGTGTGCCATCATATATACTGCATACGTTTACATTTTGTTTTATTGTACTACTTTATTTAAGCCACAGGCTCAACAGACTTGTAATATTGAATGGTGCAAAGCATAGCAGGTACTAATTCTTTTTGCCAACTACCCTGATCTCTCCGTGTAACTGAGTCGTATAATGGAGATCACAGGCTTGATTCTCAGCCCCTGAGTCATCAACGATGACCCTATTGGTATTATACTTGGTTTTGGAGCAATCGGGTAAAAGGAAATCAGGCAAGGTATTCCATTCCTTATCGTAATTCATGCTGGAAGTATGTGGATGTTTGGAGGAAATAAGATTCAGCCTCAATTAAATAATGTGCTAAAACTTTCCGTAAAGTCTGGCCACAGGTTGAATGGGCAGTCTGGGCAGATATCCTTGAGGTCAAGGGTGTTTTGTTTCCATCCATTTCTGAGGTAACTGATGAGGTCAATGTAGAAGCCACAGACTCCTTTACGGATGGAGCAGGAGATGCTTGATGGAGGGAGTGGATAGATAAGTTATGAGGAGATATGTGACTTCTTTTGCTGACGCAGGTCCTCTGTGTGCTTCCGATTCCAGGCATGGGTACATCTTTGGATTATTTTCTTCCTCATCCATCTAACAATCTGTTCCCTATTAGAACTTGGAGAAGAGTGTGTTGGGAAATCTGGTGTCAGGGGTGTAAATAATATGACCTGCCTAAGAAGCCAATCAAGTGTAACTCGGACCTTAATGCTGGATATGTTGGCCTTGGAGAGGATATTGATGTTGGTTTAAATACATTTGGAGGAATTTGTGAAGCCAGTGTTGTTGGTATATTTCCAGTGTCTTGAAGTGTTTGACACAAACAGTTTAGGTTTCAGAAGCAATAATTGTTGCTTTCCAGATGATTAATTTTGTGCCCGGTTTAGATTTATTATTGTGACATATATTGAAATATTATGAAAAGATTTGTTTTGCATACTATCCAATGAAATTATACTATAACTAAATATAATCAAGCCAATCTTAAGTACCATAGGTAGAGAAAAATGGATAGATACAGAGTGCTGAATATAGTTCTCGGCATTATAGTGCAACAGTTCAGAGACAAAGTCCAATGTCTCTGGGTAAGGTAAATTGTACCCTAGCTTATGAAAGGACCAGTCAAAAGCCTGAAGGTAGACAAAAATGCTGGAGAAACTCAGAGGGTAAGGCAGCATCTATGGAGCGAAGGAATAGGTAACGTTTTGGGTTGAGACCCTTCTTCAGACTAATGTGGGGGTCAAAGATACTATAGGGTGGGGGGCGGGAAGAAGAAAGGAAGAGGCGGAGACAGTAGGCTGTGGGAGAGCTGGGAAGGGGAGGGGAAGGAGGGAGAAAGCAAGGGCTACCTGAAATTGGAGAAGTCAATGTTCATACCGCTGGGGTGTAAACTGACAATGGAGAAGAAGAAGTTGTTTCGGAGTCTGGTGCTGCGCATATTCAAGCTTCTGTATCTTCTGTCCGATAGGAGTGGGGAAAAGGAATGAGCAGGGTGGGAAAGGTCTTTGATTATGTTAGCTGCTTTCCCAAGGTAGTATGAGTGTAGATAGAGTCAATTGTGGGCAATCAGATCTGTGTGATGGACTGGATTACATACACAACTGCAATTTCTTGCAGTCTCAGACAGAGATCTGAGGTCTTGGTGTTTAAATACTGTTTTCTTTATCTGACCATGGATTATGCTGGTGAATTAAAGGTGACGGTGACTTTCATCATGAATGCCCGCTTTCATTGAGAGGGAAGTGTTCCACCCATTTGTATCCTTCAGCAAAAGAGGCGACGATGTCTTGGGGCACATGCAAACGCAAGCACTCTCTGCAGCTAATATACTATCACCGAGGTTTGAGTAATCGCCCTCGGAGTGCCTGTACCATTGCATGCAGCCGCGAGCGATAATGCATTCAAGAAAGATAGTGAAAATGGGTGATTCTTGGAATGAATTACTTCTGGTCTCTAAAGTGAAATAAAAGGGGTTCCATTTCTGTTTTTCTCTTTCCTGCTGAATTGATCTGGTGCCGAATGTCTGAAGTAAATTATTAAATGAGTCAGAAAATGTTGACAGGCTAAAAGTTTAATAAAGTTTGAAGCTCTAGAGACACTGGCTGGGCACCTCCCAGTATTTTTCAGACAGCCGGAAGATGGTGTCAGTTTTATTTGGAAAGGAAAGCCTCCTCTCTCGGGCATCCTGGCTGAAAGTAAGCAGTTTTTAATCAGATGTTTTCTATCATTGCTCTCAGTCAGCTGGAGTTGCTTGTCTGCCTGTGTGTCATATGATGCTAGAGGGAGGGTCACATGTTGTACTTATTCAAGAGAGAGCGAGTGAATTAGCTGCATGTGGTCACGTGATACTGAGTCTCGGCTGCTGAGCTGTTCCTGTTCGTGCCTTGTGCTGTAGAATGCAGTGAAGTGGAGAGAGAGAGAATCCTAATAGCACAGCTGGGTAAGGTTCCCCAGTATTTTAATGCCAGGAGTTGGCATCTCGGCCCTTTTTGTGTAATGGAATCACAGCTGCAACCCATAGCAGTGGATAGTTAGGTAAGCAGGAGAGAGGGGATCGCTGCTGGCATGTGGAAACGGTAAGTCTGAGCCTTTTCAACTTGCAGCTTCTTTCCTGTGCTGGCAGCAGGGAAGCTAATGCCGTCACTAGTTTTAATGCAGACTCGCACGGTCTCTGACAGGAAATCTATTGGGGGGGAGAGAGCAGGCATCGAGGGGGCTCAGGCTTTCAGGGAGCTTAAGACAAGTAGGATGAGAAACTAGCCTGATGTGCTGTGTTTGTATTTATGTTTTATTAAATACTCAAAATCCTTATGTTGTACCCTATTGTTATTGTTAATAGTGATTGTAAATTACTATTTAGTGATTCACTGCAGAGTGAAAGTATAAATTAGATGCTAATTTGTGACTTGTAATGAAAAGTTGTTCTTCTCATGCCTGCTGATGTGCATAACCACACACAGAGATACGAAGAGTAAAGATTTGAACGTTAAAAAACTCAAGGGAGAAAAGGGCATTCAGACGAATGCATTCCCTCTCAACAGAGGAACACTGATCTTGTCTAATGCCACATAGTGTTGATTTGACTGTTCCTTGTTTAAAGGAGAAGGAGAAATCGTTGCTCTCAGACAATGAACAGTGCACTCCTCATCAGTCTCTGCACTGAGCATGCTTATAGTTTATGTTGGGGTATACTTTCCTCCATTTTCTCCTCTTCCTCCTTGATGTCATTGCTTACTGTAAGAATGCAGATTTGGGAGCAACAAACACCATCCTGTATCATGGGCAAAGGGTCATCCTTCATGCGTGAGTCCAGACAATGAAGCTTAGCAGACTATCCAACTATAAAAGCATGGAGAAACTCAGCGGGTGAGGCAGCATCTTTGGAGCATAGATCCATATGCTCCATAGATATAGAGCATATGCTCCATAGATGCTGCCTCACCCGCTGAGTTTCTCCAGCATTTTTGTCTACCTTCGATTTTTCCAGCATCTGCAGTTCTTTCTTAAACTATAAAAGCATTGTTGCTGAGCCCCTTCCTGCCTTCATTTGTTTTCATCTTCCAGAGTAGAAAGTGATCAGGGGCAGAAAGACAAAATTATTTTTCTCCTTTTTAAACCAGCCAGATATCAATTTAGAATTACTGATGTTACGCTGACTGAGATCAGCCAGTTCACCATTGCCTAAGGACCAAACCTAAGACCTTCTCGTCCCTGCACTGCATTTTGTAAAGCGTTCCCTGACCAAAGGATAGGCCACCTCCTACCTCAGTTACTCTTGTGGCATGTGTCATTATTTAGATTGCTTTTCATCCTATGGTTTGTTATAATGCTAAGAAGATCCACAAATACTTTTTTAACTGTTAATGCAAATATGATTTTTGAATGAGTGCGCTCCTTGTAAAGACAGTAAACCTCAACTTTTATTTCCAAGTACCATAAGCAGTCACTATATTGAAATGTGTAGAAAGGAACTGTAGATGGTGGTTTATACCGAGGATTGACACAAAGTGCAGGAGTAACTCAGCAGGTCATGCAGGATTTCTGGAGAAAAAGGATGGGTGACATTTTGGGTTGGACTGAGTCTGAAGAAGGGTTCTGACCTGAAACATCACCCATCCTTTTTCTCCAGCAAAGCTGCCTGATCCATTGAGTTACTCCAGCACTTTGTGTATATTTTCACTATATTGAAATGTGTCTTTAGGGTCACGTATCGCTTTCAACAGTTCTGGAACTGATTTTAGACCAAAGAGTTGTGACCCAAAACATCACCCATCCATGTTTTCTAGAGATGCTGCCTGACCTGCTGAGTTACTCCAACACTTTGTGTTCTACGCAAGATTCCAGCATTTGCAATCTGTAGTTTAGTTTAGAGATACAGCGTGGAAACGGGCCTTTTGACCAACTAAGCCTGCGCCGACAAATGATAGCCCATACACTAGTTCTGTCTTACACACTGAGAAGCTAATGAAACTACAAACTTCTTGGGAGTGTGGGGGGAGACTAGAGCACTCGGCGAAAACTCAGGTTGTCACAGAAAGAACGTACAAACTCCGTACAGACAGCACCCGTAGTCTGGATCGAACCTGGGTCTTTGGTGCTGCAAGGCAGCAACTCTACTGCTGTGCCACTGCCACCCCGATCTCTTGTGTCTCAAGGAATTTTAAAAGTTTGACCCATCCCTTACCCAAGTCTGAATTCTAAGATTGGTCATTATCCAGTTAACCCAGCAAGAGAAGATCTTCAGGAATGGGAATAGTTTGAGTGGTGGCTTGAGACGGTCACTTGAGACCAATAGCTGCAGAACTATATTTCCACAAATAATCTGTATATTCAGGGGAGGAGGGGAAGGGACACAATTAGTGTGGGTGTAAAATGTGTAACAGAATCTGGATCACAGAATGTTTGGATCTTTCACATCTGTGATCCAGGTATTTAAACAGCTTAGACCACAAATTGAAAGTTCAGTGTCTGTGCTAATAAAAAGCTTTGCACAGTCCAAACACAGTTATCAGCAATCCTTCTTCATAAACAGGCAAAAACTTACAGTACTTAGGAATCTGTATTTGAGACCACATTATGATGGTGTGACAAATAGAGGAAATGTATTTCCAAGAGTCAGTTGAGGCCAGTAGTTGGGTTGGAGGTAAAGAGAAGGTTATATGGCAAGTGATCAACACTTTACTTGGTATGGGAGTGCTTTATGTGGTATATTGATGGGAGCCTTACTCTGCTGCCAACTCATACATCAATATAGCACCTTTCCATTTGACAGGGCACCTCACCAGCTTCTCAACTACTGAATTGTTTTTGCATAATGGTGATTGTTGTAGGGAAACACTGCAGTTAATTTATACAAAGTAAAGTCCATGGTCAGCAATGAAAAGCTGGAAGGGAAAATAATAACTTTAGCATCTATTCCTCTTCATTGGCTGTGTGTAAAATGTAGTAGGTAGATGCTTGGTGAGTACGGGCTAGAGCTCGACTGGTTCATTCAGTAATTAATAACTTTCTGAATTGTGCTGTCTCTGCAGGCTCAAATACAAAGAATGGCCCTTGAATCTGCACCACAGAACATCAATATTTTTAGAAAGGGAAAGCGAAGGGAGAAAAATTGGAGATATTATGGGAATAAAATAAAAAAGGAAAATAATCAAGAGTGACATAAGGAAAGTCTTCTATACACTGCATGCGGTTGAAATCTGCAATGCACTGCCTGCAGATGTTGAAGTAGACTTCAATGCCTTCAAGTGAGAATTGTTTGAATAAATGGTGAATATATAGAGTGAAACTAGTGAATTATACTGGTGGAGGTGACAAAGACATGATAGGCTGAATGGCCACCTATGCAGTAACTAAGAAGCCTTTTCTTGCAGCCATCTGCTCTGAAAAACAAGATGCTCCCTTAAATCACAAATTTCTGAATATTCCAGATTGTAATTATTTTGGTGGAATAATACTACTCTTGACCTTGCAATACTGACCATACTTCCATGATGCAGTTTACTATGGGAAATGAAGGTCATTCATTCAACTCTCCTGTGACTCGTCACAAGGACGAACAATCCAACTGAAATGACATTGAATGTACATTTCTTCCAGCTCATATTCCGATTGTAGTGCAGCTCAAACACACAGCAAATATTCAACCCGATCCAGGAAAAGTAAAATACATTTTTGATGTGGAATATAATAGAGATGTACTAACTGTAGCTATGTATTGACTCTGTAACGAACCAAGTAACATAGTGACTTAATTTAGCATGCACTAACAAGAAGTCCAGGGATTCATTAAAGACATTTTCAATTCTTCCTATAACATTCAATATGTTGCATTTCGGATATCTCAATATCTGCTGTTTTAGCGAGTGCTAGATTTGGAGATTTGTTTGATTCAATAAAAAGAATCAGTGATATCCTTATTTGAAAATTAATTGGGATTTTTAATACAGCAATAGAAATAAATGGCTTAAACAATTTTAAGAAGTGGATAAAATCAAGAAGGCTTTCTTCTGAATTTATTCTTGACGTGGACAACTTTGGCAAGTAGTTTTAATTCCCCATTCCCAGTTGATCTAGGAATTAGTGATTGATTGCTTGAGTGTTTGCTTTTTCGCTTATGTGGTTTGCTGGGCCACTGTCAGAAACTCTTGTAGGTCAAACCTGGTGTTGGTTACCTTTTCAGCAAAAATTACAAATCACTTTTATTTATTTTTATATCACTTTCCAATGAGTGGTTACAATCTGCAACTTGCTGCCTGTAAAAGTTGTCGAAATAGTGTAGTCAGGAGCGGCACAATGGTGCAGCTGGTAGACCTGCTGCCTCACAGCACCGGAGACCCAGGTTCGATCCTGACCTTGGGTACTGTCTGTGTGGAGTTTGCATGCCCTCCCTATCATCGTGTGGGTTTCCTGTGGGTACTCCAGTTTCTCCCCACATCTCAAAGACATGCAGTTTGCTGGTTAATTGGCCTCTGTAAAATTGTCCCCTGAGTGCAGGGAGTGGATGAGCAAGTGGGATAGCATGGAACATGGGTGATCGATGGTTGGCGTGGACACGGTGGATTGAAGATCCTGTTTCCATTCTGTATCTCTAAAAACTAGTCAGGTGTTTTTGAAATAAAATTGGATGGCATTGGATGAAAAGTAACATGAGGAAAGAGCAAAAAAATTGGGCGAACAGAATTGCTGTGCACTCATCAACGACTCCTCCCACAGTTATTAACAACGCCGAAGCCTGTTTGATGAACCTGCCAGCCAGTGATGGATCAGTTTGCCACTGCAAGCAACCAACTGATCATCCTTCCAAACACTTATACACTGGGCATCAGCAGTTTTAACATCACCCCGACCCCTGTGCTCTGCTAGTCATTTGATTAAATGATCAGTGTGCTGGATGACTTGGACTGAAAGTTTGTGCCCATATCTGCACCTGAAAGAAAGATGGTTTTCAACTAGGAGAAGACATGTCTTTGTCAACCACGGACCTTTTAAGCATAGTTGCAGGGCCAGCCGGATCCTCAGTTTCTCCTGGTGGTCAAAGATCTGTGTAAAAGCTGAGGATCCAGTTGGCCTAATAAGCATTTCTGAAATGCTTCCATCATCCAGGAGGAGCTGAGGATCCGGCGAGTAGGATTCCCAGGCCCATAAAGCCCCTTTCATTCAGGAGAAGTTGAGAATCCAGCGTATACTGTACGGGCACCTGATAGATTCCCATCATTCGTCTTTCATAGGGGTAAAGAGAGCGTGGGAATACATTTGTCAGATTTAGTTTAAAGTGGGGAGGAAGGAGGGAATAACACATTTGCTGTTGAGTAAAACCTTTGTGACCCCAATATTCACAGACCAATCCATCATTCTGTTCATTTGTGGCTTGTGACTGTGCTCGTGGAAGCAGCAAAAGATTGTGCTTTTCCAGGAGTCTTTTCCTGATCATACGCATATGCATGCATAAATGTCACCTCTGTACTCTTAGTGTCTACTATGTGATCTGATTGCATTTGAAAGAACAAGGCAAGGCAGAGGCAGCTTGTCCTCATTGCACTCGTCACCGATACATTGTGAAATATGCATCAAAACAGAATTCCACTCGTAGAGTAAGGAAAAGCTTGGTGTGTTGCTGCTTTTCTCATGTTTTTATGTATAACGTTTATGTATAAAGTTTTTATGTATAAAGTTGCATTTAAGTACGGTAATCTTGGTACTTTTTTCCAAAAATGACTTGCAGTATGTGAAATGTGTATGATCGGAATATAAATGAATAATAAAGTGGAGATAGAAACCAAAAGATGGAGTAACTCAGCGGGAAAGGCAGCATCACTGGAGAGAAGGAATGGGTGACGTTTCGGGTCGAGACCCTCCCATTTCTTCTCTCCAGCTTTTTGTATCTATCTTTAAACCAGCATCTGCAGTTCCTTCTTACACGAATAATCAAATGGGATTTATAGACTTATTTTCCTGCTTCTATTCTGACAGCACTTCACTAGAATCGGTGAAAGATCGCATTCTGCAGAGATAGCCTCCATGGCTCTCAACAGCCTTGGTATGTCAGATACACATGATGAATTGGAAAGGACTAAAGACTGTACAGTACTTGAGAGTAGAAAATACATGTTACGAGAGGTGACTTTCTAGATTCTGAGATTCAAAGTGTTGAAATCTTGTCGATGTGAGTTCGAAGTGTATTTGCCTGCTGCAACAGTCACTGCAAGTGAAGCTAATTTAATATGTGTGAAAGACAAATTTTTCCATTAAAAGCGATGATACTGAAATCCAAATTCTCTGATTTTCTTTGCTCTTTGAGCAAAGGACGTGAGCTGAGATTTCAAATGCAACCACATTATGTCCTGCTGAGCCCAGTGTTATTTCTGAATGTGGTTAGGGATTTGGAAGAGGAAGTGCAGTTCCAGCCTATTCTGCTGACTGCATTCATCTGCACAGAGTTTACAATGTCAGATCCCCAGAAATATTTAAATGAAGAGCAGGCTTTGCCTGAGTTAACTTTTTTAAACACGAGCCAAGTTCAACACGCACGTCATATCAACGACTACAGGGTATCAGATGTCTCTCTGTAAACGGCACTGATAATTTCTCTGTTAGCTGGTGAGATGATGTGCTGCAGGTTGACATTGTTACAACAAAATTGAAAGGTCAGTGAGTATTGTATGTATTAGGTTTTCAAACTCCAGCAGAATTTAAAAAATGCTTTTGGTCTGTTTTCACAACTGGGAATAATTACATACCACCCACGACTTGGTACTCCTGTCAGCAAATTCAGTTCTTTCATTGCTGAGCTAATGACTGCTGGTAAATGCTGTGGCTAGGGTGGTGCCAAACTATATTGCCCAATATTTGCGATCCTGTTCTCAGTCTGGGCTGTTTGCTGATCTTGAAAAGAGAACTGCAAAGTCTAGAGAGGGGACTGTGATGCTTAACTCAAAAACTGGGTCTTCGGGTCTCACTTAAGGGAAGGATTTGTTGCGTTTTTTGCATTATTTTGCCTGCTATCATTCGCAGTCATATACTTGTGCTGAAGTGAAGTGTGGAATGGCCATTTTGACATGCCAGTAACTGAGCAACATGCATTAAGGCAGCTTCTTACACTGAATGACTTACTCTGAACTGTTCAATATTACTCCCATTTAAACCATAGTAACCTCTTCAGCATCTACAAACATCTTTAGTTCACGTCTTAACCTCCCTAAATGTAGTAATTACTGTCAAGCTCTTTCATTTGACATCCACATTGGAGAACACAAACACAAGACACAAAATTAGAAAAAAGATTAACAATGCCGGAAATCTAAAAGGGGAACAAGATTTTGGAATTACATGGTAATGGAAAAGACCATCTGGATGAGGAAGAAAAAAACAGATGCCACTGTGGACCCTACTAATCTACTTCTTTAATCAGCTGGTTGTTTAATGTAACATCTAGTCCCCTTTTTCCAATTTGCACCCCTATTGATGAGAGATACAGCATGGAACCAGGCCCTTCGGCCCACTGAGTCCATGCCAACCATCGATCACCCCTTCACACTAGTTCTATGTTATCTCCCGTTCGCATCCGTTCCCTTTGTACAAGGGGCATTTTATAGAGGCCAATTACTTCCAAAACCGCATGTTTTGGGGATATAGGAGGAAACTGGAGCATTTGAAGGAAACCCAAGCAGTAATAGGGAGAAGGTGCAAACACCACACAACAGCTCCTGAGGTCAGGATCAAACCTGTTTTTTGGCACTGTGAGGAAGCAGCTCTACCAGCTACTCCACCTTATAACATGTGTTTTTGTGCCATTCATTTTTATATTAATTGTTGGCAATAAAACTGCTTAGAAAAGATTTGTAATGCAATGGACGTGTCAATGTTTTTTTTTGCTGCTCAATATGTGTTTTGTTGATGATTATAAAAGGCAAATATGTCTTGCCTGAAATTCTCCATGAAGGTTATAGATTGTTCTTGTTTAAATAACAGGTACATTTTGCATTTTGTTTTATTCTTTGCTTTAAGTTTGATAAGAATTAAAAGTGAAACGCAGGATTTGCGAAGGGGAAATCATGCTCGACTAATCTTCTGGAATTTTTTGAGGATGTAACCAGGATAATGTACAAGGGAGAGCCAGTGGATGTAGTGTACCTGGACTTTCAGAAAACATTTGATAAGGTCCCACATAGGAGATTAGTGGGCAAAATGAGGGCACATGATATTGGGGGTAGGGTGCTGGCATGGATAGAAAATTGGTTGGCAGACAGGAAACAAAGGGTAGGAATTAACGGGTCCCTTTCAGAATGGCAGGCAGTGACTAGTTGGGTACCGCAAGGCTCGGTGCTGGGACTGCAGCTATTTACAATATATATTAATGATTTGGATGAAGGGATTAAAAGTAACATTAGCAAATTTGCAGATGATACAAAGCTGGGTGGCAGTGTGAACTGTAAGGAGGATGCTATGAGGATGCAGGGTGACTTGGACAGGTTGGGTGAGTGGGCAGATACATCGCAGATGCAGTTTAATGTGGATAAATGTGAGGTTATCCACTTTGGTGGCAAAAGCAGGAAGGCAGATTATTATCTAAATGGTGTCAAGTTGGGAAAAGGGGAAGTACAACGGGATCTGGGGGTCCTTGTTCATCAGTTCACTGAAAGTAAGCATGCAGGTACTGCAGGCAGTGAAGAAAGCAAATGGTATGTTGGCCTTCATAACAAGAGGATTTGAGTATTGGAGCAAAGAGGTCCTCCCACATTTGTGGGAGACCACACCTGAAGTATTGTGTGCAGTTTTGGTCTCGAAACTTGAGGAAGGACATTCTTGCTGTTGAGGGACCGCAGCGTAGGTCCACGAGGTTATTTCCCGGGATGGGGAGGATTATCATACGTTGATAGATTGGAGTGGCTGGACTTGTATACTCTAGAATTTAGAAGGATGAGAGGCAACCTTATTGAAACATATAAGATTATTGAGGGTTTGGACATGCTAGTGGCAGGAAACATGTTCCCAATGTTGGGGGAATCCAGAACCAGGGGCCATGGTTTAAGAATAAGTGGTAAGCCATTTAGAATGGAGATGAGGAAAGTTGTGAGTGTGTGGAATTATTTTCCTCAGAGGGCGGTGGAGGCTGGTTCTCTGGGTGTTTTCAAGAGAGAGTTAGATAGAGCTCTTAGGGATAGCGGAGTTAAGGGATATGGAAAGAAGGCAAGAATGGGGTACTGATTGTGGATGATCAGCCATGATCACATTGAATGGCGGTGCTGGCTCGAAGGGCCGACTGGCCTATTCCTGCACCTATTGTCTATTGTCTAAATATATAAATAAAGGAATCGGAGAAATTACATTTTATGATTTTCACAGAATAATGGCAGATGTGGAATTCAAACCTCCATTTGCTGTATCAGCAAAATTCTCAATGTTCCTCAGACAAACATCCTTTTGTAATAAAACATTGAATTATCTGACTCGGCATAAATATCACCTTGGGAAATCAGCTTGTTGTACAGATTGAATGTAGAGGAGGGAAAGGCTGGATCATTTAACAATTTAGTTACAACTGGAGACCTGGGAAGCTTAAAGCACGACAGGATTTTCCACTTTCCATATGTAAAATAGTAGCTGTAAACTAATTACCAACTGTGTCCGTAACTCTGTGGTTCAAAGGAGAACAATCATTTATCAGTTTAGACTTTAGAAATACAGCGTGGAAACAGGCCTTTCGGCCCACGAGTCTGTGCCGACCAGCAATCCACCTATACACTAGCAACATCCCATACACTGGGGACAATTTACAATATTTTTACCAAGACCAATTGCTCTACAATCTGTACGTCTATAGAATGTGGGAGGAAACTGGAGCATCCGGAGAAACCCATATGGTCACAGGGAGATGGTTCAAACTCCGTACAGATAGCACCTGTAGTCAAGATCGAACCCAAGTCTGTGGCACTGTAAGGCAGCAATTCAACTGCTGCGACAGTGCGCTCCTACATTGTTATCATGTCTGACAAGATAGAAAAAGCTTTGCAGAATAGAGCAAGGGTCTGGAAGAACTGATTAGTAGAAAAGTGAAAAGCAATAAATGTTGTAGACACCAAACTGGGTTAATGTCCACAGTTATTTTACACTTGTAATTCGTTGGCCTCACTTTGTAGTGCAGCTAAATTAATAGTTTTGATGGGATCATCTCTGTGTACTAGAGAGAAATCTCTCCTTTTCTGGCCACAGAACAAAATATTATTTCAAGTTGACCTTATAGAATCTGATCTTGTTTTATTTTCTCAAGCTTAATCTGCTCTCACTATATCCTTAGATCTGAATGAAACATAAGCATACTTTTCGGTAAGAAAGAACTGCAGAGGCTGGTTAAAATCAAGGGTCTGAAGAAGGGTCTCGACCCGAAACATCACCCATTCCTTCTCTCCAGAGATGCTGCGTCACCTGCTGAGTTACTCCAGCGTTTTGTGTCTACCCATACTTTTCGGTGTTTATTTTTCTTCTGTTTGCCCATTACACATTGTACAGCAATGAAAGTTAATTTTGATGAAAAAGAATCACTTCCAATCATACAAAGTGTACTCGGTCATGGAGGCTAAGGAGGTATAGTTTACAGCACTGGGAATGTTTGGGAAGAGCTATTCATTCTGAATATGATACATCTGAAGGAATATAAGAGGCCTTTGGATATGCTGGGGGGGGTGGGGGGGGGGGGGGGGGGGGATATGGATTATGTGCAGGCAGATAAGAGTTGGTCTTGGCTTTATGTTTGGCTCGGACATTATGGGGAGAGGGGCCTGTTCCTGTTCAATACTGTTCTATGTGTGCACCTTCGGCAAGTCTAGAGTGGTTAGAAATTTGGAGAGCAAACTTGATTGCTTGGTACAGATTATTAATGTTCCTATTTGCAGTTTTGATTGTGAATTGTTTTAACTATATTGTCGTGTAATTTGTATTATTTGTTTTCTTAAATTGTACAGTTCATTTGGACGTGTGCAGGGATAGGAAAGGGTTAAGAGGGATATGCGGGCAGGTGGGACTAGCGTAGATGGGACATCTTGGTCGGTATGGGCAAGTCGGGCTGTAGGGCCTGTTTCGGTTGTGCATGACTCTATGACTCATTCCAAGTATGAACTGATGTTGTACCTGGTCCTACATTTATTTGATACTCTGTCTAGTAGAGTGTGGATTATGCATTCGAAATAATATGATGAAGAGCTGCCTCAGATCAGTGTACAGAGATCCTAGATTTCTGGCAGGTTTGTTGGGATTTTCATTTATAGGACAGCTTGACAACACTTTGGACTTCTGTGATCCCTGGTATTATTCCAAATAGTATTGTGAGGGCTGCTTAAATATTTAGTATTACATTAAAATTGAAAGCGATCACCCTGGGAATTCAGTTTAATAAGAGTGGTAGGAGAGGGTAGTCGCCAAAGGTGGTTGAAGGAGGAGTGAAAGAAGAGGATTGGCCAGTCCTCTCCACCGTGTCATTTGAAGAATAACACACATTTTGCTGTGTCCAAGGATGTGGTCACTGAGGTCTGCCAGCAAGCAGAAGTTCACCATCTCTGTGGAGACAGCTCTGCCCTTGGAGTTGAAGGTTATTGTACCAAATCCCAAATTTCTTAAGCTACTGAATCTATCCAAACAATGCAGGCTAATATTTGCACCTTCCTGCAGTTTGTAGGCTTGCACTTCATTCACTATAAGTTGGCTCCTCTTGCAAATAACTCCCAAAGTGTTGACATAATTAGTCTCCAATTGCCGCCTTCACATCTTCTTCAGTGCTGTCTATATCTCCGGCCAATGGAGTGAAAGACTCATACAGCACGGAAATAGGCTCTTCAGCCCACCTTGAACACCCTGACCAAGCTTCCCCCATCTACAATATCCCCATCAGCCTGTGTTTGGCCTATATCGATCTAAACCTTTCCTATCTATGTTCCTGGCCAAATTATGTTTAAATGTTGTTCTAGTACCTGCCTTAACTACGTCTTCTGGCAGCTCGTTCCATATACCCACCACCCTCTGTGTGGAAAAGTAACTTTTATGGTTTGGCTACTTTCTTCTGAACTTTACTTCTCATTCTTAATGTTTACAGAATATGCTAATGCTCCAACTGTACAGGTTGTCAAACTCAAGACATCCATATCCATTCAAGCTTCCTATGATCTCAGTGTTAGCTTCCTGGTTTCACCACAGACATTAAAAAAACCCAAATGGATTAAAACGTAGCTTTTCCAAGTTATTTGACATGGATGCCACTGAATTACTTTAATGAAAATGAAATCCATTAACTTTAATTGATGTGCTAGGTGGGAGAAAATAATCAAGATCGACTTTTGACTGAATCTAAACCATGATCTATGTGTATGTGTATATTTTGGGAATGTGTCAAAGTGTGATGACTTGACTTAATGCAGCAGAAGCAATGTGGCACATTGCACCTTTGCTAATCCTTTGATAGAGGTGGGAACTAATCTCAACCATTTTACTTGTTCCCCATGACCCTGCAAATGGTTTCCCTTCAATTATTAATACATTGCTAAGGCCCTGTGTTTTGAAACATTTTATGATTCTGCACATCAAGGAAACGAATTCCAGGTAAATGAACAATCCAGTAAAGTACTGGTCATAGGTTGAAGTTAATAACTCTGACTGGACATCATGCAGGAGATATGATCATGTGATATTTTGTCATGAGACATTTGGTATTGCCATTGGTTTATTACTGTCACGTGTGCTGAGATACAGTGAATAGCTTTGTTTTGAGTGTTATCCAGGGAATTCATACCATATACGAATACATTAGGTAGTGCAAAACAGAGTACAGAATATAATACAGCTGCAGAGAAAGTGTAGATAATGCTCAAGGTCTGCAACAAGATTGTTTGAAAGATCAGAAAATGTATCTCTTGTATGTGAGAGGTCTGCTCATGAGTCTGATAACTGCGAGGAAGACTCCATTCTTGAATGTGCTGGCATGTGCTTTTAAGCTTTTGTATCTTATACCTATACGATACAATGGCACTTTATTGTCAGACCGAGGTCTGAAATTTGTTTTTGCATACAGCCATACAATAAAATAAAGAAAAGAACATAACACTATTGTGAGTCCAACATAAAACATCCCTACACAGCAGAATCAAAAAGTTTCTCACTGTGAGGGAAGGCACCAAAGTCAGTCATCTTCCTCTGATGTTCATCCGTGGTCGGGGCCTCCGGAGCCCTCCGCAGTCGCCGCTTCGGGTGGCCAGCCGCTCAGGCCCACTCCCCGGGATGTTGGAACTCCGACGTCGGGACTGGAGGATATCCTCGGCGGCTTGGACCTCCGAATCGGCCGCTTCCCACCGGAGTCTGCGACTCCCGACGTCCCCAGGTCGCGCCGGGAGGAGATTCACTCTGGCGGCCCTCGGCAAAGGGCCCCAGGGACTCCGCGATGTTGGAGTAAGCGCCGCCTGCGTTGGGAGCTCCGCGAACCAGAGCTCTGCGATGTTGGAGCTCCGGAGCTTCAAACGGCGATCCAGGTAGGTATCGCCCGTTCCGCGGTGTATCCAGCGTCGCGGCGCTGCTTCCGAAGCTCTGGTCCGGTCCCCGTTCTCCGGTAGGAAAGGCCGCTCCGATCCAGTTGGTAGGCCTCGAGGAGGGGGGCGAGGACGCGACTTGGAGAAATAGTCGCATCCTCGCCAGGAAGCGACTGGGAAACGGTTCCCCCCTTACCCTACCCCCCTCCCCCACATAGAAAAACGAAAGAATCCCTAAAACAAACTGTTTAGACAAGATGAGAGAATGGAGAAGAGAGGATGATTGGGTTGCGAGTGGATCTTGGTTATATTAGCAGCTTACCTAAGGCAGCATGAGGTCCAGAATGTTTTGAAACATTTTATCCTGCCTCCCCGTTCTCTGCCCCTACCTCACTAATCTCTTCAACTCCTCATTGTCCCAAGGAATTGTCCCCTCCGCTTTGAAAACTGCTGCTGTCACACCAATCTTAAAGAAACCTGGTCTTGATCCCTCCTCTCTCATTAACTACCGCCCAATCTCAAACCTCCCCTTTCTTTCAAAAACCCTGGAGCATATCGTTGCGTCGCAACTTCATTCCCACCTCCTTGCGTATAACCTACTTGAACCCCTCCAATCTGGCTTTCGCCCCCTCCATAGCACAGTTCTCTAGATTTCAATAACTTATTTGCATTACAATTGATTGTGCAGTTAGCAGGAATAAGAATAGTGACCAGCTTGGGTATGTGCAGCACAATAACAGTATAGTATCTGTTTGATCAAGTGTAGAATATGTTCCTTTACTGCTAAGCAACTGTGGCACCAAAATCAAAATAAGACACTATTAGTCTCAAGTATGGAACAGGTCTACAGGCCGGGGCCTCTTTGCACTGCAATGGAGTTGGAGCTGTTAATGCTGACACTGGCACTTTTCCCGACTCAGATGTCTGGGGAGTGTGGTGATCTCTAAAATGTTGGTTCTTTAGTATGATTCAGATCATCACATTCCTGTGGGTTGCAGCTCACTGGAAAGACTGCCTGTTGGAGTGTGGATTTTTATTTGGCTATCTTCCTGGCTTCCACTTCCTGGGCACTGACTCTTTGTTATGGACTTCCATATGTGCAGACATTTCTTCTGCATCAACGTGTTTCAACTTAGATAATGAAAGAACAAGGATTGAAAAGTAATATACAGTAGAGATATCATAAAAAGATTAGTTCTGTCTTAATTGGACATTTTACTTTCCTTCTAAACCCACAAGTTTTAGAATTTAACCTTTTGGGATACAGCATGAAGACAAGCCCTTAGGCCCACCAAATCCACGCCGACCAGCGATCACCACATACACTGGCACTAGGGACAATTTACAATTTTACCAACGCTAATTAAGCTACAAAACTGCACGAATTGGAATATGGTAGGAAACTGAAGCACCCAGAGGAAACCAATGCTGTCACGGGGAGAAAGTCCAAAATCCGTACAGACAACATTCATAGTCAAGATCAAACTTAGATTACTGGTGCTGTAAAGTAGCAGCTCTACCGCTGTGCCACTGTGCCGCCTCTAAGTTAAAAAATATAAAGTTATGACTGGTGAACAACTGATAAATGTGTAAGCATGCTGGACATATTTAAAGGTCTCAAAATAAATAAATCTCTGGGTTAGATGGTGTTTATCCCAGGCTGTTGTGGTAAAACCTACAGAATCATTCAAGAAACTCTTAGATATGATAGTGGGATGAAGTTTTTTTTTTAGGTGAATGAATTGAGGTGGGTTCAAGGATAAATTGGACTCGATTGCTCACTGAATAACATCTCAATGTTGAATAATATATCAATGTAGATGTTTTATGAAGTGGGAGATAAGAAGACCATAAAAAATGGAAATCAGGTGACACCATTTGGGTTTGAAAGGTCTGCAGGTTGTACTATGATTGAACAATATTGTATAAGAAACTTGCTAGTTTTGAGATTTAAAAAAATAATGCATATGAATAGATTACATTGTTGTTATCCTAGGTTTTGCCAAAACGTAGATGTAAGGAGAACAAAATGGTGGGTAGATTTTGTTTAAATACTGTAGCTGAATTGTATGTGTGCAATAAAATTGGCAGTAGGTGTTTAAATAATATGTGAATCATTAATCTTATGCTTCTAGAAAGTATCAAGCAAAATACCATTATTTTGGGGTACTATTGTACAACATGTATTGAAAACATTAATATGTAGTGTGGTGTCCATGGTAACTAAAAGTATGATATTCAAAGGAATGGTAGTGGTAGGTATGGGTGGAGAGGACAATTGGATGAATATTACACAAGGCCGTGATGTCCTAATGATCGAACAGCTTGTCCAAACTCACTGCCTATGTGAACGTGTGATGAAATGAGCTGCAAGAGTGTCTTGATTTCTTTATTGATCTTAATTGATTTGCAATAAATAAGTAAACAATCCCAAAGGTCTTGAAAAAAATTGTCTTTTATATTTTTTTTATCTGATAAAATCTCTGCGGGCTATAATTGCTCTATATTTATGCATAGGTATGAGATCAGTGACCAGGTAGATTGCAGTACATTTTAATGTTAAGATGACTAAATTTTATTGTTGCCAGCTTTAATTTAGTTTTAGGTGTGTTTATTAGAAATTGAAACCTGACTGAAGATTTTATTCAATGGACGATACCAGATTTTGCCAAACACTAATAAAAACTGGGGGGAAAAACACACCTAAATTGAAAAAGATAAATAACAAAAAAAAACTCAGCCTAGTTATACTTGAATGGTCAGATGACAATCTATTCAATTGTATCAGATACTGCTTAGCAGCTCCTGTGTAAATGTATTGGTTTTGTATTTGACAATTGTTATACTTCACAATATACTGAGCAAGACGATTCTTCCATTTTCCACTTGTGAAGGAAGTTGTCACACCTGTGAAGGTACCTCGGTTCTTTACCCCCTGTGAGTCGGGACTCGGTCTCCGAGGCATCCAATATACCAGTGATATCCCTCTTTAAATATATTTCGGTATAATTTTCAACCTATTTCTCTTGTATTTCTCTCTTATCCCCTTTTTCCTTGTTCCTATCATTAGAGATATCTATTTCTATTCTTTGCTCTCTCTCGATCTTGGTCCTTCTCATTTATGTCCCGTTTTTTTTCTTCTGGATATGCTACCTTGTTTTCTAAGCTTCATTATTTCCCCCACTTCTCAATTCTTGTCTACTGTCTTTTCTCTGGCAAATTCTTTACTTGAGGAAGAGAGGAGACATTTATTTAGCAAGAGGGTGGAGAATCTGTGGAATTCATTACCATAGACAGCTGCGGACACCGACATTGAGCGTTTTTAAAGCGGAAATTGATGGATATTTAATTAGTAAGGGTGTCAATGGTTACAGGGAGAAAGCAGGAGAATGGGCTTGAGAGGGAGAAGTAGATCAGCCACGATCAAATGGTGGAGTAGACTCAATGGGCTGAATGGGCGATTGGAGTGGTTCGTCCCACTGGTCTGGATGCATCACAGATATTCCTTTCTATCTTTCTACCAGGGAGCAGAAGCAATCTGTTGGGAACCAATGTTTGGTCAGTAACCGAACACTCAACACCTGGAAGGAAGCTATGCCAATGGATGATGAAGCTGGCTCTGAGCTGCACTCAGCAGATGCTGAACAGAACTCAGAGCCCATGAGTGAGGAGATGCTTCGCAATGCATATCACCTTTCCCGGCTACGGAGTTCTTCAGTAGAAATACGGGAGAAAGGGGCTGAACGGCTGAAAGAGGAGCTGGCAAAGGCACAAAGGGTAAGTGGGCACAGCCCCCGAGGTGGCAAAGGAATTTCTTCAACTATTTGGTTCACCACACTGGTTTTATTGCGACCCTCAAATGGTAGCAGTGCATCCCTCTCTGGATGGAGCTGCACTTTAATGCCCATTTGGTTATATTGGTGAAAAATAAACTATTTTAACCGGTTGGCATATTAGGGAACACACTGTTGAAATCACACATGTAAAGCTACATAGCTGAAAGCTTACTGCCTGTAAATTATTTTGTGTAGTTTTGTCTTTTAAGTTTTTTAGGAAGTGGAAAGTGAAATTGTATGGACAGTTGTATTGTGTCATTACATTATACCATATGATTTATTTATCCTGATGTGATTTTGAACATTTTCATTAAAGTTTTGTGTGTCAATCTTTTGACTCACCAAAACGTGTGTGTGCGTGCGTGCGTGTGTGTGCGTCTGGAGAGACACCATCGAGGCAATTAAAAATCTCTCTCCTTCCTATCTCTCTCTTCATATTTTTTGACCAGTTCTCTCATTCTCTCATTCACTTTCATCACTTTTCTCTCTTCCCCCCCTCTCTCATCCCCCCCCCCCCCCCTCCACCCCTCTCTCTCCCCCCAGTGTAGGCCATATTGGTCAGGTCTTTAAGGCAGTATGAAGGAATAAGGGTTGGGGGGGGGGGAGGGGGGGGGTGATAATCTGAGGTTCATTATCTGACAGCATGGTAGGAGATTGGGGTATAGCAGAAATCCTTACCTGAAGGTTTATTGTGGAGGGGGGGGGGGGGGGGGGGGGGGGGGGGGGGGGGGTGAAGAGGGATTGTGAGGGTCCAAGTTTTGAGTGAAACAACAGTTGGGATGTTGGTGGCATTGTGGGAAGTCTAAAAAGTGAAAATGCCAGACCTAAAGTAGTCCACAGAAGCCATTGTGAAACTCTTGAGAACTTTGGTTTCCTAATATTGTATTAATTCGTTAAATACTCTATAATTTAAAACCTTGTTTACCAATATGATTAGCACTAAGATTTGCATTTTATCTCCATAAAACTCCAAAGAGCAGTATCTCATAAGATTTGACAGAAATACAGTTGCTGTATTAGAAATGTCAGCAATTAGATGAGATGTAATTAATAATTGCCCTGCTCATGAATGTGTTTTCTGTAATTCTTTGAATTACTGATGATTCTCCAATTGTACTATACCCAGAGCACCATAACATTCAATCAGGCTTTGTGAGATGAATGACTTTATATTGAACGAAAACTTTGGTAATCTGTGTAAGCATTTGTGTCATTATATAAATTCATAGTGTACTACTCCGCCGGTGCCAGAAATCTCTGCAATGTGGGCAGCAACATGTTTTGAAATACAAATCCATCTTTGCAGCCGACCTCACAGATGCAGTTCAGTGAGAGAATTTTCACATTCTAGATGTGACAAACATCAAATAGGAGATAATTGGGAAATGTGTCTGTTTAGTTTACCACCTTACATAATCACGCATCATTAAAGTCCTTTGTGCAATTTGTGTGAAATGAATCGAATCTCAAGTGGGGCAGGGACTCTCTACATCAGGGCAGGGGGAATGTCTGTCTCCAACAATCTATTAGTTTTAACAAACTGTTGAATTTGACTGGAAATGACTGAGCTCAGTCTGAAGAATGGTCTCGACCCGAAACTTCACCTATTCCTTTTTTCTGGAGATGTTGCCTGACCCGCTGAGTTACTCCAGCATTTTGTGTCTATCTTTGCTGAATTTATAGATGCCCGGCTCTGGTTGTCCATGTAATCAAATCCTATGCAAATGTTTAAACAAGGAAATTCAGATTATGGTTAACCAAGAAATACTACAATGCTGGTTAAATGCTGGAACCCGAAATATCATCTGCCCATGTTTCCCAATGACGCTGTCTAACCCCAAGGAGTTGCTCTAGTATTTTGTGACTCTCCTATGTAGATGTGTCCATCTGGTTTGAAAGTGTCAAACAATAGCACTGCTACACACCACAAATGTGTAATGCATCAATGGTCATCTTTCAAACAGTTAATGTAAAGAAAACAATTAAACTTTTGGATCTGCGAAGTTCTTGGCACCCGTGGAGGATATTCAGCCCATTGTATCCATACCCAACATTTTTAAAATTCAAAACTTACTAATATCAATTCTTTTGGGGAAGAAGTGAGGACTTAAATGCTGCTGCCAATCTATCAACCAATATAGTTGATTGCAGAAGTTAGCATTTATTGAGCTAAAAAAAAAGCTCTATTACAGGAACTAGTCATTGCAGCTATAATGTGGTAGTCTATTACAGTATAGATCTAGTAAAAACAGAACAGTACATTGTGTGTTAGTGTATACTGCTCCCAGCCATTTAAAACAGTGTATTGTGTAATCTAATATAAACTTAGATATGGAAGATACTCCTGTTACAAAATGAGAATGCTGTAATTGTTTGATTTTTTTTCCTTCCACTCTTTATGTTTTCATTCCTATTTGGGTACCAAGTGATACTGGGTACACAATTCACTGATGCGGTCAAAAATGGTCAGTTGGCAGAAGTGGTTTAGACAATGATTGCTGTCAGATATTTTGACATTGCAGCAGCATTTGTTCCTGTTTTCACTTCGTGCCCACAGACATGGGCGTTTAACCAGAATGTGTTGAAAGATAAGTGTTTGGAGCATGTGCAAGGGCTAACTGTTCCATTCTACTTACCGCATCAGGCAATGGTGCAAAGGCCAAATACCTACATGCATTCATGCTTGATTATTTAGGTTCGAGCGTGGATGTTCCTTGTTTTTGTACCTCAGGAATATTTTAGAAGGTGAATTTACATCCCAGCCATTTAATAAATCGGCCAATGATGGAGGTACGTGTTATCGCCATTTAGTATATTTTCATTTAGAGATATAACCCTTCAGCCCACCAAGTTTGCACTGCCCAGCGACCTCCTTTACACTATCGCAGGCTATGCACTAGGGACAATTAACAGTTTTTACCAAAGCCAATTAACCTACAAACCTGTACTTCTTTTGAGTGTGGGAGGAAACCGGAGCATGGGGAGAAAACCCACATAGTCACAGGGACAACATATAAACTCCGTACAGACAGCACCCGTAGTCAGAATTGAACCCGGGTCTCTGGCGCTGTAAGGCAGCAACTCTACTGCTGCGCCATTGTGTGACATGTCTTTATCTTGTTCTTTTGTCAGGAGTTGAAGTTGAAGGATGAAGAATGTGAGAAGCTGTCTAAGGTGCGGGAACAGTTGGAGCAGGAGCTGGAAGAGTTGACAGCCAGTCTCTTTGAGGTACTGCTAGCAATACAGTCTCTTGCCAGTTTTGTAGTGCCTGTTTCCCTCATCAATTGATGCATGAGGTCCCCTCCCCATCCGTGTGTCCCCCCGTCGGGCATGGCCAACAGACCCTTTTCTTGGTCAGTGATTCAGTGTGTGAATAGTTCCACTGATGAAGGTGAGGTTGACAGTGTACATCTTCCATACTAAAATTGAGAACTATTTAAACACAACAGACATTGTTCCCATTCTTTAATTTCTATTTTTCTTCTAAACAGGAAGCACACAAGATGGTGAGAGAAGCAAACACTAAACAAGCTACCGCTGAGAAGAAGCTTAAAGAAGCTCAGGGAAAGGTAGGTGACCTCCTTTCAGATGACCCGCAGATTGATTTGCATTCTGTAGGGCGGTTCGGAAGGATAAATACCATGGAATGTTCAGGGTGTGCTGGCCTACATTTTCCCAGGAAGAGATGCCCTACATTTAGATATTATCACTTGGCCATGAAGTGGCAGATACATGTCGGCCTGCCTAGTAAGAGATGTTTCTCTAATGTGTCAGGTACTTGCCTTATATTAATTATCATCACCATCTAATATTGATTATGACACAGTGGCGCAGCTAGAAGAACTGTTGCCTCACAGCAACAGAGACCTGGGTTTGATTCTGACCTCAAGTACTGCCTGTGTAGAGTTTGCACGTTCTCCTTGTGACCGTTGTTGGTTTCCTTTAGGTGTATCAGTTTCCACCAACATCCCAAAGACTTACGGGTTTATAGGTTAATTGGACCCTGTAAAATAGACTCTACTGTGTGGGAGTAGATGAGAAAGTGGAATAGCATAGAACTAGTGTGAACGGTTAATATTTAATTGGTGGGGACGGTTTTCTGAATAGATAAGGAAGTGTGAGGTGTGAAAACTGGACGAAAGGAATGCCAATCAAGGAAAATGAATTTGATCTTTGTTAGTTGGGAGACGGTAACAACAAAGCAAACTGATAAAATGTAGTCGGAGACAGTAAGACTGGTCGGAGAACTGGGAAGGGGGAGGGGATGTAGCGAGAGGGAAAGCAAGAGCTACTTGAAGTTAGAGGTCAATGTTCATACCACTGGGGTGTAAGCTACCCAAGCGAAATATGAGGTGCTACTCCTACAATTTGCACTGGGCCTCACTCTGACAATGGAGGCGGCCCAGGCCAGAAAGGTCAGTGTGGGAATGGGAGGGGGAGTTAAAGTGTTGAGCAACCGGGAGATCAGGTAGGTTTAGGCGGACTGAGCAGAGGGCAGACAACACATGCCGAATCTACGCTTGGTCTCGCCGATATACAGGAGTCCATGTCTGGAACAGCAGATACAGTAGATTATGTTGGAGGAGGTGCAAGTGAACCTCTGCCTCACCTGAAAAGATTGTCGGGTCCTTGGACGGAGTCAAAGGTTCAAAGGTTATTTATTGGTCACATACACCTAGGTGTAGTGAAATGCTTCTTGCCAATGCAGCACATAAAGAAAGAATACAGACATAACATTAATAAAAGATTTAAACATAAAGAACATCCCCCCACAATGGCTCCCACCATGAGGGAAGGCACAAAGTCCAGTCCCCAACCCTAGTTCACCCATAGTCGGGCCTATTGAGGCCTCCACTAGTCGAGGAGGGAGGTATAGGGACAGGTGATGCATCTCCTGCGGTTGCAGGGGAAAGTACCTGGGGAGGAGTGGTTTGGGTGGGAAGGGACGGGTTGACCAGGGAGTTGCGGAGGGAACTATCTCTGTGGAAAGCAGAAAGGGGTGGAGATGGGAAGATGTGGCGAGTAGTGGGATCCCGTCGGAAGTGGCGAAAATAGTGCACCGCCACTGCCACCGACCTTCACCGCCTCCCCAGTGCACTAAACCGCTGTTGCCGCCAACTCTTGCCGCCTCCCTGGTGCCACCGCCGATGGCCTTCACCGCTTCCCTAGGGCCACAACCGCTGCTGCCACCGACTCTCACCGGCTCCCTGGGGCCGCTGCCGCCGACCTTCACAGCCTCCCTAGCCATCTGCTGACTGGGGCTACCGACGCTTAGTCCGCTGACCCAGACTCCAGCCCCCTGCGGGTCTCCACCAGCGACTCCACCGAACCTCGCCACTCCACCACCCACCAGCGCCTTGCCCGAGTTCCAGGCTCAGCACCGGGTCCACAGCCTCCATGACGCAGTCTACAACAGCACGTGGTCTGACTCTGCTGGGTCCTACTGCTCCCCCCCCCCCCCCCCCCCTCCTACAGGGAACCTCAGTGGGGGTTCCACTGGTTCTTCTGCTTCCCCCTCTTTTAACCAGGTGGCCCCAGCTGTCCCCACCCATACAATAGTCTTCTTGCCCCCCCCTCCTCTCCGAACACCCACCATTCCCTCACCAGACCCCGCCTGGGTTTATTCACCTGCCCTCCTCCGACCCCAATCTCTACCATTGCCGTGTGCTCACCATCTTCATACCACTTCAAGCAGTGTGCAAGGCCACAGCAACCATTTGCTGTGCTTTAGTTCAAACCAACCACCACCAGCAACTATCTGCTGTGCTTTTTCAAACCAACCACATTTTCATTTTAAAACCACATTAAGGGCACTTAAGGTCAGTAAAACCACACTCACAGTTTAGTAGACATGTGTTCAGTGTTAGTCACAGCTCAGACTGAGAGACGTGACCCTCTCACTTCCCCCATCTTGCAGACTGACTGAGGCATTCAACACTTACGGGTTTTATAGTCCCTCCGGAAGGGGCGTTGCCTTCAGAAGAGAGAATCTCAGCATTTTTTAAACACTAATAACTCTTTTATTTTTCATCGATGGGAAAAATCCTCTTGTCCTGCGCAGCGGAGGGGGTCTCTGTGTAAGATGGCCAAAAATCACAGCCATAAGTGGCAGCGTTTTTTCTAAAATCAATATACAGAACAACAGGAAGTGGTCAAGATCATACTTTTAGTAATATAGATAGATATATAAATTTTCAAAGATAAAAAGGAAAAAGACTACACAAAAAACACAAGACATTTGTACAAAAACACAATTGGGAAAGAAAACTCCATGGTAGTACAAGAAGTGGTCCATAGTGTTCTATTGTCAAAGTAGAATTAGGGTTGTGTGGGTCGATTCAAGACCCTGATAGTTGTAAGAAAGTAGTTATTCCAGAACCTGAGGGTGTAGGACTTCCGAATTCTGTAGGCCTGATAGGAACAGTGAGAAGAGGGCATTAGCCAGGTGAAGGTGATCCTTGATGAGAGATACCACCTTCTTGAGATGCACCTTATGTAGGTGGTTTCAATCATGGAGTGGGTTGTGACCAAAATGAACCAGGCTAAGCCCACCACATTCTGCAGCCTCTTATAGCCCTGTGCAATGGAATTGCCATTCCAGACCATGATGCAACCAGTCAGGATATTTCTACGTTCAAATCGAGTCGAGAATGATGAGAACACTTTCTCCGCATGACCATTATGTGCAGTCCCCGTGAATCTTGCTGCCTTTATACCACACTAATTGAGACCAAGTTAATCGTCACTTGATAAGTTACGTTAATAAATGAAAGATCTGTGTTAATCCATGATGGATTGATTACATTTTGATTACTGGCACGGTGTTTTGTTCAAGGTGGTTGATTCCATTTATAGGTTTTCAATAGGAAGTTGATAAAGTTCCACGAGTTAAAGAACCTACTCACAAAATTGATGCCCGTGGCTAAGGCAGCCAAACATTTGGCAACATATTTTTCAGACTGGACAAAAGTGTCCAATTGTGCCACTTGAGGTGAGATTTGAGTTCACTGCTTTTCTCAACAGATAAAACTTAATTTTAAAAGCGTGAAGGGTTTACTGCTGCATTTCTTACATTGCAACAGTGACAACACTTAATAAACTTCAATGCTGAAGTTCTTTGGATATCCCGAGAGATAAAATTAAATATTTTTTTCAGATGGGCATGTATAAAATTAACTTTTGGGTGACTGAAATTTACAAAAAAATAATTATTTGTTTTAGCAATTTTCTGTGATATTGATGATGACTGAATGTTGCATGGTTACTCTTCCTCCCAATTTAGATTGATGTCCTACTGGCAGAGGTAACAGCATTGAAGACACTTGTAATCACATCTACACCGTCATCTCCCAATAGGGAGCTGCACCCACAGCTCCAGATTCCCTCAAAAGCTGTCTTTAAGAAGGGCCATGGTCGCAACAAAAGCATGAGCAATGCCATCGTCACAGCAACTACACAAAATTCACAGTTGCAGCCAATTAATAAGGATGGTAGAGAGGTAAGTGTAGATGTTAAATGTATTGAAGTCAATCCGTGTTTCTTGCCTGCTTCCTGTTTTACCTGTTTCTTTTGCTTTCCTTCCTATCTATAAACCCAACCGTCTCAATTTTTTTTACCTGCCTGCTCCTCTGCCCATTTCTTTGTTTGCCTCCAAATTCTCTGTTTCCTTATGTACTTGTCAAGTGAGTAAAACTGTGTCCCCCTCAGAATGGTATAGTGATTCAATGTGCTGTTATGTCCGTGAACCCTTGCGTAAGTCAGATTTCACGCAAGTCGGAATCACCGCCTCCACCCCCTGCTCAAAATCACTCATTGCTGACTTGAGTTCCGTCTTGCCGTTGGGCACTTTCTGCGGTTCGCAACCTTTTGGCTAAGCACCACCTCCATTGCCGGCTTGTTTCCCATGTAAACTTGAATGATCGTAAATGTCATGGAAATTATAAACTGATTGCATCAGAGATTGAGTACAGAATTGTTTACATATGTGCAAGTTTACATTAGTCACCTGTTATGAAAGTTGGCGAGTGTGGGTTAATATGAAGTTTGTACATTGGGTACTTAATAAGCAAAACAATTTACTAATTATTTATGCATTGCACAAGCCAATCTTTGGAAATGTTTGACTATTTTAGCTTCTAGCAACAGTTCCTGGGGCTCCTAAGTTTCAGCCGATATTCTCCACTGTGATCTGTGACATTTTGTATCCTTCACAGCAGTACATTGTTCCAAGGGCAGCAACAGCTCAGTGGACTGGTGCTAGAATTTGTATCAATCCTTGAGTCTCACTAAGAATTCAACCCTGTGGGAACAAATCCTAGTTTATCACCAAACTATGTTTAACTACTTCAGCTTTATCGAATTTAAGAGAACTGATATGTTATTGCTATAATGGTTAGTAGGTTTACTCCAAATTTGGTGATATAGTACACAGTGGAAAAGATTATCTAAGGTTGCAACAAGATCAAGACAACTGGGAAATTGGCTCTGGGATGGCAGATAGAATTTATCTCGGGCAAGTGTAAGGTGTTGCAATTTGGAAAGTTAAACCAAGGCCGGACATGCACAGTAAATGGTAGATGCTCAGAGAATGCTGTGGAACAGAGAGACAGAGTGGTGGGGGTACGTAGTTCCCTAAAAAGTGTCAAGGTGGTGAAGAAGGAGTGTGGCACACTTGTCATCATCATTCTTGGTGCTGAGTACAGAAGGTAGGATGTCGTTTTACAACTGTATAAGTTGTTGGGGAAGGGGACATTTTCACACGGAGGATGATGGGTAAATGAAACAAGCTGCCAGAGGAACTCTAGGGCCAGATACAATGTTTAAAGGACATTCAGTACGTGGATAATATAGGTTTGGGGGGGGGGGGGGAGGGGGGATATGGGTCAAATACAGGGAAATACATTTAGTTCAGGTAAATATTTTGGTTGCCGTGGGTGAGTTGGGCCGAAGGGCTTGAGGTGTATAACACTATGATTCTATGACACAGTTTGGGATGATCTGAAATGAACAAAATCTGAACCCACAGGTACATCACTAATTACATTAGATGGGCATCATTGTAATTAATCAAATTGATTAATTTCTGATCGTGCCCAGAAAAACTGTTGGGAGAAAAGTCTTGGCAATGCTCACATTCAAGAGGTAACAAGGATGCAAACTTAAATTCATATTTGTACTTTTTTTGTAAATAATAACAGGAGTATTGTTTTGAAAAAAATTATGTGAAAAGACATTTGGTACTTTCACCTTGAAAGAATAACATTGGACTGACCTTGAGTGGGTTAATAATATTTAAAAACTGAAGTAGCCCAACAATATGAGCTCGATATGAGCTCGATGATCTCTTTTCCAGGTATTTGCTGGTCCTAGTTTGCTGTTCTCTTCATATTCCTTCTCTTTCTTTCTTTCACCATTGCTCCCTTTTACTCCTACCCCTCTCGAATCCCCATCCTTACATTCTGCTCCACTTTCTCTTTTCTCCCCGTCTTTCCTTCTCCTTGTGGGGAAGCAATGTGTATGTGTGTGTCTTTCCGTTTTTTTCTATGTATGTATATCTATCTTTTAGACTCAGCGACTCCCTTTGTTTTTATAATGCTCTCCCACGCCTAGCTATACCATTGGGAGCTGAAATAACTTTAAAACAATTCTATTATTATTCTTGAGACTGTGTGGCTTGGTTATACTTTTGTCCATATTGGTGATTATTCCTGTCTGTCTTGTAAAATACTCAAATTCTACTAACATTAATTTTTCATGGTGCTCCTGAAGGCAGGGGTGCCTACTCTTCTCTCTCTGCTCCTTTGTATCGTACCTGGGAGGGCGATTTATGTTACACCTGAGCCATTTGAGCATCTTTCCAAATCATCATCGATGCAGGAGCATCAGGTACTGTTGCCACCTTTTGCTCTGCCCTGTCTAGTATAATAATACTACTACTTAAGTCTGGCTGTTTTTCCTTCGTCATCTAATCTGCATTGAAATAATTTATAGGAGGGAACTGCTGCTGTGGTGAATTTGATCATTCATCTACATCCCAGTCAAATAAAGTGTGGGCGAGCAATTAATGTAAACCAACAAAATGCATTATAGGACTGTTGCACAGGGCACCCTTGTTTTGTGAACTAATTTCCCCAGCAACACTAAAGAGTCTTGTGCACATTGAACAGTCATTGTACATTTTCCTTTGCTTGCTGCATCTGATATCCAGTTCCAGAAATTGATACAGCGAGGTCTGAAATAATGGGGTGGCTGGATAAGGGGTAGCTAGGGCTCATGATAAGGTGATGGTGGTGGAAACTGACCAAACGCTGGTGGAGCACTAATTGTTGGATTAATTTCTTTAAAATTACGGCCTTCGGGCCACTGAATCCGTCCTGACCAACGATCACTTGTTTGTATTACCCCACTTTCTCCTTCACTCCTTACACATGGGACAATTTTACAGAGGCAAATTAACGTACAAACCTGGACATCTTTGGGAAGATGGAGGAAATCGGAGCATCCACAGGAAGCCGATGTGGTCACAGGGCGAATGCGCAAATCTCCACATCGACAGAACCCGAGGTCAGGATTGAACCCGGGCTCTGGTGCTATGAGGAGGCAGTTGCACCCCCGTGCTGTTGCTCAAATAACATTTCAGGAGAGATGCCATTGGTTATTGGATTTGTGGAAATACAACTAGAATTATCTGGTCAAATTTCAATACATTGTTTCTCAAAAATGGGTAAAAATATTGATTTTTGATGATTGATTTTTAAGATGCTAAAAAGATGCAACATGTCCCAAATTTCAAGGCCTGGGTATAAGGGTATGAAAAATTAAATCAGACTTTCTAAATCCAATTCTCGTAGGCATGATACATAACTCAAATTGCTGAATTTGGCTCTCTCACTTGACTACTAAGAACAAGAACTGGGATAAATCAATCTCTTAAACCCATTAATGATCTTAAGATCCAGTTATTGATTGGGTTCTTTAATCAATGAATCCTCTTCTTGTGTATGGCGTGCACAGCCTAAAGTTGTAGATCAAGGGTAGACATCCAGGCCTGGACAGCATCAGTTACTGGGTGAATGGCTTTCATGCCACCGGGGAAAAGCCTCAGTGAGCAGTCATTCACGATGTGTGGAATGGTCTGCTCTGGATGTCCGCAGTCGCAAGTAGGGCTGTCTGTCATCCCTCACTTATGCAGGTGATGGGCTGTTCTTGCACAAACAAATAGAATCAATGAACGACTGGGGCTCAACTCTTCCTCAGGAACTAAAAAATAATTTGGGCAAACTCCTCCCTCTTCCATGGATGAAAGAATTGGGAGAACTCCTTTATGCTAGTCTGTTAATTAGAGTCATACAGCACAGAAGAAGGTCCTTCAGCCCAACTTGCACATGTCGACCAATATGCACCATCTACACTAGTCCGACCTGGCCACATTTGATCCATATCCCTCTAAACATTTCCTATCCAGTGACTGTCCACATTACTTTTAAATGTTGTTATAGTACTTGCCTCAACTACCTCCTCTGGCTGCTCATTCCAGATACCCACCACCCTCTGTGTGAAAAAGTTAGGTTCCTGTTAAATTTTTCCCTCTCACCTTAAACCTATATGCACCTTATCTTGCTGCTAAGCTTTTGGAGCTAAAATAAACATAAATATAAAGAAAACTGGAATGAAATGAATATAATTAAATTCATTCATTTTATTCCAGTTCCTTTTTTAAATATTCCTCGTTGAATTTTGGGGTAAAGATTGCAGGAATTGTGTGGGAATCTATACTGAGGAAAGACATGTTGTGGCATGGTGCACAACTGATGGACTAGCAGACTATAGAAATCAACCCTGTTCTACACAAAGTTAGATGATAGAATCAGATAACTATTCTCAGTGTCCTTAGCATAGGGAAGGGGGAAAAGAAAGATCAGGATTACTGTCTAATAACTTCCTTCATCCCACCTGTCACCACCAAATTTGAGAATCTGTACATGTGTGTACATTCAGCAAAGACAAGATGGTGCGTGGTTTTCGGCCTTCCATAGCACTTGCTTAAAATAGTGACGAGCAGGATACAAATTAATATTTGATGTGCATGGATTTGTAACCTGGGGTGGGTCAGTATCTTTAAGATCAGTAGCTTGACAATAAACTGGCAAACAATGGAAATCCTTACAGGCACACGCACACACACGCACTAATTTAGACCCATCAAACTACTGTTAGTAATGTTGCCGTCTTCCTATTATAGATCAACTTGATTTTATATGATGAGTTCCTGGCATGGAAAGAAGAACCAACTCTGGATAAGGTTTGCCCATTCTTAGAAAGGATTTACCAAGAGGACATTGGTCCATGTCTCTCTTTTGCCAAGCATGAGGTGAGTTTTTGCATGCCAGTGTTGACTTAGAATGACATGAAACAGACAAGGGCCAGTAAATTCCTGATGCCAGGATGAATATTTTGGAGATTAATATTCATGTTTTTAAATGTCCATGAGTCTCATATTTAGTTTAAAATTACAGCATGGAAACAGGTCCTTCGGCCCACTGAGTCCATGCCGACCACCAATCACCCATTCACACTAGTTGTATGTTATCCCACTTTCGCTTGCACTCCCTAAACACAAGGGGCATTTTACAGAGGCCAATTGACTTACAAATCCGCACGTCTTTGGGATGTGGGAGGAAATCCACGCAGTTTCAGGGAGAATGTGCAAATTCCACACAAGCAGCACCTGAGGTCAGGATCGAACAAGGGTCTCTTAAGGGCCTGTTCCACTTGGGCGTCATTTGCGCATGATTTACGTGACATCATTTACGCGTCACGACGCACGACGCGTGCGTCGTGGTGCGCGCATGGTGTGCATTACGCATGCATGGTGCGTGGTGATATAGGCAGTGACGCGCTATCGCGCGCGTTGCCCCAGGATTATGGGATGTACAAAATCTTCGCGTGCCATCTGGGTGATGCGCAAATGACGCCCAAGTGGGACAGACCCGTAACACTATGAGGCAGCGACTCCACCTACTCTGTGTTCCCTTTCCAGATTGCACTTCTTCACCATTAAATGCTCTTTTCCTAACTGCTAGATAAGGTAAGGTTTGTGATGACCTGGGAGACAGGCCAGAGCTACACAATGGCTCACTTTGTCACCAGGTCCTCTGTCCACCCACTGTGGTGCCATATTGTTTCTGGGAGTAGCATGCTGAGCAAGAGAGTTGGTGTAAGATATTTCCTGTTTCATACTATTGAGTTCTGACTGAAAGTGCAGGAGTTACTGCCCCTGAGTATGTTTCTTCTGACTTTGAAATAACTTTAAATGCAATTTTTATTGAATGCATCATTGTTGCAATGGTGAAGGAATTTAAAATGCTGCCAAACCAAGTCGATTACTTAAATTATAAGAAACTTCAGGGAACTGGGCCAAGGGCTGCTGTTGTTTCCTGTTCCCAAAACACTGTCAGTATTCTATTTGGATGGGGTCAAACCATATATAATTAATTTTAATCATATTCTTTTTAGTCAATGTTTGAGTAAAATTAACCCCATGTTAAATATATGTTGATTAATATTTTGCCTTTCTTGTTATCTCTCCTCCTCTTTCTCTGATTTTCTGCCTCTGCTATTTACCTATGTGCATCTCTCTCGCTGTCTCAATACTTTCTCCCATCTCTCACACTATCGTCAGCTGACAGAAGCAGTTCAGGCTGCTGTTGAGAGCAACACTTTGAGTATTGAGCCAGCAGTTGTCCAAGCGTTACCAGTGGTCAAGGCTTCAGCCATAGAGTGTGGAGGGCCAAAGTAAGAGCAAACTCTACATAACTTTGATCTAATTGTTAATAATTGGTCTGGTTCTTCTCATGATTTCATGTTCTTTCTCTCTTCTAGTGGGTGGCGGGCTGAAGTAGTGACGTAAGTGTTTATATAGATATTCACAGTCCTAATGCAAACTAACAGCTGTTTACATCCAGCCCATACTCACATTATTAACACATCTTTATTATATTTCTATGTCTCACAATGATATAAATTATGGATTACATGTTAGTCTCTACTCCACCAAGTCTTGGATCCAGATTGGATTCTAGTACATGCGGTGAATATGAACCTGCTTACTGGTTATAAAGATCCAAAGTAAAAGGAAAAGGATACGATGACTTAAGGCCCCATGACTGTCGACCTTCAACACTATATTTTACCACATTATCTGCCTTGAGAGAACTGTGGGATGGTGGACGAGGAGGAAGTAAATCCCACATTAGCACAGTAGAGGGCACTCTGTTTTGAAATGAAGCATCTCATTGATTTGGAATGGTATCATACAAGCACCTCTCCTTTTACGCGGTGATACGCTCCTGAAAAGCAGTGTGTAACTCAAAAATGCATACATTAAAAATATACATTTAAACAGGCTTACATTTGAGTGCATTATTTCAGAAATATAGCTTGTAAATTAAGTTTTGGTATTAATTAAACAAGTGTATTATTTAAAAAAAGCATAAATCAAACATACGTAAAATGCGCGGTGCCTGTACTTGAATTTGCTTCCTGGACCATATGAAGTGTATTTAAGGATTTCACAGGTTGACAAAAATGCTGGAGAAACTCAGCGGGTGAGGCAGCATCTATGGAGCGAAGGAAATAGGCGACGTTTCGGGTCGAGACCCTTCTTCAGACTGTCTAGACCCAAAACGTCGCCTGTTTCCTTCGCTCCATATATGCTGCCTCCCCTGCTGAGTTTCTCCAGCATTTTTGTCTACCTTTGATTTTCCAGCATCTGCAGTTCCTTCTTAAACAAAGGATTTCACAGATCAGTTCAGACATTCAATTTCTGTCCATCTACCTAGAACTTTTGTACTCGTCGGTATGAGTAGTCTTTTGCGTAGTTTTTTTTTTTTTTTTGCAGTGTTCTATTTTGAGTAATTGATGTTTTCATTAAGTGGTTCTGGTTAGAACCCATGCAAAAAAACTAGTATTGTCACAAGGGTGTGATAAAAATGATGGGGGAGACACAAGTGTTTTCCTAACTTCATACCATGGTGTGCTACAATGCTGAGAAGTATATTCTGCACTCTGCATCTACATTATTCTCAATGTAATGAATAAAGTAGGCAGCCTAAATAATTACAGGTCGATAGCTTTAGCCAACATTTTGTCAAAAGTCCTAGAAAGAATTCTGCTGGATAGATTAAATGAGTTTGTTAATTCCACAGGTAACCAGTTTGGTTTTAAAGCTAAACATGGCACTGACTTGCCCTAAAGGAGGTTGTAAACAAATAGAGAGGTAGAAACTCATCAATTCTTATGTGCATTACTGATGCTTCCAAAGCCTTTGATCGTGTTAATTAAACTGTGTTTGTTAAATTGATTCAAAGAGGGGTGCCCAAATACATTGTGAGAATTCTGGTTTACTGGTATGCTCACCAGACTATGCAAATAAAATGGGGCAATAGGGTCTCAGCCCCATTTGGGATTAGCAATGGTGTTAGACAAGGGGGAATTTTGTCCCCAGTCCTTTTTAATCTTTATATTGATGATCTGTCCAAGCAATTGAAAGCCTCTAATACTGGGTGCATGATTGGTAATACTTTAGTGAACCATATTATGTATGCAGGTGATCTTGTGGTCTTTAGTCCATCTAGCATTGATCCCCTGCAGCTCCTTACTATATGTTCAGTATATGGTGTGGAACATGATATCAAATATAATGCTGGTAAGAGTGCTGTTATGATCTGTAGAACCAAAGAGGGTAAATGTCTACATTTTCCTGATTTTAAATTGTTTGACAATAATGTTAGTGTCTGTAATAAGGTAAAATATCTTGGGCATTTTATTACAGAACAAATGACAGATGATGAGGATATTTATAGGCAACGCCGTATGCTGTATGTACAAGCAAATATTATCTTACGCAGGTTTGGTGCGTGTACAGATGTAGTGATGATGTCTCTGTTCAGAGCATATTGTACACCTATACTGCACACCTGTGGTCAAGCTACAGAAAAACAAGTTTACAGAGACTTAAAGTAGCTTATAATGACGCCATGAGAATACTACTAAAGAAACCTAGATGATGTAGTGCAAGTGAATGTTTGTGGCTGCAGGAGTCAGTACTTTACAAGCTATCCTAAGAAATCATATGTATAAATTTATTTGTAGGATTAATGACTGAAAATGAAATTATCTTGGTCTTATCAAACATAAGGTTTTGCACCACATGCTACCAATCCCAGCTGTGGATACATTGGTATAGTTGTCTCATTGTAGGACACTGATCTTTCTTTTTATTCTGGATTTTAAACCATATATTGTGTTTTTGTATATAATTTATGATGCTACATAGTTTACTAAGCTTTTATATGTATTTTATGGTGTTTTTATATGCAATGTATTCTATGTAATGTCGTCCTTTATCTGGACCTTGAGTCTGAAATAAAAGTTTAATAATAATAATAATAATAGACTGGGGTTAAATCCTAATCCTGTAGTCAATCAGTCGACTTTTAAAAAATCTTTGTAAACCGCGCATGCGCAGATTGGTCTCCTCTCCTGTGGGCATGCACAGCACCTTGCGTACAGTCCATGGTGCAAGGGCAGAATTTCAGCTGCCTTTAATGCCCGCTGTAAGTGAAGACTTGAAGCAGCGTCCACGGCACGTGTGTTGAACATAGTTACACGTATTAAGCGTACTGCGAATGAAAGGCACAGGAGAATTATGCCTACTTAAGATCGATTATTAAAATAAAAAACATTTAATAATAAATACTGAATTTAGTAAATGAATTGGAAATATTTACTATTTATATTTAATAATTACTTTTTTATAATTTTAGTCCGGGTCGGTAGGCTACACTGCCTACCTTGCCTACCCTGAAGGCACGTGCCTGGATCTAACCTTCTAGAGCAACCTACCATGTGGAACCTTTGCAAATGCCTTACTAAACTCCATATATACATCTACAATAATGGCTCTGCCTTCATTGACCTTTTGGTCACATCTTCAATAACAATTAGATTTGTGTGATGACCTCCCACGAATAAAACCATGTTGACTATTTGTATTTATTTATTCATCGTTCCAGCTACATAATTCCTGAAGAGTGAATTTTATTCCTGACCTCAGATTTTTGGCTAGTGATTTGTGAATACCGTCAGGGCAAATTTCCGTAACCTGAATGGCTGTAATGTAGAGGTTGTTTGTAAAAGTAACACGATGAAATTTGAGAGGAGAATTTCTTGCTTGCCAATAGTTGTGCTACTCATCTAACACAGGACATGAATATTAGATGTAAGTATTCAAAGCCTCTTCTCATTGTTTGATACTGGAACATGAAAATAGAAGCAGGAGTAGGCCACTCAGCCCCTCTAGTCGGCCCCACCATTCAATGTGATAATGTTTGATCTAAGCTGGCCATAACTCATCTGTGTCTGTTCCCCAAAGCCCTCAATTCCTAGAACATTTGAATATTCATCTATCTCTACCATAAATATGTCTAATAATCTGGCTTCCACCACCCTCTGGAGCAGGGAATTCAAGAAATGTTGGACCCTCTAAAAGAAGAAATGTCTCCACACCTCAGTTTTAAATGACTGATCACTCATTTGGTAGCTATGTCCTCTTGTTTGTGTCTCTCCCACTAGTGGAAACATTTCAACAGTTACGCCATCAAGCCCCCTTAGGGTCTTATAAGTTTGAACAAGGTCACCCCTCATTCTTAACAAAACAAAAGCACCGCTTACTGCAATACTAAGAAGTCAGATATACCACACGGAGACATAAATTAATTGATTAAATTGATAAGGTACCAAATCAATTACCGAACATGCAAAATGTTTTGCTTTCCTATTGTGGTGCCATTGTTTTTTGCAGTGGAGCATTAGTTCAAATGAGTGCAATCAACCAATCATTTAATTTGCATGAACCTCCCATATATGTACAAGGAAGCGTATTTGGCTTGTGAATGAAATTCAAAAATCTTAATGCTGGAATCATTCCACAGAACAGGCAGCATTATTAAAATAGAAAGAATATGGTCCACAGTTCAGGTTGAAGACCCTCCATTAAAAGTGCAATGGGTATTTGACCTGAAGCATTAACTTTGTTTCTTTTAAAATAGAACCATGAACTATACAGCATGGGAACGGGCCTTAAGTTTCAGCCGAACATGATGCTGAGTTAAACTGAACTCATCTGCCTGTACATGATCCATATCCCTCTATTCCTTGCACTTCCATGTGCCCATCTAAAAGCCTCTTAAATACCACTTTTATATTTGCTTCCACCACCACCCATGGCAATTCAATCCAGGCCCCCCGCCATTCTCTGCAAACAAAAACTTGCCTTGCACTTTTTCTGTAGATACTACTTGACAACCAAGGTATTGCCAGCATTTACCATTTTATTAGATTTTTTATAAATAGCTTCTGGTGCTGTGACAAATGATTCTTAGTACTCTGGTGGGTCAAACTAGCTTTTCTTCCTATGGCCTGAAGTAAATTCAAATCCTGATTTAAGTCATGTAATCAAGAACACAGTGAACTGCTAAAGTCACAACAAAACCAATCTTGACTAACAGTTGGCCTTAAGAACATATTATCAAAAATCATTGAACTATGATTAAGATTCATTTATAATCTGTGTGGTGTTGACTGACAGGAGAAAAGACCAAACTGCGCATGCGCGTTTTTAAAGATTTTTAAACCTTAATAACATTTAGAATATATCATCGATCGGAACAAAACTTGTTGCACTTGCAACACAGGAGAATGGTGAGTAATCTGGTGAAAAATCGTAGCGCTATTGTGTACCTTTTTTGCGCAAATAGAAAAACCATATTATGTATAGATAGATAGATTCAACAAGAAATCAAATAAGGAATTCACAAGCAGTTTCTCGATCAGTCGGACAAAATTGAGGAGAAGAGCACAGATGCATTAAACAGGTTATGCCCTTCGGTCGAGCTCTTGGATAGAGGAGACTTGAGTGGAACATAAACTCTGGCACAGATTATGCTGAATGTCTGGATATATGTGCTGTGTAATTCTATGCAATAGCCAAGAAAAAAAAGGAGAGGGAGGGATGTATTCATATCATTGTAATACCTTCTGCCCCACATAAGATAAACCATTTTTAACTTTTCATGCCCATCATAAATATAAATCTTGCTGCTGGAATTTGTTTAATATTGATAGGATTACTTCATGTCAATTTTAATTATTTTGTGGCGAAATATCATCATCCCAAATCTTTTAATCACAGAAAAGAAAATGCCACCAGAGGCCTGTAAGATTTATCCATTAGGTGGATCAAGTCAAATGTAAGTCTGCCAGCATCCTTTCCCTGAAGGACATCGGTAAACTAGTTGTTTTTTTAATTTAAGGCTGTGGATGTTTATTCAGACATTTGTCTTTTGTTGCCTTATATACATATTACCACTGACAATATAAACTTAACAAGGAGTGGTCCCTTCCTGCCTGACTCTTTTGTTCCTTCTTCACAGGAAGTGTGCACTAAGTGGTCTGTCCAGAACCTGTAAACATCGCATCAAGCTGGGAGATTCAGGAAGCTATTTCTATATTTCACCATCCTGCAGGTCCAGGGTGCGTACAAGATAAACGAATGAGGGAAGTTATATTATGATGAATCTTGTCTTTACCAAAAGGGATTTAAGATACAAAGATCTTTGTTTTCAGGATAAGAGAAATATAAATTTTGTTTGATCAACGAAGAAAATATGGAAACATGGTACATGGCATGAACTTGGCCACATGTTTGGCATGGACATTGTGGACCGAAGGACCTGTTCCTGTGCTAAGATAGACACAAAAAGCTGGAGTAACTCAGCAGGACAGGCAACATCTCTGGAGAGAAGGAATGGGTGATGTTTTGGGTCAATAGACAATAGGTGCAGGAGTAGGCCATTCGGCCCTTCGAGCCACACTGCCATTTACTGTGATTATGACTGATCATCCACAATCAGTGCCCGGTTCCTGCCTTCTCCCATACCCCCTGACTCCGCTATCTTTAAGAATTCTATCTAACTCTCATAAAAGCATCCAGAGAATTGGCCTCCACTGCCTTCTGAGGCAGAGAATTCCACAGATTCACAACCCTCTGTGTGAAAAAGTTTTTTCTCATCTCTGTTCTAAATGGCATACCCCTTATTCTTAAACTGTGGCCCCTGTTTCTGGACTCTCCCAACATCGGGAACATGTTTCCTGCCTCTAGCGTGTCCAAACCATTAATAATCTTATATGTTTCAATAGGATCTCCTCTCATCCTTCTAAATTCCAGAATATACAAGCCCAGCCGCTCCATTCTATCAACATATGACAGTGCCGCCATCCCGGGAATTAACCTCATGAACCAACGCTGCACTCCCTCAATAGCAAGAATGTCCTTCCTCAAATTTGGAGACCAAAACTGCACACAATACTCCAGGTGTGGTCTCACGAGGGCCCTGTACAATTGCAGAAGGACCTCTTTGCTCCTATACTCAACTCCTCTTGTTATGAAGGCTAACATGCCATTCGCTTTCTTCACTGCCTGCTGTACCTGCATGCTTATTTTCATCGAGACATCTCGATGCTTACATTGAGACCCTTCTTCACCCGAAACCTGAAACGTCCTATTCCTTCTCTCCAGAGATGCTGCCTATCCCGCTGAGTTACTCCAGATTTTTGTGTCTATCTTTGGTTTAAACCAGCATCTGAAGTTCCTTCCTACACTGTTCCTGTGCTATATTTTTTCCATTCTATGTTTATACAAAAGTAGCGGACCTATGAAGTCTGCTCAGTTATTCAATGCAATGATGGCTGATTTTTTAAATTAATACCAGATTCTTGCTTTCAGTCTCATACCTCTTCATGCCTTTTTCTATCTAGGAATCTGTCTATGTCCTGTAAATAAATTCACCAACTTAAAGATATGCGGGTTTCTACGATAAATGGCCTCTGTAAATTGCCCGTAGTGTGTAGGGAGTGGATGAGACAGTGTGCTAACAGAAATAGTGTGAATGGATGTTCGATGGGGACTCAGTGGGCCGAGAGGCCATTTTCCATGATGTATCTCCAAACTAGTGCAACCAAATGCAGTTTAGTGTTTTGTAGTGTTCAAGAGCCTGATGTTTGTTGGGAAGAAGCTATTCTTCAACCTGGTGGTCACGGTTTTCCAATTCCTGATGGAGGGAATGAAATAAGAGCAAATCCAAAAGTTTCTTAAATGCTGCAATTATATCTGCCTTTACTATCACCCTAGGCAATACGTTCCATGTACTCACCACCCTCTGTGTAAAACAATTTGCCCGCTCATCTCCTTTAAACTCTGTTCCTCTCACCTTAAAGCTATGGCCTCTAGTATTTGATATTTCCATCCTGGGAAAAGGTTGGACTGTGCCCTATCAAAGCCTCTCATAATTTTATATACCTCTAACAGTTATCCTCTCAACCTCTGGCCTTCCAGAGAAAACAATCCAAGTCTGTCCAACCTCTCACTTTCCCAAATACTCCCTAAACCATGTATCATTTTGGTTAACCTCTGCACTCTTTCCAAAGTCTCCACATCCTTCCTGTAATGGGGCTACCCGAACTGCACCAATGCTCGAAATGTGGCGTAACCAAAGTCATATAAAGCTGTATCATGACTTCCTGTCTCTTATGCTTAATGCCTGACCAATGAGGGTAAGCACACCATATGCCTGACAAAGGCCTGAAGAAGGGTCTCGACCTGTAACGTCACCTATTCCTTTTCTCCAGAAATGCTGCCTGACCCGCTGAGTTACTCCAGCCTTTTGTGTCTGCCTTATTTACCACTCTTTCCACTTGTACTGTCACACTCAGGGAGTTATGGACTTGGCCCCCAAGATCCCTCTGTTCATCAATGCCAAGATGTTCAAGGTCTTGCCATTAATTGTATATTTTCCCCTTACATTTGACTCTCAAAGTGCGGCATTTCAAACCTGCCCGGGTTAAACTCCATTCTCCTTTTCTCCGCCTATGTGTGTAGCTGATCTATATCTTGCTGTACACTTTGACAGCCTTCCTCACAGTGCGCGATCCCAGCAATGTTGCTGTCATATATATATATATATCACAAAGAAAGAACAGAAGGTCCAAGCACAGATCCCTGTGGAACTCCACTGGTCATAGACCTCCAGCCTGAATATTGTCACAACCCTCACGTCTTCTATCAGAAAGCCAGTTTTGAGTCCATGTGACCAAGTCACTGTTAATCCCGTGCATCTTAATCTTCTGGATCAGTTTAGCATGGGGACCTTATCAAATGCCTTACTAAAATTCATGTAAATGACACCACCGCCCCACCATCATTTATCACCTTTGTCACCTCAGAAAACATGCTCGTTAGAAAGACACAACCTGGTGCGTACAAAACTATGCTGACTGTTCCTATTTAACCCATTCTTTTCCAAGTGAGTGTAACTTCAATCCTGAAGAATCCTCTCCAATAGCTTCCCTACCATTTTTTGTAATCTCCTTAATTCCTGGGCATTTGAGTTGATAAAACAAGCATGATGCAACCAATAAATATGCTCTTTACTGTACACCTGTAAAACTTCAAGAGTATTCATCAAAATACTGAATCTCCTCAATCTTCAAAGGAAGTAGGGGGATTGATTGTCTTTGTTTATGATTGCTTCAATGTGCAGTTTGTTGACTCTTCCCACTGTCGACACATTGATGAAGACAGGTTTGTGGATCCTCTGCTTCCTAAAGTAAACAATCAGCTCCTGGTTTTGCTGACATTGAGAACAAGGTTGTTGTTTTGGCACCATTCAATTAGATGACAGTATCTATCTCTCTCCTATACCCAGACTTATCATTATCCCAAATTGCTCAAAAAACAGTGGTGTAGTTGGCAAATTTAAATATGGTGCTGGAATTGTATTCTGGCTACACAGTCTGGGTATAGAGTGGGTAGAACAGGGAACTGAGCATACAGCCCTGAGATGCCCCTGGGCTGTTGGTTTTCAATGAGGATGTGTTGCCAATTTGTACTGACTGTGGTCTATTGATGAGGTAGCCGACGATCTAGTTGCATATGGATGAACAGAGACTCAGTTACCTGAACTTGATAACAAGTTTGGAGGAAATTATGATGTTGAACTGTTATCGATGAAAAACATGTGAATGTGTTATTGTCCAAGTGGTCCAGAGCAGACTGGAGCTGGCAGGATCGCTTCTCCCATTGATCTATTGTGGTGGAGGGTTGTATTTGTAATTCAGTGCCAATTGGTCAAATTCTCTTATTTTAGGGTAAGTTGTTTAATATTTTTAGATCAGAATTTTTTTTATCCATATGTGGGACTTTGCAGTGTGTATAATTCTGTTTTAGTAACTGGTACCATATCTTTCTCAGATTACGGCTGTTTGCAACTTCCTCACATATATCCGGTATATCCAGCAAGGCCTGGTTCGACAAGATGGTAAGATTCTTGACTTTTTTTCCCCCATGGAAAACTCAAAATAAAGGGTCAAGGTCCATAGTGGCCTGTTCGACCACTCTTCATTTGAGAAGGACTATATAAGAAGTGGGAATAAAGTGGGAAGTATGATAGGAAGTTTGAGTAGCGTGTGGAATTCTTCCAATAGCCTATGAGTGAGGTGAGCACTGTGATTGTCTAAGCCCTGTATGTAAGGCGCATGCTGGGCATAAGGTGAGGACTAAAACTAATATCATATTTGAGACCCAAGGAACTGCAGATGCTGGTTTACAAAAAAAAACATGAAGTGGTGGTGTCTGAAGAAGTATCCTGATTTGAAACATCAACTATCTCTATTCTCCAGAGATGTTGCCTGACCTGCTGAGTATATCTCTCATTTCCCTTTCCCCTGATTCTCGACCCCAAAACGTGACCTATTCTTTTTCTCCAGAGATGCTGTCCGACTCATTGAGTTACTCCAGCTTTTTGTGTCGATCTTCGGCTTAAACCAGCATCTGCAGTTCCTTCCTACACAACTCCAGCAATTGTTCTCCAGAGATATTGCCTGACCTGGTCCTCCAGCACTTGTATGTTTTTTGTTACTGTAATATTGGAATTGTGGACTAATTTGTTTTCTTTTCTCTGCAGTGGAACAGATGTACTGGGAAGTTATGAAGCTGAGGAAGGAGATGTCGGTCGCTAAACTGGGATATTATACTGAGGAGTCATAGTCTCTAAGTTAGTGTCCCAGATTCAGGACTAGGCTGCACAACTCTATTTTGAGAGGCAAAAATTTCACACGATGGATTTAAACAATGGAGAAAAAAATGCCTTCTACAAACACAAAACTTTGCTTCCTTGAAAAAATAATAATAGAGGAGCAAGTGTGGTAAAGTATTCAGAACTCATTACCTCCCACATCCTGGATCTGGGCTGTATTTTGTTTTAAAACATCGATGCTGAAAGACTGAATGATGTACAGAGTAATTTTGTATTATTTTCTAACCTCTAACTGTGCTCTGTATTCACAACGGTCAACATTTTTAAGACTCCACAACTCAGTATTGAACCCTAATAGACCATCGTGACTTAATTATGTAACATAATGTGGAGACAAATGTTTAAAAGGGGAATCATCAGAGGAAAATGTTTATTCCCTTCACTATAAAAATAGTAGTAGATTCCCTACTGTTGGATGTTGGACCCAGGCGTGAATAATGATCAGCCGATACTATCTCCAGTGTTGAGCTAAACGGCAGATCAATAGACCCGGATGAGGGGCAATGAAGAAAACTGGATTCACTATTTGTACAGTTTCATGCTAATAGACAATAGTATTGATGGTATGGCAGAGAATTGTGCAGCAAATAGCACAAGATTTGATGTAACGTATGAAGCACCGGGTTGAGGTGCATTAATTATGTTTCTTATAAGTGGCTCTCACACATAATCCAAGCTGTAGCTTTGAGCCCAGCACAACAATGAACACACTCCTTCTGTTACACTGACCCTTTGATCTATCGCTCCATTACACTAACAAATACGTTGTCCACCTCGTTATGTTGGTTCGATGCTCTCCTCAATTATACCTACACAATTGGGGGCTCTCTCAGCCTGGTCGTGGCAGTGTAAGTTTGTTTTCCTTCACCTTATCTTCGACTGATGAAGAATGTCCCGTGACACAGTAATAATTTTTCCTCACATCCACTCAGATGCAAAGGTAAGGAAGGGATGCTGATAATTATTAAAGAACAAGTATCTTAAAATTATTAGTAATATGAATGCCGCCTATTATTTGATTAACTGTTTGGATCAGTCCTGATTGGCGCCCCACATAGAAAGCAGATATTATTATTTAATAGAAAGCTTTTTCTAAACTTACTTGGCTACAGCACTATATCATTTTTTTTCTTTAAAAAAATCCTGCATCTTTCTCATATCGCTCTGCTCAAGTTTGTGTAAACCCAATTAATTGTGAAAAGCTCTTTTAGCTTTCCTCACCCCACCCTCAGCAATCAGTCTGAAGAAGAGTCCCAACCCAAAACGTCACCTATCCAGGGTACACAAAATTGCTGGGGAAACTCAGCGGGTGCAGCAGCATCTATGGAGCAAAGGAAATAGGCGACGTTTCGGGCCGAAACCCTTCTTCAGACCAGGGAAGCTCCCTGACCTGCTGAGATGCATCTTTTTCCCATTTAATTGTCACTGAGGCAAACTTTAACAGAGCCACCTACAAGCTTTGTAACCTCTGTTTGCATGGATGCATTAGTATAACGGTGAATAGGATCCAAATTTGTTTGTTTATTCTGAATTCATGTTGGACTTCCCCTCCACTGTTTCTAAGTGAAAGGAAAAGGCCTGACTATCTGTGTTATTGACACAAATCTGCATTTTTCTTTAAAAACAAGAGTGGTTTCCATAGTTGAAAACTGCACAGCATGCACTTGTTGGTCAAGAAAGTCCCAGGTTTGATTGCATATTTTTTTTCCTGCCTTCGATTATCGGAGCCAATGGAGGATAAGGCGATCCTACTGGACTCAGCTGAAGTTCCTGCTCAAGGGTTCCTGGAAAGTACTCATATTATGAGTGTTGAATGTGGACAGGACAGGACTCTGAGTCTATCACATTTAAATGGCCCGCAGATTCACAAAACATACACTACAAATGTGCAGTATCTAACTTTATCAATGTAGCTATGCTTAGTTACAATGCTCTTTGGAGACTTTGCAAATGTTTGGCTAGTTCCACGTTCAATCAAACCAGGAGATAGCAATGCTGCAAGAGATTAAGATTAAGTTCAGGCACAATATTTATTTATAATTATTCTCCACTCCCTGCATTTCTGGGGGGGGGGAAACTACTCCATTGCAAATAATTTTGTTCATGTACTGATTCCTTCACTCTATAAATGAGCTGTATTCAGAGTAATTCATGTTATTGAGTGTAGCAGCAAATAAGTATTGTGATCCCAAGCAGTTGACCAATTTTGCGTCCTTCTCTTTGACCGATAGAAAGTTACCAATAGTGAAACTGCTTGGAATGTGTAGCTCTCTCGGCCTTTGAATGGGCATAGGTTTCCAGGCAAGTTTTGCAGATATTTTTAATAATATCTGAAAAAATGACAGTCAGCGAGCAGAAATCTGAATTTTATATTTTGCCTGACACAACCTGCAAAGGATTTATACAAATTATTGTATATTTTAAGTTCCTAACACACACATACGATAGCCACTTGGATGAATGTTAGGGGGCTACCAAATTGTAGAGTTGTTATCTAGCCAGCATTTTCTGAAAAGGAACTTGGGAAAACCAGTTTTCAGGAAAAGAAGAGAGGAATATACTCCAGCATCCCATCGTTATGAAACTTTGTGCAGAATAGCACAAAGTATTTTTGGTGAATATTATATGTTGAATCTGTATTAGAAAATGTTGGGAGTCCTTCAGTGAACAATAGCATCATGAAGGTTAAAAGTAACATATTAAGGCAGTACAATAGTACTGGAGAGGCAGGCTGAGATCTCAAGGATTTCTGTCCATCTTATTGAAAATGGGATTTGGTGGTGAAGGACTAAAGTCATTAAGAAGACAGGATCAAACTGTCAGTCATGCCTTGCACAATTGAGTAGCCAGTAGGTACTCGTTGATAATAATCTATACGTGGGCTATATACCAGAAAACTGCCAGAGTCCATGCAACTGAGCCTCATCAGAATGAACAGCTTCACGTGGCTGAGGGCATGTGACTGAGGGTTGTAGGACTGGGGCTGGTAGAGGCGAAAAGTTAGAGATAGTAGCAGAATTAAAAATAAATAAATACAGATGCGTTCACCAATGAAAGGTTGCAATAATACTGCTACATAATTGTTTCAAGAGTTAACTGACCGAACAGCCTACAAATGCCATAAATTGTTGTCTTTATCTTTACAAACTCCTGCAACTTTCTGTATTTGTCAACTTTCTCATCATTGTCATACTATGTTGCAGTTCCTCACTGATATCCATCCTGGGTTATCAGTGACACTTTCTTGGGAATGTTCACTCCACAAAACACTCCAACATATATGGGTCACTGTCCTAGCAAGACCAAGTTAGTGTCTCTCTCCCTTTCTGTTGTTCAAGATGTACCTCACCTGTATTTTTGTGCTTTTGCTCAGACACATTTATCACGTTCTATCCATTTCTCACAGAATTATTTCATAATCTGTCAGTCAGGAGAACATTGTGTTCATTTGATTTTTCTTGCAGCCCACTTTTTTGGTGTACTATTTTCTTGGTAACCAGCCCCAAAACAATAAATGTTTCATATTTGTTAGATTTCTACATGTCTCTATTTTGCTTAGACGTTATCTACGATGCGCAGCATCCTGAGAATGGGAGGCAATAATTTCCCAAGAGTTTCAATGTATCATTCCATTTCATGTTTAACATGTATTAGAGTATTATAATCACTAAGGAATGCCTTATAATCCACCCATTTCCATTAAAGGAGCATTGTTAAATGTTTGGCAAACCTTAATGAAAAATAATTAATGGCTACTTTCTCTCTTTCTGTCTTAGAAGGTGCTAAGATCAACAACCACTTACTGTCCTCTAATGACCGGTCCTAATCATCAGTCTTCAGCCTTGCTAGTGAGGGCAGACACATTATTTCAAAAAGGATATAACATCAAATCCTGGTCCTCTATTCAGTTCATATTCACAGTTGGAATTTCATAAAGGGATACCGGGCACGAGGATTCCTGCCCTATTTTCCCCGTGCAATAGGACTCATTACAGCACCCGTGAGATACACCTAAATTAATTTGAATGCAGATCAGGAAACAATTTACTTTCTCAGTATGGCTTAATGACATAACAAGTGGTACACTGAGCAAGGGAATCTTTGTTTAGAAACAAGGAATAAATCACATTGTTATGTGATAGCATGGCATTTGAGGTAGTGACATAGCAAAATTATATCGCATTCTCCAGGCCCTGCCACCTCCATCTCCTAAAGAAAGTTTGCCAAACACTTTTCCAGCGAGGTAGAGCTCCTGTAAGTTGCATGGTGCATGTTTAACTTTTTCTCAATTGACTATTTTTTCAATTGTTATTAATTAATTCCAGTGTTTTTATTATTTGGGAGCAATAAGTGTCCTTTTGCCAAATGTGATGCCTGTTTTGATGCGGGGAATTTTCCATTCTCTCAGCTTGGTGTGGATAGACTGCACATTTATACAAATGTCTACTACATTGTACAGTGTATATAAAATGTAATAAAAAATGAAAACTTACTCCTTTGAATAAACCAAATGAACTTGATGGGCGCATTAATGTTGAATTTTTAGCATGCTAATAAATTATAGGCTGGAATTTTTTAAAGGGGTTTGGATATTTTACACACATTAATAATGGAAGTGAAATAGGAATGCAAGCATCAAGGACATGAAAATGCTTTCTTCCTCTTGAAGGTACTACCCTTGTATCCTAATCTATCTGTTACAACAAATCAAATATCCTAATAATAACTTGCCACCAAGCCATAATTCAACTTGGAAATAGCAGAATGATCGAGAAGACCAAGTCCACAGCTCCTTGTAAGCATTGGCGGTTGAACGGAGACCTGACAGGTTTATAAAATTATGAGAGGCATAGGTAAGGTAGATAGTCAGAATCAATTTCTTAGGATGGAAATTTCAAGTACTCGAGGCCACAATTTTAAGGTGAAAGGGGTAGAGTTTAAAGGAGACACAGAATGGAAGATACTTGGAACGTGCTGCCAGGCTGGTTGTGGAAGCAGGTACAATAATGATGTTTGTGTAGGGAATATGCATGAATACGCAGGGAATGTAGGGAAATGCAGGCTGAAGGGACCAGCTTAATTTGGCATTATTGGCTGAAGAACCTTTTAATATGTTCCTACTGTTCCATGTTTCATTAGATATCACAAATACAGGACATAATGCTGGGTTGGATTTTGGGCATGGGCAGAATTATTATTGAATGCACAGCTTGGAATTTCTCCAGTTTTGCAACACTGCAGTTACAATTTGAATACAATACAAGCTAGGCATTTGTTGTGGAAAAGCTGCATTCTCGCCACATACTCAGCAGCTTTAAAGCAGGTGGATCTACAGAATCTGGTACAAGGAGAGAAAACCTGATGCACTGCCTACATCTTTTGAAAAGCAGAGCCATATAGAGATTCCAAGGCTGGACTATGAACAAATGGTTGGATGATAGTTTTAGCAACTGCTTGAAGACATTTGGTAGGAAAATGTACCTTGACAAAATATGTAAATAAGGGCAAATGCAACTTTTTGGAGTCATAGAGTTACACAGGATGGAAACAGGGCCTTCGGGCCAACTTGTTCATGTTAACCAGATTGACTACCTGAGTTTGTCTCAATTTCCATGCATTTGGCCTACTTCCTTCTAAAATTTATCTATTTAACCATATAACCATATACCAATTACAGCACGGAAACAGGCCATCTCGGCCCTACAAGTCCGTGCCGAACAATTATTTTCCCTATGCACCTGTTCACAATTATTTTTTGATTGTTGTAATTATATCTGCCTATACCTCTTCCTCTGGCAGCTTGTTCCACATACTAACCACACTCTGTGAAAAAGTTGCTCTTCAGGTCCCCTTTATATCTTTCCATTCTCACCTTAAGCCTATGTCTCTAGTATTAGACATTCCTATCCTGGTGAAAAGACTGTGACCATTCACTTTATCTGTACACCTCATGATTTTGTATACCTCTATTTTCATGGCCAGCCTTCTCCCCTCCAGGGAAAAATGCCTTAAAACTATCCAATCTCTCCTTGTAACTCATGCCTTCTAGACCTGGTAACATCCTTGTGAATCTAATCACCACCCTTTCCAGCTTAATAACATCCTTCCTATAGCTAGGTGACCAGAACTGCATGCAATACTCCAGGTGGTCTCGCCAACATCTGGTACATTTATCAAACATCTATCAAACAGTTGTACCAGAGCAGAGACTGCAAGTTAATGGAGATTATAATTTTCATCTATCGGTGGGCCAGCGATGGATTAAATTTAAAGACACAGTTGGAGTGTTGACATTTTCTTAGGGCTTACTTTATCTCTAACCCAAACAAATTCATCTATACAAAACGCTGCAAAAAATAACCAGCATTTTATAGGAAAACAATAAATGTTTACAAGATTAAGCACAATAACATTGAAAATAGACTCTAAATACTTTGAGATTCATTGAGCAACTTTATTTCAGGCCTCTTGTTGAACAGATAAGTTTACTAAGTCTGGAATAGGAGTGTACAGGTTTTACAGTGTTAAAGTTTATTTTGGGTGCTAAATTTATTCTGCCCGAGTGGCATTATTCATGAAGTTTTCACACACTGTTTCAACCCGCTATTGATCAAGACATCCATTATCAGAAAATCTTAATCTTTGTTCTTGCTGAACACTAAAACATACAATCTTCATTCTAGTAAAACCCAATAGACCAAGCAACGACAAGAAACCACATTCATTCCCATTTTTTAAAATTACATGGACCCATCTTCTCAATCTCTTTTTTATTATATTGGATTGCCATGTACCAATATTGTTCCTATTCTAACATTATATTGAATTCTTATTTTCTTTACAGAATCTCTGAACTACTGGTTCACTTCTGTTGTATTAGTTTTTTGATTTGTAGTTGATAATGCATTAGAGGTACAAGGAACTGCAGGTGCTGAAATCATGAGCAAAACAAAGTGCTGAAATAACTCAAGGGGTTAGGCAGCTTCTGTGGAGGGAATAGATAGACGACGTTTCAAGTCAAGACTCTTCTTAAGACTCTCCTTCATACATAGCCTGTCATAGAAAATGTCCCATATCCATTCCTTCCATATGATCCACTTTGCATTTTAATAATACATCATTCAGTTTTTAACACATTGCAGGACATGTTTAAGCCACTGTACAAACAAGATTTACCAGCTTTGCTGAAAGCGCGAGTATAAGCAAAATACTGAACTTTGAGAATTCAGTATTCATTAACCTGAACAAATTCAGTTTCAGCCAATTAAAAAAAGTGCAGCTATGTAGTAATCAAACATACTGAAGGGCTTCAATAATTGCATCCCAAACCTAACTAATTACAAAATGGCAAGGCATTTGAGATGATCTGAGGGTGAGCAGTATTTTTATGTTGCACTCAATGAGTTGAGTGATTTATTTTTTGTAATTACAGCAGTAGGTTCAACCACCTTTTTAAAGCAATGTATACTTTGTCTGCTATTGTGAAAGTAATTTGAAATTAAGTCATTTTCATTTGTCAGTTTAAAAAGTGAGAATATGGCTGAAATATTTGTTCACTCAATGAGTATGAATGCAAAACTACAGTTGAGAACCATTTTGTTGCCGATATCTCTCATGTCTTGTATTTTCTACAAATGCTACAAACAGAAATGTTCTAGCTTTTTTTACAGAAAAAGAAATCAACTTAGAAACCAAACACATTTTGTGGAAAGAAGATACTTCTTGCAGTCCAAGCATGCTTTACTACCAATGCACGCTACAACAAATAAACTTTTTTTTTAGAAAAGAAGTCCCAACACACTTTGCTGACATAAAATGTTAGTAAATACCGAACTTGATAGAAAGGGAGTTTCTGAGAGTTTGGCACATTCTATAGGAGTGGAGACAAAGACATTCTGCATTTCTAAACAACTCAAGTTATTGGACAAGCATAGCTGATTATCTTATCCAGCAAGGTGCTGAAGTTTATTTTGTAGCAGGTGTACTTACTTTACTGCACAATGGCAGTGAAAGAAGTGAATACTTCTGATGAAATCAAAAGGATACCAAGCACTAGAACATTTTTGTCCTGGATAGTCTTAAAATTCTAAAATTGAGTTGTAATCTGAGAAACATTACATCACAATTCTGACTTGAGCCTTGAATTGGTGTAAATCTTTAAGAAATTGAGAGGTGACTGCAGGATTCCTAATATCTAACCAACTCTTGTAGCCACCGTGTTTACCCAGTTGGTCCAATTCAATTTGTGATCAGAGGTGGCCCCTGTGGTATTGATGATGGGGAAACTTGACAACGGTTTTATCTTCAAGTCATATCCTAGAGAGGAAAAGGAAGATGAAGAAAGAAAATGTGGAGGAAGAGCAGGATTTGGATCTTTGACTTGGATTTGGAAGTCGGTTTATGAAATTAGCAATGGATAAAATGGGTGCATGGAATTCAAGCCTGGAGCCTGAATTACTTCAAAATGATGGGGACTGATTGAATTGGCAGTAATGGTAAGGCTTTTGTAGAGAGTGAAACCCAGAAAATGGAGTTGATGAGTCACATAGATGGTAAATTAGCTTCTGTTTTTACAGTCAGTCCTGTCATCTTGAAAGGCTTCATTTTTAGAAGATAAATTATTTAATACACAATCCACATTTGATTACGGTCTTATTCATGCCTTTGTCTCTCCTTCGATATCTAGATAAAACAAAACAGATTATTTTATTTGTATTGCTATATAAAAATTACCCATATGTTAAATAGGTAGCAGCCTGGATTTCAGTCCCATGGGAGATAAATATTTCTGATTCTAAATCTGAATAATTACTGATGGATTTTTTTTCTCCATATAATGTGCTTCCTTACTAGTAGGTAAATGCTCTCACTCTTATGATTCTTATACAAAGTAATTTTCTTCATTGTATTTTGGGTAGACAGGCTTGTTTAGTGTCTCTGGATTTCTATTAAGGAATCTTTAAAATTCATATGGCCCTTTCCAAAGTTAACAGTGGTTCTCCTCTGCTTATATCAATGCTGTCTGAATTCTGGTCACAAAGCTTTTTAAATACTTGTAGCATTTGCTCTATCTATAGTGGAGCAGCAGAGGTGATAGAACCTGGAACAAATTTCTTCTTTTTGAGAGATACCACCAACACCGTTACAGAGCCAAAGATGAAAGGAAGCAGCACCCTTTATGCTCTGCATAGTCAGGGTTGCAATATTTTAAGGTAATTGATCACTGCTGTACATTTATAGATTGTGGTTTTGTGGAGATACCATAAATGTTATTACAGCAGCAAACCAGTTCTAACGATACCACAGCTTTAAACTAGTTTCTAAAAGTTTAAAGAAATCAACCAGTCTTAAAAAAAACCCCTTAAAACCATGTTTTTGAAAGATCTTTTTTGGCAAAATTGTTTTTTACACTTCGTAATGGTTTAGTTGCCATCTGCTGCCTGTCACCATGCGATCCCCAAAAGCTATGTCTTCCTTGGTACCAATATTTCTACCTGAAGAATTCTGTCTTGATTAGTTCAAATTCATTACTGTTCACTCTGTTTGAAGCATCACATTGTGATACCCTGAAGGTTTTTAGAATACAGTTTCACTATTTTGAGTTTGATCCATCAGACCTTGTTTTGTGATTCATTAACAATCACTTTCATGAAACATTTATGTAAAGCATTGTTCTGGACATCAGTGATATCAAAATGATTTGCACTGAATTCTCAGGTGATATGATTTTAATCAAGATTGCCATAGAATCGTACATAAAGCACAGAAAGGATTATTCATCCTATCATGCCTATGGTGAAATTATTTTGATGTTTTCTTTTTGATATATGCTAGCCCATTCGAGAAATGTAAGCCATTTATCAAAGTGGAAGGCAGTTTTGTGATTGTTTTAATTAATTTGATAGAAATAAATGAAATATAAAGCACAGTAACAATCATTTATTTGTAACACACTTTGACTTATGTCAACCAGAATGTTTAGCAATGATTCAAGCTGTGGCCTCTTCATCTCTTTCTGTACTGTATGACTTAATTACTCTATTAGTGATAAATAATAGAAAACCAACTAAGTTTCCATGTAATAAAACTTCTTAATAATAGGCATTGAGAAGCACATGTGGGCAGATGCCAAACAATGAATGAATCACTTGGGTCCTGGTGATGTCCATATTACGCATCATGTAAGTTAATTTATGAAGAATTGCATCTTGAGTATGCCACTGAATGACAATAGGACCAAGGAGCTTATTTCCCTAACAGAATCAATTTTAGAAGAGGGTTAATTAAAGGATCATGTAAGTGCCAACAAAATTAACACTGAAATATTTTCATTCCGCCCACAATCAGATATTCACTAAAAACATTGAATGCTAATTGCATAAAATATTACCTCTGAAAACCAATAACTGCCAGCAGGACGATGAAAACACAGCCACAGATAGTTACGAGCATTGTGATGAGAAGGCTTGAACTCTTTGAGATGTTTTCTATGTGGAAGATTACAAAAAAAAATTGTTATAAATATGCATTTGTGCACCAATAATGAAGTGCTGTCACTGCAGGAAATAATTTTTTTTTGGAAACCTTGATGATACTTGGTCAAATGTTGTGTGTTCTTTACAAACACTCAGTATCACATCCCCTGTGAAATGTATCTCACTTGTTCATGTTTCAGTCAATGCTGAAGATCAGTGGTTTTGTTAAAACCTATATTGAGCATCAGTGTTGTTGCTGGTTAACAATGTCTGTAACAGCTTCTGTCATTTACCATCCTTGAGAAGGTTTGATGGGGTGGCATTGAACTTGATTGTATTTGTCCTGCTTTTTGTAGACTAGATTTTCAGTGTCAGGTAGATTCCAGTTTTCTCAATTTTTTGGTAAAGTTTGGTGAGAGACGTGTGCGTTTCCGCACAATGTGCAAGATAATATTGTGTCCCATAGATTTCTTTATATCTAGTACTCTCAGCTACTCTTGAAAGAATGGTGACGCAGATTGAAGATTGCTTCTATGATGATAGGGATCACAGGACTACACAGCAGAGAATGAGTACAAACACTCAAAATATCAAGTTCAAAGTTCAATATGGTATTACAATAAAATAGGCTCTGCATCAGAAAAGGTCTTTGTTAAACAAAGGTATGTTCTGAATGGGTGGAGAACAATTTCAGAAATCACAAGGCAGGCAGTCAGTCTACCTGGCATTTCCACAAATCCTAGTGCACTTGCACCTCTGTCTAAGGTCGATCATGAGGGGGAACTTCTTTACTCAGAGAGTGGTAGCTGTGTGGTATGAGCTTCCAGTGGAAGTGGTGGAGGCAGGTTCGATTTTATCTTTAAAAATAAATTGGATAGGTATATGGACGGGAAAGGAATGGAGGGTTATGGTCTGAGTGCAGATGGGACTAGGGGAAAATAAGTGTTCGGCACGGACTTGAAGGGCCGAGATGGCCTGGTTTCTGTGTTGTAATTGTTATATGGTTATATAATTATCCATTCCTATTAGACCCGTGCTTCCGTAATCATCATTGCAATGTAATATTTTGCAATTTAAACTTATTCTTACTCAAAACAGAGGTGTGGAATTCTATCTTCCTCGTCCTAAATTATGCAAGTTTGCCTTTACTTAACTCTCCTCCACCCTTATAGTTTTCATCCTCTAAGGAGCCATTATTGGACCCTGATTATTCTGGATTAGACTTTTGACTTTAGAGATAAAGCGTTGAAACTGGCCCTTCGACCTACTGAGACTGTGCCGACCAGCAATCACCCGTACACCAGCACTATCTACACACTAGGGACAATTTACAGAAGCCAATTAATCTACAAACCTGTACATCTTTGGAGTGTGGAAGGAAATTGGAGCACCTGGAGAAAACCAGATGGTCAAAGGAAAAATGTGCAAACTCTGTAAAGACAGCATCCATAGTCAGGATAGAAACCGGGTCTCTGGCACTGTAAGGCAACTCTACCACTGCACCACTGTGTGAGTGTTCAGATGGTGACGCAGATTGAAGATTGCTTCTATGATGATAGGGACCACAGGACTACACAGCAGAGAATGAGTACAAACACTCAAAATATCAAGTTCAAAGTTCAATATGGTATTACAATAAAATAAAACACCTCCTAATCCGATTCTACACAGCCATCATCCAAAGCATGCTCACTTCATCAATTACAGTCTGGTTCAGCAGTTTAGACACTCACTCCCGTAATAAATTACAGCGCATAGTTAACAAAGCATCCAAAATCATCAGCACTCCCCTTCCATCAATAGAATCACTCCATCACAAACGGTCCTTGTCAAGGGTGAAGAAAATCATCTCTGATCCCTCCCACCCAGCTCACCACATCTTCCACCTGCTGCCATCAGGAAGGCGCTACAGCTCACTGCCCGCCAAGACATCTCGATTTAAAAACAGTTCTTACCCACACGCAATCCGAATTCTGAACACACTATGATAACAGCACATATCCTCCCCATGCATGTACTGTATATTGTATGATGTTGTGTTTTATGTTATGTTTGACGGGAATCAGCCTACCTTGTAACATCCTGTACTGAACCTGAATTCCACCAGCTTGACTGTGTGGTCATTAAATAATCTAATCTAATCTAATCTAATAAAATATGGGCAGGAGGTAGACCCCTTTATACCTTGACATGTGGGTGCAGCCGAACTCCATGCTCCAGTAAAAGGATTGCAGGTTATAGATGAGGCTCCAATGAGATGAAATCCAGTGTTACATTCAAAATGGATGGATGTTTTACAAAAGAAGAAATGTGCCCTTTCCACCTTGGGAACTTCCCCACAAGACGTTTCTGTGAAAAATAGCAAAGTTAAGCTCTGGTGAACAGAATCAGAACAGAAGTACATTATATCAACCTTTAGTTATCAGAGTTTATTTTTTGGTGATTGACAACATAAATCAATTCCTTTTGGAATCAGTACATCTGGAGATCTTATTCTCAGTTGTATCTTTTCTTGATTATTGAACCCAAAATAGTACTGAATAACTATGCGTGCTTTGCGTGCCGTATGACCTATTTTTTGTGGTTTGGACTAAGACCGATTTCTACCCCATAATCTTATGGTGAGAAAAAGAGTGTACTAAAATGGGTATATTATTTGCTATGATGCTTGAATATTTTTCATTGTGCTCTCAGCAGGCCAACCTGGGCAAACATGGAAATTGTCCTCAAAATGTACACTTTGGGGCTTTGCTTTGTTATGAGACAGCTGTTGATGTAAAGCAATCCCATCTACTGCTCAGGTATGATTGAGATTCAAGTGTTCATTGCTGATGCGTTTACATACCAGATGTGGGAATGAGAGGATGTTAGGAACTCTGAGGGGATTTTATTCAACAAATTATCTTTCTACATAATCTAGCAACTGGTTCCAGATAATTCCCTTTGAAAAGATGGAATAATCTCATTGCTTTTGCCAGTTTACTGTATGGTTGAAATATTATTGGTAAATTAAATATAATAGTATATTTACTCCTCCTCATAGCCGTCCCCAGGAATGGCACTATTGATCTTCTGGGGAAGCTGTCCAGAAATATTTAAAACTAGATGAGATTTTTTTTAAAGGTTTTTGCTTATTTCTATGCCTATTGGTATGTACTTACTACTTATATTTTGGCTGATGAATGTTTATCATTTGGAAAACAAATTCAGAGCACAGGCCAATATTTCACCCACTGCCTTGTCCTCAGCTTAGTTCTTATCTATCTCTAAACCAACCTCTGCCTTATTCTCTCCCAACTTCTTACCTTGCCCCTGATCTTGCATTCTGTTGAGTTCTTTCTCCATGCTGGTCTTTCCCTCCCCCTCCCCTGCTGTATCTTTGTACCTTATTAGAATATTCCCTGACTGGTTTTAGAAGCTGGCAATAGTGGCAACCCACCTGTGGTCTTCTCTTTCCAGGGAGCCAGGCTGAGTGAGGGGATTACAGAGCTGTTACAAGGTACAAAATCATTAGGATATTGGTTCCGTGAAAACACATCCACGGGGATTCTCCGAATGCTGGTGCTGTCACATAAGATTCTGGACAGAGTGACTTTACTCAGCTCTTCTCTCTGCTGCTTGGTAAACACACCTTCATTTTCCCACCAAAACCTTTTGGGTGGAAGAAAACCAAGTGTCACATCTAGGAATTAATAAAGACATTTTGCGAGATATGATATTCATCTTTGGGTTGTTTATGAAAAATATGTGTTCTTCCCTGCATGTGCTTTAGCAATCACTATAGCCTAGGTTAGAATGTGTTGGACAGACGGCATCTCTAGAGAACATGGATAGGTGACGTTTTGGGTCGGGAACCTTCTGTGGGGGAAGTTCCTTGCTTCTACATTTTGACTTCAACTGCGAAATCGCCTCAAGTTCTCTTACTTTGAAGAAGTTCTCCTCCTATCACACCCCACTATAAACAGTCTGAAGAAGGGTCCCGACCTGAAATGTCACATATCCATGTTCTCTAGAGATGCTGCCTTTCATGCTGAGTTACTCCAGCGCTTTATGTCAAACATCAAAAGCAGGCAGGTGGGACTAGTGTAGATGGGACATGTTGGTCGTCATGGGCAGGTTGGGCTGCAGGGCCTGTCTGCACACTGTATGACACTATTACTCTATTTATGCCCTTTAGTGTCAATCGCCATCAGTTCCTTGCTTCTACTCTATGACATGGGTTAGATTCCCACATTTCTAATAGGATGCTGAAATCAACGAGGACTTCCACTCCAGTAAACCACTCTTTCCTGTTGCCTCGCAGTAGAAACTAGGTCAAAATAATTTGAGGTTGTCACAGCTTGCTAAAATTCATTTCTTGTGCAAACAGATGAGGAATGTCCACATGCAAGATGTCAGTGGATGGTAGGACCACATGGAATATGCCACAAGAATCAGCAGACTTAAGTAAGTTAGGGAGGAAACTGTCTAAGAAAGTAGTTAGTGCTTAAAAAAATGTGTGCAGCAGTTTAGTATTGTCATGGTCTTACAGGAAATATTACATGGCTGCTCATGAAGCCTGACTCACCATGTGTCTCACCATGATGAACAGACACTGTAAATGTACCTTACAAGGGTTGCATCTAACAAGGGTTGCATCTAATCCCCAAAGCATTGAATTGTCATCATGCCCAGACCGGCAATTAATTAACAGAAATGAAAAGATAACTATGTGGTGTACAGAATTTTATCCTGTTGTACTCTGACATGCTTTTGCACATACCCATATATCCTAAGAGTTTGGGTCGTATCCATACATGTTATCTTCTTCACAAGAGCCTTGAAATCTATAAATTGTTTATTTCTTTCACACACTCATACCCTAATATAGCAAGTCAGTGCTAGCTCCCTGGCGTTGGAGAAATAAGAAATGTGTGTGTATCCTGGGTCAATACTTGGAATTCTACATTAATTTAAAAAAAAAAACACTTCTTCTGACTGAAGTAGGGACCCGACCCGAAACATCCCCTATCCATCTCTAGAGATGCTACCTGACCCGTTGAGTTACTTCCAGGACTTTGCCTTTTTTTGTAAACCAGCAACTGCAGTTCCTCATTTCTAATCTTTATTTGAAGTTTGGTTTGGACTTTAATCACAATGTCATAGAGTCCTGCACCACGGAAATGGAACCTTCAGTACACAGAGGCCTCCCCAAATCATTTAGCATCCATTTACACTGAACCTACACCAATCATGTCTTATTCTCTCTATATCCTATCTACTCACCCCATGTGGAAACCAGAGCATAGAGGAAACTTGTGTAGTTACAGAGAGAACATGCAAATTCTATACGGTCAGCACTTGAACCTACACGCAAATTGGCGGAACAGCACCTCATATTTTGCTTAGTCAGCTTACAATCCAGCGGTATTAAATGGATTTATGTAATTTCAAGTAACCTTTGCATTCCCTCTGTCTCCATCTCTCTCCCACTCTAGACGTCCTGCTAATTTCAGTTCTTATTTCTTCATTACCACCTCCACTGCCAACAATGGACCATTGTGGGCTCCTTGGCCATCGGTGCCAGCTCTGATTTGTTCTGTACCTTTTCTTACCTCTAGTTTCACTCCCCCCTGATTCTCAGTCTGAAGAGGATCTTGGCCCGAAACATTACCTATTTCTTTTCTCCGGAGATGCTGTCTGACCCACTGAGTTACTCCAATTTTTTGTGTCCAGGCCAGTATTAAACCCGGGTCAATTGAACTTTGAGCCAGCAGCTCTAATAGCTGTGCCACTGTGCCACCCTTGTATGTGAGAAGTCCTAAAACAACCCTACTAACAACAAACAAATAATAGCATCTGTGCAAGAACCTTAACCCTTGATTCCCTTAATATCAAACCATCCAGGATCAGATAAGCCGACACATTCGTGAGCTGTGAATTTCCACACACACCTGTCTCCATCCCTCAGGACTTGAAACTGTTTTCCAAGAAGACAGGCCAAGAGCTCCCCAACACGAGCTCTGGGCAGCAGTGGTTCTGCAATTGCACCAATCCACACATCTATATTGTCAGGCGTCTTGTACACTGAGAGGATCTTTTTTGCCAAGTATGTGCTGTTAAAGACTTGTATTAATTCCGAGATGTTTTTGGCTTGCGTCAGTCCACAGAACCGCCTCCAGGCATTGTAACCTACATAGTAAAGAAAGGATGATCAAAGCATTCTGTGAAAATAAATTGCAGTTATGTATAATTTTGGATAGTTCCACAATTATCAATAGTATCAGTAGACAATTTGCATACTATTTTAGTTTAGAGTAACATACTGGGGATAATTTACGGAGGCCAATTAACTTACAAACCTGTGCGTCTTTGGAATGTGGGAAGAAAGGCAGGGAGAAGGCAATTCTGGATTTAGTATTGTGTAACGAACCGGATTTGATAAGGGAACTTGAAGTTAAGGAGCCATTAGGAGGTAGTGCCCATAATATGGTAAGTTTTAATCTACAATTAAGGGAGAAGGGTAAATCGGAGGTATCAGTTGAACAAAGGGGACTATGGAGCCATGAGGGAGGAGTTGGCCAAAGTTGACGGGAAAGATACCCTAGCAGGGATGACAGTGGAACAACAATGGCAGGTATTTCTGGGAATAATACAGAAGGTGCAGGATCAGTTCATTCCAAAGAGGAAGAAAGATTCCAAGGGGAGTAAGGGGCGACCGTGGCTGACAAGGGAAGTCGGGGACAGTGTAAAAATAAAAGAGAAGAAGTACAACGTAGCAAAGATGAGCGGGAGGCAAGAGAATTGGGTAATGTTTAAAGAGCACAGAAGATAACTAAAATGGCAATACGGGGAGAAAAGATGAGGTACGAAGGTAAGCTAGCCAAGAATATAAAGGAGGATAGTAAAAGCATTTTTAGGTATGTGAAGAGGAAAAAAATAGTTAAGACCAAAGTTGGACCCTTGAAGACTGAAAAAGGTGAATTTATTATGGGGAACAAGGAAATGACAGGTAAGTTGAACAGGTACTTTGGATCCGTCTTCACTAAGTAGGAAACAAACAATCTTCCTGACATACTAGTGGCCAGAGCATCTGGAGTGATGGAGGAACTGAAGGAAATCCACATTAGGCAGGAAATGGTATTGGGTAGACTGATGGGACTGAAGGCTGATAAATCCACAGGGCCTGATGGTCTGCATCCCAGGGTACTTAAGGAAGTGGTTCTAGAAATCGTGAATGCATTGGTGATCATTTTCCAATGTTCTGTAGATTCAGGATCAGTTCCTGTGGATTGGAGGGTAGTTAACGTTATCCCACTTTTTCAGAAAGGCGGGAGAGAGAAAACGGGGAATTATAAACCAGTTAGCCTGACATCGTTGGTGGGGAAGATACTGGAATCAATCATAAAAGATGAAATAGCAGCACATTTGGATAGCAGTAACAGGATCGATACAAGTCAACATGGATTTACAAAGGGGAAATCTTGCTTCACTAATCTTCTGGAATATTTTGAGGATATAACTGGAACAATGGACAAGGGAGGGCCAGTGGATGTAGTGTACCTGGACTTTCAGAAAGTATTTGATAGAGTCCCACATAGGAGATTAGTGAGCAAAATTAGGGCACATGGTATTGGGGGTAGAGTGCTGACATGGATAGAAAATTGGTTGGCAGACAGGAAACAAAGAATAGGGATTAATGGGTCCCTTTCAGAATGGCAGGCAGTGACTAGTGGGGTTCCGCAAGGCTCGGTGCCGGGACCACAGCTATTTACAAGGCAGATTATTATCTAAATGGTGTCAAGTTGGGAAAAGGGGAAGTACAACAGGATCTGGGGGTCCTTGTTCATCAGTTAATGAATTAAAGCATGCAGGTACAGCAGGCAGTGAGGAAAGCGAATGGCATGTTGGCCTTCATAACAAGAAGAGTTGAGTATAGGAGCAAAGAGGTCCTTCTGCAGTTGTACAGGGACCTAGTGAGACCACATCTGGAGTATTGTGCGCAGTTTTGGTCCCCTAATTTGAGGAAGGACATTCTTGCTATTGAGATAGTGCAGCGTAGTTTTACAAGGTTAATTCCTGGGATGGCGGGACTGTCATATGCTGAGAGAATGGAGCGGCTGGGCTTGTATTATCTGGAATTTAGAAGGATGAGAGGATATCTTATTGAAACATATGATTATTAAGGGTTTGGACACGCTAGAGGCAGGAAACAGGTTCCTGATGTTTGGGGGAGTCCAGAACCAGGGGCCACAGTTTAAGAATAAGGGGTAAGCCATTTAGAATGGAGATGAGGAAACAATTTTTCACACAGAGTTGTGAGTCTGTGGAATTCTCTGCCTCACTCCTCAATACGGCCTACTCCTGTTCTTATTGTCTATTGTCCATTGAAACCAGAGCACCCAGAGAAAACCCATGTGGTCACAGAGAGAATGTACATACTCGACATACAGTACACTGCGCCTGAGGTTAAGTTTGAATCTGGGCTTCTGGTGCTGTACTGCTGCGCCACTGTGCCACCCCATGGAATTGTATGTGTTGTTATGGTGAATATCAGTATTAGGAATCGTGGCAGGAGTAGGACAAAAGTTTTTTTTAAATTGCATCTCTTGTATTATGAAAAAATCTCCCTTTAACCCACCCTTTTGACTGCTTTTTTACACACCATCTTCTTATCCTAGAATTTAAACTTTATTTCAATACCAACCAATACCACTCAAATTTCTCCTCCACATTAGCCATGCAAATTTAATTTGTCCAATCGATTTGCAAATTAAAATCACCTCTGATAATTGCAGTTCCCTTCTTATCACATGTAATATTATTTTCCTTTTTATGCTTTGTCCTATACTGTGGTCTATAGACCAGTCTTACCCATGTCTTCTGTTCCTTGTTTTTCTTTATTTCCTCCCAAACTCATTTGCATCCGCAATCCACAGCACCTTTCCCTCTACTCAGTACTACATTGAACCCCTCCCTTGATTACCAATGCCAACCATTTCTTTTCCCTTTTTGCCTATTCTTTTAAACACTTTGAATAGCCCTGGAATTTAATTTCCCTGTTCTGGTCATTCCACCACCCCATTGTCATAACAGCTACTATATCTAATTCATTTTCTTATATTTGTTCTATCAACTCATCTAGCTTGTTACCAATGCTGTGTGTATTCAGATAAAGAGCCTTATGCCTTGACTTTTATACTTATTATCTATTAATTTCTAATTTCTACTGTACTAATTTGCTTATAAATTCTGCTCATTCCTGTCATGCTTTGATCTGTATTCATCTCTTTACTGACCTGTGCCACTGTACTTAAACTTGCTTGTGATTTATTAAACTTTCCATTATTTGAATCCTCATGCTTTCTAATTAATTGAAAGCTGTGTCCATAGTCCCAATGACATGATTGCCAGGATAGTGGCCTCAACACAGTTCAAATGAAATCCATCTTTATAGAACAGCGCTTTCCTTTTTCCACTACTGGTTTGGAACCCATTTTACTTGCACTAACAAGCTTAATTGTTTTGAAGACTATTCTAACTTTACTGAGACGAAACACAAAGACCAAACACGCACAGTACAGACACCTCACGTTTTACACAAGCTTGATTAATGCATTTTTACAATAACACACTTGTTTAATTATTATCAAAGTTTAATTTATGTGCTTCTATTTTCAGATATCACTCAAATTTATGTCTGACACCAGATGGCAGTGTAGTTGTATGTACCTGGCATATGTTTGATTTATCACTACTTTTCAAGCACATGACTCCCACGTAAAATGCAAGATGCCTTTATTTGGGTATTAACTTCATCACAGCCTTGAATGATTCTAACAAAAAATTATTTCAGCAGTACTTCATCCTTTTTGCAATGAAGGCTTTATTTACATTTCTAATTTTGCCTAGTGCACCTTCTTTCTGATGAATAAATTATAACATCAATATAACTATTGACATTGCATCGTAATATCATTAGGAATGGACTTGTTGGTATTCTCTGTGTATCCTTCATTTTGATACTCACTCGGTAGCCCATGATCCCTTCCTCGTTGTAGGTTAAGTGCTGCCAGATCCAAGGCTAAGGATTCCTTCGGCTGAAACAACTTTTCCGTCAGCTCTTCTGGCATCATCTGTGTTTGCGTTTGCAGCTTGGCAGACTTTAATACAACACCTCGGATGATGGGGTCAATGCCTCCTGTAGTATATGTGACACATTAACATAATTATTTGCATGACCTGTTGAATTACTCCAGTACTTTGGGTCCTTACTATAAAAATATTACTTTGAATGCTGGCTGCAGAGTGGAGTGAACCTGATTTAATAACACACTGGCTTCTGGGCTTCAGATGAAACTTTTTAGCAGCTTGGGTCAAGAGCCATAAAATTGGCAGCACTTGAGGAACCAAGCACAGTATAATCTGGCGCACTCGAGAGATGGACTTGCAGATATTCTGAACTCTTGGATTTTATTTCTATTAATATCCCATTGCACTTTTATTTCACATTTTTTAACATGTCACACAGTAACTCAATAAATGTACCGGTTAATTAACATTTTTTTAAAAACAGTAGATGCGGGAAATGCTGGAAAAACTCAGCCGGGCAGGCAGCATCTGTGGGAAGAGAAACAGGCAATGTTTCAGATCAAATTTTCCAGTGAAACTGGTGAGTTAAAAGGGAACGCTGGAAACAAGGTCTGGTGAGTTTAAAGGGGGTGTTTAAAATTGGGCCCGGAGGAATTTTTAGTGAAAAAAAAAGTGCATTTAGGTTTATTATTGTTACATGTATTGAGGTACAGCGAAAAGCTTTGTTTTGAATGCTATGCGATCAGATTAGATAATCTATCTATATTACTAAATCTCTGATCTTGACCGCTTTTGGCCCACTGTGCTGCGATTTCCGACAGAACGTCGCTACCTACGGCCGTCATTTTTGGCCACCTCGCTCAGAGCCCCCCTCCGCCTTACGGGTGCAGAGGATTTTTCCTATCGATGACAAATCAGTGAGATATTAATGTTTTTTAAAAATTCACCATTCTCTCTGCTGCCCCTGCTGGAGGGAGGGGGAGGGACTATAAAACCAGGAAGTGGTGTGCCTCACTCATTCTCTGCAAGATGGATGAAGCCAAGGGTCACGTCTCTCTGAGCTCTGAATAACACTGAACAAATGTCTAGACAACTGAGTACCCTTAATGTGGTTTGAAAATGAAAATATGGTTTATTTGAAGTAAAAAGGCTCTGCCTGCAAATGGTTGTTTGGGTGTTTTGGCTTGAAGTTGAAAGGCACTACTTACTGCAAATGGTGGCTTGGGTGCTTTGACTTGAAGTTGAAAGGCACTTCTTACTGCAAATGGTGGGTTGGGAGCTTTGGTTTAAAGTTGAAAGGCACTACTTACTGCACATGGTGGCGGGTGCTTTGGCTTGAAGTTGAAAGGCACTACTTACTGCGAATGGTGGCGGGTGATTTGGCTTGAAGTTGAAAGGCACTTCTTACTGCAAATGGTGGCTTGGGTGCTTTGGCTTGAAGTTGAAAGGCACTGCTTACTGCAAATGGTGGCATGAAGTTGAAAGGCACTACGTACTGCAAATGGTGGCTTGGGTGCTTTGGCTTGAAGTTGAAAGGCACTACTTACTGCAAATGGTGGCTTGGGTGCTTTGGCTTGAAGTTGAAAGGCACTACTTACAGCAAATGGTGGCTTGGGTGCTTTGGCTTGAAGTTGAATTGCACTATTTACTACAAATGGTGGCTTGGGAGCTTTGGCTTGATGTTTTAAAAAAATCCTTCCCATCCCAGTAAATTCTTCCCATCAATGAAAAAAAAGTGTTATTAGTGTTTAAAAAATGTTGAGAATCTCTCCTGTCAATCACGCCCTGAAAGCCACACCTTTTCCGGTTGGAGGGGGAGTGGTTATAAAACCCGGAAGTGTGGGTGTGGCTCGGTCTCTGCATGATGGGGGAGGGAGAGGTCATGACTCTGGCTGATCTGTGAATCAACTGAACACACTGAATGTCTACTGAACTGTGAGTTTGGTGTTTTGTGTGGTTTTATGGTGGTTTCACCCAGCATGAAATGGTATGAAGCTGCATTTGAATTTGGTGGCCTTCGACCCTGCTTGAAGTGGAATGAAACTGCACTTGGATTTGGCGGCCTTGCATCCTGCTTGAAGTGGTATGAAACTGCACTGAATTTGGTGGCCTTGCACCCTACTGAAAGTGGTATGAAACTGCACTTGAATTTGGTGGCCTTGGAACCAGCTTGAAGTGGTATGAAACTGCACTTGAATTCGGTGGCCTTGCACCCTGCTTGAAGTGGTTGGAAACTGCACTTGAATTTGGCGGCCTTGCACCCTGCTTGAAGTGGTATGAAACTGCACTTGAATTCGGTGGCCTTGCACCCTGCTTGAAGTGGTTGGAAACTGCACTTGAATTCGGTGGCCTTGCACCCTGCTTGAAATGGTAGGAACATGGATTTGAATTTGGTGGCCTTGCACCCTACTTGAAATGGAATTTCAAGGAATAGTCATGTCAACAGCCAGCCCACCAGCCGTGAGTGAGCTGCCAGCAGATCAGGCTTAAGGGACTGAGCTGCCACCCCAAGAACCCATACCTGCACTCCAGAAAGCCCCCCCACTGGCCACCAATATTGGAATTGGTGGAGAGGTGGAATATTGCGTCGGGGGACCAGCCCTCCCGTGTGAACATGGGAGCCAACGGGTCCCACTTAGTCTAGTACTATATATAATCAAGTCAAACTCAAGCATAATAGGTAGAGCAAAGGGAAGGATACAGAGTGCAGAATTTAGTTCTCAGCATTGTAATGCACCAGTTCCATAAACAAAGTCCAATATTTGCAATGGAGTAGAGGTGCATCAGACAGTACCCTAAGCTTCAGAAGCCTTGTAACAGTGGGGGAGATGCTGTTCCCGAGTCTAGTGCATGCCTCCAAGCTTCTGTATTTTCTGCCAGACGGGAGTGGGGCAAAGAAGGAATGACGTTGGTGGGGAAGTCTTTGATTTGGTGGCTGCTTTCCTGAGGCAATGTGAAGTGCAGATGGAGTCAATGGTGAGAAGTCTGGTCTGTGATGGACTGTGTGATGTTGTAAATCAAACAACTGGTAATTTAATTTGCATTTGGCAACAGAGCAAATATGGACTAAACTTGGTTATTGATACTAATGAGTCGGCCAGATGCAGAACCGTTCGGATTTCTGAAAAATTTGGAGTTGTATGGGAGCAGGAGGAGCGGAGTAGGTGAATTCACAAATATTAGTAAATTGATCAATGCTTATTGGTATTGGTCTATTTTATTGCAGTATGTTGTGAGATAATGCATAACCTTTTTTGCATGTTATCCAGGCAAATCATATCATACATGAGTACTTCAGGTGGTGAAAGAGGGGAAATAATCAGAGTGCAGAAAAGCATTCCAGCAGCAGAGAAAGTGCAGGTAAAAAAGTGGAAGGTCTACAAAGAGGTGGTTTGGAAGACTGTGAAATTAGTCCCCAGCATGTGAGAGGGCGGTTCAAGATTCTGATGTCAGTGGAGAAGCTTACTGGCTCAATCATAGAGAAACTTAATGTTTTCTTATAGTGAATACTTTCCACTGTCCTTACCTTCTTCTATAATTCTCCATGGGGAGAAAAATGACTTGTGCAGAGAGATGCTGGGGTAGGTCGGATTCTCCGTGTAATTCTCATCCAACCGGTAGAGTATTGGATGGATGGTAACATGAGCAAAACGAAATGCTGCTGTGGCAAACACGTTGGAAATCCGGGGATCCACTGTATCATCATAGCCCTTGTAGGGGAGTAGATGCTGCTTTGTTGCATCCGGGCCAAGAATTTTAGGCACATAATCCTTCCAGTTTATAATCTGTGCAGAGAGGAAAAAAATGTTTTCTTCTTAATCCATTTACCAGCACAAATGTAAATTGCCAAATTAAAGCAAAATTAGTTTTTTTTTTTTAAATTAAGCCTGGCCTGAATTTGAGTTGCTGCATGTCTGTATTGACACCAATTATATTCCTATTGTGACAGCGCCCGTTCCCTTGTGTGCCACTCGTGTGCAGACAAGCCAGGAGAAGCCTCCCCTCAGCACCAGGGTCACCGGCACCCTGGGGAGAGATCTGGACTGAGTTGAGGCCACAGTCACAGGAGTAACAGCTGTGTCCAGTTAGCTGTGATTGGATTGGGCCTCCCATCATCATCCTCTTTAAAAACCACAGCAATGCTAGCCAGGGGAGGAGGAAAATTGAAGGGGTGAGAGAGGGAAAGCAGGAAATAGGAAGAAAGAAAGAAAGAAAGAAAGAAAGAAAGAAAGAAAGAAAGAAAGAAAGAAAGAAAGAAAGAAAGAAAGAAAGAAGAGGGAGAGGAAGAGGAAGGGAGAGAGAGTGGGCACCCTTCATTGACACTTCTTCCCCAGCCACCAATGGACCATTATGGGCTCAATTCCTTCCTTGGTCATCTGTTGCCGGCCCTGATTACTTGTTCTGGCCTTTTCCTACCTCTAGTCCTGCCCACCCACCACCACCCTCTACTTTCAGTCTGAAGAAGAGTTCCGACCCAAATCGTCATCCATCCTTTTTCTCCAGACATGCTGTCTGACCTGCTGAGTTACTCCTGCTCGTTGTGTCTATCTTCAGTATAAACCAGAATATGCATTTCCTCCTTACATCTCCCTACCAGCTGTGTTTCACTTTAGCAGGCCTGGAGGAAGACTGAGCCACTGGAACAAGCCTGAGACCGGCAGCACCTCCTCACCTTCCCACGGACATCAAGGGACTGCACACCTCATGGAGAGCAAGGCCTGGGACACCAAGACAATCTGAACAGTCAACGCAACCTCTTTGAGGCCAAGGCTGAGCTGCCAGGGCAAGTCTGAGACCACCAGCATTACCTCCATTGGGCCCAAGATTGAACCTCCAGGACAATTCTGAGGCTGCCAGCGCCTCTTCACCCCCTCTTCAAGGCAAAGACTGAGCCACTGGGACAAACCCAATACTGCCAGCTCCTCCTCTTCGATGCAAAGACTGAGCTGCTTGGACAAACACAAGACTACCAGTGCCTCCTCTTCGAGGTCAAGGCTGAGCTACTGGGACAAGTCTGAGACTGCCAGCACCTTCTCTCTGGGCAAGAGTGAACCGCAGGGATCGTCAGTGCCTCCTCACATGCACACTGATGACAAGGGACCTGGATCTTCGCGACCCCATAGTTCTTCACTATAAATCGACCCATGTCACGTGAGTTCACTCTGCTGCGAGTGTTGGTATAGCCATTGTCAACCTAGCGTCATCACTGGTGCCACATTATATATATCTTAATTTATTTAAACAATAGTAAATTCATATCTCAATTGTAAATGGCTCTCTAATTATCTTGAGACTGTCCCCGTTCTAAATTCTCCAGCTAGAGATAACAATCTCTTGGCATTCAGCTTGTTAAACCAGCCCAGAAATATCTTCACTGGACTGGAAAAATACCATTCCTTTGTTGTACGGAAGAGGTAGTGATACAAACATATTATTTTCTTCAATATCCTAATTGTAGCTTCCACATATACTCAACATTTATAATCTTGCCAAGTATGAGTGAAAGGAAATTACAGGGAGAATCATGGTTATGAGAGTCTACTTTGTAACACAAGATGTCTGTGGAATTTGGTTGCCACATTAGTTTATTGTTGAGCTCTGAACACTCGTTTCTGAATTACTGAATGATTGAAAATATTACGTTTTTGGGGATGCATTTTAGATCTGCCGTAGAAGAATAAATGTTTTCAAATATGCAAGGAATGATTTGTTCTACCTTATGAAACTATGTTCAAATTAACACACGCTTCTCAAATCTCTTGCTATTTGTGGTATATTGGACACTACCTATACGATTTTCTGTAATGAACTTAGTTTGAGAAGCATTGGCTGAGAATTTCCTGGCAATTTTCCAAGTATCATATCTTCATTGAATACATCTTTATGCGGAAAACACCTTTATTGGAAGGAGACCATTCACTTTTATTATCTCTCAAGGATCATAACTTCACACCCCATCCCAATACTATTGTTTGTAATAGTAGCAACAAGGAACTGTAGATGCAGGTTAATGCACAAAAGGCCACAAATTGCTGGAGTAACTCAGCAGGTCAGGCATCATTTCTGATGCACGTGGATAGGTGACATTTTAAGTTGGGTCTGAATAATGGTCTCAGCCGAAAATTTCACCTATCCATGTTCTCCAGGGATGCTGCCTGATCTGCTGAGTTACTCCAGCAATTTGCAAATACTGCAGCATTTTGTGTCCTATTGTTTCTAGTCACAGAATGTCATCGTAGGTGTGCAAATGTTAGGCCAGTTACCTTATTTTAGTTAGCTTGACACCATTTTTTTCCAAAGTATGTGCAATGACCTCCTATTCATTAACAGAAACTGTGGCTAATTATTTAAAGACATATTTGGAACACAGTGTTTTCAAAATCACTATCCTGCAGGTGGTGCATGTAATATTTACTGTTGCTGAACGCGAGCACAATGAACAGTTCTCAGGTAATGGCTGAAGTACAATTTAGAGAAAAGCATGGGAAGAACATCCGATGATGATGGCTTGAGACCAGGATCCACAGGGAAGTGATCAAAGGAGTATTTTAAACACAATCCTCTTTCTCACCTGGTGGAAGGCTCCCATGATTTTCCGTGCCTCCTGATACAAGGTCTCACCACTCCAGTGTGGGTTTAGCTGATGTAGTTCTGATACTATTTTGTTATGTTCTCGTAAGAAGATGGTGTGCAGTGCTTGCATCCCTAAATGTTCATTTGCTCGGGAATCTCCTGCATAGTAAAATAAACATTTGTCAACCTTGCAGAATCGGACAGGCTTCAGAATATCCATCTGTGAGAGCAGAGTTTGGAAAGGCTTGCTTAGAAACTGTGCCTAAAGGTTACAAAAGTTCCAGAGGTCTTGGTTTTGCTGAGTGGTTGTGCTTTGGGGTCCGTGCTGGGGTCCGTGCAGTCCAAGTCTCAGGAAATATTCAAATTCCCCAACAATTATGTTCACCCACAATGTTCTAAACGTACAAATCAATTTGTTGTAGTTATTGTTATAAATTGTTACAGGAGATATGTTTAAGATGATGGGGGAAAGATTTAATAGGAACCTGAGGGGTACATTTTTCCACACAAAGGGTGCGGGTGTGTGGAACAGCTGCCGGAGGAGGTAGTTGAGGCAGGTACTATCGCAACGTTTAAGAAACATTTAGACAGGTACATGGATGGGACAGGTTTAGAGGGATATGGGCCAAATGCAGCCAGGTGGGGCTAGTGTAGATGGGAGATATTGGTCAATGTGGTCACGTTGGGCTGAAGGGCCCATTCCACGCTGTATGATTCCCTCTCCCTCTCTCTATTCTTACTTTCAAACAAATGGCCAAAGTGTTTACTTGATAATCCATAGTTATCAGTGAAACAAAACATTAGTTTCTGAATGTGAGATGCTAATTGGAGTTATCAAATTAACAAAGAAATATTTAGAACTCAAATCCAGTCTTGTCTGACCTGATGAGAGTGCTGCTCTCGTGCCATCCCCTACATAGTTGTTGCTTCCCCACCACACAAGTGACGTTTTAATTGAATTGAATTTTATTTTTGTCATTCAAACCTTTCGGTCTGACCGAAATTTCTTTTAACTTTTAACCATCGACTTTTAGTTTAACGTTAATCTTTTCCTATTACTTGGTGCTTGGCATGTGAATGCACTTTGGTACCTCGTTTAACCAGCCTTTCTTAATGATTGTGCCTAGACAACAAGCGGAGGGAAGCATTGATCTACTTACGGGGGAAGGCAGTAGGGCATTATTTACAGCTAAATCCAGTCATGTGCATTTTAACATGCATATCCAAATACCTTAATAATCACCCTGAGGTCCTAAGCGCTTGTTATAAAATTGTATTGAAACTGAATTTCAGAAATGGTCTAATGGACAGATGTTGAATTATTATGTGTCTAGCACTCCTAATCTAAGGACAAAATTCTCCCATCTAAAGAAGGTCAATGATCAGAAACAGGGTAACATTTCCCCCCCTTCTTGGTCTCATATGCAATGGCTAATTGTGGAATATCAAATGACATCCTAATTTGAATCGGGTAACATCCAAAACCTTCCATATTACAATACTGAATTATCCTCATTCTCTGCCATACATTTACCAGCCAAGAAACATGGAATGTCTGACTTGTTTCCAATGTGGGACTGGTCTCTGGTCAGCGTGCAGGGATTTTGAAGCTTCTTGGTCATGAAGGGTAAGTAGGCCAGGCCGTGGTCTGAGTACTGCTGGTTGATAGCCAGGAAGCCCAGGTCGTTGGTATGATTCCTCAGTCTCCATGCCAGGCTCTCTGTACTTCCATAAACCATGCTGGCATCCACAAAGGAGGTGATGCTGTTCAGCTGCTCCCGGGGTCGGAGCTGCCCTGTGAGGATCCCAGACTCACCACTCCCACATGCTGGGGCCGAGCGGAAGAAGGGCATGCACCTCTCACTTTCACAAGCACGGGGATCATCCTCTGGGATCTGCGAGACATTTGACATAATCAGACAATAGATGCGCTCATCATGTGAAGCATGCACTGAGGATTAGGTTTATGATTGTCACATGTACTGAGGTACACAGGTAAGCTGTTTTTTGCATGCTATATCCAATCAAATCAGATAATACTAGACATAAATACCAGCAAGCCAAACTCAAGTAGTGCCACACAGCATGGAAAGATGCCCTTCGGCACCAACTTGCACACGCCAAATCCCACCTGCCCACACTTGGCCCATAACCCTCTAAACCAATCCTACCCATGTACCTGAAGAAATGTCTTAAATGTTATGATAGTACCTGCCTAAACTGCCACCTCCGGCAGCTCGTTCCATATACCCACCGCCATTTGTGTAAAAAAAAATAAGTTGTCCCTCATGGTCCTATTAAATCTTTTCCCCCTCATCTTAATCCTGTGTCGTCTGGTGCTGAATATAGTTTTCAGCATTGTAGCACATTAGTTCCAGAGACAAAGTCCAGTGTCTACAATGGGGTAGAGGTGAATCTGACAGTACCGTAGCTTATGGAAGGACCGTTCAGAACCCTGATCACAGGGGGGAAGAAGCTGTCCCTGAGTATGGTGGTGTGTGCTCTCAAACTTCTGTATCTTCTGCCCAACAAGAGCGGAGAGAAGAAGGAATGACCGGGATGGGACAAGTCTTTGATTGTTTTTGGCTGCTTTCCCGAGGTAGTGTGAAGTGCAGATAGAGTCAGTGGTGGAGAGTATGGTCTATGTGATGGACTGGGTAGACATTGCTAACACAAAAGCAGCATTTGCAAGTGGCGTGTAAAGCATAGATGCTTGCCTGTATTGGGAAGCACGGGCTTCTGTTGTAGCAGGATGACGAACAATCAATGGTGTCGATAAAGGAAGAGGTACTGGCACTCTGTGGTGTCAGGTCCATATCGTGGTCAATCCACTGACCCCATTCCACCAGGATGTGGGCATAACTGCTGTCCAGAGAAATGTTCCTGTTGCCTGTGTGTAGGATTGCTGTCGACACCATTCTGGCCTGAAAATTATCATTGGAATCAGTAAGTTTGAGGAGGTTCACTGCCACCTGCATACTTTAACCTCACCCCCAGCAAGCCGTGCATCATACCAGTGGTAGGGCGAATCCATTATATTTCTTCAACTCCATCCATCCTTTGGGGATTGAAAACCCATCATCATAGTCTGGAGGCAGCCATCGAACGTATGGGACATTAGCTGCTCCCCAGTGGGTGTGCTGTCTAAAGGCACATAAAATAGATTCATTCATTTGTTTGTATGAAGAGGCTAGTGAGGCTATGACTATGGGAGAGGTCTATAAATAGCAAAAATAGCAATGATGTGAAACCATTTCCATTAGCTTGGATCAACCTATATTTTGTGTTTAACTAACACGCTACATTATGAAATGTCAGTGTTCTTTAAAGTAATCCAAACGCAAGTAGATTTTCCATTGATTTCTGAAGATCCAATCATGATCTCTTTCTAGAACCATGTAAAGAAGAATAAACTGAACTAATGTTCTATCCAGTGGATATTTTGTCACATTTGCAGCCTTTCAATAGCAAAACAAGGAACTGCAGATGCTGGTTTACCAAGGAAAGACACAAAACATTGGAGTGACTCAACAGGTCAGGCTGCATCACTGGAGATCACAGAGAGGTGACGTTTTGGCTTGGAAACCAGTCCTGACCTGAAACTTCACCTATCTATCTTCTCCAGGGATGCTACCCGACACACTGAGTTACTCCAACATTTTATGCAACTTTTCAATGTTCCTTTAATTAGATGCTGTCGTGAAAAGACTATGAAGGGAAGCAATTAGTATTTTTGTACTGTCTTCAATATGTGTGAAATTGGTTAACAGCCCAGCTTACTTCAGAAGTATGGGTTGAATGGTTCTTTATCATCACATGTACCGAGGTACAGTGGAATTATTTTTTTTGCATACAGTTCAGTAAATTATCGCGATACATAATTACAATCCTAGATTAAATACAAAGTTTATCAAACTAGTCCACTGAGACCATGTAGAAGGGTCGCCAGATTTTGACACCATTTTGAATGTCCAAGTTGCTTTAAGTACAGCTGGCCATAAAGGCCGGTTGTCCTGGCAGCATTGCAGGGTCGGCCTAGTCAAGCGAAGCTGTAGTCTGATAATTTGTACATAATTGCAACAAGAAGTATAAGCAATGAATCTGCCTTTGTGGCTCTAGTAAAGGGAAGAATATTTGCAAGAGACTAGGAGAAGTCCTTACTCTTCTGGTGAAAGCGTCCATGGGACAATTTTCACAACTGAAGGAAGAAGTCTCTTATGGTACTAATCTTCTCTGTACCACAGTCAACAGACAACGATAATCCAAAGACAACGCTTTCCAATCAAAATTGTTGATGGCTATTCTTCTTAAACTAAAACTGTAAGGATTATGTCATCTGCTTTCTATGCTTTTCTTCTGAAATGTGTTTTTTCACTAAAAGCTAGTTTCTTATATCCTTACAGGCTTTTAAAATGGAAGCTTGGTTATGACTGTGGTTAGTCTCTCACTCCTTTGTGTTGTGGCCTTGGCTTTTGACAAATTTATTGATTTAAAAAGAAGCTACTGTGTCTTGACCGTATTGTTTCTTCTCCTGATGTAGTACCTGTTATTGCAGATGCCAGAAATGGTTCGATATTTATCCAACAAACAGGAACTAGAGCAAGGGATGACCTGTAGCTGAGTGGTACAACCTGTCACCCTGGCCAGTGTCTGAAGATCCAGTGCGCTGAGCAGATCTGTGAGATACAGAAACCATTTTAAATGATTTCAGTCACAGAATCAGAAATATGCTTTAGGTTTCTTTATTTATAAGTCATAGGAGCATAATTAGGCCATTCGGCCCATTGAGTCTACTCCACCATTCAAGCATGGCATTTCCTCTCAACCCCATTCTCCTGCCTGTTCCCTGTAACCTTTGACACTCTTACTAATCAAGAACTTGTCAATCTCCGCTTAAAAAATACTCAGTGACTTGGCCTCCTCGACCATCTGTGGCAATGGCACTTTCACCACCCTTCGACTGAAGAAATTCCTCCTTATCTACTTTCTAAAGGCACATTTTTTTTCTGAGGCTAGGCCCACTGGTCCCAAACTCTCCCACTAGTGGAAACATCCTCTCCACATCTACTCTAACCAGGCCTTTCACTATTTGATAAGTTTCAATGAAGTCCCTCCTCATCCTCTAAACTCCCGTACAGGTCGAAAGCTGTCAAACGCTCATCATATGTTAACCCAATCATTCCCTCTGAATCTTTACATCTTCCAGGTCTCTTTACCAGTCAAATTACTTCAGTTTAGATGCCTGCACAGAGACATACAGCACGGAAACAGGCCCTTCTGCTCAACTCATTCACGCTGACCAAGATGTCTACCCACACTAGTCCAATTTACCTGCATTTTGCCCAAATCCCCCTAATCCTTTTCATTCATGTACCAATCCAAATGCCTTTTAAACACATACATACTCCTGATAACCCCACCAATATCAGTAACACATTTATTTACAATAAATATCTTTACAAGCTATGACTGTATTTGTTCCTGTTCCCAATATCTACTTAATTCATTGAGGCTCCCATGGTTTGTACAAACTCCACTGATTCCACTTGGCTTCCTTCTTTCTGGGAATTTGTTGTTTTGTAAAAAATAAAAATCACAAAGCACCTTCACTTTAAATACGTAAAAGAATACAAGTTGTCTTGATTACCTGTTGCATTCCTGAACATTTTCTCCTGGGTGTAAACCATCTGTCGAATAAGTTCAATGGTGGTTTCCATTAGCTCAGCTGCTCTTACTACGTTCCGAGTCTCAGCCACAGGAAGTTTGAAAAAGCTGAGCACATCATTTGCACGAATAGAGCCTTTGTGGAATGCTGCTCTACTACTGGGAAACAAACACCAGCAAACAGCTTAAATCTAAAGTGGGATCTTGAGCCGAAATGCCGCCTGTCCGTTCCCTCCCCAGATGCTGTCTTTGTGCTTTGCAGCAAATAGTGTAACTTTGGTAAAATAAATCTTACACGGGCAAATTAAATGCATTGTTACATGAAAATAAAACTAGATTTACTCCTCAGCAATGCCTCTTAAAACAGTGATTTCTCCAAGTTAGTCTACATTTTATTATGTGGTTCTTTGACACTAAGAGTTATTTATTCCTATCTGGTTTTGTGGCCAATGTGGGAACTGTAGACTCTACCAAAAATTGTGCGGGAGGTGGCTGGTGGCTTGCGAAATGGACATTGAAGTGGACCTTGCGAATGCCTTAACTCCATGGTGATCCATCGGGATCTTTATATTTCTGTTTTAGTTTTAGTGATACAACATGGAAACGGGTCACACAGACCATCGTTCATACTAGTGCTATGTAATCCCACCATCTCATCCACTTGCACTCAGATGTCAATTAACTTACAAACCTGTACGTCTTTGGGATGTGGAGGGAAGCCAGATCACACAGAGGAAACCCATGTGGTCACAGGCAGAACATGCAAACTCCACACAGACAGCCGTCAGCTTGGTCTCTGGTGCTGTGAGGCAGCAGCTCTACCAGCTGAGTCACTGTGCTGCATCACAGAACCAATGCAAGCCATTATTTTCAGTCAAAGCTGATAAATACTATGGTACATAAATACTATGTTTTGTGCTGGCCTATTGAAGGTCCTATTGAAGGTTCAGCAAGAGAAGAATCCTTCTTCTCCTAATTCTCAGTTGAATCTCAACGCTTATGCGACAGAACTGGTACCCAGGCTACGTCTTCCTCTAAATACATGGACAGCCTTAGCCAGACTCCTACTGGACAAGGAAGGTAAGGCCTGCTTTTACCCCAATGAAAATTCTGATCTAGTAATTGTTGCGCCTGCAGCAATTAAAAAACAAACAAACATAAGAGCATAAAAATAGGAGCAAGAGAAGGCCTTCTAATTCCTTACCCTACTCCACCATTCAGCAAGATCATAGCTAATCTTCTACCTAGTTCCAACCTTAAACACAATTGTCTGCATTTGGTGCAAATCTTTAATCCCTCTCAAAGTCTTTCTTAATTTTTCAGCAACATTGATGGTCCTTAAATTTTCTACTTGGTTTCTTAAAGTGTACATCTGCTGTATGATGCATTGTTTGTAATCCTTTATTCCACATGTTCTGAAATTGAAACTTCTCTTACTCAGGACCTTGGATCAAATTTCCTCAATTGTTTTATTCTTATATTTCTCCAAAAATTGAAATCAATGTTCCATGTAATTTATCTCAATGTTGCTTGATTTTTTCCAGCTTGCTACCGTTCTACACAATGCACAGTTTTCTATAAATTGAAATGTTTCCTACTCATTCTTTCCTTCATGTTTTTTAACCATACCTGCCTCTCGATGATTTGTAGGCAGCATTGACAAGGTCAACTGCTTGATGGAATGTCTCAACTACAAATGAACTCCCTCGTTGAGTCACAGATCCTGCAAGGTTGTAAGAAAAGATGAAATAATAATTGAACATACAATTTTGTAACAAAAATTTTAACATTCTGTATTTAATATCTTGCTCTTTTCCCGGAAATGTCAGGTTTAGTTTAATTTTGTTTAAAGATACAATATGGAAACAGGCCCTTCGGTCCATCGAGTCCACCCTGACAATCGATCACCCCATACACTAGTTCAATTCCTACATGCTGGGGACAATTTTTACAGAAGCCAATTTACGTACAAATCTGGGTACGCCTTTGAAATGTGGGATGAAACTGGGGAACCCAGAGGAAACCCACGCAGTCACTAGGAGAACATACAAACTCCGTACAGACAGCACCTATAGTGGGAATTGAACCCGGGTCTCTGGCGCTTTGAGGCAGCAACTCTACCGCTGCACCACCGTGCCACCCTGATTCCACCAGTGGGAAATTTTCCACACAGTGCTATTCATCCTTATATGGAGATGAAGTTGTCATCAAAGTTTTTTCTTCTAACTGTTGTGATTTCACCTCATCAGCAATGCCTCAACACAAGTCAGCGATTGGTCCAGACCCCCGCGTCCATCACATCACTGGCCGATGGAGACGGGAGGGTGGGAGACATTTTCCCACACAAGCCATAGGTGACTGGGCACTATGAACCCGAGCACCAAGTTGTACCAAGTTATAAGCGGCCCCAGACTCAGTCTTCAGACCTGAAGACTGAGTCTGAAGGGTCTCGACCCGAAACGCCACCCATTCCTTCTCTCCAGAGATGCTGCCTGCCCCACTGAGTCACTCAAGCATTTTATGTCCATCTTTGGTGCGACAGTTGTCTCATCTCATAAAATTGTTCGTTGTCATAAACACTTGTCATCGGCCCGCCAGGGAATGGGGGGGGCCATGTTTTAAAAGCGATCTACTTTGGCTGCCAATGCCCCGAGCCGTCTGTCCCCACGGCCGGGGTGGGGGGTGAATCACTCGGTGTGTGGGTCGGGGTCGGGGGGGTGAATCACCCTGGTGTGAGGGTTGGGGTCCGATGGTGGTGCATCGTGGTCAGTGACTCTGGGTGGGTGGAGGGACCAGCCTGATGCCACGTCCGCACACGATTGCCTTTATCGGTAAGGGTATTGGCTACAGGAGATGGGACGTCATGTTACAACTGTACAAGATGTTGATAAGGGCACATTTGAAGTACAATACTGGTTACCCTGTCAAAGGAAGGATGTCAATAAACTGACATCAATTGTTTTTAGATTGGTTAACTTTCATAGGGGCTTTCATCTTGCAACTGACATAAATATCCATCTATTGGTGAAGAAAGTGAAAACTTCTATGTAGCAATGGAACACTGTAAACCATATTCCTAAATCTATCAGTTGTCATAAATTCACCAATCATGCAGTAAACCATTTTGGGATCCAGATTCTAGGTTGATTGCAGATTTCTTAGTGTGTTCAGGAGAGACAAAGTTGTTTTTCATTATTTTGATGGCGCCTGGGTGACCTTGGATGAAGTGTTGATTCTTAGTTCTCCACAGAGACTGTGTGTCAGTAATACCATGCGATTCAGAACATTTACCTCGTGCTGTGGGCTGTATTTCCGTTACTGTGAAAGTGGAGCTCAGGTATTTAAGCAGGAGCAGCAGTTGGGGAATTCCTATGTTTGGAACCTACAAGTGATAAAATAATCTGTTAGTAGCACCATGCTCTGATTGTTCACTGAATATAAGTCTGAAATATACAATGGCATATGTTAGCACATTAAAATGGCTTAATGGGATCGAATAACTGAAATAACAATGGGTGAGCAAACTTCTTGTTCATTGATATTCTCCACACTTACATATGACACTTACATAAGTAAGTTTGCAGATGACATCAAAATAGGTGATATCCTAGACAGTGAAGATGGTTATCAAGAATTACAGCTGGATCTTGAACAGCTGGGCAAATGTGCTGAGGAATGGCTAATGGATTTTAATTCAGACAAGTGTGAGGTGCTGCACTTTGGGAAGTCAAACTAGGGCTGGACCTTCACAGGGAATGGTAGGGCCCTAGGGGATGTTATAAGGCAGAGGCATCTAGAAGTAGAGGTACATAGTTGTGTCACAGGTAGATAGGGTGGTGCAGAAGACTTTTGACGCGCTGGCCTTCATCGGTCAGGGAACTGAGTAAAGAAAGACAAAGTGCTGGAGTAACTCAGCAGGTCAGGCAGGATCTCTAGAGAAAAAGGATATGTGATGTTTTGGGTCAGGACCCTTTTTCGGAAGGGTCCCAACCCAAAGTGTCACCCATCCTTTTTCTCCAATGATTCTCCTAACCCGCTGAGTTACTCCAGCACTTTGTGGCTATCTTTGGTACAAACCAGCCTCTGCAGTTCTTTGTTTCTACAACAGAGTAAAGAAGTTGAGATGTTATGTTACAGGTGTACAAGATGTTGGTGAGGCTGCACTTGGGGTATTGTGTTCAATTTTGGTCAACCTGCTAGAGGAACAATGCAACTAAGCATGGAAGACTGCAGAAAAAAATACAAGGATGTTGGCAGGTATTGAGAGAGAGGTTGGACAGGCTAGGACTTTTTTCCTTGGAGCACAGGGGGCTGAGTAGTGATCTTGCAGAGGGGTATAAAATCAAGAGAGGAATAGACATTATGAATGTATAGAGTCTTTTCCCCAAAGTAGTGGAATCAAGAACTAGAGGCAAAGGTTTAAGGGGGAAAGATTAATAGGAACCTGAGTGGGCAACTTTTTCACACACGGTAGTAGGTATATGGAACGGGCCAGAGGAAGAAGTTGAGGCAGGTAATATAACAACATTTAAAAACCATTTTGTTTGACAAGTACATGGAGAAGGAAGCTTTAGAGAGACATAGGCTAAATGCAGGAGTGAGATTAGTGTAGATGGGGCATCTTGGTCAGCATGGACGAGTTGGGTGGAAAGGTCTGTTTCTGTGCTTAATGGCTCAATGGTTTTGAAATGCATTGGCAAACCTGTTAGGTAATCTATTAGGACATTTCAAACATATACCTGATCTTGTAAGTAACAATGTAGGCTTTATAGTCCATCAATTTTATTTGAAGCCAGAGCAGGGAAACAGGGAACAGATTTCGAACAGGGAAAGATTTCTAATCCAGGTGATTAACTAATTGACCACCCTGATTAAAGTGACATTAGCATGCCAGAAGCCAAATTGAGGTAACTTGAGCAAATATGGGTTTGAAAAGTTAGAGGGAGGGACAGTTCCAGGAAATAGCCAAAATGTTGGTACTGGCAAGAATGGGTCTGACGAGGCAAATTGAACGGTTGGAAAACCATGAAGATTGTTGCAAAAATAGTGGGATTTTTAGATGCAATGGTGTGCACCCAGGTTTGAGATAGGAGAATCTGCAGAGAGTGGAGTACATAGAAACCTGGGCGGGGGTGGGAACACATGGTGTAACTAATGCATGAGATTCGTGCCATACAGAGTTGGAGCAAAACTGAGTGAATTGTGAGAGTGCCTGGTTAGTTGACTGAGGTATTTAACTGGGGGACAATTAAAGGATTAGCTAACTATTTGCACAGGTATGTGTTTACATTTTGGTAATAAACTGAACTTTGTGAGAATGCCAGAATGCTGCATTAAACTACAAAAAAAAAGACTTTCTGTCAAACCTGGAAAAGAAATGGATCTTACATATAGGTTATCCAGGTATCAAAAGGAATGTACTTAAAATGTTTGACAGCCATAATTGAGAAGACCAAAGTTAGGAAAAGTCCCATGCACTCTGCACAACAATACAATTCAACGAGGCATTATTAGGAGAAACCTGTGCAAATCAATAAATAATTTAAAACAATTAAGGATTGAAGAGATTCTTTGTATCACCATATACATAGAAACACTACTTGATTTGTAGATGAACATTATGTTCTCTAACTTTATAACTATGCTTGGCTGGACATAAATGAGTTTCCATTGGTACAGTCTTGTCAAATGTGCTTTGTAGCCTTCTTCAGCTTTCGACACAATGAAATCTCTGTCCTCAAATTCTGGCATCTTATGCATCCTTGATTTTCATCACTCCTATATCAGCACACTTGTTCAGCTGCCTATGTTCTGACCCCCGAATTAAGCTTCATCCCATCTCCATATCTTACTCTTTGAATCTGCTTGAAACTCCACCTACATCTTCAGTGGAACTCCTGGTCACTGGTTTAAGATCTCCCTGCATTATTGAGTGGTTGTGTTTGATAACACCCCACCAAAGAACTGATCAGAGGACATCTCATCTACTTGCCACCAAGTGCTGCAGTTTGCTGTAGTAAGGCTGCTGGCCACTACCATAAACTGAAAATGACTTTGGGTGACAAAAAAGCTGGAGAAGCTCAGCGGGTGAGGCAGCATCAGAACTGTTTGCAATAACCAACCTGATCTCCCGGTGGCTCAGCACTTCAATTCCCCCTCCCATTCCGAATCCAACCTTTCTGTCCTGGGCCTCCTCCATGGCCAGAGTGAGTCCCACCGCAAATTGGAGGAGAAGCACCTCATATTTTGCTTGGGTAGTTTACACCCCAGCAGAATGAATGTTGACTTCTCCAATTTCAGGTAGTCCTTGCTTTCTCCTTCCTTCCCCTTCTCTTCCCAGCTCTCCCACAGCCTACTGTCTCTGCCTCTTCCTTTCTTTTTCCAGCCCACCCCCCCCCCCCCCAACATCAGTCTGAAGAAAGGTCTCGACCCAAAATGTCGCCCATCCCTTCGCTCCATAGATGCTGCCTCACCCGCTGAGTTTTGCCAGCTTTTTTGTATACCTTCGATTTTTCCAGCATTTGCAGTTCTTTCTTAAACACATGACTTTGGGTGAGGTCTGTTCATTAGTTCCTGTCATAGCAGCAGAATTAGGCTATTCAGCCCATTCTGCAGTTGAGTCTACTCCTCCATTCAACCAATTGTGGCTAATCTATCTTTCCCTCTCAACCACTTTCTTCTACCTTGTCCCCATAAACCACGACACCCTTAATAATCAAGAATTTGTCAATCTCTGCCTTAAAAATAACAAATGACTCGGCCTCCACAGCTGTCTGTGGCAATTAATTCCACAGATTCACCACCCTTTGACCAAATAAATACCACCTCTTCTTTCTGAAGGTACATCTACTGTCATTTCTCCTTACAATAAGTGTTTGTTGACTGCTTCTTCTGGATACACTGCATGGTTGGCATTGGATGCGGGACCCCATGGAAGCAGAACCCTTTGTCACAAACTCCATCCCCCCCCTATAAGTGTTTGGGGACCCCTAGTTCAAAGCAAAACATAAATAAATATTGTAAAGGTGTCCTCAGATGGTGATGGTGTGGAGGTGTGAGAGATCCTCCACTTGAAGCAGGGCTCCAGCCACATATCCATGCCTGGACCACACTACCTAATCACTCTGAACGAACTCTGGTGGCTGGTCTTTGCTGTATATCCCAGTTTACAGCCAATTGCTCCATCGGGGAAGACACTGGTAGACTAGGAAGGTTTCCCTCAAGAACTCAGTGAGACCAGGTGTTCTCAAGGAAGCAACAGTGGCACAGTTGGTAGAGTTGCTGTTTCACAGCACCAGAAACCCAGGTTTGATCCTAACCTCAGGTGTTGTCTGTGTGGAGTTTGCACGTTCTCCCTGTGACCGTATGAGTGTCCTCCAGGTGCTCCGGTTTCTTTACATTACTTTTAGAGATACAGCGCAGAAACAGGCCCTTCGGCCTGCCGAGTCCGGGCAGACCAATGATCATTCCATACACTAACTTACATACTAGGGACAATTTACCAATTTACCAAAGTCAATCAACCTACAATCCTGTACGTCTTTGGAGTGTGGAAGGAAACCCACAAGATCACAGGGAGAACGTACAAACTCCGTACAGACAACACCCGTAGTCAGGATCGAACCTGGGTCTCTGGCGCTGTACTGCAGCAACTTTACTGTTGAGCCACTGTGCCACCCCAAATCTACTCCAGCACGTTGTGTCACTTCTTGACCATGACTGATAGTTCACTAGTCTACAGTGAAAGCACCCAGAGGATTCATTAGTTTAACAAAGTGTTGCTTAACCATTAAGAGCATTTTTGAAGACACTAGACAGAAAGTGTCTGATAATATTTATTTCAATGTTAATGGCATTTTGATGTGGCAACCAAAGAGTTAAAGAAGCTTTCTAAACAGTGAGCCAAGCGGAACCTTTTTAATTTCCGACTAGCATGGATGCAATTCAAGGGGCAATGATGTTTCTCAGATTTTAACAAAATATTCTTGGAATTTAACAAAAAAATCTCAGAATATTTCAAAAACATTCTCAGAATTTATAAAGAACTCTCATGTTTCACACTACATGGATTCAAACCACATCAACATCAAGGCTTTCTGAATCTTTGCAATGTAAGTGCACAGGGTGATTGTGCAGGTGTAACAGGTTGCTTTAATCAGTTAGAGCCATCCAGCACAGTACAGCACAATTTAAGGCAGCACATTGGTAGAGTTGCTGCCTTACAGCACAAGAGACCTGGGTCCAATCCTGACTACGGGTGCTGCCTGTACGGAGTTTGCACGTTCTCCCTGTGACCATGGCAGTTTTCTCTGGATGCTCCGGTTATCTCCCCCACTCCTTGGACATACAGGTTTGGCTTCTGTAAAATTGTAAATTGTCTCTAGTGTGTGAGATGGTGTTAGTGTACAGGGTGATCACTGGTTGGCTCAGACTCAGTGGGCAGAAGGGTCTGTTCCATGCTGTTTCTCTAAAAAGTCTAACCAGGCTCTTTGGCCCCACTCATCCATGCTGACCACGTTATTTGACCAAGTTAGTCCCACTTGCTTGCACCTAGCCCACATCCCTTCAAACCATTCCTAGTCACATACCTGTCCAAGTGACTGTTAAATGCCGTAATTGTGCCTGCTCCTACCGCTGCCTCTGGCAGCTCATTCCACAAATGCACCACTCTCTGTGGGAAAAAGTTGTTCCTCGCGTTCCTTTCAAATTTTTATCCTCTTGTTTTAGACCCCTTACCCTGGGGACAAATAGTCTGTGGCTATTTACCCTATCTCTGCACTGTGTGATTTTATGAACCTCAATAAGATTATCCCCCTCAGTCCAATTCTGCAGGGGAAAAGACTCCTATCCAGCCTCTCCTTATAATTCCAACCCTCTTTTGTATCTCGCTCATTTAATAACATCTTTGCCATATCAGGGCAACCAGAACTATATTCAGTACCCCAAATATGGCCTTACTGATATCTTATCTAGCGTGATCCCAAATCCTGTACTCAATACACTGACCGATGAATGTACCGAAGCCTTCTTCACCACCCTACTTGTGTCATGGAGACACAAGGAACTGTGGATGCATTTTTAACAAAATACGAAGTGCTGGAGGAACTCAGTGAGTCAGGTAGCATCTGGATAGATGACTTTTCGGGTCAGATATGAGTGGTGGGGCATAATTCTAAATTCCACATTTTTAACCATTTAAACGTGAAATGCAAATTGAATCTTTTTATAAATACTATTATTTAGTTTTTGTTCATGGGACTTTCTTTCTGGCCAGCACAAATAGATTCAACATATTCTGAGTCTGAAGAAGAGTCCCACCCCAAAATGTCCTCTGTCCATTCCCTCCATGCCTGATCAGCTGAGTCACTCCATCACTCTGTGTTTTGTTTACCTGTGTCACCACTGTCTTGAAAATCTGTCCTTGTAACTCTGGAACTTTCTGTTCTATCAAACTTCCCAAGGCCTTCCCTATTTACTGTGCAAGTCCTGTCCTGTTTGTCTTGCCAAAATACAACACCTTACATTTATCCGAGTTAAACTGCATTAAGTTGAACTGAGCTGCAGCTAAGAACAAGTTAGTGGTTAACCAATTCTTTCCTTTGTTTCTGTTCACGGTTAAACTGATTTTTGGAGTTCACTTATTTTTCTTGTGAAAAAAGCCAAATAATAAATTATGCAGTAAAAGCAACCCCGATCGTGTCATAGGAGCAAAATTAGGACATTCAGCTCATGAGTCTTCTCCACTATTCGATAATGGGCGATCTGCTTTTCCCTCTCAATCCCATTCTTCTTGCCTTCTCCCCTGAACCTTTGACTTGCTACTCAAGAACCTGTCAATCTCTGCTTTAAAAATGCCCAATGACTTGACCTCCACAGCTGTCTGTGGCAATGAAATTCCACAAATTCACTGCCCTCTGGCTAAAGGTATTCCTCCTCGTATCTATTCTAAAAGTTCATCCTTTTATTCTGAGGCTGTGCCATCTGGTCCTAGACTCTCCTACTAGTGGGAACATCTTCTCCACATCCACTCTATCCAGGCTTTTCTTTATTTGGTAAATAAGGTCACCTTGCAGCAATATTGCAGTTTTTACAAAATCATAATTATAACTACTTTATTCTTCATTTTTAAATTCCACCAACCAACTCTATTTGTGCATTGTAGTTTTATGAGTAAGTCTTAAAGTGGAGGACTATATAACAATCCAGATAATAGAAAGTATATAACATATAAAAACACCCATTCTATCAACAATTTTTCACAGCTCTCCAACAAAAGACTTAAAGGGATGAACAGCATCCATCGCATGGCTGTCCAAGTGTCTTTTAAATATCATAACTGTATACCCCTCTACCACTTCTTCTGGCAGCTCATTCCATTTACCCACCACCTTTTGTGTGATAGAATTCACCTATTTAAATGTTTACCCCCTCGCATTAAATCTATGACCTCTAGTTACAGAGGAGAACGTGAGGGAAGTTCCAAACCCATCCGACAGCCAACAAATCGCAAGCAACCTATTCCTGGAAAAGGTAGATTAAGTGGGAGCAGATAGGGAGAGGGTCCGGCCACCTCAAGGGCCCAGTTGGTTCCTTCAAACTGATGATCACTGAGCAAATGTGAAGGTCAGTCTTTGGTGAAACTCGGGGAGAACGGAAGACAGAGAGAAATGGGTAGAGACAAGAGAGAGAGAGAGAGAGAGAGAAAGGAAGCATAACAGACTAGGACAGCAGGAAAGGGCTCAGCTATGAGTGGTGGGACATAAAATTCGAAAATCCAAATTTTTAACCATTTAGACGTGAAATACAAATGACCCTTTTTATAAATGCTATTATGTCGTTTTTGTTCATGAGACTTTCTTTCTGGCCAGCACAAATAGACCTTCAACTTCACAGATGTAAATCAATTATCTAGTTGTTCTTTCGGGGCCGATTGTGGAAGCTTGGTTTATGTTTCGTTCAGACCGTATGACAATAAAGGTATTCAATTCAATTCAATTCAATTCAATGTTATCATATTTCCTAATCGATTGCAACTCATCAAAAGTACATATTTTGGACGTAAAGTGCTTTGAAATGGCTGCGAAAGGAGATAAATGAATGCGGATCTTTTGTTAACATGTTGGACTATTCCTTCCTTACCATTCTTTGCCATGCAGTTTCTGCAGCTCCCAGTTGTTTGTCACGGCCTGCAGTGGTGAAGTTTGAACGTTTTGTGTCTGAATCTTCACAATTGAAGTTAATGCTTCCAATTCTCTGAAGGCGTTTCTTGTGAAGCTTTCAGTTGTGTTCAGTTTTGCAGTTCTGGAAAATCCCAAGCGCTGTCTCTGGATTTCCACGGATCATCTTATGTTCTGGAGCTGCATGTGCGTGGTGTGTGTGATCCCAGAGAGCTTGTTCAGAGAGGTTCTGCACGCTTTTTATCTGTTGGACTTGGTTGTTGTATTGGCAGGGTCGTTACTGGAGAACAAAGCATCAACTGCTCTGAAATAATACCCTCATTCATGCAAACTTCAAAAACATTTCTAGTCCTCAATATTCAAATGTGTGGTTTGGCCATTGATAGACTGTGTCTCTGTCAAAACAGGAGAAATATTTTTTTTGTCAGTAGCCCCCAGGGACTGAAGGTGAAGGAGCTGCCTCTCTCCTGATCAGAGGTGTTGCAGAGGAATCCATGCATTTGAAAATGATGTCAGGATTCTGAGGGCTCTGAGATTCTTCAATTCACTTTCACGGTCGCATAGTTAGGATTTTTTTAAACCCCACTGCACATTGTTTTTTTTAATTGTCATCTTTTATGAGGCCATGTCAGTTGTACAGATGTTTACAGCTGATGTAAAGAAAACTATGTTACAGTGCAATTTGCTGGGTAGCAATTGGTTATTTTATATTTCCTTCCAGTCCCAAGTTAACGGCCCCTTAAGTCTGTTATCGAGAGTATACTCTGTGCATTTACTTTGCTTTCTGCCAAATCTTCAACTTGGGACAATACTGACAGTAGTGAGGGGACAGTAGATGTTCATTGGCAAAGTGTTTCTATTTTCAATCTATTGCAGCCACAATATCATGGGGTCTCAGGTAAATGTTGAAGATTCTGAGAAACATAAAAATCCAACTACTGTGTCTCATCGATAAACACCAAGTGCTGGAGTAACTCAGAGGTTGGGGAGCATTTCTGGAGGACATATAAGAGTGACGTTTTTTGGTTGGGACCCTTGTTTGAACGCTGATGTTTGGAGCAGGGTTACAACCTGAAATGTCACCCATCCTTGTTCTTCAGAGATGCTGCCTGACCCTCTGAGTTACTGCGTCTTTGTGGTTCCATGCAATATTCCAGCATCTGCGTATCCTTCTGTCTCCATTTTATTGTGTCTCATCCTTTGATGCGACGCGGGATGTTTGCTGAAAGATAGGACCATGCGTGGACAATTGGTCAATGGGCCAGGTACCCAGGTCTTCAGGTGAGGAAAACTCTATAGAGTGATCAGACTGAGGTTTTTATCTGATCTGATACCTTCAGTTCTGTCTCATATTTCAATTACAGTAGATACAATGAACTGCAGATGCTGGGTTACAAAAAAGGACATAAAGTGCTGGAGTAAATCAGCAGGTCCAGCAGCATCCCTGGAGGACATGAATAGGTGACGTTTCGGGTTGGGACCCTTCTTCTGACATTGTCGAAGGAGGGGAGAGTTGCGGGGGCGAGACAAGCCTGGCATGTGATGGCTGGATACAGGTGAGGGGAGTTTGATTGGAAGATGGATGGACAATAGTCAGAAATGGAAAGAAAATGGAAATGGAAAGAAAACAGAAGGATATAAGATGAGAAGAGGAGTGAAAAATAAAGCTAGAGGAAGGGTAATGAATGGAAAGAGACAAGGGGAAGGAGAAAAGATGATTACCTTGCTGGCTTTTGGCAACATTGCATGTCACAGCAATGGAGTCATGTGTTGGCCAGACTAGGTAGGGGAAGCAAGTTCTTTTTTTTAGCGACAGTACGGAAAGAGGCTCTTCCGTCCACTGAGTCTGTGCCGACCATTGATCTTTGTACACTAGCACTATTCTACACACTAGGTACAATTTACAGGTTTTACCGAAGCCAATTAATCTACAAACCTGTATGTCTTTGGAATATGGGAGGTTTACTCAGATGAAACCCACACGGTCACGGGAAGAACGTACAAACTCCATTGTCGGGATCGAACCCGGGTCTCCTGCTCTGTCAGGCAGCAGCTCTACCGCTGCACAACTGTGCCAAATGTTCCTTGAAAGATTTTAAGTAATCAGTTATTGCAACAATATGGAAGATTTAATCATTTTTCTGTGTGTTAACTTATTAAGAATCAGTTCATTGAAACAAATTTTACTAACATTGCTGTGTTTGAACGTTAAGTTTCTAAATTACTTGTGTTATGCCGTCACCTTTAAGCTGTTAAGTAAATTAATCAAATAAAATATAGATACAAGGAACTGCAGATGCTGGTTTACAAAGAAAGACACAGAGTGCTGGAGTAACTCAGCAGGTGGGGCAGCATCTCTGGAGATCATTGGTAGACGTTTTTATCAGGATCTGAAACATTATCTGTCCATATTCTCCACAGATGCTATCTGAGCCGCTGAGTTACTCCTGCACTTTGAGTCTTTTTTAACCCAAATCAATTAACCAGTTCTTCAGGTTAGATGTTAGTGAAGGTAATACAATGGTTTAATATTCTCCTCTGCCAGTCTGCTCCCTGACCGGTGAGATGTGGCTCGTGGCCAGGAGCTTGTCAACAGCAACCAGAGGCTGGATGCCATCAACATAAATCGTAATAAGAGGTGAAGACAGGTTGGGCAAGTCACCAGCTTCAACACCGCTCCAAGAATTGGTGCACAGAAACTAATTGAAGGCTTTGCTGTGGCTGGGCCCCACACCTAACATCAAAGAAAATCTATTCTTATGAAGTACAAGAGCGGCAACATACTCCCCAGCAACAAGAATGAAAGGCATTGTACAAACACAGCTACTAATCAGCAACTCACCATCAGGCATTCTTCTTTGAAGCTTAAAGAAATGCCAATAGTTCTACAGAATTATTTCTGTTTTGCTCATCAGTGTTAGTTCAATTCAGAAAGGTATGTTAAACTTCACAAGTCGGGACCCTTCAGACTGAAATTAGGGGTTGGGGGTGGCGGGAGGTGAAGAGCTGGAGGTGAGAAAAGATCAGCATCATGTTTGGCATCATGTTCAGCACAGGCATTGTGGGCCGAAGAGTCTGTTCTTGTGCTGTACTGTTCTATGTTCTATTTTCTAATCCTTACAGCATATGATGGGGTGGGATGGAGTCTTCCCCCTTGTGTCCTTTCCTCGACATTACCATGATCTTCAAAGTTGGTTAACTAAATGTTTTATTACATCTCACCAGCCCTTCCTTTGCACCATCTTCCTCTTCATTTATGTCCCTGCGGCTGAGGTGGGCCCAAGGTAAGAATGTTTCAGCGTAAACCCCTTGAGATGAAGGTTGGAGATTATTGCAGAAGGTTGTGCAACTTCTGTCATGTTTCTGGCACTGCACCTCCCTTACAGCGGGAGCAGGAACTTTGTACTGGAACTGGGTGAATTGGTGGGGTGAGGATTGCAGGGCCATCCATGCTCCAGATTGTCACATGTACCAATTAAGGTACAATGAAATTCGAATTACCATGCAGCCATACTTTAAAAAAAAAAGCAACAAGACACACAACTACATAAAAGTTAACATAAACATCCACCACAGCTGATTCCCCACATTCCTCACTGTGATGGAAGGTAATAAAGTCCAATCTTCTTCCTCTATATTTTATTCTCCTGTGGTCGGGGCAGTCGAACCGTCCGCAGTCAGGGCGGTCGAAGCTCCCGCAGCTGGCGATCGAAGCTCCCGCAGCTTGGAGCTCTCGAAGTCGGCCTCTAACCAGAGACCACGAGCTTCGCGCTGTTAAAGTCCGCAGGCTCCCATGGTTGGAGTCCAGAGGTCGATCCTTGGCAAAGGGATCGCGAGTTCTGTGATTGTAAGTCCACAGGCTCCCGCTGTGCAGCTCCCAAAATCGGTATCCAGCAAAGGCCGCCAACTTGGTTCTTGGTTTCTTGGTCCTCCAAAATATTCCAAATGGAATTTAAACTGGAGGTGGTGAAGGGAGGGCTTAAGTCAGAAAGGGTTATTGGGAAGAAAGAGCTACTTTAAATTTAGTTGCATCTGGTTGGGTAACTATAGTTGGGTGGAGATTATTCCATGCTTTAATTGTGCGGGGGAAGAACAAATTGCTGTACACATCTGTCTTTGTAGCTGGGGTCACAAATTGGATCGAATGCCCTCGTCTGCTCCTAATTGGTTTGGGTTTGGTGTAGGTCTTGTAGTCTATGTCGAGCTGACCATTTAACATTTTGTAAAAACAGGTCAAACGGTGAGCTTCACGTCTGTCTTGGAGAGGGTTCCACCCCAGAGTATTCAGAAGTTTGGTGACACTCGCTTCTCTCTCATATGTTAGGCCGCAGTGCAGACGGAGATAAGATATGGAAAAAAATTGCATCTCCGTCGAGGTAAGAGATTAGAAAAAGTATCCCCCAAACCCCACTCCCCCACCCACCACATAAAACAAGCTAATGAACACTAAAAACATACATTTAACACGTACAAACAAACAATAAAGAAGGAAGGGACAGACAGACTGTTGGCAAGGCAGGCTGGCACCTGGTGAAGATTGAAGAAGGGTCCCGCCGACCAAAAACATCACTTATCCATGTTCTCCAGGGATGCTGCCTGACTCGTTAAATTAATCCAGCACTTTGTGTCTTCTGGTGAGATTTTCTGGGTGTCATTACTCATGGTACTGCCACCATATGGCCACATGCGTAAATTACACCAAGGCTGAGACTGCTTCAAAGGCCACATTTGTTTTTTCTGTATTAGAAAGTGGATTAGCAAGTGAAATGGAAAACAAGATTACCAGTAGAAATCCTAAAAGCCTGCAAAATAAAAGGGATAATTGATTTATTTTCCAACTGCAGTAAACCAAGTTCCCTCGACAATGAATTATATTCATGAAGGCCAGATATTCTTCCATTGTGGGGATTGTTTCGAAGGATATCATAAGATAGAGAAAGTATTATGATTACAATTCTAATTGTTCTTTGTTTAAAAAGAAACTTTGAAAAATGTTGAAAGCTTAATCGCATATCTCAGAGTAACTGGAAAGATTAATATTTTCATTGAAAATTAAAGAAACTGCAGGTGCTTGAAATCTGAAACAAAAATCAAAATTGCTGAAGTGACTCAACAGGTCAGGCAGCATCTCTGGAGACTGCATCAGACTGAAGGGTCTTGACCCGGAAGGTCACCCATCCATGTTGGTGCTGCCCCCCCCCCCATCTCCCCCCCACCCCCCATCTCACTCCTCCCCATTTCCCGTATCCTCCTCCCCTCACTCCCATTCCCTGCCCCAGCACTACCCAGTCGTAACGCAGCGCCAGCCCTGGAACCCGGCCTGGTTCTCGTGCTCGGCCCAGCCCTGGCTGTAGGCAGCCGAAGCACTCGCGGACCTGGGCCTCGACGGAGCCGGGCTCGCTGTGCCGGGGGCGAGGTGAGGGTGGTGGGCGGCCGAGCCAGAGCCGCCCGCAGAGCAGGAAGTGGAGGCTGTGCTGCAGAATGGCGGCCCCCGATACGCTGGTACACCTTGACCCAGGTCCCAGGCTTGGGCCCGACTCCAGCCCTCAGCTCGGGCTCCAGTCAAGGCCCCGACATCATCTCCGGGCTCGCCCCGGACCCAGAGTCATTCTTGGTTCCAGCCCAGGCCCAGTCCCTGTCCCCAGGCTCGGCCCACGGCACCACCCTCCCCACCAGGTACTGTGCGGCGGCGGCACCACTCCTTCTCCATGGCGACCTCCAGCCGAATGGCAGCGGATGCGGCCAATCAGTGCGTCGATGGTGCCAGGAAGGGTTGTCGCCGTCCCGGTGACGCCCCTTCCTGACTGACAGAAGAGGAGACCAATCTGCGTGACGGCAACTGACAGCAATCTGCGCATGCGCGGTTTTTATGGTTTTTAAACCTTAATAATTTTACAATATACCATTGATCGGAATGAAACTTGTTGCACTCGCAGCACAGGAGAACAGTGAGTAAGCTGGCAAAAAATTATAGCGCTATCGCATACAGTTTTTGCGCATATAGAAAAACTACGCAAACCGGAAGAGCACAAGATCAGAGTTTTAGTTACAAATAAAAAGCAACGGAACAAACAAAATATATTTTAACTTAAACGTCCACCACAGTGACTCCTCCACATTCCTCACTGTGATGGAAGGCGAAAAAACGTTCACATTTCTTCCCTTCTATGCACCCCTGTGGTCTGGGGCCTCGAGCCTTCCGTTGACGGGGAACGGTCTTGACTCCCGTCACCGGCAATCGGACCCTCCGCATCGGGGCGACAGGCTCCTGCATCGGGAGAATGTCAGCTCCCCTGCGCCGGATGATCGGACCCCGCTTCGGGGCTGGTCGAGCCTCTGCACCGCTGGAGCTCCTGACTAGCCTCTCCGGAGACTCTGAGCCCTTGATGGTAAGGCTGCGGTTGGAGCGATCCCAGGCAAGGGATCGGCTCCAATGTTAAGTCCATGCCCCGCGGTGGAGCACAAAGTCAGTCCGAGGAGGCCTCCAGCTTCATCAATGGTAGGCCGCAGAGCGACTGGAGATGCGATCTGGAAAATAATCCCAACTCTGACAAGGTAAGAAACTGAAAATAAAGTTTCCCCTGACGCCTTCCCCCTCCCCCCACATAAAACAAACCGGAAAACATTTACACAGACCTTTAACATACACTTTAAAAAAAAGACCTAAAAACAGACAGACTGTTGGCGGGGCTGCCAATCGTGCGGAAATTAGTCAGGAACTAGAAATTAGTCGGAAACTAGTAATGGGCTATGTCCATGCCACTTTCAAACGGACAGCACTTGAAGCATAACACCTTTGGTACATTTAAAATACTTGGGAAATATGGCAAAATTATTTCTTGCCTAGAAAGACAGCCTGGGCACTTGGGTTCTAGCTGAATGACTGGGGGTACACAAGAGGATCTGTGTGTAAATCATAGACCTAAATCAAATCCAGGGATACAGAGGTGGGTGCACAGCAAAACTGTCCATATGGAAAAAATGGAGTCAAGAGCCAAGCATTTTTTATTAATCTGTATTGGCTCCATATTTACACATGCAGATGCAAAGCAAATGTACAATAATCACAGGGTGACATCACGTGATTGGAGTATGTTCAGCTGCAGTTTATAAAATTCAATAACATCGTCATGTTCTCTAGCTACCCAGATCCCTCGGGCACAGTACATTAATGAGCTGAACAAAACACCGAGTGCTGGAGGAGGCAGCATCTAAAAAGGGAATGGATAGATTATGTTTTCAGTCGGACCCTTCTTTGCACTGGAACTTCTCCTGATGGGAACACTAATGAGTTGTTGGGCATGCCGAGTGTGTTCTTTCAACAGGCTTTTGGTATTTGGTATTGGTTTATTATTGCCATGTGTACCGAGATTCAGCGAAAAATATTCTTTGGGTGCTATCCAGTCAAAGCATACTATTCATGAGCACAATCAAGCCACACTCCGGTACAAGAGGTAGAAAGATGCAAGAATTCAGAATATAGTTTGACAGAGTTATAGCTTTACAGTTACAGCGAAAGTGTAAATAATAAAAAGTGCAAGGTACACAATGCGGTAGGTTGGGAGATCGGGAATACACCCTAGCTTATTCGAGGATCATTCAGTAGTCATTCAAAGTGAGGAAGAAACTGTTCCCTAATCTGGTGGTATGTGTTTTCAACGCTTTGATATCCTGTCTAAGGAGAGATGAGGGACTGACCGGGGTGAAAATGGTCCGTGATTATGTTGGCTGCTTTCCCTAAGCAGCATGAAGTGCAGGAAAGTGGGGAAGAAGCTGGGACGTGTGATGGACTGGGCTGCATTCACAATTCCCTACAATTTCTTGTAGCCTTGGTCAGAACTGTTGCCAAACCAAGCTGTGATGCATCCTGATAGGATGTTTTCTATGGTGCACCTGTAGAAATTGGTAATGGTTGTTGGAAACATGCTAAACTTCCTTTGTGTTATCTCTTATTATACTAAAAGTCTCATCTAGACCACTTCCTGCCAACATTGTTAATTGATTTTAGAAAAAAACGCTACCCTATATCGCTATGAGTTTCTTGCCATCTTACTCATAGTCCTCCTCCGCTGCAGCAGCCCCAAGGAATTTTTCGATCGCTGAAAAATAAAAGAATTCTGAATGTTTAAAAAATCGTGAGATCAGCTGATTGGTCCTCTCGCCTGTCAATCACCATGGTGAAGGTAATGCCCCTTCCGGGGGCGAGGAGGGGGGGGGGGGTGGGGCAGGAGTATAAAGCCTCGGATGCCGAACGTGTGTCAGTCACTCTGGAAGATCATGAGGAAGAGTCCACAACTGTGATTCTAAGCTGTGAGTCAACTGAACTGTGAGTCTGCAATGTACTTGCAATAAATGATTTGTTAGGCCTTAATGAAAATGAAATGAGTTGTTTGGCCTGCCCTGTGCTTGAAACTGAAATGAAATGGAAATGAAATGAGTTGTTTGGCCTGCCCTGTGCATGAAACTGAAATGGAAATGGAAATGAAATTAGTTGTTTGGCCTGCCCTGTGCTTGAAATGGAAATGGAAATGAAATGAGTTGTTTGGCCTGCCTAAAACCACTAATTTCGGCACACAAGGTCCCTATTAGCCGAGAAACCAGTCCATTTTGCCCAAAATGCCCGTATTAGCCCACGAGGAGCATTTTGGCCCTCAGTACAACAGAGTGGCATTAAATAGGCTGTAGAAAAGGCGGCACAGTGGCGTAGCAGTAGAGCTGTCCCAACCTACCGTATCAGAGATCCAGGTTCGATCCTGACTAGGGGTGCTGTCAGTACGGAGTTTGTATATGCTCCCAGTACGTTAATTGGCTTTGGTAAGAATTGTAAATTGTCCCTAGTGTGTAGGATACTGCTTGTGTATGGGGGTCACTTGTCGGAGCGGACTCATTGCGCCGATGGGCCTGTTTCAGTGCTGCATCTCTAAATTCAGTTTTGCTCTTGTCACTCCCCCCAATTTGAGCCTCTACCTTACCCCCTCTCCCCATTTCCACTCTCTCCTCCATACTGATCTCCTGTTTTATACTTTGCTCATCTCTCTCCTGTATTCCTGTCGCAAATATAAATATACATGTGTACTTATAACTGGTTCATCGGAACAGTGAGGATTGTCAAAGCAGCACAGAGGAAACAAATGTGACTAGGGTGCTGGAGTTTAACAGTGATGCATTGATTAGCAGTGTTCCAGTGTTAAACAGGATCTTCTATTGTGTTTGACAGTTGAGTCAGAACTGAAATTATCTCTCCTGTCATGAAGATAAACAATTAGAATAACATCATATAATTTGCTTGTTAACACCGCGTGGGAAATCTTTCATTTGGTACTGGGATCTTGGAGAGGTGGTTGATACAAAGAAAGCCATGTAAATGCAACAAAAATATTCACAACTACAATAAACCCTCACTATAACGGACTATGGGGGGGGGGGAGAGAATGATGTCCGTTATTGCCATTTGTCCGTTGTAACCAAAGCTGGGGGGGGGGGGGGGAAGAAAGGCAGCATTGGGGGATGGGTTTAAATAAGCAGGAATTCACAGCCACAGAGCCCCCGGCCCCACACGCAGTGCGCCAGGGACGGGTCTGGTACTCGCTCCACCTTCGTGCTGCTCGCTCTCTCCGCTCCTGCAAACAGAAGTACGTCACACGGCGCCATCTCACGGGGTAACTGGCGGAAGCGGGGGGGTGCAACGGGAGCCTTTGTTCGCTATAGCCGAAACCGGTTATATAGAGTTCCGTCATTGCGAGGGTTTACTGTACATTGAAAGTCTTGGGGAACAACTAGGGCAGCACCGTGGCACAGCGGTACATTTGCTGCCAGGGAACGCCAGAGACCTGCGTTTGATCCTGACTCTAGGTGCTATCTATATGGAGTTTGTACGTTCTCCCTGTGACCGCGTGAGTTTTCTCTGAGTTCTCCAGTTTCTTGCCACACTCCAAAGACATACAAGTTTGCAGGTTAATTGACTTTGATCAATATTGTAAATTGTCCCTAGTGTGCAGGATCGTGTTAGTGTACAGGCGTGGACTAGGTGGGCCAAAGGACCCGTTTCCACACTGTATCTCTAAACTAAACTAATTTGCAGCTTGTAGAAACAAAGAACTGCAGATACTGGTTAATACACAAAAGGACACACAGTGCTGGAGCAATCAGCTTGTCAGGCAGCATCTCTGGTGAAAATGGATAGGTGATTTTTCAGGTCTGAATAAAGGTCTTGACCGAAAACATCACCTATCCATTTTTTCCAGAGATTCTGCCTGAGCTGCTGAAGTTACTCCAGCACTTTATGTCCTTTTGTGTAATTGACAGCTTGATTTGCTTGCTGGAGACCAGTAGATGGCGCATCTAACATTCAAAACCACACAAGATAGGCCTATAAAAGTAATGGCTTCTGATGGGTGAATATAAAGACAGTGTGTAATGGACAATGAATGTTTGTCAGAAGAGAAAAACATTTCAAAATTCAGTCCTGTCTGGGTCCCAAGGCAACTGGGTCTTATGGACATTGTACAGTGCCCTCCATAATATTTGGACAAAGACCCATCATTTATTTATTTGCCTCTGTACTCCACAATTTGATATTTGTAATAGAAAAAAATCACATGTGGTTAAAGTGCACATAGTCAGATTTTAAGTCATTTTTAGCTTATGCTTCTTTTGGGGGCTAATTCCATTCAGTTTTCTCTTCAGCATATAAAAGGCATGCTCAATTGGGTTCAGATCGGGTGATTGACTTGGCCAATCAAGAATTGACCATTTTTTAGCTTTGAAATCTCCTTTGTTGCTTTAGTATATTTGGGATCATTGTCTTGCTGTATGAACCGCCGGCCAATGAGTTTTGAGGTATTTGTTTGAACTTGAGCAGATAGGATGTGTCTATACACTTCAGAATTCATTATGCTACTACCATCAGCAGTTGTATCATCAATGAAGATGTGAGCCAGTACCTTCAGCAGCCATACATGCCCAGGCCTTAACACCCCACCACCGTGTTTCACAGATGAGGTGGTATGCTTTGGATCTTGGGCAGTTTCTTCTCTCCTCCATACTTTGCTCTTGCCATCACTCTGATATGTTAATCTTCGTCTCATCTGTCGGGGTGGGAGATTGCAACCATCACGTGGTCCTCCCTGTTTCAACGAATGCAATCAACCTGACATGCACAATCAAATAAGATCAAATAGAACAAGTTATCCTACAACTTTAGGCTGTGCACGCCATACGCAAGAAGAAGTCTCATCTGTCCACAAGACCTTTTTCCAGAACTGTAGTTGCTCTTTTAAGTACTTCTTGGCAAACTGTAACCCGGCCATCCTAATTTTGCTACTAACCAGTGGTTTGCATCTTGCAGTGTAGCCTCTGTATGTTTGTTCATGAAGTCTTCTGCAGACAGTGGTCATTGACAAATCCACACCTGACTCCTGAAGAGTGTTTCTGATCTGTCAGGACAGGTGTTTGGGGATTTTTCTATATTATAGAGAGAATTCTTCTGTCATCAGCTGTGGAGGTCTTCCTTGATCTGCCAGTCCCTTTGTGATTAGTAAGCTCACCAGTGCTCTCTAGCTTCTTAATGATGTTCCAAACAGTTGATTTTGGTAAGCCTGAGGTTTGGCTGATACCTCTAACAGTTTTATTCTTGTTTCTCAGTCTCGTAAAGGCTTCTTTGACTTTAATTGGCACAACCTTGGTACTCATGTTGATAAACAACAAAAAAGTTTCCAACGGCGATGGAAAGACTGGAGGAAAGACTAGATGCTGAGGGCTCTCTTTCTCCTGCATTAAGGCGGCATTTAAACACACCTGAGCATTTACAAACACCTGTGAAGCCATGTGTCCCAAACATTATGGTGCAATGTATAGACACAATGTATAAACACAGCTGTAATTTCTACACGGTGAAACCAAAATGTATAAGAATATCCTTTAATAAAATCTGACAATGTGCACTTTAACCACATGTGTTTTTTTCTATTACAAATCTCAAATTGTGGAGTACAGAGGCAAATAAATAAATGATGGGTCTTTGTCCCAAACATTATGGAGAGCACTGTAATAGTGGACATTGGAGTAGCCAGATACTGGGAATCTTTTAGTGAGCATCTCACCTGTTCACCCCCAAAGCATGTCCAACATGCACAAGGCACAAGTCAGGAGTATGACGGAACGCTCTCCACTTGCCTGGATGAGTACAGCATCAACAACACTCAAGAAGCTTGTCACCAAACAGGTCACAGCAGAGGGCTTGATGGTAATCTCATGCACATCCATTCACTCACTACATCACTAAAGCACAGCAGCGTAATTTTGTACCAAGAGTGGTTTATTTTATTGTCAATTGTCCCGAAACAGAACAATGAAATTCTTACTTGCAGCCGCACAACAAATAAGGAAACATAGTACTCGGTAAAACTCATAATAAACCAAAAAAAAGTTTTGTGTATACTGTATATAAAAAAAACAGACAAAGAAATAGACAATAATAGCACACAGTCAAAAATAGTCCACAAATCTGCATAGTTTGTAGCCTATTTGGAGGTTGGTCTTTGATAGCCTGATGGTTGTAGGGAAGAAGCTGCTCCTGAATTTGGACGTTACAGTTCGCAGGCTCCTACTCCTTCTTCCCAATATACCTACAGGATGCACTGCAGCAACTCACCAAGACTCCTTAGACAGCATCTTCCAAATGCAGCACCTCTACAAGCCAGAAGGACAAGGGCAGGAATACCCTTGCTGCAAGTAGCCCTCCAAGTCCACACCATCCCGCCTTGGAAACTTAGCTGGACACAAAATGCTGGAGTAACTCAGTGGGTCAGGCACCACCTCTGGGGAACATGGACAGGTGACGTTTCGAGTCAGGACACTTTTGCCTGTGTCTCCATTCACCACCCCCTTCTACGAAAAATACGGTATGATTGTGAAAACTGCGATAAATAAATGCATCACTTGGAACATGCTTTCTAGGATCAAAATCAAAATACTGCAGCTGCTGCAAATACAAAATAAAATCAAGTGCTGGACCATTCAGCAGGTCAGACAGCATCTATGGAGAGAAAAAAGATCCAAAGTTTAAAGAGCATTTGTCAGAATATAAAGGCCTTTAACTGGAAACATTAACTCTGTTGGACACAAAGTGCTGGAGTAACTCAGCAGGTAAGGCAGCATCTCTGGAGAACATGGATAGGTGATGTTTCATGTCGAGACCCTTCTTCAGAATGCTCTTCTCGACCCGAAACCACGTGAGGATGTTTCCATTAGTGGGGGTCTATGACCAGAGGCCATAGCCTCAGAATAAAAAGACGTATTTTTAGAAAGAAGATGAGGAGGAATTTTTTGAGTCAGAAGGTGGTGAATCTGTGGAATTCATTGCCTCAGATGACTGTGGAGGCCGTCATTGGATATTTTATAAAGCGGAGATTGACAGATTCTTGATTAGTAAGGGTGTCAAATGTTATGGGGAGAAGGCAGGAGAATTGGGTTGAGAGGGAAAGATAGATCAGCCATGATTGAATGGCGGAGTAGATTCGATGGCCGATTGGCCTAATTCTGCTCCTATGACATGATTAATGGAACGCCACCTATCCATGTTCTCCAGAGATGCTGCCTGACCTGCTGAGTTAGCTCCAGCGCGTTGTGTCTATAGCTGCCTATAGCTCCAGCGCATTGTGTCCTTTTGTGCATGAAGCAGAGTTTTTTATTTCTACAGTATCTGTCCCTTTTTTCGCACAAGTTGTTTTAACATTTCAGAACATTTTGGAGATTTAAACCATGCATAGGGTGCCTTTGGTAGCCTTGTGTTCTGGGTTCCTGGTTGTAGACTTCACCTCCCTTGTGGAAAATACAATAATACTTTGAGCATGCTAATCTCCCTTTGGTAATTTCTAAAAATAAATCTCTATAAACTGTACAGCATTGTAAACTCAAACTACAGTGGAACAAAGAAAGACTTGTGAACACAGAAGCTTCAAATGTATCACAGTGTTTACTTGTCTTTAGCCCCACAGCTTGAGTGTGACTGGTTCAGAAGGTTTGGGTTTAAATTCAGAGGCTCAGCCATCCAGGCAAGTGTTACACCTTAAGAGGTAATATCTTCTGGATGAGGCATTAATCTGAGACCCTGTCTCTTCTACATGAAAATGACAAAGCGCCGGGGAACTCAACAAGTCAGGCAGCATCTACGGAGGGAATGGACAGACAATGTTCTAGATTGGGACCTTTTTTCTGTGTTGTACTAATCCATGTTCTAAGGTCATTTTTAAGGGTACGGCAGATGAACTCCTATCTCTCCTGGCCTACAAACCTTTATCCTTTTTCTGTGCACTGCAGGCGGCTTGATCGTATTCATGAGTAGTCTTTCCTGTGACTGGATCGCAGACAAACAAAAGCTTTTCACTTGTACCTTGGTACAGGTGACAATAATAAACTAACCAAGACACTGAGCTTTTCCAGAGAGCTCACCTGATGTCTCGGTGGCTATGGGAAGAGAGGGAGGTCACATTTGTCGTGACAGGGCCAAGGTGTTGGTGGAGTGGGCCACTGGAGACACTACAGCAGCCAGGGGATCGTTTGGTGCAGACATCCATCACAGATAAGCAGCTTGGTGAAGCGTCTGACACAGTATACACTGTAACCTTTCTGTCCTGGGACTCCTCCACTGTCAGAGTGAGGGCACATGTACATTGGTGGAACAGCATCTCTTATTTCGCTTGGGCAGCTTACAACTGGTAAGCTGTATGAATGTTGAATTCTCTAATTTCAAGTAACCCCTGCGTTCCCTCTCTCCCCCTCCCCCACCCTAGTTGTCCTACTAGTTCCACTGTTCACATCCTTGTATCCTTTCATTATCACCTCTTCCCGAAGCCGATAATGAGCCACTTTGGGCTTCATCCTTCCTTGGTCATCTGTTGCCGTCTCTGCTTTGTTCCGGCCTTCTCTTACCTCCAGTTCCCTCCCCTCTACTCACAGTCTGAAGAAGGGTCCTGACCCAGAGCGTCACTCATCCTTTTTCTCCAGAGATGCTGTCTGACCCACTTATTCTTCTTCTCAGGGGTGGAAGATTGCAACCTTCACATGGTCCACCCTGTTTCGACGAATGCAATCAACCCGGCGTGCATGATCAAATAGAACAAGTTGTCCTACAACTTTAGGCTGTGCACGCCATACGCAAGAAGGAGAAGAACAAGACCCATCCTTTTTCTCCAGAGATGCTGTCTGACCCACTGAGTTACTCTAGCACTTTGGGTCTATCGTCGGTTTAAACCAGCATCTGCAGTTCCTTGCTACAGAGTTTGCAATGTGTTTGTCATGTGAATCGCTCTGGGGGAGGGTGGAGAGAGGTGGCAGTAGTTTTCTGCATCGTACAAGTCCTTTCTTTTCTCTCTATTCTAACATTCAGTGAATCCCACCATACATAAACCAGCAACCTCAGCCGACAGTGGAGTAGTTTGGAGACCAGCACAAGGGGAGGGGAAAGACCCTGACCACGGCTGCCTCAGGTCACAGCCAAAGCTGAGTGATGGAGGCGGGAAATAGTTGTACATCCTACCCAGACATAGCTCAACAGATAAGCAAAGCCCACCACCTCTTCACTTAAACTCACATCACAAACACAATGCAAACTCTGTCAGACGCTTCACTGAGTCACTTATCTGTGATGTCCTTCTGCCCAACTCTGCTGCCTCCTCAATAAAAGGTGATTTATGAAACTGTTTATTAAAGGAATAGATTCAGTTCCGAGCTGCCTGACCCATCATCCTGATGACAGGCATTTCAATGAATCGAGAGGTTAATGAGCTCCATTTCACAGGAACAGCTCGGTTCATCATTAGTTGCTAGTTTCTTTCTTGGTAAATTAGTCAGTTTGACTAATTACCACTGAACTCATCTCTGAGGTACTCACTTTTGTTTCCTGGTGACCTCTTCACCACTAACGAGACATCAGCATTCTAGTCCGCACTTCCTGGGTGCGTTCTCAGAAAGATTCTGCTATTTATATTTATCATTAAATGATTAAGATTTGGCCAGTTGCTTCTTCAGTAGAAACTGCCTCCCTACTGAAGAAGCAATGGGCCAAATCTGAGTCATTTAATTGATGTGGAATTTTTTTTCCTCGCCCTAATCAAACGTCAGCTAAAGATACTGTTCACTGACAAAAACCACAGATCTTGCCAACTTTCTCCTTGCACACAAACAGCAAGTTACAGAGAGCCTAACAATGGCAATGAGCTAAAGTCAAGGTCTGCTTAAGGACATTGTTGAAAAGGGGATTAAATTGTTTTTGGTTAGAAAGCAGGAAGACTTTTAATTTAGACTAGAAAAAGGAACAAACTGCCATCATACACTTCACGATGTAAACTCGATTAAACCCAAGTCCACAAGTTTACTTTTTAACCCATAATGAGCAACAAAGCCACCCCCCTCCTCCCATGCTTACATGCTGCAATCATACGACACAGACATCCAAACTTCAGGATGAATTTTAACTGAAATATTAACCCAAGCTGTTAAGATAAACTATTTTGATATTTTCTTAAAAATGAGCTTTCTTTCTCATTTATTCCATTTTTTATATAGACTCATTTCGGAGCTGCGAGGTTGCTAGCAAGGACTGCAGTTGTTTACCATACCTTAGGACGATGTTGGTGAGTTGCCTTCTCGAATGGCATGGGGTGGAGGTATTGTGTTAGTGTTGTTACATTGGGATTCCAGGATTTTAACCTAACAAACAAAGAAGGGTTAAATATTACGAAGCCAGGGTAGTCGATGACTTGGGAAAGAACCTGCCAGCTCATTCCCTATACCTGCCACCCTCTGTGTGAAAATGTTACTCCTCAGGTTCCTATTAAACCCTTCCTCACTCACCTTCAACATATATCCGTTGGTTCTTGATTCACCTAATCTGGATAAAATACTCTGTGCATTCTCCCTATCTATTCCCCTCATCTATAAGATTACCCCTCATCCTTCTGTGCTTCAAAACAATAAAGCTTTTCACTGTACCTTGGGGCACTAAACTAAACAAGGAGTAAAACCCTAGCCTGCCCAATCTCTCTCTTTAGCTCAGACCCTCAAATCCTGGCAACATTCTCGTAAATCTTCTCTGCACTCTTTCCAGCTTAACAATATCTTTCCTATAGCAGGGTGACCAAAACTGAACACAATGCTCAAAATATGGCCTCAACAGTGTCCTGTACAACTGTAACGTTACATCCCAAGTTATATTCTCATTACCCTGACTGATGAAGGCCAAATGTTCCGAAAACCTTCTTGACGATTCTAACTACCTATGATGCCACTTTCAAGGAACTATGTACCTGCACTCCTTACATCCCTCTGCTCTACAACACCCTCCAAAGCCCTGCCATTCACTGTGAAGGTTCTTCAATTCCTGATTTTGAGAATAATAAAGAATGGCTTACATATCTTGGTATCTACTGTATATACATATCTCTTAAAGGTGGCAGGACAGTTTGATATGGCGATTAAAATGGCATATTATTTACTTGGGTTTACAAATAGAATTCAAGCTCTCAATATTCTCGTCTGCTCAGTAGCACAGCGGATAGAGCTACAACTTCATACATCCAAGGGCCCAAGTACAATCCTGATTTCCGGAGCTGTTTTGTGGAGTTTGTACATTCTCTCTGTGGTGTGGTAGATTTCCTTAAGGTGCTCTGATTTCCACCTACAATCCAAATTAGCTGTTTTGTTACTGTACATTAATCCGACTGTAAGTGGTTAATCTGCCTACAAGTTAGTACCTGGACTATAGGCTGGAGAATCAGGCGAAAGTTAATGGGCATGCAAAAGGCAATGGGTTACAGGAAATATATGGAGAAATGGAATTGACTCAATGAACCAAATGGCCTTTTATCGTGTGTTGTGGTGAAGAAATACAAAATAAAGGAAATAAATACTCCATGCCGGGCTCATAACATCTTTAAAACCATACAAAAAAAAAAATGTTGCACACTTTCCAAACCACCTTTCCCATAGCACCTTGATCTGTGAATATAATTAGATACATTATAGAGTAGTACGATATGATACGATACAACTTTATTTATCCCAGATAGCAAATTGGTCTGCCACCAGTCAAAAGATAGAATTACAAGGCATTGAAAGTGTCATGAGCATTATAATAATAATGAAATTTAAGTGACCAGTTAGTCTACCCTACGACATAAGTGGGAGAGGTTGTACAGTTTGATAGCCACAGGGAAAAAGGATCTTCTGTGGCGTTCCGTGTTGTACCTTGGTGGGCTGTTGCTGAAGATGCTCCTCAGGTTGACCAGGGTGTCATGGAGGGGGTGAGATGTATTGTACAAGATGCTCCACAGTTTGAAGAGCATCCTCCTTTCCGAGACCACCTGGAGTATAGGTGAACCGATGTACTATGAAAATCCAAAATCTGTTTACAAAATTGCTGGTTTGATTGTATTAAGATTTTTTTCCTTGTTTTGTGGAAGCTGTTCCCATCCTGAAAATATCGGAGCAAGTGTGAGGTGTTGCACTTTGGGAAAATGAATGTGTGGAGAGAGTATATAGTTAATGGCAAGACCCTTAAGAGCACTTATGTGTAGAGGGATCTTAGAGTCTAAGTTCACTGAAGGTTGCAGGACAAGTTGATAGGGTGGTAAAGAAGATGTATAGTATGCTTGTCTTCATTGCATGGGGCATTGAGTATAAGAGTTAGGAGTTCAGGATGCAGCTCAATATGACTTTGGTTAGGCTGCATTTGGAGTATTGCATGCAGTTCTGTTTGCCCCATTACAGGATGTAGAGGCTTTGGAGAAGGTGCAGAAGAGAATACCAACATGCTGCCTGGACTAAAGGGTTTCAGCTACAGGAAGAGGTTGGATAGACATGGATTGTTTTCTCAGGAATAGTGAAGGTTGAGGGGAGACTTCATAGAACTATATAAATTTATGAAAGGCTCGACAGGGTATTGGATTAGATAGGGTGGACAGTCAGAACCTTTTCCCAGGGTAGAAATGTCCAATACTAGAGGGCATTGCTTAAGGTGAGAGGGGGGAAAGTTAAAAGATATTGAGGGGAGCTGCTGTGCACATGATCCCGAGCTAATGGCTATCATTATAGGTTGAGGACTGAGGTAATGCTTCTGAACAGAGTCGGAGGGATTATTGCTGAATGGAACTTCCCTTGCCTCAACATCACTTGAGAATAGAGGATTTTGTGTGAAAGGCGATCTCTATGCTGTTGCATGCAAATACTTCATTAATCTTGGGTTCAGTTTGCCAGCTGAGAGGCTTGTTTCTTGGAGGTTCATTGACATTTATTCCATGACCTGCATGCTGCATCATGAAGGGTTTTACTTCCTTGTGTACACAAAGTAGAGAATTCTGGGCCAGTGAATAAGTTCATGACACGATGAAGGAAAATGAGCATTGGGTAATGACTAACTTGCTAAACATTTACTTAAGCCTTTCCCTGGGAAAGGAAGATAACAGAACAAAGGCCTTTGATGAGTTCTACATGTGTGAGTAGTGATAGAAATTGTTAATGCATAAGCCTTGGTGGTGCAGAGTGCGATCGATATGTTGAACTTATAGAAACAGTGACTGGATTCTGAAGTGGTGGGAGTTGGGGCATAGAGTCATACAGGATGTAAACACGCCCTTCATCCCAGCCCATCCATGCCGACCACAATGCCCCATTGAATCTAGCCCCATTTGCCTGCATTTGATCCCTACCCCTCTAAATCTAGTGTTTAAGAAGGAACTGCAGATGCTGGAAAATTGAAAGTACACAAAAATGCTGGAGAAACACAGCGGGTGCAGCAGAATCTATGGAGTGAAGGAAATAGGCAACAGAAGGGTTTCGGCCCGAAACGTTGCCTATTTCCTTTGCTCCATAGATGCTGCTGCACCCGCTGAGTTTCTCCAGCATTTTTGTGTACCTTCACCATATTGTATCCCTCTTGACATCACACCTTCCCCAGCCAACAATGGTCCTACCACGGCACCGCCCTGCCTCAGTTCATTTGCTGCCGCCCCTGATTGGTCCTGGTCTTTTCTCACCACAAGCTCTTCACTCCCCCCACACACCCTACCTTCAGTATGAAGAGGTGCCCCAACCTGAAACATCACCTATCCATTACTTCAGAGATGCTGCCTAACCTGCTGAATTACCCCAGAATTTTATGGCTATCTTTATTTTAATTTTTGTGTCAACCTATCACTTATAAGTAGTCAGATTGTTAAATGACTGAAGATGACTTCAAGATAAAGGGCAGCAATTTGATAGCTACATAGGGACACAATGTAGTAAATATTAAGTTGGGAAAAAAATGAATAAGTTTCCTTCTTTTTAGAAATGTCTTCAATAATAAAATATCTTTATATTTGGATCTTTCTCAAAGCCCTGAAAATAAATGCAGTGAGCAGAAACTTGCCTGGGCAACTAAATCCTTTTCTAATGACATGAACATTATATTCAGGATTATAATCCGGTCTAATGCTGAGGGAACGCTGAACCTTTGGAAGATGGGGGCTATCTTTTGGAGAGATGCCAAACCCAGGTGGTGTGTGTTTTCTCAGTTGGGTGTGAAAGATCCCATTACACCATTTCAAGGAAGGGCAGAGGAATCGTCCTTGCTTATCTGGTCGATATCAATTTTTCAATCAATATTTTGGAACATTATCTGGCCATTGTCATATTATCATTTGGCAGGAGCTTGCTGCAAACTGTTGTGTCCACACTTTAAAACAGCTTTGTCATTTTCTGAAAGGGTTGGAGAAGAACCGTGGGCGGCATGGCGGCACAGCGGGAGAGTTCCTGCCTTACAGCGCCAGAGACCTGGGTTTTATCCTGACAATGGGTGCTGTCACTACAGAGTTTGTAATTCTCCTTGTGACATCCATGGGTTTTCTCCAGGTGCACTGGTTTTCATCCCACATTCCAAAGATGTGTAGGTTTGTAGGTTAATTGGCTTTGGTAGAATTGTCCCTAATGTGCAGGATATTGCTGGTATATGGGGATCACTTGTTGGAGCAGACTCGGTGGGCTGAAGGGCCTGTTTCTGTGCTGTATCTCCTAAACTAAACAAAACTAAACTACTATGTAAAACAAAAGACAAACATCTGCAGGACCTCAGTGGGTCAAACAGCATCTGTGGAGGCAAATGGACAGTCGATGTTTCAGGTTAAACACTACATTAACATTGGCTATCGCCATAACTCCAGAGGTGCTGTTTGATCAACTGAGTTTCTCCAGCAGTTTGTTTTCGGCTCCAGATTGCAGCATGTGTCTCTATTAAATACAAATCCACATTTAAATAAGTAGATCACTCCTGTGTGTCCTGTAGTCCTGCTCTCACTCTTCCTCACCCCAGACGGAACAAGGATAGAGTTACCCTGGTCCTCACCTTTCACCCCACCAGCATCCGTATTCAACACATCATCCTCCGACATTTTCCTCGCCTCCAATGTGATCCACCACTGGTCACATCTTCCCATCTCCGCCCCTTTCTGCCTTCCACAGAGACCGCATCCTCCACAAATCCTTGGTTCATTCAACCCTTCCCACCCAAACCACCCCCTCCCCAGGTACTTTCCTCTGCAACCGCAGGAGATGTAACACCTGTCCCTATACCTCCTCTCTCGCCTCCAACACGGGACCCCAACAGTTCTCCCAGGTGAGGCAGAGGTTCACGTGCACCTCCTCTAACTATATCGACTTCATCCGCCATTCCCGACGTGGCCTCCTATATATCGGCGAGACCAAGCATAGACGCAGCGATTGTGTCGCTGAATGTTTCGCAGAACACTTGTACTTGGTCTACAAAAGCTTGCTGCAAATCCCGGTTGCTAACCATTTTAGCACCAATTCCCCTACCCATTCCCCTGTCCTGGGCCAGGGTGAGGCTACATGCAAACTGGAGGAACGGCACCTCATATTCCGCTTGGGTAACTTACAACCCAATGGTATAAATACTGAATTCTTCAAGTTTAGATAACCTCTAACTAACCTCCCTCTCTCGTTGCTTCTCCACACACCCCCCACTCTTCCCCCTGCCCTTCCTTCCCCTGAGCCTTACCTGGACTATGTAATTGCCTGGAGAGTCCTTGCTATGGTCCACTCCCAGGAGTTCAGAGGCACCCCTATTCCAAACAGAACTAATCCATCTGTATCAGTGATTCACTTCATAGAAGGAGACAGAGGTGGAACCAAGGACTGCAACTATAATACTGGGGACTTTCCAGGTGAGCCAGGGTTAAGAGCATTTTAGTTCAGTATATGTATGTGAGCATATTTGGTGGTTGTGGTGTTGGTTTGTTTATAGGGAAGATGGTTGTAGGGAGGAAGCTGCTCCAGTACCTGGACATTACAGATTTTTAGGCTCCTGTGCCATCTTGCCGATAGCAGGAAACACAGAAAATAGGTGCAGGAGTAGGCCATTCGGCCCATCAAGCCATTCACTATGATTATGGCTGATCATCCTAAATTAGTACCACTTCCTGCTTTCTCCCCATATACCATGATTCCATTAGCCCTAAGAGATATATCTAACTCTCTCTTGAATACACCCAGTGAATTGGCCTCCACTGCCTTCTGCGGCAGAGATTTCCACAGATTCATAACTCTCTGGGTGAAAAAGTTTTTCCTCGTGTCAGCCCTAAATGGCCTACCCCTTATTCTGGTTCTGGACTCCTCCAACATCAGGAACATTTTTCATACATCTAGCCTGTCCAATCCTTTAAGAATTTTATATGATTCTAGAAGCCCCCCTCTCATCTTTCCAGCGAATATAAGCCCAGCCACTCCATTCTTTCATCAGTCCCGTCATCCCTGGAATTAACCTGGTGAACCTACGCTGCACTCCCTCAATAGCAAGAATGCCCTTCCTCAAATTAGGAGACCAAAACTGCACACAATACTCCAGGTGTGGTCTCACCAGGGCCCTGTACAACTGCAGTAGGGCCTCCTTGCTCCTATACTCAAATCCTCTCGCTATGAAGGCCAACATGCCATTTGCTTTCTTCACTGCCTGCTGTACCTGCATGCTTACTTTCACTGACTGATGTACAAGGACACCCAGGTCTGATGGCGGAGTGAAATGAGAGTATCTGATGATGCTGGCTACCTTTTTAAAAGAGCCTTCTTGCAGATCCTTCAGTAGTGGGGAAGTCAGTATCGTGAAGGACTGGGCAGTGTTCACCACTGTTGAATCAACTGTTGAAAAGAAAGTAGCAATGATGGTATGGAGGTGACCTTTTAATTAAGTGATCTGTTCTCAGGTGATCTGCTGCCTAAACACCTTTGTGCCACCAGGAGGCTCTGCATGGGACTGTTTCTGTATTATATGTGAATGGCATATTGCAGCTGTTGTTTGTACATTGCGTTCTCTTTGCCAGTGTTGTGGGATGATGTGTAATATTGAACTTGATTAAAAATATAAGGGCATATTTCCAAATCTTGATCTTCTTGAATCTTTCCTCTTCCACTGAAATGTTGCTTACTATGGTCAAACCGTGAACAATGGGCCTCAGTGTCATTTTTAATTCGGAACTAATTTGAGATTTTGCTTCAGTTCTGCATGCTCATTAAAGAAAGTGCCAAGGAGGGAAATAGCTTTCAACAAGACCATGACAGACACTGCAATAGGCTATAGACCGTGACTCAGAGCCCCCTCAGCTCCACCCAAAAATAAGCTTATTGACTTCAGGTTGCAATGTCAGACAAATGTACTTGGCTAACCGCAGACCCTCGTAGACCTCAAGCAAAAAATAACCATCTGCTTTGTAAAAGAGCTAACATAAGATGAGTCCTTTTATTATTTTAAATAACAATTCAGCTTTACCCAGTTACAAATGTACTGCTTTTTTGCCTCTTTCTTGTTGCCAGTTCTTTTTTGGCGTTCCGGATAGCTTGCTTCCATTTCTGAGTCTGAAGAAGGGTCCCAACCCGAAACCTCACCTATCCATGTCCACCAAAGATGCTGCCTGACCCGCAGAGTTACTCCAACACTTTGTGTCTATCTGCAGGTCTGGAATCTTGGGTAGAACACAAAGTGCTGGAGTCACTCAGCGGGTCAGGCAACATCCTCTGGAGGGTATGGATAGGTGATCTTTTGGGTTGGGACCCTTCAGACTGAATGTGGTGGTGGGGGGAGGGGAAGCTGGAAGAGAGGTGGAGGCAAGACAAAGCCTGATGGATACAGGTGAGGTGAAGAGACAGAGCTTTGTTTCAGTGGCCTGCCCCTTTAAAGACCACAAGAAGCCATATCATACTTTTACTGCAATATTTCCAACACTGAAGGCAAAGGCCTACACTTGTTTGCTTAGTATAACTCTTATGAGAGCTTATTTGCAAACCTTAATAATAAATAATTGTTTTGGCAGCTGAGAACTCAACTGAGAGTCATCTGAGCTGTCTTGTGTGTATGACAGAGTCGAATGCATTCATGTTGGCTGCTGCACATTACCAATCCCAATCAATCATTGAACAAGACAGACAACCCAGGGATTCATACATCCAGCACAAGGAATAACACACTGCTGTCAAAAATGCTCAATTTAGGTCATGAAGTAATTGGGACTAATTGGAAATTCAAAGATATGTTATTATCTGAGTGGAAGCTGTCAGCTCAATGGATTCTTTTCATCCAATTGAAAGGAGGACAGATAAAAAAATTAAAAGTAAAGAATTGTGGTTGTGTTATGTACACAAATTGCTTCCCAGTGAGACCACCACAAGCAGAATTGGAGACAATCATGTACATTTAAATAGCAAAGATCAAAAGAAAATCTCAGAATGCTAGAAATGACAACAGCAATAGCAACACACACACAACAGTAGCGGCAGAAGGCAGGTAAATGGTTTACGTTTCTGTTCTTACAATTCTGTCGGTGGCACGGTGGCGCAATGGCAGAGTTGCTGCCTTACAGCATCAGAGACTCGGGATCGATCCAGACCATGGGTGCTGTCTATACAGAGTTTGCACGTACTCCACGTGACCACTTGGGTTTTCTCCGAGTACTCCGGTTTCCTCCCACACTCCAAAGACATACAGGTTGGTAGGTTAATTGGCTTCGGTAAAATTGAAAAATTGTCCCTGGTGTGTAGGATAGAGCCAGATAAGGGGATCACTAGTCAGCGCAGACTTGGTGGGTTGAAGTGCCTTTATCCATGCTGTATCTCTAAACTAAAAATGAGCAACATTTACCAAGATTTGCTTTGAAGAAAGGTTTCAGTCCGAAGCGTTACCCATCCTTTTTCTCCGGAAATGTGCCTGACTCTCTGAGCTACTCCAGCATTCTGTGTTTATTGTTTTGTTTCAGAACCTAACTAACCTTTCCATTTTGTAGACACAAGGAACTGCAGATGTTGCTTTTATCAGAAAAGGAGATAAAGCACTGGAGTACCTCAGTGGCTCAGGCAGCATCTCTGGAGAACATGGTTAGGTGACATATTGGGCAGGACCCTTCATGAAGTTTCACCAGTTCCAGAGACAAGAGTCCACAATTAGGTAGAGGTGAATCGGACAGTACATTAGCTTAATGAAGGACCATTCAGATAACAGAGGAGGAAAAGCTGTTCCTAAGTCTCGTGGTGCACGCTTTCAAGCTTCTCTGCCTTCTGCCGGATGGAAGCAGGGAGAAGATGGAATGATGGGGTGGGACAAATCTTTGATTATGCTGTCTACCAGTACAGGGTCCATTCGGCAAGGCCCATCTACCTTCACCAGTTGGACATAAAAGACCTTCTGGCTCTCTAGTGTCCTAGACAATGTTTGTCTCTCAATCAATAGCACACGAAAGGACATCATTCCTTGATGTTTCTAGGAAAGCTGGTCATTTATTGATGGTCAAATTTCCTAAATCACACCAGTGCATTAAAAGTGCTTTGACTTCATTCCACCTCCATTCATTTAAGGACACAAAAGGCTGGAGTAACTCAGAGGGTCAGGGAGCGTCTCTGGAGAACGTGGATAGGTGACATTTGGAGTCGTATCAGGTTGCGACTCTAGTTTTGAATATGGGTCAAGGGGACCCATATTCAAAACTAGAGTCTCAACCTGATACGTCACCTATCCATGTTCTCCAAAGATGCTGCCTAACCCGCTGAGTTCCTGCAGCATTTTTGTCTTTTTTAAATGGTAGGTTATCTCAGTCTAGTTTCAAATCAGAAATCTATACTAAACCCATTAATGGTTTGATATCCATATTGATATCCATATTAACCACAGCATTAATCTCGGACTCTCCGACCCCGCCAGGTGAAGGTTTTACCTGGAGCATTGAGATGGTGCAGGTGATGTGACGATGAGATATGGACCAAACACACAGCGATGGGCAGCCGGGAGAGCCATGGCACCATTTACCCATGCTGCTTTGTGTGAGCTTACTGGAATGAACAGACAAAGGTTGCAATGATTCAGCCCAGGCTTGAAAGGGTAGATCAGTTCTCAACCATGAACACTTTCTGGATATGAAACAATGAGAGCAGCAGCTTATTGTTCAGTTTGCTACAAGCCTTCTGCATTTGCAGGAATCTCCAAGGAATGCAGCTGCCCGGCATGGATAATAACCCCATTGCAATTGGCTTCTGATGGGGAACTGTTCAGCAGAAAGCAAGACCTTGTTGTGTGTGCACACATTGTGCTGTAACCAACAATGACTACTATGTGAGGGGCTGCATCACCCCTTGTTTTCACAGCAGTCTCCCTTTTAAAGGGATAGTGACAATTCCTGCTGGTGAGTTTGATTTGAAACTGAATTAACAATTAGCAGTATCAAATGACTGGGGTCTGGCTACTATTACTCTCGTTTTCTAGTTTGGCAAAGAAAAAATTAGGTTCTGATAACTAATCACTGAATTCTTGGATGGGTTTTGCAGGAATGGAGGGAGACACAAAATGCTGGAGTAACTCAGCAGGCCAGGCAGCATCCCTGGAGAGAAGGAATGGGTGACATTTTGGGTCAAGACCCTTCTTGAGGGAATGAGGGATATGGATTGGATATGCAGGGAATGGAGGGATATGGATTACATGCAGGGGAGTGGGCTGTGGGAAGTGTGGAGTGGGCTGTTGGGAGTGGTGAGTGTGCTGTGGGGAGTGGGCTGTGGGGAGTGGGCTGTGAGGAGTGGGGAGTGAGCTGGTGGTAAAATTTGCGAAGTCTTGGCTGCCGTTACCGTTGGCAACGGTGTGGGCTTGAAGACTTCATGGGCCCATTGTGATGTCATTGTTGGACTCGGCAGCCTATGTAAATGAGATGCCATTGTGATTGGTGGACTGTGAGATGGCATTGTGACATCATCACTGGAAGCTGCTGGAAGACTGTCTCTCTCAGAAGCCATTATTATTATTTTCAAAGTAGGCTTTTTTTTAAACTTTAATCATCAATAACTTTTGAAATATAACATCAAATCTGAAGGAAACTTGACAAGACCGACGATGAGAAAAATTTGAGTAAGGTTCTGCAAAATCAGTACTAGCCATGTACCGTTTTGGTGTAGATACAATAACACATGTAGACACACACACATACAAACAAGACAAGACCTTTAGTATAATATAGAGCGATATATAGAGATTCAATTTATCTTTGCGATACCCGTGTGCGATATCTGTGTGTACTGTGTGGGGACAGTAGGGTGAGGTTGATAATGTGCTACTGAGTCAAGAAAGCATGACAACTATTGAGTGGAGTTATAGAGCCATACAGTACGGTACAGTGGCGCAGCGGTAGAGTTGCTGCCTTACAGCACCAGAGACGCAGGTTCAATCGTGACCATGGGTGCAGCCTGTATGGAGTTTGTATGTTCTCCCTGTGACTGCATGGGTTTTCTCCGGGTGCTCCGGTTTCTTCCGACACTCCAAAAACATATAGGTTTCTAGGTTAATTGGCTTTGGTGAAATTGTAAAATTGTCCCTGGTGTGTAGGATAGTGCTAGTGTACGGGGTGATCGCTGGATTCAGTGGGCTGAAGGGCCTGTTTCCATGCTGTATCTCTAAAGCATGGAAACAGACCTGCTTCAGGTTGGATCCCTGAAGAAGTTCTGCCGTTCATCAGTCTGAAGAAGGTCCCAACACGAAATATCACCTATGCATGTTCTCCAGAGATGCTGCCGGACCTGCTGAGCTTCTCCAGCACTCTGTGTCCTTTTGTTATTCCATCTCTATCCCTTGCAACTCCTTTTGTCCTCTTCACTGCTTAATTTCCTACCTCTCTTCTGACATTAGAACATTTTGTTACAAACTTTGGTGCTTTTAATCAAGTTGTACAAATAGAAATGGAGCCATTTTCACCAATTCCTGTGGCACATCACTCACTACATCATGCCAGACAGGGAAGGCACTATTTCTCTTGGGCAGCTCACAACCCAGCGATATGAATATTGATTTCTCCAATTTCAAGTAACTCTTGCATTCCCCGTCTGTCCTGCACCATAGTCTCTCCCCACTGTCATCCTGCTAGGTTTCACTGTTTGTATCCACTCGTTATCACCTTTTCCCCAGCCAAGAATGGACCGTTGTGGGCTCTGCCTTTCCTTGAACATCGGTGCTGACGTTGATTTGTTCTTTCCATACCTTTCATTCATTTGTTCTTTGCACCTTTTCATACCTCTAGTTTCCCACTTCCCTTACTCTTAATCTGACGAAGGGTCTTGACCTGAAATGTCACCTGTCCCTTTTCTCCAGAATGCTGCCTGACCCCCTTAGCTACTTCAGCACTTTGTGTCTATAGTTGGTGTAGACCAGCATCTGCAGTTCCTTCCTACACAAGGCACTATTTATGCCTGTTCCCCGTTCTCTGTAAGCCAATCCACCCATGCTTTCTACACTGTATGACAAACATCACCAACACACATAAGTTCATCAATGACTACATCGTGAGAACATTTAGAAAAGTGAATTGAACAATCCTGATTTCTCAACAGTTGAATCATTCCATTGACTTTGTTGCTTGCGAAATCATTCTGGTAAAGGGGATGTGTGCATGAGCTACCTCATAGCTTCTGAGGGCACGTCACTGTGCAGTAACGCAGCCACTGCTTCTGTGATGAATGCACACTGACGGCTAGTTGGATTTTGTTCATATTGATTCACTTCACAAATAACGATGAGTAGACAATGGTCATACAAGGAACTGCAACTGGTGTACAGTCTGAAGAAAGGTCGTGACCTGAAACGTCTACCTATCCACCTATCACCTGACCTGCTGAGTGAGCTACTCTTTTTTAGTAGATAGTGGTGTTGGGGAGGCCACCTCAGGGGTGCAATTCTCTCCAAACTTTGCTCAGATGGACTCTCTATCCCTGAGATGCTGCTGCAAGCAAGATATTTCATTGTACCTGTACTGTACATCACCATACTTGCACATATGACAATAAACTTGACAACTTCATTGAACAGGAGAATGCTGGAGCTAAAGTACGGGAAGGGAGGTGTGGTGGAGGCAATGGTGAGAAGTTACAATCCCAGATCCTAAATTCAACATCTGTAAAGGGTGGCACAGGGGGCACAGCTGATAGAGCAGAGACCTGGGTTTGATCCTGACCTCAGGTACTCTCTGTGTGGCGTTTGCACATTCTCCATATGCCCACATAGGTTTCCTCCGGGTGCTCCTTCCTCCCACATCCCAAAGATGTGCGAGTTTGTAGGTTAATTGGCCTCTGTAAATTGTTCCTAGTTTGTAGGAAGAGGATGATAAAGTGGGATAAAATAGAACTGGTGTGAGCAGGTGATTGATGGTCGGTGTGGACTCAGTGGGGCTGTCCAACAAAGGGCAGGTTTCCATGTTCTATCTCTAAATTAATCTACACTATTTACACCGCTCGATCTTTGCCTACTGTATGTTCGTGTTAGATAAAGATTTCCTCCTGCTCCCATCTCTTCGTGGTTCTGTGTTGATATTTCCATAAGTTGACGGAGCAGAATTAGGCCATTCGGCCCATCATGCCCACTCCGCCATTCAATGTGTGCTTGACATGATGGATGTGATTTATGAGAAAATATGGAATATTGTAAAGGAAGTTCACATACACCGCCTGAAACATGAGATATAATGTAGAGATGCCAAAAGCAGATATCTTTTCCTCACACGTTGTTTTATTTTTTTGTTTTCCCTTTAATTCTCGCAAATGGCAATTTGCCAGTCATCTGCTGATATTTTGTTCTTACAATCTTGCCTATCTTGAGTTTAAAAAAATAAACCATCACCTGGCTCTTTGCTCATAGGCAGGTAGAGAGCAATATCAACAAAATAGTTGAACTAGCTATTTATGGCAACACATTCACTCACCTCTCTTTTACAACTCGCTCCCACCCGCTCCCCCACAATCAGTTTGAAGAAGGTTCCTTGCACAAAACATCACCTGTCCATTCCCTCCACAGATGACCCGCTGTGTACAAGTGTTGGGGGTTGGGGACTGGGGGTGGGGGATCATTGGTGGGCGCGGATTCGGTGGGCCGAAGGGTTTTGTCTCTGCGCTGTATCTCGAAACTAAACAACTCAGACCAAGCGGAGGTTGGGCGATCGTTTCGCCGAACACCTCCGCTCGGTCCGCAATAACCAAGCTGACCTCCCGGTGGCTCAGCACTTCAACTCCCCCTCCCACTCCGTCTCCGACCTCTCTGTCCTGGGTCTCCTCCATGGCCACAGCGAGCAGCACCGGAAATTGGAGGAACAGCACCTCATATTCCGCTTGGGGAGTCTGCATCCTGGGGCATGAACATCGAATTCGCCCAATTTTGTTAGTCCTTGCTATCTCCTCCCCTTCCTCAGTCCCCCTGCTGTCTCCTCCCATCCCCCAGCCTTCGGGTTCCTCCTCCTTTTTCCTTTCTTGTCCCCGCCCCCCCCCCACCCCCGATCAGTCTGAAGAAGGGTTTCGGCCCGAAACGTTGCCTATTTCCTTCGCTCCATAGATTCTGCTGCACCCGCTGAGTTTCTCCAGCTTTTTTGTGTACCTTCGATTTTCCAGCATCTGCAGTTCCTTCTTAAACTCTTGATTAGAAATTGATTCAGGTAACTCTAGGAAAACAGTGCCTTGTGAACCAATTTCAATTTTACCCAGTGCAAATTAAATTAATAATGATTTTGGACTGGGAACTGTGTAATAGGGACATGTGCTGTCCTGCACAATGCCCACATCTGCATGCATTGGAGCTCCGAACTTTACCCAATGTCCATTATGAAACAGTTTTTCTCAGATAAGGATTTTGTGGCTTGTTTCACTGGCCTGTTGCTTTCCTCACACATTAAAGGGACATCTTTAAAGTGTTACATTTTTTGTGAAGTCAAACCAAGGCAGGACCTACACAGTGAATGGCAGGTGCTCTGGGGAGTGTTGAAGAGCAGAGGGTTCTAGGATTGCAGATACATAGTCTCTTGAAAGTGACATCACAGGTAAATAGGATGGTCAAGAGGCTTTCAGCAAAGTGGCCTTCATCAGTTACAGTATTGAGTATAGAAGTTGAGAAGTGACGTTACAGTTATATAAGACGTTGGTGAGGCCACATTTAGAATATTGTGTTCAGTTTTGTTAGTACTGGTCAATTTGTACAGGTGTCAGGTGTTAAGGGGAGAAGGAAAGAGAATATGGTTGAGAGGGAAGATAGATAAGCTGTGATTGAATGTCAGAGTAGACTTGATGGGCTGAATGGCCTAATTCTGCTCCTATAACTTCTGCACTTATGAAGCTTGAAAGGGTTCAAAAAAGATTTACTGGGTTGTTGGCAGGACTCAAGGGACTGAGTGGGAGAGGTTGAGTAGGCTAGGCTTTATCCCTTGGAACACATGAGGATGAGGGGTGATCTTATAAAGGGGGAGGGAGGGAAGATTTAATAAGAATTTGAAGGGCAACTTTATTATACAAAGGGTGATAGGTATATGGAATGAGCTGTTAGAGGAGTTAGTTGAGGCAGGTACTATCACAATTTTAAAGAAAAATGTAGACAGGTAAATGGATAGGATAGGTTTGAGGAATATGGGCCAACAGGTGTGACTAGTGTAGATGGGGCATGTTGGTCAGTGTGGACAAGTTGGGCCAAGGGGCCTGTTTCCATGCTGTATCACTCTATGACTATCTTTCAGCTAGTGCTTCATGACTGACTGGCCAATGGTCAAAACACCATCCCAACACCACAGGGTGTGCTTAAGCTAACAGTGGGTGAGTTTTTCCAATCTCTGAGCTGTTGAACACTTGCTCAATGGGCTCCTCAGTGGAAACGCCACTACTGGCACCTAGTTACAGTTTGCTTGAGGAGAGGTGAGGCTGGCCATCCAGGGTAGGAACCTCGAGGACCGCAGCAAAGACACGTGCAATGGCAAAGAGCCTAGTCCATGTGTATCCCCTAAGCTCCACACCTTGCTTGGACCTCCCTGATGGACAATGCATTCATATACTTGACTTTTCTGTCTCTGGCACCGTGAGGCAGCAGCTCTACCAACTGCTTCACTGGGTATTGGCTGCAGTTAGTTGTGCCCTATGCACTGGAATTAAAAAAACAAGAGGTTTCCAGTAATTGGAAGGTCTAGAACCAAAGGGCACAGCCTCAATATAGACAGCACCCGTAGTCAGGATCGATCCCAGGTCTCTGGCGCCGCAAAGGCTGTGAGGCAGCAACTCTGCCGCTGCTGCACCACTGTGCCACCCAATATGTGGTTGTGCAAAAGAATTTCACTGTGCTGTGCATGCGTGACAAAAAATAACCATTGATCCATTGAATGGTGGTGGACTCGATGGACTAAATGACCTAATTCTGCTCCTATGTCTTATGGTCTAATTTACAGCAATGGATACCTGTTAAGAAGAGTTGATCTGCCTGTGAACTGTTCCCCAGAAAATATGTTCAAACAAGCTTGCCTCTACATTCATCAAATACCCCCCCTTACCCCCCACCCCCTCCCCCCACCACCAATATTGGAAACCTGGGGCCTCATAAATCTGGCATTTTTTTCTTCCGCCTACCAGTGCCCCTGCCTTATCCAAATAAATAAAACCTCATTAACCTTTGCAAGTGCTGGTGAGTCATGTAGTTTTAATCCAGCGGAACATTTTTGGATGAACACCAATATGTTCAAAACTGTGGTAACTCCCACCTGACTTGTAGGCTCCCATTCACATTTTTGATAGAGGAATGGTATGAGAATGTTTTGAATAGGTTGGGTCATACTGGACAGAAATCATATTTAAACTATAAACAAGGCTGCAGAGAGTAAAACGTAACATACAGTAAGTCTGAGACCTTCATCCAGAAGCTGGATGTTATTTAATAGTGTAATTTTGCATGTTTCTCCTCAAGGTGCCAAGGCATGCTAACTCCAGTGGTCCTGTAGCTGCTGTAACGTAAAGTTGCTGAGACGGTGAACATCAGTAGTTCAGTCAAGCCCTGTAACAATGTCAACCTGTTCATGTCTACCTCATCACATCGCCCTTGCACCAACCCCCTGACACATTCACACACACACACACCAAGCACACGGTCCTTGCACACACTCTCACACAAGCATGTTCACTCTTCCCCACCCACTCACATTTATTCCCTCCCCAAGCACACGACTTGCACATAAACACAAATGCTCTCTCCCTCTCCCTCTCCCTCCCCCTCTCCCTCCCCCTCCCCCTCCCCCTCTCTCTCTCTCTCTCTCTCTCTCTCTCTCTCTCTCTCTCTCCTTCTCCCTCCTTCTCTCTCCCTCCTTCTCTCTGTCTCTGTCTCTGTCTCTGTCTCTGTCTCTGTCTCTGTCTCTGTCTCTGTCTCTGTCTCTGTCTCTGTCTCTGTCTCTGTCTCTGTCTCTGTCTCTGTCTCTGTCTCTGTCTCTGTCTCTCCCCCTCTCCTTGTCTGCCACACAAACAGACTACTGTATTTGCGCACACACACACATACACACTTTCCCTGCACACATCATTGATAGAATATGAAACATTTATTTCTATGCATCGCTTTAATGGGATATAAAGAAAACCAATGTCTATACAAAGATGGATAGATAAATAGATGGATGATAGTTTAAAAAGGATATATATATATTAGATAACTAGAACATATGTCAGTTTTACAGTGAAATGATGTGTCAGCTGCAATGGTCAAGAATCCAAATGCTGTATCCTCAATGAAAATGTGGTTAAAGGTATTGCTCCCACATGGAGCAGTTGAATGGCATCAAACGGGAGGCTAAATTACTTTTTCCTTCTGTCCGTTATGTGGGTAAAATGGGGGGGAAATTGAAACCAAGAGCAATAAGAAATCAAATGAAAATGATACCCTGGGTACGATACCTGAGCCCCTTTCTATCTGTCAGTCTGGACAATAAATTGTAAATTAAATTACCATTAAAAATACATGTTTTGTTTGAAGTTGCCTGGCCTTTCGGGTGACATTTTTGAATGGAATCCAGCAAATTCATTGTAAATAATTTATATGAAAAGATTTAGGAGAAGGCATTCTGAACTGGCTCACCCTTGATTAAACTGAATTTTTCTGGCATCTGGTTTGTGTTTTCAGAACGAGAAGGTGTGTCAGATAGTCAAGGACTGCGGGGAACTGCCCTGTGTTTAGCAGAAAGCCTCTCTCCACATCACAGTGTGCTGGATCCTTGTCATGAGTTATGGTTTAAAAATGTTTTCAATACGATTAGTACAGTTGGAAAGTTGCTGAGAAAGTTACTCCACTGATGAAAACTTTACTTTACTGGCCCTTGACAACAATGATTTGTCAAAGTAGTGAATATTTGTCAAAGTAGTAAAAAGACAGCCCAATGTTGTCGGAATCAGTGGACTATTTGCAAGGATCATTTTCCATCTGGGAATGATTTGTTTGATGTCATCTGATCCCTCGAGACTGGGAGGTCAAAAGCACTATCCACTCCATTCTTTGTAAAACCATATGTGTATGTTTAGTGCATCTGTTAAATTCCACACGTATGTCTTCTTATCTCCGCTCATCTAGAAGTGTGTGGTCATGCAAGGTGTTCACATTCTGTTTTGGTGGCTTCAAGTGCCTTTATTTGTGAGCTGAGACCATTTTTTGTGGTTAGACTAATCAATGGTGCAGGGTTCGTCAAATTAATCCCAACCTATTCTTTGCTTCATATTTGTTTACATTGGGATCTGGAGGGGTTGATAATGTAGTCTCTTCATTTGTTTCTGCCATTCAATGAGATTATGGTTTGTCCGGATTACTTGCAATTACCTTGTCTCTTGATAGCATTCATCTAAAGCTAACAATTGACCCAGGGGTCATTCCCATTTACGGTAAATAATTCCAAACTTCTATCTGTGGCTCTTCCAAAGTTTGCTCTAATATTTAGACGTTGTCCTCATTTCAACCAGTAGAAGTATCCTCTCTATCTGTCCCATTAATTATTTTCATATCTTGAAAGGTCCAATAAAGACAAAAAACTAGAGGGCATGGCTTTGTGAAAGGGGTAAAGTTCAAAGGAGATTTGTGGGGAAAGCTTTTTTACACAGACAGAGGGTGGGGTGCGCCTCATCCACCACCCCTGCAGATACGATAGTGGTATTTAGGAGACTATTGCACAGGCATGTTGATATACAGCGATTGGAGAGATATGAGTTATGTGCAGACAGATAGCAGTTGGTCTTGACATCATGTTTAGCACAGACACTGTCGGCCGAAGGGGCTATTCTTGTGTAGAAAGAACTGCAGATGCTGGTTTAAACTGAAGATAGACACAAAGTGCTGGAGTAATTCAGCTGGACAGGCAGCATCTCTGGAGAGAAGGAATGGGTGGTGTTTCAGGTCAGACTGAGTTCCAGGCTCATCACCAGGTCCACACTGTAGACTCCATACACCATGTGGCCTATTCTTGTGCTGTACTGTTTTATTTCTAATATAGAACATGTTGGAAATACTTAGCAGATCAGGCAGCATCGGTAGACAGAGAAACAGAGTTAATGTTTCAGGTCATACACTCTTTTGTTAGACTTTGATCTGAAATGTTAACTCTATTTATCTGTTCACATATGCTGTTTTATCTGCTTAGTTCTTCCAGCATTTTGATTTTGAACTCTTTGATTAATTCACCTATCATATTTCAAAATGGCTGATTACACAAATATACCATCTCTTCGTAACTTGACCATTTTGTGCACAGGCAGTATTCAAGTATATCCATAATTCAATTCTAACTGGAATATGTGTGGGAAAGAACTGCAGATGCTGGTTTGTACCGAAGATAGACACAAAATGCTGGAGCAACTCAGCGGAACAGGCAGTAACTCTGGGGAAAGGAATAGGCGACGTTTTGGGTTGGAACCCTTCTTCAGACTGAAAGATAGAGAAAGCCAGAACAAAACAGGGCAGGCAACAAATTGTGTAGGAAAGAACTGCAGATGCTGGTTAAATCGAAGGTAGACACAAAATGCTGGAGTAACTCAGCGGGACAGGCAGCATCTTTGGAGAGAAGGAATGGGTGACGTTTCGGATTGAGACCCTTCTTCAGACTGGTCAGACCGAAGAAGGATCTCGACCCGAAACGTCACCCATTCCTTCTCTCCAGAGATGCTGCCTGTCCCACTGAGTTACTCCAGCATTTTGTATCTACCAGGCAACAGATTGTTGGCTGATGAAGATGTGCTAACGACTGGGATATAAGGATGCGAACAGTGGAACAAGTAGAACAAATAGGGTGGGGGTGGGGGGGAGGGGGGGGGGGGAAGGAATGCAGGAATTCCGAAATACCTGAAATTCGAGAAATCAATGTGTACACCACTGTGTTGTAAGCTGCCCAAGCAAAATATGAGGTACTGTTCCTACAACCATCCTGAGGTCATCCGTTGCCAGCGTTTTGTGCCTATCCAACTGAAACATTATGTCTCTCCTTCCCAAGATGGTGGTTAGAAATATCCACAGTATTCCAGTTACATGCAGACTAAGCTTTGTACAGTTATAATCTATTTGTGGTGTTTCAGATTCGAGTTAGTTCAATTGGTTAATATTTCAGGGAAGTGGTGGGGAATAAGTTATTGAAGGTGGTGAATTTGTGGAGAGGATAATTAAAACCCTTTCTTCCCTGCAGTGGTACAGGTGTACTTAACAGTCCCTGAATAATGGTCAAGAAGGGCATGAAATGACCAACTTTCCAAAGCAGTCTAATTACTTTATATTACCTTAGATTTTTTTTAGATTACTTTAGATTACTTTAGTGTGTAAACAGCCGACTGAGTCCATGCTAACCTGTGATTACCCTGTACACTGGCATTATACTACACGCTAGGGACAATTTACATGAGGAAACTGGAGCACCCAGAGAAAACCCACATGGTCACAGTGAGAATGTACACACTCCGTACAGACAGCACCTGTAGTAAGGATCGAACCCGGGTCTCTGGCGCTGTAAGGCAGCAACTCTACTGCTGTTCCACTGTGCCACCTTAATATCACAATATCTTATTGTTGTTTGCGGGAAAAGAAACAGCTAGGTTGATTCTGCTTTCACATTAATTCAAGAACAATTCAATTTTATTTTCAATATAATTTAGGCTATAAATTCGTTGGAATGTCAAGTAAAGCAGTTCCTTTATAATTTGATCAGTAAGTGTACTGCTAAATGTGGAACTGAGCCACTCTACCATCAGCGGTGAGTTTTTCTCTCACTAGCAATTCACCATCGCAGTGCAATCACTGAGAGAGAAGGTACAGAATATGCAGGATTACTTTCAAAAGATAACAATGTTGAGATTCTTCCAAACAATGTTCTACATTGCAACATAGTCGCTGGACCATGTAACATCAGAAGATTCCTGAGCAAAATCAGGATCTGAAGTAATATGAGATATAGGAAAGGCACAAAGTGCTGGAGTAACTTAGCATCTCTGGAGAACATGGATAGATGATATTTCGAGTCGGGATCCATCTTCAAGTGACCCGAAATGTCACCTATCCATGTTCTCCTGGGAATAGGGGATACTGCCTGATCCTTTGTGCCAAACTTGATGTTAAGACCAATTCAATCTGCCTACACATAATCCATATCCCTCCATTCCCTGCATCTCCATGTGCTGATCCAAAAGTCTTTTAAACACCCCAATTGTATCGGACTCCACCACCAACCCTGGCAGTGCATTCCAGGCACCCACCCCCTGTGTAAGAAAAATCTTTCATTATTATTTTCTGTGCAAAGCATTTGTATCCAGTATCCCCTTCTATTTTCAACCACACTGTTTACACCTTGTGCTATGCGAAGCAGTTTGTAGTACTTTCTTCAGTTTATGAGTGAAGGAAGCTGCCTGGATATACAGTAGTTCTCTGTGACTGCCTGTTGATGATGCTCTAACTTGCAGAGTTAGGTGATCGCACCAGCTCCAAATGAAGTTATTTTGGGGAAATGCACAACTCTATTCATTCCAATGTCCGTCACACTTCATTTCCACCATTGTTTTTGCTGACAACTCCCTCCCACTCAAAGCAGGCTGAGGTATCTGTTGTGAAATTTGTTAAATCACACACAAACCTCAAAGAAATGGGTATAAGAACAGGGTATATATTATGAATCGAGTTTCAATCGGAGCTTGTTTGTATTGGTGTACAAAGATTAATCAAGGTCAAATGATTATGTAAAGCTTTGAGAGGCATGGCTAATGTAAATGAAAAAAAATATTGGATTGTGTACAAGGAACTAGAATCAAATGCAACTTGAAAGAATGTCTCATGGACTGAAGGTTAGAATAAACTTTGCTTTACTGCAGCAGGTAAGTAGGCAGTTTATAGGCTTTGAGGATGAGGGGAAATAGAGATAGGGGTGGTAATCAGGAAGGGAGGGAGATGGGAAGAAAAGAGGGAAAAGAGAAAGAATGTGGTCAACACAAGGAACTGCAGATGTAGGAATCATGAACAAACACAAAGTGCTGGAGTAACTCAACGGACAGGCAGTATCGGTGAAGGGAATGGATCAATGTGTAGAAGGGTCCCCATCTGAAATGTCACCTATCTACTCCTCCTGCAGACCTGCTGAGTTATTCTAGCACTTTTTGTTTTGTGCAAGAGAGTCGGATAATCAGGAAGGACAGGAAAACTGTGGAGAATTCAAGGGGACGGTGCAATTGACAGTGATGTGACTGGGGCTTTGCTTCTACAAGGATCAGGAACCTCAGACTGCAGCATCTTGAACAAATGTGCACAAAGCCCAGAGGCTGTGATCCTCATCTTGTATATAAAACAAGCACCACATGAGACACAATGCAGGGAACACGAGAGAGCATCAAAGCTCCAGCGGAGGACTGTTTATTCTTGTTATGTGATTTGGTCCTTGTGAACAATTAATGTTCTGAGTCAGAATCTTTTGATGCAATCAAGATTAGCTGTTGCTTCTAAATCTAAGAATCCTCTCTTTGGGCAATGATCAGATTGTCAAGTTCAAGGTTTCAAGGTCAGTTTATTGTCACATGTACCAATTAAGGTACAGTGAAATTTGAGTTACCATGCAGCCACACTAAGTGAAAATCAACTAGACACACAAACACATCAAAGTTAACATAAACATCCATCACAGTGGATTCCACATTCCTCACTGTGATGGAAGGCAATAAAGTTCAAACTTCTTCCTCTTGTTCTCCTGCGGTCGGGGCAGTCAAACAATCCGCAGTCGGGGTGATCGAAACTCCTGCGTCGGGACGGTTGAAATTCTCTCCGCGGCATGGAGCTCCCACGTTGGGCTCTTCTTACCAGAGACCGCGGGCTTCACCATGTTAAAGTCCACCGGCCCCACGGTGGAGGATTGATCCCCGGCAAAGGGATCGCAAGCTCGGCGATGTTAAAGTCCCGCGGACTCCCGCGGCTTGGAGCGCCGGGTCGGTCTCCAGGAAAGGCCGCCAACTCCACGATGTTAGGCCGCAGTGGGGACGGCGATACGATACCAAATAAAATCGCATCTCCGTCGAGGTAAGAGATTGAAAAAAAATTTCCTCCAAACCCCCCCCCACCCCCCGCATAAAAGAAGTAAGGAACACTAAAACATTCTTTTTAACACATACTAAAAATAACAAAAAAGATGAAAGGACAGACAGACTGTTCAAGATAATTTCATAAATTATAGGAGCAGAATTAGAGCATTTGGCCCATCAAGTTTGCTCCACCATTCAATCAAGGCTGATCTATCTTTCCCTCTCAATACCATTCCCCTGCCTTTGCCCCATAACCCCTGACACCTATACTCATCAAGATTCTGTCAATCTCCACCTTAAAAATATCCATTGGCTTGACCTCCCAGCTGTCTGTGGCAACAAATTCCCCAGATTCACCACCCTCTGACTAAAGACTTCCTCCTCATCTCCTTTCTAAAGGTATGTTCTTTTATTCTGAGGCTATTGCCTCTGGTTCTAGACTGTCCCACTAGTGGAAACATCCTCTCCACATTTACTTTATCCAGGCCTTTCACTATTCAGTAAGTTTCGATAAGATGTAGTTTGGTCAATAATATATTCCCTAATTGTTCATTTGCTTTATTTGTTATTTTAGTGTGGAGGCAGGGCAACGCCTGGGAAGTGATAGGTGGATACAAGTGTGTGGGGGGTGGTGTTGAATAGGCAGATGGGTGGACAAAGGTTAGAGATCTGTGGCTCAGTTACAGGGCTGAAAATAAATGCGCACAAATCTTTACTGGAGCTTCATAAGGGTGATAAGAATAGTGAGCTCTACACGATTGCCATTTGTTTAAATATTTGTTAGTCATAATTTGCAGCAGAACAGAGGTGCAGCGGTAGAGCTGCTGCCTTACAGCACCAGAGATCCAGCTTCAGTCCTGACCTCAAGTGCTGTCTGTCTGAAGTTTGTATGTCTCCCAGTGTGGGTTTTCTCCGGGTGCTCTGGATTCCTCCCACATCCCAAAAACGTGCAGGTTCGGAGGTTAATTAGCTGCTGTAAATTGTGTAAACTTGGATAATATCGAACTAGTGTGAACGGGTGATTGATGGTTGGTGTGGACCCGGTGGGCAAAGGGTCTGTTTCCATGCTTTATCATTAAAAACTAAATATCAAGATCATGAAACATGGAGACTTTGGATCTGCACCTAATTAGTAGCAAGTTGTGTTTGTGCGAGGAAGGATGGAGTGAAAATTGAACAAAATAAGGGTTAATAAAGTTAATGTAATAATAATAGAAGTTAACGCAAGGACTGTCGGCAATGCAGCTAACGTCTGATAATAGTGTAGCTGCAAAATACCAGGCAATTAAATAGGGTGCCACCAGATGGAGTAATACAATAAGAGGATCAAATCAGAACAGAATAAGCCTGGCTATTTGTTACGACATTAAGTCAAAGGAATTTCTCAGGGCCGAGGAGTAAAGGGATGAGTTTTAATTTCTGAAATCCTTGCACACCCTTTCTGCCCGTGACATCTGTAGTCCTTGTGATCTTCTGCCAGGACTTTTCTCAGAACCAGCATGAACAAGCAAGTCTATCTTGCAACCCGAATGGAGATGCAGACGCAAGTGGAGGCACAAAGTGCTCAAGTAACTTAGTGGGTCAGTCAGGCAGCATCTCTGGAGATCATGGATAGGTGATGTTTTGGATCGGGACTCTTCGGACTGATTGTGGGGGTGGGGTGAGGAGGACAGCTGGAAGCAAGGAGGAGCAGGACAAAGCCTGGCAGTTAATAAGTCGAAACAGGTGAGGAGGGTTATTTGATAGGCAGATGATTGGATAAAGGCCGGAGATGAAAAGACGGAAGGTGTGAGAAAAAAGGATTGAAGTTACGAATTGTGGAGCAAGAGGAAAGAACTTAGGTGGAAGGGGATGAGAGAAATGGGTGTGAATCAGGTGGGGCACGGGGGAGGGTGGGGGGAAAGAAAGTGGGGGGTATATGGAGGAAAATGTGAGAAGGGTTATTACATTTTGAGGGCACAAGGAACTGCAGATGCTTGAATCTTGCGCTGAACATGTAGTGCTGTATTTGAATCCAGATAGAGAAGGCAATGTTATCTACTGGAGATGTTATCTCAATTGGTCCATGAAACTCAAGCTATCCTCTGCCACATCGGCATAGGAATCAGCAAAGGAGAAGCAATTCCAAAAAAAGAACTTTTAACATTAGTTTAACTGTATCTGACTACAATCTAACAATCTAACACTTATTTCTGCTATGGTCTTTCTACCAGATTCTTCCACATTATATTTGTTCAAACCTATCTAAACTATATCATTCATCCTATCTCTTAAGAGTGGGAATTAGCAACAGCAAAATTGTCTCTCCACTTTTCACATCAAACATAACTCTAGGTCATTCCTCCAGTTTACCGACCAGAATAGTCAACACTTTATCATCCAGAAACTGAAAGTTGTTCTCAAAGATAAACTTGGACATTGTTGTTTAACTGTATCAGTCTCTCGCAATATTGAATGAATTCCATTTAAATACATTAATTAGCTTAATATTGATTTATTTTAATGAGGGGGGGGGGTGGGTAATTCTAGATTTAGTAAGTCTCTGAGAAAACAAATGTTATCTCTGTTTGATTGAGGTTGGTTGTCAGTCTCTTCATGGGGAGGATGAATAATGTGGCAGCACTTCTTGTCGGGGAGGGGAAGTAGACTAGATGTTATTTTCCACTTGTTCATATTTTGCCAGTAATACTAAAGTGAATATATTCAACAACTTAGCTTTATGTTGCTTCTTTAGCATTAATACAAAAGGCACCTCACAAAGACCAACTAGACAAAGACGGGTGACAAGCTAAGGAAGATATAACTGAAGTGGTGGGTAAAGGTGGATTACAGATGCAGTCTGAAGGAATGGACCAGAGTACAAATACACCTCACAGTGGTTAGGAAAATGAGAAGGATCACCTCGGGAAGAGTGACTGGGCAGTTGGGGGGAATGGGGCAGTGGGGAATTTGGGAAGGTGACAAGAGTGGGGCCCAGTAAAATATGAAGCTAATTCATCATAATTAATGCAAAAATGATTCATTTAAACATTAGTTTAATTTAGATACTTCGTGGGAACAGCCCTTTGGGGCTGTCGAGGCCATGCCGACCAGCGATCCCTAACACTAGGGACAATTTACATTTACATGTTTACCGAAGCCAATTAACCTACAAATATGCACGCCTTTGGAGTGTGGATGGAAACCGGAGCACCCGGGGAAACCCCACGGGGTCACAGGGAGAACATGCAAACTCCGTACAGACAGCACCCGGTCGAACCCGGGTCTCTGGCACTGTACGGTTGCAGCTCTACCGCTGGGAGGGCAATTGTTGGTTTCTACTTTTCAAGTTCAAGTGAGTTTATTGTCATGTGTCCCTGTATAGGACAATGAAATTCTTGCTTTGCTTAAGCACACAGAAAATAGTAGGCATCTACTACAAAACAGATAAATGTGTCCATATACCATGATATAAATATATACACACATGGATAAATAAACTGGGTAAAGTGCAAATAACAGAAAGTGGTTGTTAATAATCAGAGTTTTGTCCGAGCCAGGTTTAATAGCCTGATGGCTGAGGGGAAGTAACTATTCCTGAACCTGGTTGTTGCAGTCTTCAGGCTCCTGTACCTTCTACCTGAAGGTAGCAGGGAGATGAGTGTGTGGCCAGGATGGTGTGGGTCTTTGATGATACTGCCAGCCTTTTTGAGGCAGCGACTGCAATAAATCCCCTCGATGGAAGGAAGGTCAGAGCCGATGATGGACTGGGCAGTGTTTACTACTTTTTGTAATCTTTTCCTCTCCAGGGCGCTCAAATTGCCGAACCAAGCCACGATGCAACCGGTCAGCATGATCTCGACTGTGCACCTGTAGAAGTTAGAGAGAGTCTTCCTTGACAATCCGACTCTCCGTAATCTTCTCAGGAAGTAGAGGCGCTGATGAGCTTTTTTGATAATTGCGTTAGTGTTCTCGGACCAGGAAAGATCTTCAGAGATGAACACGCCCAGGAATTTGAAGTTCTTGACCCTTTCAACCATCGACCCGTTGATATAAATGGGGCTGTGGGTCCCCCTCCTACTCCTTCCAAAGTCCACAATCAGTTCCTTGGTTTTGCTGGTGTTGAGGGCCAGGTTATTGCGCTGGCACCATATGGACAGTTGCTCGATCTCTCTTCTGTACTCTGACTCATCCCCATCAGTGATACGCCCCACAATAGTGGTGTCGTCAGCGAACTTGATGATGGAGTTCGCACTGTGGTTCGCTACGCAATCATGGGTATAGAGTGAGTACAGCAGGGGGCTGAGCACGCAGCCTTGAGGTGCTCCCATGCTGATTGTTATCGAGGCTGACACATTTCCACCAATACGAACAGACTGTGGTCTGTGGATGAGGAAGTCGAGGATCCAGTTGCAGAGGGATGCGCAGAGACCCAGTTCTGCGAGTTTGGTAACCAGTTTGGAGGGGATGATTGTGTTAAATGCCGAGCTGTAATCAATGAATAACAGCCTGACATATGAGTTTTTGTTGTCCAAGTGGTCCAGTGCGGAGTGGAGGGCCAGCGAGATCGCATCCACCGTTGATCTGTTGTGGCGGTACGCGAACTGCAGTGGGTCCTGGTTTTTGTCGAGGTAGGAGTTGATTTGCTCCATGATCAACCTCTCAAAGCACTTCATCACCACCGGCGTTAGTGCCACTGGTCGATAGTCATTGAGGCACGTCACCTTACTCTTCTTGGGCACCGGTATAATTGATGCCCTTTTAAAGCAGGTGGGGACCTCAGACCTCAGAAGTGAGAGGTTGAAAATGTCCGTAAAAACTCCCGCCAGTTGGTCCGCACAGGTTTTTAGAACACGACCAGGTATACCATCAGGTCCAGGTGCTTTTCGGGGGTTCACCCCTCTGAAGGATTTCCTGACATCGTGACTGAGACTGAAATGCCATCACAGCGAATGGGGGATCGGGAAGGCACATCAGTATTCTCTCTGTCAAAGCGTGTGTAAAACGCATTGAGCTCGTCAGGGAGTGATGTTACACCGGCATTCGAGCTGCCTCCTGGTTTTGCCTTGTAGGAGGTGATTGCATTCAGACCCTGCCACAGCTGCCGAACATCTGTCTCGTCCTCCAGTTTGGAGCAGAAGTCCTTTTTGGCCTTTTTGATGGCCTTACCAAGGTCGTATCTGGTCTTCATGTAGGCCACTGTATCTTTGGAGGTGAATGCCCTGTGTCTGGACTTCAGGAGAGTGCGGATCTCAAAGTTCATCCAAGGTTTCTGATTGGGAAACACTCGGAAGGTTTTTGTAGGGATGCAGTCCTCCACACATTTCTTTATGAAGTCTGTAACGACTGTGGCATATTCGTTCAAGTCCGTTGCCGAGTCCTTGAACATTGCCCAGTCTACAGACTCCAAACAGTCCTGGAGTTGTTCTTCTGCCCCCCCCCCCCCCCCCCCGCCCCCCCCCCCCCCCCCCCCCCCGCGACCAGCTCTGTGCTGTCCTCACTTCTGGGGGTGCGCTCTTTAATTGCTGCCTGTAGGCAGGAAGAAGCAGCACCGCGGTATGGTCGGACTTACAGAAGTGAGGGCGAGGGATAGAACGATAGGCATTCTTGATGGTGGTGTAGCAGTGGTCGAGGGTGTTAGGTCCTCTGGTGCAGCAGGAGACATGTTGGTGGAAGTTGGGGAGTGATTTCTTGAGGTTTGCCTTATTGAAGTCCCCAGCAATGGTGGTAAATGCCTCGGGGTAAGACGTCTGATGTTTGTTGACCACGGCCTGCAGCTCCTCCAGTGCCAGACGGACGTCTGCCTGGGGTGGGATGTAGACCGCGGTCAGGATAACGGAGGTGAATTCTCTCGGGAGGTAGAAGGGACGGCACTTCACCGCCAGATGTTCGAGGTGTGGAGAGCAGGAGTTGGACAGGACTGTCACGTCTGAACACCATGCAGAGTTGACCATGAGGCAGACGCCCCCTCCTCTCCCTTTCCCAGATGCCAGGGTACGGTCCATGCGGTGGATGGAGAACCCTTCAGGTTGGACCGCTGAGTCTGGGTAGCTGGGGGTGAGCCATGTCTCTGTGAAACAGAACACAGAGCATTCCCTCAGCTCCCTTTGATAAAGCAGTCTTGCCCTTAAGTCCTCCACTTTGTTTTCAAGGGACTGTACATTAGCCAGTAGGATAGTTGGGAGCCATTTCAAAGACAGAACGAAGGGATTATAGAAATGCTGTTCAATTCAAAGCAAAGAACAAACTGTTGGAAGAAAACGGGTCGAGCAGCAGCCGTGGAGGCGAAAAGAATGATCGACATTTGGGGTTGAAACCCTGCATCAGGTGGGAGAGGAGAGTGAGGAGAGTCAGAACACAGTGCAGATCCCAGCATCTTGTGTCTGCAGCTACATGCAATTAGTTTCGTTTGGTTTCTGCATCATGTGTATTTGCAAATGGATAAAACAAACACCTCTTTATTTGTTAGAGAGGTCGTAATAAACGACGAGACCTCCGATGATGTAGGTACTAGTAAGAGAGGAGAAATAATGAACTGCAAAATCTGGAATCTTGAGCAAAACACATAGTGCTGGAGGAACTCAGCGGGTCAGGCAGCATCGGTGGAGGGAATTGTCAGACGACAGTTCGTGTCTGAAGCCTTAAGAAGGGTCCCGACATCGTCTGTCCATTCCCTCCATAGATGCTGCTGGGCCCGCTGAGTTCCTCCAGCACTTTGTGTTCTGCTTAATTGTAAGATGGGCTGAAGTTGTACATCATTACCCCGAGATGGATGTCCGATATGATCATTATAGATCTTATACCGCGGGGCCAACCGAGTGATGTGGACTGTATGTCCAAGGCACGAATCCCACTTTGATTTCAGGACATCAACGATTTATTCTTTCAACTACCATCGTGGCTCAGAGCGCTTTGTGAAACTAAACGGAACCACTGCAGATGCTGGAATCTTGAGCAAAATACGAAATGCTGGATGAACTCAGCTGATCAGGCAGCATCGGTGGAGCGAGTGGATCAGCGAGGTTTCAGAAACGTCACCTATCCACGATCTCCAGAGATGATGCCTGACCCGCTGAGTTATTCCAGCACTTTGTGTTTTGTCAAAAAAAAAAGGGTAGGTGGCGAACATGCTAGAGACGAATACAAGGGGAATGTTTATGGGGAGGCGTGTGAAGTGCGGGCGACGTGGAGTAGAGATTTGTGTCTATTCCGTATCCGCACTTGGTGATTATCTTGGGTGTAGACCAGCATCTGCAGTTCCTTTCTACACAAGGTTGAGAGGAGGACCGTCTGATGGAAGTGGGGCTGGGGTTGCAGGTTTGAGTCATCCATCATCACTGGATCCATCCAGCCCTCGCCCTGCGACCTTTGACTCGGCAAACGCCACTGGAAGTTGCATCTCCCATTCCCTCCACTCTTGCGACCAGCCTCTCTCGGGAGGACAATTGCTGGTTTGCAATTGCAAGTTTTATTATGGAGCAGGTCGACGAATGAGTGGCGCTCTGTGGCAGCTGACATCACGGCGGCCAGCCGAGCGATAAGTGGAGAGTGATAGGGAGAGAGAGGGAGGGGGAGAGGGAGAGGGAGAGAGAGACAGAGAGAGAGAGAGAGGTCCCATCGAAAGGGGAGGGCAGGGTGGGCTTTGTGGGGGAAGGAATCGGAATCGGGGATCTAGCGGGAACGTAGTACTTGTTCTATGTTCTTATTAAAGACAACGCGTTGTATCATCTTGCAGGCTTGAAGGAGTGAGAGGCGCAAGCCACCCTCAATTATTCCGTGCTGAAGTTTCAGCCAAAACAAAATTAGAGATAAAGTTAGTTTTTTGAACCTGCCCGGCGGAGTAGCCCGAGCCACGCCAGCCACCGGGGAGAGAGACAGACAGACAGGCACTGGCTTTCAGCAGGTACACTGAAGAAGGTGCGAGTTCTTGGATTACCAAGTGGGGGTAACGGAGCTGCTCCCGATCCCTCCGCCAATCTTTCGCTTGTATCATTGCTTGTGGTGGGGAATTTCGTGATGTTTTGAAGTCCTGGGGAGGCGGGCGAACTCTGTCCATGGATGTGTCGGGGAGGAATCGCTAGCTGCCAGAGACATGGAAGTGGTTGACGAAACTGAAGCTTTGCAACGCTTTTTTGAAGGTAAAAACAAAACAAACAAGAGGAGGGGGGGGGGGGGGGGGGGATGCCCTCCGATTTTAATGTTACCAATGTATAATGGACATTGATCAGTTATTTATGTCGAAAATGGCTACGATCAACGGGAAGACAAAAGTAAGACACATGTTGAGGCGTAAGGTCGGAGCTGCGACGCGATCTGCTTATTCTGGGAGTTTTATGCACCGCATGTCTCTGGTTTGTGTGCGTTTAACATCGAAACATTTCAAAACAATTTATTTGCAGCTGAAAAATTGAGTTCATCGATTGGACTGTGTGGATAACCAACACTACAACACGCACAACTCAAGTTTTATGGCATTGAATGTATCATTTAATAATCAAAATATCCCCCAACTTTTTGGCACCTTTTTATAAAATATTATAAAATGCTTAAGAACTTAAACTATATTCTATATATCGTCAACGTTTACAGAAGGTTTCATTGTAAACCAGTCATGCCGCTATATATGCGTTTCGTTGTCTTTGGGTTTACAAAACAATGGGGTAAAAATGGACAATTATTTTTCTGGATGTTATAATCCAATTGGTTCTGAAACCTGACTTTCTGTTGGCCTGCCTTCATATCCTTGCTTTGTTTCTTGTGATGGCGAGCATTACTTTATAACAGGAATTAAGTTTAGGATTTGCACGTATGCGTTTATTTAAATTAATCTGCTTTGGGAGAGTGTGACCGCAGGTTAGAGCGACCTGGTACCGAGCAGGCATATGAGTGCCACCCCCCACCCCCCTCTCTCACACACAATCTAATCCCCCTCCTAACTCCATGCAACTCCCCGGCTCCGCGTTAAACTGCGAATGGTCGACAAGGTTTGAGCTGGCGGCGAGAGAACCCTTTAGTCTTAAAGTGACAGGTGGGAAAGAGAGAAGAAAAAACTCCGCAGACAGGTGATGAGCCTCATTTTATTTCATACAATTCAACTGCAGAATGTTTAGGAATACGTGGTTCATTGGGGTGGAGTAAAACGACTAAAGATTTATTAACATTGAGTTAGAAACAATTTTCAAGTAAGCAAAATGTTATACGGATAATTTATAAGAAAGCTACGTTTGTTGAGTTACAAAACAAAAAGAGCGGAAAGTTTTTGAAGGAGTCGTTTAAATGTCCTTAAAGGCGAGGCTTTGATGCTGTGTCCCCGTCTCAGTCAATAAACAGCCAGGGCATCCACTGCTTATCTACACAACTTGCCTGGTTTGGAGCTATATGACTTAACTCTAGGGGATGCCAATACCGTGACAGATTTCTGTTCCATTGGTCGCTTGCGTGCACTGGAGATGTGCAGGTGCGGTGGGGAGGAGGGCAGGTCTTTATGGTTTGGAGGGTATCTAAATGGTGATCAGGGGGCGAGGAGTTCATGATGGAGCATCAAACGGCTTGAGATTTGGGGGTTGGGGAGGAAAAGAAAATGATGGAAGCGGGTGACAGTTTTGAAGCGCTGGGTACATAATAAGATGCTCGTTTGGCAATGGATACTTATAATGTGGGGAGGAGGTAGGTTCAATGAAATCGACCAAATGAAAGAGGGAAGAAGTCGGGGTGTGAAATCGAGAAGAGAGCTCTAAATCTGACGAAAAATAAACCTGAAATTGCTTTAAAATTGTGGAAGCTGAACATAAAATTCAAAATGCAAGTGACACATCCTTCAAAAAGGAAATTGGGCAATAGGGCAGGGCAAGGACTATTTACGAAGGTGCTTCAATGAATTGGATGAGCCGTTAGGCTTCCTTCACTGTTGGGCGATTTAGTGAAGGCAATGTCGGATTCTAGACTGGGCCCGGGGAATTTGCTCAACACCGTCTCCCCATCGGCTGCAGAAGGGTTTGGAGGAAGATGCTCGGGATTCCTGGGGACAGATGTAGACGGGGTTTCTGCGGGTTTCCTGCCATCTGACGGGGAAGGGGACTCCTGGCGAAGAGATAGGAACGTGAAAATGATTTTTCAGGCAACAGTCTGACAATCGAGTTATTTGACAAGAGATTTCAGTCAGAATGGGCAGCTTTGGAGCAGAGGTCTACCTATCACAATGATTCAAAAACATTTAAATTGGTGGAGAATTTTCAAAATAGGCTTTTATTGATTTATAAAAAATAAATAGTGAAAGAATAGTCCCAATATACAAATAATCGAGTGGTAACAAGGTGTCTTGTACTGATGGTGGAATCAAAGGGAATATTTTCTTGTGTGAAGAGGAGCTAGGAAAAACAATTCCCACAGCGTGAAGCATGTTGGTCAACAATTATTTTCCTTTGAAGCCAGTAAAAATAACAAAACGAGTAGTTCGTTACCAATGTTACAAGCCAGCTAGTTAGCACAGGAAGAATTAACACGGGTAGGTCCTCTTCATTGCTATCCAGAATTAATCTAGTCTGAAAGGAGTTTTAATTTTAGAATGATACTGAGTCATTTCTCAAAGGCTACATATTGGATATGTCTTGTTCCAACAGACTGAAAGAAAGGTTGGAGTTTCTTTGAGATGTATTTTCTCTTTCAGACTTTCAACATTCACTATTTTTACAAATCAATAAACAGCTTTCAAAATCAAACTCTCACCCAGTTTAAAAGTAAATGAAATTATTACAATAGATAGACCTTGGCATCAAAACTGCCCATTCTGACTGAAACCTGTTAAATCCTGAGTATATGATTTATTTTCAGATATATATCAGATCAGTGAAACCAACATTTAAAAAAAAAACTGATCTTGGGTCAATGTATATCGACATGCAGTGTAATTTGGGAGTTGTGTATCCAAATGTAGGTAAATGTAGGTAAGATGGTAAGAGTTCCCAAATTTGGAATCAGGAGGTTAGCCCAAGCTCTGGTTTGTGAGATGATTGTTAAAATCCCTGTGGTATCAGTGGAAGAGGAGCAGGCAATTTACTTGGTGCAGCACCTAGCATTTCACCATCCACCTAACAACCACAAAAACAGACCAAGTTCAATCATCTGATGGCTGTCTGTATGGCATTTGTGACTAGCATTTCCTTCCCCTCGCCAATTCCCAGACTTTGAACAGTTGATTGTATGAATTACATTAAGGTTGTTCATCACACTATTTCATCTTCGTCTGGTGCATTACAAGGCAGTTTGGCCATATCAGAACATCTAAGATCATAAGACATAGGAGCACAATTAAGTAATTTGGCCCTTCGAGTTAATCACGACTGATCTATTTCCCCTCATTCTCCTGCCTTCTTCCCATAACCTTTGATGCCCTTACTAATCAAGAACCTATCAATCTCTGCTTTGAAAATACCCAATGAGATGGCCTCCACTACCATCTGTGACAATTAATTCCACAGATTCACCACCCTCTGGCTAAATAAATTCTTCCTCCTCTCCTTTTTAAAGGTACATCCTTTTATTCTGAGGCTGTGCCTGCTGGTCTTAGATGTTCCCACTATTGGAAACATCCTCTCCACATCCAATCTATCTGGGCTTTTCATTATACATTAGGTTTCAATGAGATCCCCTCTAACCAGCAAGTACAGGCCCAGAGCCATCAAACTACCCTCATACATTAACCCTGCGTACTCAAATGGTCCATTGCATACTTGAGGGACTTATGCTTAAAGATTTTCTATTAAGGCCAGAAGGATTATAAATTGTTGTGATATTTTCTCTGTGGCATTTCATGCTATTAACAAGTTAGTCACGCAGGGGAATAGAAATGTACACAAACCTGGTTCATATTAGAAGATCTCCTTGGTTGTTGGAAGCAGAAACGATAGCAATGTTTGAAAGACAAGATTCAGATTCAGATTCAACTATAATTGTCATTGTCAGTGTACAGTACAGAGACAACAAAATGCAGTTAGCATCTCCCTGGAAGAGCGACATAGAATATGATTTCAATAAATAAATCTATTTACATGCATAAGACAATTAGACAAATACATGAAGATAGACACAAAATGCTGGAGTAACTCGGCAAGTCAGGCAGCATCTCTGGAGAAAAGCAATAGTTCCATTAGGTACTATCACAATGTTATGGGACTATCACAACTTAAAAAAAACATTTGGATAGGTACATGGATAGGATGGGCTTAGAGGGATATGCGCCAAATACAGACTAGTGTGGATGAAGCATGTTGGTCAACGTGGACAAGTTGGGCTGAAGAACCTGTTTTCACACCGTATGACTCTATGATGACCATGATGCCAATCTAAGCTAATTCATCTGCCTACTGTTTGTCCTTATCTCTCTATTCCCTGCCCCTTTATGTGCGTAAGTGGCTCCTAAACATTGCTATTGTATCTGCTTCTACTCCTCCTCTGGCATAGCTTTCCAGCATTTACCACTTTCAATGTAAAATAAAACATCCTTGTAAATACCTTTTACACTTTCCCCCTCTCACCTTAAAGCCTTCCCCTCTAGCATTTACCATTTCCAACTTGGCAAAAAGACTCTTAAGCCAGCTATGGCGCTCATCGTTTTATACACTTCTATCTGGTCACACCACAACCTCCGACGCACCAGAGAAAACAATCCAAGCTTGACCAACCACTCCTTATAGCTAATACTCTTTAATCCAGTCAATATTCTGACAAACCGCTTTTGCATCCTCTCCAAAGCCTTCACATCCTTCCTGTGATGCGGCAACTAGAATTGAAACCAATACTCCAAATGTGGCCTAAACAATGATTTGTACAAATTGTAGCCTAACCAATGTTTGTACCAAATGTGGCCTAACCAAAGTTTTGTACTTGTATACTTTTAAATGACTTCCCAACTTTTAGACTCAGTGTCCTAACAAATAAATTATGCCATTTGGCGTCTTTACCACCCTATCTACTTGTGTTGCCACTAAACATGCACCCCATGATCCCTCCGTGCATCAATGCTCCCAAGGATCCTGCCATTTACAGTAAACTTTCATCTTACATTTGACTTTTACAAAATACATCATTGTTCTGGCATCGATTATACAATAATTTTTATGTTAGGCTTTAATGCCAAATTAACAAAATAGGTCAATTTATTAAGGAAGCTTTATTCAGGATCACATTTAAAAAAACGTGTATTCACTTAGGCCTCTTATAAAAGTGTCACACTCGCATTTAGAAAGGAATTTGAGTAATGGGACTTCTACCATTTTGATCTCTGTTTAAGTCTCAAAATCAGGGCTTTTTTGGCTCCTCTTTTAAAAAGAAACGCTGTCCTTAACACCCAACTATAGCAAGGATGCGTGAAGAGGGTTTTGTAATGTCTTACATTGTTCAAGAAGCCGGAGAGAAACGAGCCAAGCTTTACATCTGCCCAAAGTACACAAAGTGCTGGAGTAACTCAGGCAGCATCTCTGAAGCTGAAACACATGGATAGGTGATATTTCAGGTCGGAACCATTCAGCAGACCCAGATCAGCCTTAAGTGATGGTCAACTTTGTTTATTTACATCAATGCTGCATTTTCAAATCAACAGGAGAAGATGTGCTAAAAGCTCTTTTAAAGCAACCCTGAAACCATCAATACCAGTGCCCCCACAGATATGCTCGAGCCACTGTGTACCTCTGGCAGATTGTTAAGGTTTAAATGTCACGTGTACTGAGGTACAGTGAAAAGCTTTGACTTGCATGCTATCCAGTCAGATCAGACAATACTATACATATATACAATTAAGGCCAATTTAAGTACAATAGGTAAAGCAAAGGGGAAGATAAAGAATGCAGAATATAATTCTCAGCATTGAAGGGCACCAGTTCCATTGACAAAATCCAATGTCTGCAATGGGGTAGAGGTGAAGAGATGGAAAGGCCGTTAATTTTTTTAAATGGCACAAAGTACTGGAGTAACTCAGCGGGATAGGCAGCATCTTTGGAGAACTTGGATAGGTGACATTTTGAGTCAGGACCCTTCTACCGATTCCGTTTTCAGATGGTCGCCAAACCGTTTATTTTAGTTTCGAAATACAGCATGGAAACAGGCCCTCAGTCCAACGAGTCCACGCCGACCATCCCTCTCCTCTCCCATCATAGATGAGGCCTTCCATCGTGTCTCCTCGGTACCCCACAGCTCTGCCCTTGCCCCCCCTCCCCCTAGTCGTAACAGAGACAGAGTCCCCCTAGTCCTTACCGTCCACCCTATCAACCGTCGCATACAACACATAATCCTCCGAAATTTCCTTCACCTCCAACGGGATCCCACCACTAGCCACATTTTCCCATCTCCACCCCTTTCTGCCTTCCACAGAGACTGTCCCCTCTGCAACTCCCTGGTTAACTCATCCCTTCCCACCCAAACCACCCCCTTCCCAGGTACCTTGCCCTGCAACCGCAGAAGATGCAACACCTGTCGCTATACCTCCTCCATCGACTCTATCCAGTCCTTTCAAGTTAGGCAGAGGTTCACTGACACCTCCTCCAACCTCATCTACTGTATCCGTTGTTCAAGATGTGAACTCTTATACATCGAGGAAACCAAATGCAGGAACACCTTCGCTCAGCCCGTGTGAACCAACCTGATCTCCCGGTTGCTGGACACTTTAACTCTCCTACCCATTCCTACACAGACCTTTCTGTCCTCGGTCTCCTCCATTGTCAGAGTGAGGCTAAACGAAAATTGGAGGAACAACATCTCATATTTCGCTTGGGCAGCTTACAGCCCAGTGGTATGAATATTGAATTCTCTCACTTCAGGTAGCCCTGGCATTCCCTCTCTCTCTATCCCACCCCCACCCAATTCACAGTAGCTTCTCATTTTCACCCGACAAATAGCTTAAAATGGCCTGTTTCCTTTTTCATCATTACTTTGTCTTTGCATTTCTTTCATTTATTGTTCTTTATCTCTCCACATCACCGTCTATATCTCTCGCTTCCCTTATCCCTAACCAGTCTGAAGAAGGGTCTCGACCAGCACAGAAGAAGAGGAAAAAGGGTCTCGATCCGGAAACATCACCCATTCCTTCTCTCCAGAGATGCTGCCTGTCCCGCTGAGTTACTCCAGCTTTTCGTATCTATCTTCAGTTGAAACCAGCATCTACAGTTCCTTCTTGCACACCTCTTTACCATGTTCACTGTACTTAAATCTAAACCATGCATTAAGCAAAGCAAAGGGCCAAGTGTAGATCCCAGTGGAATCCCATTGTTAACTGCCTCCCACTCACCAAAGCACCTGTCAACCTTTATACTTTTCTTTTTGCTAACTAACAAATTTTGGATGCAATTTGACCATTTTTCGTGGATCTAATGGGATTTATTAACTTGACCATCATCATCAAAATTCTTGCCAAAATCCATGGATGCTACATGCTGATAGGCTCCAAATCCACACTCAGCAAAATCAATAACCCCACTCTCACCATCGACGGCACCACTGTCTCCCCATCTCCCCAGGCCCGCAACCTTGGCGTGATCTTTGATTCCACCCTCTCCCTTGAGCCTCACATCCGCCATGTCATTAAAACCTCCTTCTTTCACCTCCGCAACATCGCCAAAATCAGACCCTCTCTCACACCTCCCGCTGCTGAAAGACTCATCCATGCCTTCATCTCCTCCCGACTGGACTACTGCAACTCACTTCTCCTTGGCATCAGCTCCACCTACATCAACCGACTCCAACTGGTCCAGAACGCAGCCGCCCGACTCATCACCCACACCAAATCCTGGCATCACATCACTCCAGTCCTCAAACAACTTCACTGGCTTCCCATCTCCCACCGGATCACCTACAAAATCCTGGTCCTCACCTACAAAGCCCTCCACCATCTGGCCCCCCCATATCTCACTGACCTCCTCTCCCCCTACCAACCCTCACGGTCCCTCAGATCCACATCAGCCGGTCTCCTCTCCATCCACAAGTCCAACCTCCGCAGTTTTGGGGACAGAGCCTTCTCCAGGGTAGCTCCCAGGCTCTGGAACTCCCTCCCCCAACTGATCCACAATTCCGTGTCCCTCACCATCTTCCAGTCCCGCCTCAAGACCCATCTCTTCACCTCTGCCTATCCTTAGCCCCACGTCCCCCTCCCTTTTCATCTGTGCTTGAATTGCCTCATATTGTGTTTTGAATTGAATTCTGTCTTTAATTTGTGTACTAGTCATGTCTCTACTATTTATTTCATTCCGCTTACATGTTTTTCCTCTACTTGCTAAATTTTTGTAAGGTGTCATTGAGACTCTTGAAAGGCGCCAATAAATAAAATTTATTATTATTATTATTACATCAAATGCACCTGCCCTTGTCAATTCTCTTTATTACCTTCACAAATAGTTCATCAAGTTATTCAATCTCAATCTTCCCTGAACAAATTCATGATGGCTTTTTTCTAAATCAAGCTTTATTTAGCCCCTTGGGGTTAATTCCAATATTCTGCCTATTACAGAGGATAAACTAGGTAATTAATGTATAAACAAGGAACAGTAGATGCTGGTTTACAAAAGAAAAAGACACAAAGTGCTGGAGTAACTCAACAGGTCATGCAGAACATATTGCATCTGCTGCTCTAGATGTCACCTGCATCTCCTCCAACCTCATCTATTGCATCCGCTGCTCTAGATGTCAGCTGATCTACATCGGTGAGACCAAGCGTAGGCTTGGCGATCGTTTCGCCGAACACCTCCGCTCAGTTCACAATAGCCAACCTGATCTACTGGTGGCTCAGCACTTCAACCCCCCCTTCCATTCCGAATCCAACCTTTCTGCCCTGGGCCTCCTCCATGGCCAGAGTGAGGACAACTGTAAATTGGAGAAGCAGCACCTCATATTTCGCTTGGGCAGTTTACACCCCAGCGGTATGAACATTGACTTCTCTAATTTTAGGTAGTCCTTACTTTCTCCTCCCCTTCTCAGCTCTCCCTCAGCCCACTGGTTCCACCTCCCTCTTCCTTTCTTCTCCCCCCCACCCTCACATCAGTCTGAAGAAGGGTTTTGTCCCGAAACGTTACCTATTTCCTTCGCTCCATAAACGCTGCCTCACCCGCTGAGTTTCTCTAGCATTTTTGTCTACCATGGATAAGTGATCCTTCTTCAGACCCTTTTTCAGACTGAAAAAGGGTTTGAAGAAGGATCCCAAACTAAATCATCACCTGCCCATGTTCTCCAGAGATGCTACCTGATCTGCTGAGTACTCCATGCATCCCTTTAAAAAAAAAAAAAAATCATCAATAATGATCCTTCAATTCTCTGCGTCTACTCCCATTGGGACTACTTAACATTCTTGTCTAAGTCCCAGCAATTTGCTCCATTGTTTTTTTACTAACTTCTTTAAAGAGGCTGATCTGAAGCTGAATCAGAGGAAAGGTTGAATTGTAAGGTCCAGAATGTTGGAGTAACTCAATGGGTCAGACTGCATCTCTGGAGAACATGGATAGGTGATGTTTTGGTTTAGCACCCTTCTTCAGACTGCAAGTTGAATCATCTGCTCTCAATCAAACCAGAAACCAAGTCGATGCAACTGGCCCCTGTACATCCAGGTTAAGAGGGGAAAATGTAATTCTGAACACTTTCTATTAACTCATGCAGTAAAGTGTTCCTGTGCTGTGAATGCTGGATAAAGATGGGATCAGGATCAACTCTGACCTTCCCCAGGCCAGGAAGAGGCAATGCCTTCAGGTGGCAAAAACTGAAATGGAATAAAGAGGAAGCATGAAAATTGATATATTTGTTTATGATCTATTCTCACTTGTACACAGACCAAGAGGTAGCCCAGTCCCGAATGGCTTATGCGGATGGCCCCTTCAGACATTACCACACAGGTCAGCATATAAAGATTATATTTGAAGTAAAAATTATGCTTAACACTGTTTATCCTGTACAATGCTTAATACCTTAACACTGTTTATCCTGTACAACAAATGTTTTATTTAAAATAAGACAGGTGCTAACAGTACAAACCAGGTCCTCAGCAACAGACCATCAGGTTCCACTTGGCAAAATATTCATGGATCATCTTCATTTCTGATGCTGACTGACCTGCTGTGTATTATTGCTGTTTGCAAATGTACCTTCTGCTTCCAATGTTTTGTACAGTACGTTGTTTGTAGGTGTTCTGTGCAGTTTTCCAGAATATTGAATTTATATTCTGGAATCTTTGAAGGCAAGAATTCCACCCAAATTAATCATTATGTAGCAGGTGCACTGATGTCCATTGGACAAACTATTGATTTACCAGGGGTTAATGGTTCTAGGTACAGTAAATTAATTTTTTTACATACAGTTCAGTAAAAATCTTACAATCATAGCTAAATTCAAGAGTGTCAGGGGTTATGGGGAGAAAGTAGAAGAATGGGGTTGAGAGGGAAAGATAGAGCAGCAATGATTGACTGGCCGGAGTAGACTTGATGGGCCGAATGACCTAATTCTGTTCCAAAAACGTATAAACTTATGAGTGTAAGAATGTAAGATTACACTGAGGGAGTACACAAGAGGTACCATGTTTCTTGTTGACTTCAAGCTCAAAGTTGTTTAATATGTAAACTTAACCTGGCCATAAAGGCCCGTTGTCCAGGTGATGGCACTGGGTTGTGGTTGCAGGGGTCGGGCCTGGCCAGGCGATGTGGTCGGTGACCTCCACCGCTCCGTGCTACTGCAGGCTGCTTCCATACCTCGCACTCAGCCTCTTAGAGGGCTGGCCGATCAAATCCAGCCCTGGATTGCTGCAGGGCCTCCAGAGGCCCACTCTACCGACACCTCGACTCGGACACATCGACCCGCAAACGCGTCGTCCCTTCGCCTCACACGGCCACTGCTCCCAGGGTGGCTGTGTCCCAAGCCACTTACCCTGGAACACCACCCCAGATCACCTCCGAGAGCCCCCAGCATGCTCACCAACTTCGTTCCTCTCCTCCGTCTGCTGCCATCTTGAAAGTTCCCCGTTCCCCACAAAGCGGCCATCTCTAAAGGCCATGCACCTCCAGTGGATTATACAAGCATTTGAAAAGACCACTCACTGGGATGTGGCTGCACAATGATGTCAATCTCACAAGCAGTTAAAACAAATGTAGAGTGTCCCTAGTGTAAGTGGTAGTGCTAGTGTAGGGGTGATAGTAATAGTGTAGGGGTGATAGTAATAGTGCTAGTGTAGGGGTGATAGTAATAGTGCTAGTGTAGGGGTGATAGTAATAGTGCTAGTGTAGGGGTGATAGTAATAGTACTTGTGTAGGGGTGATAGTAATAGTGCTAGTGTAGGGGTGATAGTAATAGTGCTAGTGTAGGGGTGATAGTGATAGTACTAATGTAGGAGTAATAGTGATAGTACTAGTGTAGGGGTGATAGTGATAGTACTAGTGTAGGTGCGATAGTGATAGTACTTGTGTAGGACTGCAGAATAAGAAAGTCTTCAGATCAGTTTGCTGTTACTAGCATTTTGTCATAACAATTAATGTTTAGCCATCAGCTATTTATTCCAAAGATAGACACAAAATGTTAGAGTACCTTAGCGGGTCAGTCAGCATCTCTGGAGAAAAGGAATAGCTGACATTTCGAGACCGGGGAGAGGGAAACTAGAGGTATGAAAAGGTACAGAACAATTCAGAGCCGGCACCAATGGACAAGGGGCCCACAATGGTCCACTGTTGGCTGTAGCGATTGGACGCGAATGGTGAAACTAGGAAACCAGCATGACGACTGGGGTAGGGGAGGGGAGGGATGGAGAGAAGGAATGCAAAGGTTATTTGAAATTAGAGAAATTAATAGTCAATACCTCTGAGTGGTAGGCTATCAAGTGATACCTATCAAGCAATATCAAGGGCTACCATGATCATATTGAATGGCGGTGCAGGCTTGAAGGGTCGAATGGCCTACTCCTGCACCTATTTTCTATGTTTCTATGTTTCTATGTTTCTATGATATATGCACTGCTGTTCCTCCAATTTGTGTTTGGCCTCACACTGACATGAGACCACCGAGGCCCAGGACAGAAATGTCAGACTTAGGATGAAGAGATCAAGTGTAATATAAGCAAAGATTGATGATGAGACAAACCTCTATGAGAAGGTGACAAATACAGGGACCAGGTTCAAGGAATATTGTAGTGCCATGGATAAATGATGGTAGATCTGTTACAAAGACAAATGTTAGAGACTGTTTATCATTCATCTTTTATGCCTGTTGTTATGAGAAATGTTAGAGATTGTAGATTTAAAAAAAACACAGTTTTTCATTGACTATTACAGATTTGGGATTCAATTACAAAACTTGTGCTTGATGATATTCCCATCATGGCGGCACAGTGGTGCAGCTGGTAGTGCTGCTGCATCACAGCATCAGAGACCTGGGTTCGATGCTGACCTCGGGTGCTGTCCATGTGGTATTTGCACATTCTCCCTGCAATCTCGTGGGTTTTCTCCAGGTGTTCTGGTTTCCTCCCACAACCCAAAGAACTACGAGTTTACAGGTTAATTTGCAAATTGCTCTGAGTGTGTAGGGATGAGACCTATACCCAAAGACCCAGGTTCGATCCTGACCTCGGGTGCTGTCTCCATGTGGAGTTTGCATATTCTCCTTGTGCCCACGTGGGTTTCCACTGGGTGCTCTCAAAGTTGTGCGGGTTTCTAGGTTAATTGGCCCTCTGAAAAATTTACCCCCAGTGTGTATAGAGTAGATACGAAACGTAGAACCAGTGTGAAAGGGTGATGGATGGTCAGAGTGGACTGGGTGGGCTGTACCTTTCAATCAGTTCAATCATCAGTGAGCTCGGTTGTGGATCGAAGCCCGTGCCCAGACTACAGAACCTTATCTGGGCTGTCACTTCAGTGCAGATCCAAGGGAGTGTTGATTGTCAGAAGTGCTGCGTTTGAGATAAGATATTAAAATGCTGATTTATTTGCTCTCTCTGCTGGATGTAAAATTTCCTGTGATGTTCCTCAGAGAAGAATGAAGATTTATTCTGTTTGTCTCGGCCAACATTTATTTCTCAATATATAGAGTGTAAAATAGAATGTGATTATTTTATTCACCTCCATCATTGTGAATGTAATTCAAAAAAGAACACGGGTATCCCAGCACTGTGCAATTTCTATCTCCACAAAAAGCTTGGACAATAGTGTAACTAATCATTCATCATGTCCTTGTTTATGGATCTGTGGCTGAGTCTGCTGTGTCCAGTTATGTAACAATAGAGGCAATTCATTGGTTTAGGTTTATTATTGTCATGTGCAGCGAGATACAGTGGAATGCTTTGTTTTGCATGCCATTTAATCAGATCAGATATACCACACATATACCATACAATCAAGCCAAACTCAAGTACAATAGATAGAGCAAGTGGAGAGATACAGAGTGCAGAATGTAGTTCTCAGCATTGTAGCGCATCAGTTCCAGAGAAAAAGTCCACTGTCAGCAATGGGGGAAGAGGTGAATCTGACAGTACCCTAGTTTATGGAAGGACCGTCAGGCGCCTGGTAACAGAGGGGAAGAAGTTCCTGAGTCGGTTGGTGCACACTTTCAAGCTTCTGTACTTTCTGCCTAATGGAAGCAGGGAGAAGAAGGAATGATCGGGGTGGGACAAGTCTTTGATGATGTTGGCTGCTTTCCCAAGGCTGTGTGAAGTGCAGATGGAGTCACTGGTGGGGAGTCTGGTCTGTGTGACGGACTGGGCTACACACAAAATAATTGACCGCTCCTCTGTCGTGAGGCCAAGTGACCTTGTTAAGTACAGTTATGCCATGATTGAACTAAAGTGTGGAATAGCTGTGACTGGCTTAATGTTGGACATAAGGTCATAATGATTAGGAGTAGAATTAGGCCATTCGGCCCATCAAGTCTACTCTGCCATTCAATCATGGCTGATTTATCTCTCTCTCTCCTAACCCCATTCTCCTGCCTTCTCCCCATAACCTCTGACACCTGTACTAATCAACAATTTATCTATCTCTGCCTTAAAATGTGATATGTAATCTGGGATGTTTTAAGCAAGAAGAATGGGCAAGGTAGACTGATTGTAACTGTCCGGGTGTGTGATGCCGACTGTCAGGGAGGAGCAGAGCTGTGGAGCTATCTGATTGAAGCTGTACAGGTAGAGACTAAGTTTAGTTTAGAGATACAGCGCAGAAACAGGCCTTGCATCTCATCACGCTGACCAGCGATTTCCTCTACACTAGCACTATCCTACGTACGCGCTGAAGCTAATTAACCTACAAACTCACACGTCTTTGGAGTGTGCAAGGAAACCGGAGCACCCAGAGAAAACCCACGCTGTCACAGGTAGAATGTGCAAACTCCGTAAAGACAGCACCCATAATCAGGATTGTGCCGTGCCACCATGCTGCCCCAAAGTCTATTACTCATTAGTAATGGCCCTATCATCACCCTCTCCTGGAAAGGCTCAGTCAATAGTAATCAGGACTACGAGTCCCCGGCATAATGCAGAGTTGATGTGTCTAGTTGTGTCAGAAGTTCATATGTTCATAAGATATAGGAGCAGAATTAGGAGCCCATCGCATCTGCTCCGTCATTCGATCATGATTGTTCTATTGTGTCTATTGTGCTGTTGGAAACTATCTCTGGCTGTTAATATATTTTCCTCTCACAATCTAAAGACGTACAAGTTTTTAGGTTGATTTAGCTTCGGTAAAAAAAAGTAAATTGTCCTTAGTGTGTAGGATAGTGCTAGTGTACCAGCTAGGGTGATCGCTGGTCGGAACGGATTTGGTGGGCCGAAGGGCCTGTTTCGGTGTTGTATCTCCAAACTAAACTAAACTATAGTATGGATAATTTATTTGACAAACAAACACAACATTAAGTATCACTAAGAAGTATCCCAAAGTGATTGGCTTTTTTAAAAACTCAGATTGCTTCGTAATGTTACTGAATGTCAAGCGTTTAATTGCCATATGTAGCAAAAACAGAACAATGCAATTCTTACCTGCAACTGCATAACGGGTCTAAAAACACAGTAGAAACAAGGAACTCTAGATGCTGATTTACAACAAAAAAAAAGACACAGAGTGCTGGAGTAACTCAGTGGGTCAGGCAGCATCTCTGGAAAACAGAAGGCACAGCGATCCAGCTGGTAGAGCTGCTGCCTCACAACTCCAGGCCTTCGATCCTGACCTCGGGTGCTGTGTGTATGTTATTTGCACGTTCTCTCTGTGACCGCGTGGGATTTCCTCCATGTGTTCTGGTTTCCTCCCACATCCCAAAGAATTACGGGTTTGCAGGCAGTGGCGGACTGAGTCTAAAAATATTGGTTGCCAGGAGACAAAGGGGGCCCACTTCATCAAGGGCCCACTTGATATAGGGGGCCCACTTCATCAGGGGCCCACTTGCCATCGGGTAAGCTGACACCCTGGCCAGTCCGCCACTGTTTGCAGGTTAATTGGCCTCTGTAAAATTGCCCCTTGTCCGTAGGGAGTGGATGAGAAAGTGGGATAACAAAGAAATAATGTGAACGGGGATTAATGGTCGGCAATCCCATTTTGCCAGAGGCAAAAATATGATTTAATGTCCCTAATCTCTCCATTGATAAATCGCCAGGGCTTTCTCCTAATTACTGATTGCTGTAAACACATATTGATTGCTCAGTTTGATGCATATGGACTCCAAGCATTCAACCCAGGCAGCCCTATTGTGAGAACCAGATCTCAGAGGTGGTGGAGGCATATCATTGACTGAAGTCAGTCGATGCTCCTTGGATGTATTTACAAGGTCTATGGCAGGGTTTACAGGATCGGCCAGACTTAGCAAACTTTTGCAGTTAATATACAAAAGAAATTACCCTTGGACTTTGAGCTGGTTACATCAGTACTCAAGCTAGTGCCTTGCAATCATGGCTGTATAATGATTAACCTTGTATTTGTTTATAACAGATGAGGGTTTTACTGCTCCTGGCAATGTTCTTAAGTAAAATATAGTTTATAGAACAAATTTATTAGGGCCTGAGAGCTTTAGAATATTTACTTAACAATGTGGAATCCACAAGTACCACACAAAAGAGGAGAATCAAGAGGAGTAGGGTGGACAAGAGCATTAGGAAGGAGAGATGGTGTATATTGCAGCCACATCACACCTCAGCCCGAGATGTTTAGGGAAGGAAATAGTTTATTGTGCTGAGCTAAATCCCTCCTTCTCTTTGTAAGCATTGGACAAAGACTCATAGCCATATAGCATGGAAACAGGCCCTTCAGCCCAACTAAGATGCAGCATCAATGTTGGTCCCCCTGATAGGATATTTAAAACTAAGGCTTGGACTGGATGAGTCTTAAAGCAGTTTGTTTTTGGATTTGCTATTTCAGCCGAAGGAACTAAATATACAAACTCAACGGGTCAGGCAGCATCTCTGGAGCACATGGATAGGTGCGTTTGCATCGGGACCCTTCTTCAGACTGATATCATTCTGGACAGCAATTTGAATAAGGGTTAGTCTGTTGTGTCATCAGTCTCTCTTTCGGGGTACAGAGATCAGATTTAACACTGCTCTTGCAAATTTGGGATCTGGTTTTGCATATGTAGAGATGACGAGGTAAAGATGCACTTTATGCCTCTACCCCTCCGTATCTGCTCATTGAGTGGAGGGAGAGCTGAGGACACAGGTTCTCACATGTACCTTCCCTAATGGAGACAAATGTCTCACAGCCATCCACAGACATCATTCAAAGGAAATAAATGGTGATGCTGGACAGTTTGTCTGAGAGTGAGAGGATGAGCAGGAAAAAGAGAGGGAGGGCTTAGAGCAGGGTCTACAGCTGTGGTAGTTTAAGGGGCAGCCAATGGTTAGGAAATGAAAGATGAACTAGAGAAACAAGCTAGATCAAGGCATGTCCACACAAACAACTTCCACTGTCCAGCAACCCACCCTCCAACTCTGAGAGCTATTGATTCTGACCAGCACATCTACTTGTATTCGAGAGTGTATGTAAGTGGATATATAGTATATATATATATATATATATATATACACACATACACATACTAAATAAACAAACAATAGCAGTGCAATAATAATAATAATAATAATAATAATAATAATAATAATAATAATAATAATAATAATAATAATAGTCTATTGTAGTTCAGAGCTTATTTGAGGTTGTAGTGTTTAATAGCCTGATGGCAGTAGGGAAGAAGCTGTTCCTGAACTTGGATGTTACAGTTTTCAGGCTCCTACACCTTGCTCCCTACAGCTCCCCTGGTCTGATTCCATGGGAGACATTGATTATGACCGGTACATCAATGATCGACACAAAATGCTGGAGTAACTCAGTGGGCCAGGCAGCATCCCTGGAGAAAAAGAATAGGTGACGTTTCAGGTCGAGACGCTTCTTCAGACTTAAAGTTGGCATACCTTGAGGAGTTTTCAGAGTGGAGCAGATAAAATGTGTAGAAAGGGACTGTAGATGCTGATTTACACCAAAGATAGACACAAAGTGCTGGAGTAGCTCAGCAGGTCAGGCAGCATTGCTGAAGAAAAGTAATAGGTGACATTTCAGGTTGGAACCCTTCTTCAGACCTTTAGAAATATTAAATATTTAATTTTCTCCAGAGATGCTGCCTGACCTGATGAATTACGCCAGCATTGTTGGTCTATCTTCAGTATAAACCAGCTTCTGCAATTCCTTCCTACAATGATACTTGTTAGAATCAATAGCATGATTGGATCAGTACATCAATAATCTGCACTCGTACATTGATCTGACCAGTACAGTGATGTAGATCATTGTCGTACTGATCTACGTTACTTACATCTGTGGTATCACTACATCGGCTGATGTGTTGATGTGCTGATAATACATTAACAGTATGAGTTTATCAACCCAACATTTCTAACTTAAATTAACTCCAGAATCCAGGACTAAAAGGTCCCTTTAACTGCATGGCGTGTCTGATACTTTATGTAAGAGACCTGCCTGGGGAAGAGGCTGTGCAGTGAACATATTCTGGTTTCCTTTGAAGACACAAGGTGCTGGAGTAACTCAGCGGGTCAGGCAGCATCTCTGGCGGACCCTTTCTCAAGAAGTAGAAACCCAACCTGAAATGTCACCTATCCATGTTCCCCAAAGATGCTGACTGATCCGCTGAGCATTTTGTGTCTACTTTTGTAAACCAGCATCTGCAGTTAATTGTGCCTAGTTTTACGAGTCGTGTAGAGAAAGATAGCTGTATACAGTCAATGTAATTATACACTTAAAAACACTCTCTTGTAAAATATTAATAGAAGTATTCTTAATCATAGAACAGCTTCATATCATAACATATTTAAAATAGTGTCATAAAATGCAAATAGTGGCATAAGGAACTGCAGTTCTAGAGTGTAACAAAAAGGAACTGCAGATGCTGCTTTATACCAAAGTTATGTCACCTATCCATGTTCTCCAGAAATGCTGCCTGACCCGCTGAGTTCCTCCAGCACTTTGAGTCTATCTGCAGTTCTGGAATCTTTCGTAGAACACAAAAATGCTGGAGTAATTCAGTGGGTCGGGCAGCATCTCTGGAGGATACGGTAGGTGATGTTTTTTGATTGGGACCCTTCGTCAGACTGAAAGTGGTGATGGTGGGCTGGGGCAGGCAGAAGCTGGGAGAGAGATGGAAGCAGGACAAAGCTTGGCAGGTGATAGGTGGATACAGGTGAAGGGGAATTTCAGGTGATGAGGGTCATAAAATGCAAATGTACATTTGGGAGAATCATTAGATTTGCTATCAGTCGGATAGTACACAAAGTATTCATGTTACATTTTATTTCTACAAAGATAAAAGCTGAGGTCTCACACAATCGGAAAGGTAAAGCTCTTAACTGTTTGGACAAAGACTTTACTTTCGGCCTCGCTTCCCCAGGCGAGGTCTTCCTGATCCTGTATCGTAGCAAGTACAGGATTCCTGTTTACCTCTGGCAAACGGGTTAAAAGTAAACACGGGAGTGGCAACCAGCAGCCATTCCTTGCACGGTGGAAATTCTTCAATCCATCCCCTTCACCCGACAAACCATTCACCGTTACATTAAATCACTCCCGCCCTTGCAGGTTAGTAGCTAACACCTTATTAATATCTGTCAGCAGTGTCTGTCCCATTTCCCTGAATCCCTTTTGTAATTCCTCCCTGTTCTTGGTGACACAGTGGTAGAGCTGCTGCCTCACAGCGCCAGAGACCCGGGTTCGATCCCGACTAAGGGTGTTGTCTGCGTGGAGTTTGCATATTCTCCCTGTGACCGCATGGGTTTTCTCTGGTTACTCCGGTTTCCTCCCACATTCTAAAGATGTGTAGCTTTGTAGGTTAATTGGTTTCTGACAAAATCATCTCTCTTGTGTAGGAAATAGAACTAGTGTGAACGGGAGATGGATGGTTGGTGTGGACCTAATGGGCCGAAGGGCCTGTTTCAGCATTGTATCTCTAAACTAAAGCTAAACTAAACGTGCAGTTTGTCAGAACTATCCTTCAGCTTTAATCCATTTTACCCCAATGAAATAAATTACAAACTTGAAGTGAACCTTATCCCAATACTTCCCACAATTGAATATTTCCCCCTGTTGCTATTTTCCTTCTGTCTGGCTTCTAGCCTTTAAATTTATCTCTCCTTCTGTCTGCAACCCCACCTCCAACCAACCCTTGACCTCTGCCAAACAAGTAAATTGTCTGAAATATAAAAAAATGCCATTGTTGCTTTTCTCCAGAGGAAGGCCTGGGTGATATCACTATGGTAACAGGCCTTGACAGGATAAGTGGCAAACAACTCCTACAAACTCACAGGCATATTTGCTGCAAGGAGAAATGTATAAATCCGCTCTGTGACAGCTTTTCAGTGTAAAATATTTCACTCCACATCAACCCAGCTATAAAATAGCACAGCAATTGGGCATGGAGTGATACAGTGTGGAAACAGGCCCTTCAGCCCAACTTGCCCATACCGGACAAAATGTCCCAGCTGTACTAGTCCCACCTGCCCACACTTGGTCCCTATCCCTCCAAACCTGTCCTATCCATGCACCTGTCTAACTGTTTCCGAAACGTTGGGATAGTCCCAGCCTCAACTACGTCCTCTGGCAGCTTGATCCATGCACTCACCACCCTTTGTGTGAAAAAGTTACCTATTAAATCTTTTCCCCTTCAACTTGAACCTAAGTCCTCTGGTCCCCGATTCCCCTACTCCAGGCAAGAGACCCGGGTTCGATCCTGACTACATGTGCTCTCTGTATGGAGTCTGTACGTTCTCCCCGTGACCTGCATGGGTTTTCTCCAGGTACTCCGGTTTCCTCCCACACTCCAAAGACCTACAGGTTTGTAGGTTAATTGGCTTCGTTAAAAATTGTAAATTGTCGCTTGTGTGTAGGATAATGTTAATGTGCGGGGATCGCTGGTCAGCGCGGACTCGGTAGGCAGTTGTCCGCTCTGTATCTCTAAATCGCAAAACTAAACTAAACACCGATATTCTGTTTATGTAGACACAAGTAACTGCAGATGCTGGAATCTTGTGTAGAACACAAAGTGCTGGAGGAACTCAGTGGGTCAGGCAGCAACTCTGGAGGACATGGATAAGCAACATTTTTGGATGGGACCCTGAAGAGTCTAAAGAAAGATCCCAAACTGAACTGTAGCCTATCCATGTCCTCCAGATTTGCTGCCTGACCCACTGGGTTCCCCCAGCACTTTATGTTCAACGCTGTATTCAGATTATTATCGCTTGATACTGATTCTGCTCTTAGACAGAAATAGTAGGTGATCAAGAACCCAAAATTCATTGGGTTACAAAGGATTTGGGCCTCATTTAGATTTTTGGGATTTTATGCAATTTTGAAGCATCTTCAAAATTCTAGGAACCGCAAGGGTTGCCAAGGCCATAGGATGTAAATGGTCATTTAATCGGTAGGTTAATGAGATCAATCAATCAACCTTTATTGCCATCTTGCAAGCAACAGATAATCTGTCACTATATTCTCACGGTTTTCTCAGAAGGGTCCCGACCCAAAATGTCACCTTTCCATGTTCTTCAGAGATGCTGCCTGCAGGACCCATTGAGTTACTCCAGTACTTTGCGTCCTTTTTGTAAAACAGCATCTGCACTTCCTTGTTTCTACCATATTCTGCACTCAGTTTATTTTCGAATTTGTTGTACTTTATGCACTCAAATATGGAATGATTTGTCTGTATAGCGTGCAAAATAAAATGTTTTACTTCATCCCAGAACACATGACGATAATAAACCAATAAGTTATAGAACAAGGGTAATGATGGAGTATGAATAAAAGGGAGTAATATAACATTGAAAATGCAGAGCTGTGGCCCACAGCCTGTGGGGTGCCTGACAGTTGTGACCATGTGAATGCAGGGAGAAAAGGGGAGTCAATATCACAGATGGACCAGCCAGTGATGCAGCAGATGGAAAAAGCAAAGTGCTATAGAATTTGAAATAGAATTTGGAAAGTTGAAATGTTGAGTTCAGTTTCGTTTTAGAGATAGTGTGGAAACAGGCCCATCAGCCCACTGAGTCTGCACCGACAATCGATCACCCGTACACTCGTTCTATGTTATCCCAGTTTCGGATCCTACACGCTAGGAGCAATTTACAGAAGCTATTTAAACTAGCGTCTTTAGAATGTGGGAGGAAACCAGAGCACCGGAGAAAAAACATGTGGGGGAATGTACAAACTCCATACCGACAGCACCCATAGTCACGATCAAACCTGGGTCTTTAGGCAGCAACTCTACCGCTGCGCCACTGTGCCGTCCACTGATGGTGTTCATAAAACTTGTGTTAGGCCTCGTTATAACAGCACAGGAGGTCCAGATAGCTCAGAGACGGTATATACAAAATGCTGGAGTAACTCAGTTGGTTAGGCAGCATCTCTGGAAAAAGCGGATAGGTGATGCTTCGGGTGAGAATGAAGAAGGGTCCCAACCCCAGACATCACCTATCCATATTCTCCAGAGATACTGTCTGACACACTGAGTATTTTATACTCATCTTTGGTATAAACCAGTATCTGAAGTTCCTTGTTATTACATTTAGGTCAGCAAAGGACTGGTTCTGAGAACTAGAATGCCAGGAAATAGGCAGCTCATGGGAATGTTTTCAGAAATAAAGCTGGTGCTCTGTAAAGTGGCTTCTCCAGTGCGGAGGTGAACACCTTGTGAACAGTGAATGGAGTTGACTAGGTTGGAAGAAATTCAAGTGTAGTACTGCTCCACCTGGTAAAGACTGTTTGGGTCTTTGGATGATGGGAGAGGAAGAAAAAAAAACAGGCATCTTAGGTTTAAGTTTATTATAAGCACATGCGACCAGGTACTGTGTAAATATTGATGGAATTGCAATTTCCATTGACAGCATTTACATTTGTAGCATAAATTATTTGCTGGAAGAGCTCAATGGGTTAAAGTTTAGGTTTAGTTTAGTTTATTGTCACGTGTACCGAGGTACAGTGAAAAGCTTTTGTTGCGTGCAAACCAGTCAGCAGAAAGACTATACATGATTGCAATCAAGCCATCTACAATGTACAGATACAGGATAAAGAGAGCAATGTTTAGTGCAAGATAAAGTCCAGTAAAGTCCGAGATTAAAGATAGTCCGAGGGTCTCCAATGAGGTAGATGGTAGGTCAGGACCACTCTCTAGTTGTTGATAGAATGGTTCAGTTGCCTGGTAACAACTGGGAAGAAACAGTTCCTTAATCTGGATGTGTGTGTTTTCATATTTCTGTACCTCTTGCCTATTGGGAGAAGGGAGAAGTGGGAGTGACTAGGGTGAGACTGGTGGCCTTGCCGAGGCGGAGTGAAGTGTACATGGAGTCAACGGAAGGGAGGTTGGTTTACGTGATGGTCTGGGCTGTTTATTAATGTCACGCGTACCGAAGTATAGTGAAAAGTTTTGTTTCGCAAGCTATCCACACAAATCAGATAATACCATAAATAAATACAATCAAGTCAAGCAATAGATAGAGCAATGAGGAAGATTATATGCAGAATGTGCAGTTATAGTAAAAAGAATCAGAGAAAACTAATGACTTTGGGGATAGTTCCAGAGAGCTAGCAATGAGGCAAGCAGGGATTACCAATTCCAATTTATTTTCTCCCATCAGTTCCCAAGTGTGCTGTGTGGGCTGTGTGCCAACGAACACTGGATAAACAGTTCTGAAAGCAGTAAGATCTTCTGAGTAAGATTTCAGCTGTTACAGTATCTCACCAGGGCAGGCAATTCTTGTGGCCGTGGATTTAGACAATGAAAGGCCAGGGATTGTCAGGGAATGAAATTGCATCTTCTTTTTGCCTCTTTATCTGGGGTTAAACAAAGTTCACCAAAATCGGTTTATGTTTTCATTCATCCTGACCTCAATTTTGGCCAATATACTTAATTGCCTGTGAAATTAATTAAGAACTAGAGGACATAGGTTTCAGGTGAGGGAGGGAAAGATTTAATAGGAACCTAAGGGGTAACTTTTTCACACAAAGGGTGGTGGGTGTATGGAACGAACTACCGGAGGAGGCAGTTGAGGCTGGTACTATAGCAATGTTTAAGAAACATTTAGACAGGTACATGGATGGGATTGATCTAGAGGGATATGGCCCAAATTAAGGCAGGAGGGACTAGTGTAGATAGGACACTGTTGTCAGTGCGGGTAAGTTGCATCAAAGGGCCTGTTCCATGTTGTGTGACTCTATGACTATAAATATTCTAAAGCATTACAAATTTAATACATAGAAACAGAAAAATAGGTGCAGGAGTAGGCCAGTCGGCCCTTCGAGCCAGCACCACCATTCAATATGATCGTGGCTGATCATCTAAAATCAGTACCCCGTTCCTGCTTTTTCCCCATATACCTTGATTCCTTCAACCCCCAGATCTAAATCTAAGTCTCACTTGAAAATACAAGTACAATGACTTCTATTACTGCGTGAAATGAGGGCTAATTATTTTCAGAACACTGATGTGTTTATAATGATCGGTTGTGAGATTGGAAACAGTTTTGGTATCTCTATGATCATTCTTATTTGACAATTGCATTAAACTATCAAAATAAATTAAGCTTGGGTGCCAAGAAATGATAATTTTGATATGTGGGAAAGGCCAGTGTCAATTATTGTGTCTCGGTTCGTTATTGGCCTGGAGAGTTGCATTTCCATCAAACAGAAACTCCACATTCTGCACTAGGGCAGAAGCTGAAATGAATATTCATAAATCATCGGAGCAGAACTAGGCCATTCTGCCCATTAAGTCTACTCCACCATTCAATCATGGCTGATCTATTTTCCCTCTTAACCCCATTCTTCTGCCTTCTCCCTATAACCCTTGACACCCTTACTGATCAAGAATCTGTCAATACCCAATGACTTGGCCTCAACAGCCATCTGTGGCTCAGAATGCTCCAAATGCCATCTATTCCACATACTTGATATAACCAGCGATTATTTACAAATTTAATTTAGAAACACAGCATGGGACAGATCCATCGGCCCAACAAGTCCACGATGACCGTCGATCACCCGTTCACACTAGTTCTATGTTATCCCACTTTCTCATCCACTTCCTACAATCTAGAGGCAATTTACAGAGATCAAAAAACCTACGCACCTGCACATCTCTGGGATGTCGGAAGAAACCGGAGTACTCGGAGGAAACCCACCCTGTCTCATGGAGAACGCGCAAACTCCACACAGACAGGACGCAAGGTCCCCGGGAGTGAGTCTGGATAATTCAGTCCTGCTGCGGGAAGCCACAAAAGGCCAATGACCCATTGATTGCATTGTCCACTAATGCCCTCATGCAGAACACTTCCACAGTACCCAAGAAGATTACTCCAATATGCAGGAGTAACTCAGTGGGTCAGGCAGCATCTCTGGAGAACATGGATAGGTGACGTTTTGGGTTGGGATCCTTCTTCAAACTGATTGTAGCAGTGGTGGTGGTGGGGGGGGGGGGGGGGGGGGGGAGTGAAAACTGGGAGGTGGAGGTGGGCCAAAGCCCGGCAAGTGATAGGTGGATACCGCTGAGGGGGGTTGGTTGACGGCAGATAGGCAGACAAAGGCCAGAGATGAGTGGGGGGGGGTGCAGAGAGGGGTGTGTAGAAAGGGAGGAATGGGTGAGCAGCCTGGTGGGGCACAGGGAGGAGAGGGGGGGGGGGGGGATGGTGGGGAGGGGGTGTTTATGCCAGTCTATTCTACCAGGGCAGTCACACCCTTATCAGAGTGATAGTGCTTTGCCATCTATTGCATTATCTTTGCCCCTATCCTTGCAATCCTCACCCCCCTTGTGTTGACGTTAAATGATTCACTGATTCAATTCAATGATACTTCACTGTCACATACCTAGGTCCAGTGAAATGCTTTGTTTTGCATACAACCCGGTAAAATCATACAGCAGACCTCACCAATACACAAGAGTCGCCACGATTCCAACACAGACAGCGTTGCACAAAGTTCATTGAACAGTTTTATCTTCTGCTCCCAGTGGCAAACCAGGCCTGTTGCTGCGCATGCTGCAGGCAGCCCCCCAGCGGGGGTCCCCCCTTGTTCTCCGCGGCCCCCCTACCAGGTCCCCTCTCGTTCTCGTGTATAGAACGAGCATCCAGTTGATGATGAGTTGGCCGTACTAGCGGCAGGGAGGGGAAGGGTGCTGATGGAGAGCAGGCAGCTTGCGGCAGTGGTAATGTTGACACTTGTTTGTTTGGTGCTGATAATGGTGCATTTTTTCCTCATTCACAAGCGGTGTATTGACATAATGACAGAGTGACTAGAAAATTCAGCGAGCAGACAAAAGGCCTGTGTGCCCGCCAGGCCAGAGAGGGAGTGAGTGACAATGGGCCAACTCACGCCGAAACCGCCAGGTGCCATCGGGCTTGGGGGAGGGCGAGTCAAATTAAATGGCTTTGCATATCAGTAATTTTAACTATTTGGGGACAATTATCATTTACGACTAATTATCACACAGGTGACAATTGTAGAAACTGGGCAACTGGCCAGTTAAAAGCACCCAGGTTAATTGATGGTCACCCAGCTACCAGTGTGAAGAAGGGTCTGGACATGAAACGTCACCCATCCATGTTCTATATAGGGATGCTGCCTGACCTGCTGAGTTATCAAGCACTTTGTGTCTTTTTTGGTAAACCAGCATCGGAGTTCCTTGTGTCTGCCTACCACTCTCTTTCCCCCCCGTATCTTCCCTAAGCCCCAATTAGATGCTCACACAATGTAGGCCCCCTTTCCCCTTCCCCCATTCCCTTCCACCTAGTCCCCTTCCTCTGGCTTCTTCTTCTTCTTCTTCTACTTCTTCTTCTTCTGCTTCTTCTTTTTGCGTATGGCATGTACAGCTTAAAGTTGCGTATGGCATGCACAGCCTAAAGTTGTAGGACAACTTGACTCTGGCTTCTCATTTCACGCCTCTTCTCTCCTTATTTCCTTCGCTCACAGCCTTATGTCTTTTCATCTCCAACCTTTTTCCAACCATCTGCCAATGAAACCCACCCACCCTATAACCCACCCTCTATCCACCTATCACTTTCTCGGCTTTGTCCTGCCCCTCTCCCAGCTTTCTCCCTTTAATGAAAGTTAATCTGAAGAAAGGTCCCGAGCCGAAACATTGCCTATCCATGTCTTCCAGAGATGCTGCCTGAGCAGCTGAGTTACTCCAGAACTTATGTGTCATTTTTTTGTAAATCAACATCTGCACAACATTGTTTAAACTTTAGACTTTAGAGACACATTGCGGACACAGGCCCTTCAGTCCACCGACTCCACACTGACCAGCGATCACCCCATACTCTAGCACAATCCACACACTAGGGCCAATTTACAATTTTTTTAACCAAAGCCAATTATCCTGCAAACTTGTACATCTTTGGAGTACGGGAGGAAACCGGAGCACCTGTAAAAAACCGTACATGGTCACAGGTAGAACATACAAACTCTGTACAGACAGCAGCTGTAGTCAGGATCAAAACTGGGTCTCCGGCACTGTAAGGCAGCAACTCTATTGCTGTGCCACTGTGCTGACCTACCACTCTCACATTAACCTAGTCTGCAGAGCAGTTGAAAAGATCGCATCTACAAACCACAGTTCAGTCCCAATTATAGACCTGATCATTATGTTGCAGTTACATGAACACTGGAGTATGTGCTGAGGATCGCACTGAAGCTCGGTGCAGCCAACACCAAGGCTCTGTGGGGGAGGACACAGTCTGGGACCTTCTGCTGATGGACATTGAGGGGCAGAGTTCAATAGGGTCCTCCCTCACACAAGGGAAGGGCTATCACCTAAGGGGGCCATAGTGGGAAAGTTTAGTTTAGTTTAGAGATACAGAGTGGATACAGGCCCTTCGGCCCACTGAGTCCATGCTGACCAACGATCACCCCATACACTAACACTTTTGTAACACTACCCTACATAATTTATCGAACCCAATTAACCTACAAACCTTTACTTCTTTGGAATGTGGGAGGAAACTGGAGCACCTGGAGAAAACCCATGCAGTCACAGGGTGAATGTACAAACTCCGTACAGACAGCACCCTTAGCCAGGATGGAACCTGAGGTCTCTGGCGCTGTAAGGTAGCAATTCCACCGCTGCTCCATTGTGCCGCCCCAAGGTGCCATGCGTCAAGCAACAGAGAGATGCTAACTACTGGATATAACACAAGCAATATTAAATGTGTAGACACACTCAGGATACAGTAAGAGTTTCATTTTGTGGAGTTTTTTTAACGAATAAAGGTAATTTGAGTATAAGAGTCAGGAAGTCATGTTGCAGCTTTGTAGGACTTTGGTTAAGACCTCATTTGGAGTATTGCATGTAATTCTGGTCGCCCTATTACAGGAAGGATTTGGAGACTATGGAAAGGGTGCAGCGGTTTACCAGAATGATGCCTGGATTAGGGAGTATTAGCTACAGGGAGAGGTTGGATAGTCTTGGATTGTTTTCTCTGGAATGCTGGGGGTTACAGGGATACCTGGTAGAAGGATCCAAAGTTACGAGAAGTGTAGATAGGGTAGACCTTTTTCCAGGATGGAAATATCAAATACTAGAGGGCATAGCTTTAAGGTGAGAGGGGTAAAGTTTAAAGGAGATGTGCAGGACAAGTTTTTCTCAGACATAGGGTGATGAGTGTGTGGAACGTGCTGCCAGGGGTGGTGGTGGAGGCAGATACATTAGTTTAATTTAAGAGGCTTTGACATAGGCACGTGGATAGGCAAGGAATGGAGGGATATGGATCATGTGCAGGCAGATAAGAGTTGGTCATGGCATGGACATTGTGGGCTGAAGGGCCTGTTCCTGTGCTGTACTGATTTATATTCTATGTTAACTACCGGTAATGTTGATGATCAGAGAGTATGCATTGTGTGTCCATCTCTTACAGCTAGTATGGTTGGACTAGTTCAGGGTATATCTATTCTTGTTCTAGGGTGTTGAAAGTGGGGATCGGGCATCAGTCACAGAGAAGGTAAAGGCACTGTGGACTAGTCTGGCTCTCATATCTTCAAACTGGTCATTGGTATATATGTAAAAGTAACCTGATTGTTGCATTATAGCCTGGTGCGGCAATACTAATGCACAAGAATGTAAGAGATTGCAGATAGTGGTGGACTCAGCCCGGTCTATCATAGGCACAGCTCTCCCCACCATTGAAAGCATCTACATGAGGTGCTGCCTCAAGAAGGCAGCATCTATCATCTGGATCCCCACCATTCGGTTCGTGCCCACTTCTCACTGCTACCATCGGCAGGTGGTACAGAAGTCCCACACCACCAGGTTTAGGAGCATCCACTTTCTTACAACTATCAGGTTCTTGACCTGACCCGCACAATCCGACTCTCATGAAGTAAAAGGCAACTATAACGCCTTCCCTTCTCACTCACCTCATTACCCCTATCAAGGCTGCCGATTGCTGGTTCTGGCTTAACCAGAATTCAGCACTAGATCTCATTGTTGTTGAGTTGATGTTGATAGCACTGCTGAAGTTACTTTACCAATGATTGGGAGACATTGTGGACCTATCCAGGTTCTCTAGAGATGCTGCCTGGCCCGCTGAGTTACTCCAGCAATTTGTGTCTGTTTATCTAAACCAGCATCTCCATTTCCTTGTTTCTACATCATACAGCGGTACTAGGCTTTACCAGGCATAATGTCTTGTTATTTCTGTGTTCAAAACAAAGCATTTCACTGTACCTCGGTACATGTGACAACAAAAAATATCATTGAATTATCAAAATATCATTGGGAAAACCTGTGCTTTTTTGAAATACTGGTGGATGCCAGTATCTCTGTTAGAGTAACTTGATTTGGGTAACATTTAGTACTGGATTGAAAAAGACACAAAGTGCTGGAGTAACTCAACGGGTAAGGCAGCATCTCTGATGAACATGGATAGGTGATGTTTCTGGTCAGGACCTTCCAATTAGACCTTGTTTTTAATTCACAACCGTGGAAAGTCAAGGCCATAGATTTGCTTGTCAGTGGAAGTTAAACTGGTTCTGTGAAATTCCCCCCACCCTCTTGTGAATGATGTTTTCCACTCGTAATGTTGCTGCCAAGGAGGCTTGCTCCAATACAGCTGTTCAGTCTTGTTAGTTCAGCTCACACCTCTTCACAGTTCCTCCTGCTACTTCTGCCACTATTGTTCCTGTTCTCTGACATCCATCGGCATAATTTCTCCTGCTCTCTCACCCTTTCTCTCTTTATCAAGGTCATAAAGTCACACAGCATTGGAACAGGCGTTTCACCCAACCACATCCACACCAACCATTCCGCTTTCTCACCCACTCCCCACAAGTGACAACTTTACAATTATCTACAAACCCACAGGTCTTTGCAATGTTTTTATGACGGTGTGGGCTTCGGTTTCCTCATATCCCAAAGACGCACGGGTTTGTAGGTTAATTGGTCTCTGTTAAATTGCCCCCAGTGTGTAGAGAGTGAATGCTAAAGTGGGATAACATAGAACTAGTGTGAAAGGGTGATCGATGGTCGACGTGTACTCAGTGGGCTGAAGGACCTGTTTCCACGCTGTATATAAAGTAAACTAAACTAAAACTAAGCTAGACTAAACTAAACCAAACTTTTGTATAATAGAGGTTAAGATGCCATTCACCATCCTAACAACTAGCTACACCTGCCTGCAGACACACAGCTCAATCCTGCAATAGTTTGCTTAAATGCAATCTTTCCTCATTTAGATACAGCCTGCTTTGAAGTTCTTTCCAAAATGCTCACCCTCACACTTCCCCATGTTGAACTTCATTTTCCAGGTTCCCATTCAGTTCCCGTGCAGTGTCCAAATATCCTCAACACCACACGAACACTCACTTGTTTATGTGCTACTGGCAATCTGGATTTCACTCCACCCTCTCTTCAAGTTCATGAATACAAACTGTAAATAAATGAAGGTCATGGTGAACTTGTCACATCTGTGGTGAACTTGTCACATCCTTCCAGCCCTAAATGACCCATTAATTCCGCCTCTCGGTCTCCTGTGCAATACCAATCTTCAGTTCATGCTAACATATTTGCTTTAAGACCATGAGCTCTTATTTTTGTGCACCAGTCGCTTATGTGATACCTCATTAAACGCCTGGAAAATCTAAATACATTGAGGTGGCAGGGGCAGCATGGTGGCGCAGTGGTAGAGTTGCTGCCTTAAAGCACCAAAGATTTTTAACTATGGGTGCTGCCGGTACAGAGTTGGTACGTTCTCTCTGTGACCGCGAGGGTTTTCGCTGGGTGCTCCGGTTACCTCCCACACTCCCGCAATCCAAAGAAGTGCAGGATAATTAGCGTTGGGAAAATCGCTAGTGTGTAGGATAGTGCTAGTGTACGGCGATCGCTGGTCAGTGCAGACTCGGTGGGCCGATAGTTTAGGATTTCTGCGCTGTATCTCGTTAAATTCTAAACTCTCTACATGACCCACTGGGTTACTCCAGCACTTTGTGTTTCACTACATGTACATGTTCCCCTCTTTCAGCCCCGCCCTATTGCATCCTCAATGAACTCCAACAGTTTGTCAAATGTAATTTACCTTTCATAAAACCATGTTGACTTGGTTTGATTACACTAAGCTTCTCAAAATGACAATTTATTTCTTGATTACAGACTCCAGCACGTTGCCAACAACAGATATTACAGTAACAGGACTATGATTATGCACCTTGGTCTTTTTCCCTTCTTGAATCGTTTAGTTTAGAGATACAGAACGGAAACAGGCCCTTCGGCCCAACGAGTCCGAGCCAACCTACGATCACCCGGGCGCTAGTTCTATCCTACACACTATGGAAAATTGACAGAGCCCAACTGACCTACAAGCTCACATGTCTTTTGAATATGGGAAGAATCTGGAGCATCGGGAGAAAACCATGTGGTCACAGGGAGAACATACAAACTCTGTTCAGAAAGCACCCACAGTCAGGATCAAACCTGGCAGATGAGAATAGTTTAGTTTAGCATCATGTTCGGCACTGTAGACATTGTGGGCTGAAGTTCCTGAGCTGCAATTTTCTATGTACAATGTTCTTGTGAAACTAATTGTTACTTGTTCGTCCACAGTGTTTAAAACTAGCCTGTAAGAAACCCTTGGGATGTTTACAACTCCTCATTCATTATTGTCCTGATCGTCAATCATCACTAGTTCTCGTAAAGATCCCGGGCACTATTGTCCACCACCACCCCTTGCTGCTGAATATGCTCTGATCTTTCATTTTATATTTTCCTTGATAATTTTTGATAAACATGGATGTGTTTTTATTAATTGGGACATCCTGTGTAGCAAAAGACAAAGTGCTGGAGTAACTTAGCGGGTCAGGTAGTGTATTTAGATTTTCCAAATTCAGTTGATGAGGGATCACATAAAACCCTGGTGTGTTTACAAAAACTCCAAATTAAAAAATGAATCTATCTCTATTTCCACTCCCCCTTCGCAATGCCCCTTCCATTCTGTGGCCCCTCCCTTTCCACTCCCCCCCCCCCCCCCCCCCTTTACACAAGCTGCAAGCCCGTATGTTTTTGGAATGTGCAAAGGAACCGGAGTAAAAAAACCCATGCAGTCACAAGGAGGACGTGCAAACTCCGCACAGACAGCACCCATAGTCAGGATCGAACCTGGGTCTCTGGCGTTGTGAGGCAGCAACTCTACCAGCTGCGCCACTGTGCCGCCCTGTTTACTCTCTTATTTCTTGGAGTTTGGTGGTGAGGGGAGAGGAGGGGTAGATATAACTGTGTGGTGGATCCCATAAATTCATGTTGCTCTATTATTTAGGAGAAGTGTTCAAACAACTCTTTGCAATGTAAGCGTTGTGTGTGGCATCAAACGTGGTACCCTAACAGAAGGAATGTGGTAGCTGGCCGGTGCTGGTTTTATATTCTTGTTGTTTTATGCCGTGGGAGGGGGAGGGGTGGAGACGGCTTGTGGAACAGGCGGACATTTGTCTGAGTACATGTTCCAGGACTGCTTCCAGTCAGTGGTCACAGTGAAAGGGATTAGCATGCAGTAATCAGCAATGTGCTGAGTGCGTAGGAAGGCTGGAGTCCAGGGTGTGTGTCTCCGTCTGTGTATGTATCCAGGGTGCTCAAGGAGCCAAACAAACTCAGCCCGTGTACAGTGACTTTTGCCTTCGGATGCAGAAGTGGGAAGGGAGAGTTTAGTTTAGTTTAGTTTAGTTTAGATATATGGAAGAAGGAACTGCAGATGCTGGTTTAAACCGAAGATAGACACAAAGAGTTGGAGTAACAGGTGGAGTAACTCAAGGGGTCAGGCAGCATCTCTGGAGAGAAGGAATGGGTGACGTTTCGAGTCGAGAAGAAGGGTCTTGACCCGAAACATCACCCATTTCCTCTCTCCAGAGATGCTGCCTGTCCTGCTGAGTTACTTCACCTTTTCATGTCTATCATTAGTTTACAGATACAACGCTGAAAAAGGCTCTTCAGCCCACCGAGTCTGCACCGAGCAGGGAATACCCCGTACACTAGCTCTATCCTCCACACTAGGGACAATTTACAATCTTTACCAAAGCCAATTAACCTACAAACCCGCACATATTTGTAGTGTGGGAGGAAACGGGAGCACCCGAGGAAAACCTACATGATCCAGGGATCCACAACTCCGTACAGACAGCACCCGTACTCAGAATTGAACCCGGGCTGTGGTGTTGCAAGGCAGCAACTCTACTGCTGCGCCACTGCCCAGAGGGTGTCCGATCTTTGTACGCTGCGTTCCACTTGAATACGAGACTGGAAGAAGCTAAAAACTATTTACTTCCCAGTCATTGTAATTGAGCAAAAAATGACACAAAGTGCTGGAGTAACTCAGTGGGTCAGGCAGCATCCCTGGAGAATGTGGATAGGTGATGTTTCGGGTTCGGGACCTTTCTTCTGACTGATTGCGGTGGGAGTGGGGGCGAAAGCTGGAAAGGAGAAGGGACAGTCTGCAGAAGGGACCCGACCTGAAATGTCACCTGTCTATATTCTCCAGAGATGCTGCTTGACCCGCTGAGTTATTCCGGCACTTTGTATCCATTTTAGGGGCAGGCCAAAGCCTGGCAGGTGATAGGTGGATACTGGTGAGGGGGGGGGGAGGGGGATGGTGCGGGTTGATAGGCAGATGGTTGAACATAGGCCAGAGATAAAAAGACAGAAGGTGTGAGATAAGGATAGAAGAGGTACAAATTGTGAAGTCAGAGGAAGGAATATACTGTAGGTGGAAGGGGATGTGAGGAGAGAGATGGGTAAGTGTTCAGGTAGGGCAGAGGGAAGAGGGGGAGAGGGTGGGGGGAGGGGGGGGATAAAGAGAAAATGGCTGACTTGCTAATGTCTGTCTTACTTACCTCAGCCTTATTTCCCAGCTTTATACTTCCCATCTGCCTCACATTCTGTCATTTGTCTTATCAACGTTACTTCATCTTCAGTTTAAACCAGCATCTGCTATTCTTTCCTATACTCACTTCATCTTTCTCTCCTTATGTTGTAATTTATTTTATACTTTAGGATTAGGTTTATCATTGTCATGCTGTCCAATCAGATAATACTGTATATAAATACGATCGAGTTATACTCAAGTATCATAGACAGAGCAAAGTAGAAGATTCAGATTCAGATTCAGATTCAACCTTATTGTCATTGTGCAGTGTACAGTACAGAGACAACTAAATGCAGTTCGCATCTCCCTAGAAGATGCAGAGTGTAGAATATTGTTCTCTCCAGTTCCTGGCTGGTTTTTACTCTTTCTCCAAATTCATTTTCTCCTGTGCAGGGGTTTACACCGAAGATAGACACAAAATGCGAGAGTAACTCAGCGGGACAGGCAGCATCTCTGGAGGGAAGGAATGGATGACGTTTCGGGTCTTGACTTCAAATGTCACCCATTCCTTCTTTCCAGAGATGCTGCATGTCCCGCTTGTTCATTTTCTCGTGTTCTTTTCTCTTTACCAATCCTGATTCCATCTGCCATTTGATGTGGGAATGGGACATAATTTGATGGGAGAAAGTGGAATGTTCAGGAACAGCTTCTAGAGTACTTGGATGCCTGAGCTACTGGAGAGGTTGGCCTGACTAGGGCTTTGTTCCTTGGAGCGCAGGAAGATGAGGGGTTATCTTATAGAGTTATATAAAATTATGAGGAGAATAGATAGGATGATTGCACAGCCTTTTACTCATAGGGCAATCAAGAACCAGAGGTGAGGGAAAAGGATTGTAGGGCAACATTTAAAACGACACCTGGACAGGTATATGGGCAGGAAAGGTTTAGATGGGTATGGGCCAAACAGGTATATGGCAGGTGGGACTAGTTAAGATGGGGCACCTTGGTTGGCATGAACAAGTGGGCTGAAGGCCAAGTTTCCCTGCTGTATGACTCTATGACTCCATTACCCATTGAGTTACTTCAGCAATTTTGTCTTTTTGTGAGTAAAAATTATAAACATAGATGATGTATGCATGAATATCCACACGACTTGATGAAGTCCCACACAGAAGACCCACGGTTATCATGCTTGCGATGCAAGTAAATAAAAAGGTTACTGGCAGCATGGATAAGAACTTTAAGGACAGAAAGCAGTGAGTTGTGGGAAAGTGGATCTCAGACAGTGGTGTTTAATTAATGATCTCATTGTAAAGGCATCCCTAGGTAGTATTAATCATCTGATTGAACTTTACTTTTAATGTGAGGGTGAGGGGAAGGGATACACGATGGGAATTTTAAACTCATATAAGCGCAGTAATGGGGGAAGGAATGCAGAATGGAAGAAGTGAACTGGCAAATTAGTAAAAAGGAATCAGTTAGTTCAGATGCAGAGGCATTTATTTAAAGGGATCTTTCAGAATACATGGAGTGGGTGAGATTAAGAGAAATATTATGGGCGGCACAGTGGCACAGCTGGTAGAGCAAGACACAGACTGCTGGAGTAACTCAGTGGGTCAGGCAGCAACTCTGCAGAACATGGATAGATGATATTTCGGGTCGGGACCTTTCGTCAGACAATACAGAAATATTTTATCTGTACAGATTTCTCTCCAGAGCACAGTTCTGGCAGCACTGTGGCGCAGCTGGTAGAGCTGCTGCCTCACAGCATCAGGAACCCATATTAGATCCTGATCCCGAGTGCTGTCGGTGTGGAGTTTGCACGTTCTCGCAGTGGGCCAAAGGGCCTATCTCTAAATTCCAAATTAAATTCTAAAGTCTAAAAAGTCTAAAGAGAAGAGTTTGTTTACATAAGTGCCATTCTGGGTCACATGTATCTTGGGCAGTAAAAGTGAAAGGATTAACTGGGATCTTCGAATGAGCCAGTCATAGAGTACACAGCACAGAAACAGGCATTTTGGCCCAATCTGCCCATGCCGACCAAACTGCCCCACCTGCCTACATTTGGGCCATATCCCTCTAAACAATAATAATAATAATAATAATACACTTTATTGTCATTGTAAATACATACAACAAAATTTCAGACGCACTGCCCGAGCGGGGTTCCAATGTATCAGATAAATAAATGATGACAATGAAAACAGCATAAAATGGCAAGAAAAACGTCAGGTCGTCAAAATTTGCAATATTCCACAGTATAGTGTTACAGCAGTACAGAATATTGGTTATGGAGGCGGGGCGGGGGGGGGGGGGTGTATTCAGTGCTGAGTTCAGTGTGGCGATGACCTTGGGGTAGAAACTGTTTGTTAATCTTGTGGTGTGTGATTTCATGGATCTGTAACGCTTTCCTGAGGGCAGAAGGGCAAACAAGTGATGTGCGGATGAGATGAGTCCTTTAGGATGCGTGATGCCTTTCGCAGGCAACGAGAGCTATAGACCTGACCGTCCCAGTGGCGTCCTGTGCTATGACTCAATGGTTGCAAGCACGTGGGTCTGAATGCTAACTGTTAGATATTCCCAGCGATATTCTTTTATTGTAGTGTTTTATTTTATTGTAGGCTTAAGGTGAGGGGAGAAAGATTTATAGGAACCTGAGGGACACCGTTTTCACACAAAGGGTGGTGGGTATATGGAATGAGCTGCCGGAGGAAATAGTTGAGGCAGGTACTATCGCAACATTTATGAAACATTTGGACAGGTACATGGATAGTGTGTAGGAAGCAACTGCAGATGCTGGTTTAAATTGAAGATAGACAGAAAATGTTGGAGTAACTCAGCGGGACAGGCAGCATCTCTGGAGAGGAGGAATGGGTGATGTTTCGGTTTGGGGCACTTCTTCAGAGTAACATCAGTCCTGCTAAATTACTCCAGCATTTTGCGTATGTCTTAGATAATTGGATACGATTGGTTTAGAGGAATATGAGCCAAATGCAGACAGGTTGAGCATGCACAGATGGGACAAATTGGTTGGCGTGGGCAAGTTGGGCTGAAGGGCCTGTTTCCATGCTATATAACTCTATGGATCATATGGAACTTCCCTCACCTTTCCGATGACTGGTTAGCATGCACCAAAAACTTTTCAATTACATCGGTACACGTGACAATAAACTAAACTAAACTAACTAACTAACTCAATCTTGCAGTCACACATTCACACAGCACAGAAACAGGCCCTTTGACCCAATAGGTCCATGCTGAATTGTCTTCCCACCAGCTAAAGAACAGTCCTGACCTCTCTTCTACCCCATTGGAGACGTTCGAACTCTTTAATTGGACTTTACTGGACTTTATCTTGCACTAAATGTTAAACCCTCTATCTTCTATTAGCACACTGTGGGCAGCTTGGTTGTGATCATGGATAGACTTTCCGCTGACTGGGTAGCACGCAACAAAAAGCTTTTCACTGAACCTCAGTGCACGTGACAATAATAATGAACTAAACTCAAAATTTGAACTGCAGATGCTGGTTTAGAAAATAAAGACAAAGCGGGTCAGGGTCTCTGGAGGACTTGGATAGGTGACGTTTTGAGTTGAGATCCTTCAGTCTCATCCGAAACGTCACTTATTCATGTTCTCCAGAAAAGCTGCCTGACCTGCTGAATTATGCCCCTGTCCCACTTAGGAAACCTGAACGGAAACCTCTGGAGACTTTGCGCCCCACCCAAGGTTTCCGTGCGGTTCCCGGAGGTTGCAGGTGGTTGCCGGTAGTGGAAGCAGGTAGGGAGACTGACAAAAACCTCTGGGAACCTCCGGGAACTGCACGGAAACCTTGGTCGGGGCACAAAGTCTCCAGAGGTTTCCGTTCAGGTTTCCTAAGTGGGACAGGGGCATGATGCCCCTGTCCCACTTAGGAAACCTGAACGGAAACCTCTGGAGACTTTGCGCCCCACCCAAGGTTTCAGTGCGGTTCCCGGAGGTTTTTGTCAGTCTCCCTACCTGCTTCCACTACCTGCAACCTCCGGCAACCACCTGCAACCTCCGGGAACCGCACGGAAACCTTGGGTGGAGCGCAAAGTCTCCAGAGGTTTCCGTTCAGGTTTCCTAAGTGGGGCAGGGGCTAAATTACTCCAGCACTTTGTATCGATCTTCACTGAGGTGTGTTTTGGACAACGTACACACTCTTGCTGAGATTCCCCTTGAACGTCTCGTTCAGCCCTCAGCAGGTTAAACTCTCAAACTGAGAGGCTGAAACACTCCTCGCAAAGTCTGGCTGCTAACTCCTGACCTCTAACCTCTCCCAGTGTCAGCGCAGGCAGAGAATCTGTCACTTTTTTTCCCCCACTCAGACATCTGTAAGTTGTTAGTGAGGGTCCCAGGAACTAAGTTGTCAGCCAGTGCCTCCTCCTAACCCCAGAGACATTTGTTAATGAGGATTGGTGAGGCAGTGGGAGGGGAGATATCAGCCATCTCATAGAGAACGGGGATTCCAGTGTGCAGGGACATCTGCAACACCCCACTCTCACATTACAGCCACTCCAACGCTTAAACAGAGTCAACAGTACGCCGTCTCTCTCTTTGTTATCCCATGAAGTCCTCCAGCCCTCCTAATCAGCACTCCAGTGTGTGACTTCACAGCTCCCTTCACCGCATCGAAGAAGAAACAGAGATTTTGATTTCCTTTTTCTATAGTTGTCTGTGTTGTTATCCAATTACTCAGTTGATTCCTGGGCCTTGTTGATACCCAGCACACAAAACAATGTGTCCAAACTCTGAACCTTTGTGGGAGTTGATGTATTGAGAAGGGCTAATCTATTATTATGAGGTTGCTCTTTACTTGAATGAGCCGTATTGTTTCAATTTCCTCTTTGGAAATTTGTATTCCAATTTGTTTCTCTCCAATGATTTTTTTGATGCTGGCACTCCCCATAATAGGCAACATACGTAACCTTGCACTTACATCAGCAATTCTTTAAGGGCACTGCTTTATTTCCAAGTTGCGGGTCTCGGTAGTCTTGGTAGCAGTGCACTCCTGCTGTTGCATGCGGCCGTTTCCGCAAGCCCCCCCCCCGGTCTCTTCAGTTTCCGTGTCGGAGCTCGTACCCAGTCTCCTTGTCGAACACAAATTGCTGAAGAAACTCAGCTGGTCAGGCAGCATCTGTGGAGGGTACGGATAGGTTAAATTTTGGGTCGGGACCCTTCTTCAGACTGGACTCAACCCTTGATTGAACCAAGTCAATGAGTCATAAGATAGACACAAAAAGCTGGATTATCTCAGCGGGTCAGGCAGCATCTGTGGAGGGAATGGATAGATGATGTTTCGGGTTGAGACCCTTCTTCAGACTGAGATTCAGGGGAAAGAGAAATGAGAGATAGAGACAATGTAGAGATATAGAACAAATGAATGAAAGATGCAAAAAAAGTAATGATGATAAAGGAAACAGGCCATTGTTATCTGTATGCCGGGTGAAGACAATAAGACTCAGCTAGATGACTGAAGCTCGTACGACTTGGGTGGGGGTGGGCAGGAGAGAGGGGGGTTGCAACGGTTACTTAGAGTTAGATAAATCAATATTCATACCACTTGTGTAGGAAGGATCAGCAGATGCTGGTTTAAACCGAAAATAGTAATAAAATATTGGAGTAACTCAGTGGGACAGGCAACATCTCTGAAGAGAAGGAATGAGTGACTTTTCGGGTCGAGACCTTTCTTCAGACTGAAGATAGGTCTCGACCCAAAACGTCACCCATTCACTCATACCCTTGGGTTGGAAGCTGCCCAAGCAAAATATGAGATGCTGTTCCTCCAATTAAGTTGGAGGAACCTCCAATGAATTGGCGGCGCGACTCACCCGTTGCAGCGGCCCCTACAGCCTGTCTGTCTTTTTTTTATTTTTTGTCTAGTTAAATGTAGTGTTGGTGTTTTTTAATACTGGTTTTAAATGTGTATATGTGGGGGGTGGGGGAAACTGTTTAAAATCTCTTCCCTGTCCGGGAGACCCGACCTTTTCCCTGTCGGGTCTCCGTTGTCGTTGGGGCCTAGCACCGTGGAGCGGCCTCCAACCTGAACGACCCGGGGGCTCGGGAGACTGCGGAGCTGCGGACTACTCACCATCGTGGGGCTGGCCGGCCTCGGAGCGTGGGGAGCGGTGGTGACTCGCTGCTGCGACTCGACTCCTGGGGCTCGGAGGCTCCAGCAACGCAACCGCAGGTCCGGTGGACTGGGACATCGGGAGCTCGCGGGTCCGGGGGGAGAGACTGCTTCCCGGAGCTCCCGCAACGCGACTTCTCCAGCCCGTGTCGCGGGGTTGGAACGACCCGGAGCGGGGACGTACATCGCCCGGCGCGGCTTCATGGCCGTGGGACATTCCAGCGCCTGCCGGGGGCTCCAACATTGTGACTTTTAGACCGGGAGTAGTGCCGTAAATCGCCCGGCACGGCCTAAAATGGCCGTGGGACTTATCACCGCCCGCCTGGGGCTTGGACATCGGGAGAGAAATGGAGAACAGGGGAGAGAAAATACTTTGCCTTCCATCACAGTGGGTTCACTGTGATGGATGTTTGTGTGAATTAAATTGTGTGTATGTCTGTAGGAAATTGTCTTTGTTTGTATGGCTGTGGAAACGGAATTTCGTTTGAGCCTCACTGAGGCTCAAATGACAATAAATATTGTATTGTATTGTATTGTATTGTAAGTCATGAAATCATTGAGTTATACCCCACGGAATCAGGCCCTTCGGCCCAACTCGTCTATGCCAACCAGAGGCGTGGACTGATGGGGAGGGAAGTTGAGACAGAAGAAGATCCTAGAACCGTGTTAGTCAGAGGTCGCACACTTTGGAATGTCTATTTTTGGTGAATGAATATCTTTCAAGAGCAGATATATTCTCATTGCTTTTTATTGTGTCTGTGAATATTATCAGTAATTGTAACTTTACACTGAGAATAGCAGAAGCCATATTACTTATCATGGTGTGAACATAACTTGAAATCAAGGATAAAGATGGCGGTACAGTGGCGCAGCAGTTGAGTTGCTGCCTTAGAACGCCAGAGACCCGAGTTCAATCCTGACCTCAGGTGCTGTCTGTGCGAAGTTTGCACGTTCTCCCTGCGTGCAAAGGTTTGTAGGTTAATTGCCTTCTGTACAATTGGCCATAGTGCGTAGGACATAGAACTAGTGTGTGTGGACTCGGTGGGCTGAAGTGCCTGTTCTCATGCTGTATCTCTAAACTAAACTAAAAAGTGGTTGGAAAAGTTGGTCTTAACATTTAAAAAACATTTGTGTAGGAAAGAACTGCAGATGCTGGTTTGCACTGAAGATAGACACAAAATGCTGGAATAACTCAGCGGGACAGGCAGCATCTCTGGATAGAAGTAATGGCTATCCAGAAATGCTGTCTGTCCCGCTGAGTTAATCCAGCATTTTGTGTCTATCTTCGGTAAAAAACATTTGGACAGGTACATGGATAGAATAGGTCTGGAGGTATATGGGCAAAACACAGGGAGGTGGGACTAGTATTGATGGTCAACACGGACAAGTTGGGCCAAAGGGCCTGTTTCCACACTGTATGACTATGACTAAAGAAGCAAGGGAGAACTTACCATGTTACCTGTTGCAAAGAAAGTTGTTTACAAGGTGGGGAGATGGCAAATAAACTGTTCATTCTGTTTGCTTTTTAACTGAATGAAGAACGATATCCAAATCCGCAGCTCCCACCCACAGGTTATCTTGATAATTGAGAGGTCTCTAAACGGTAATAAATGCTGTACGATTGATGGGATTGAGTCAATGATCTGTCCAGTCTGGTATGCCCAGTTCCATCAATATTTACAGTGTCACCTGGAACTAATTCAAGGGCCCTTAAGGAATTGAGGGAATCCCTGAAACTGTACTGCATTAACATCCACAAACGCTCCAGTATTTGGAGAGTCCAGAAGTTTCAAGAGAAAACCAGAGAGATCCAATATAAACAGTGGGATTCCTGGAATTCTTAAGCAGAGTGGTGCTATGTGAAAGCTAGGTGAATGATTGTGGGGAGAAGGCTTTCTATAAACCACATGCACTTGTTTAGTTACGTTATGTGAACCTGTCCTGGAAACAATATGAGCAAAAGAAAAGCACATTTTTAGTAGTAGTTTAGTTTCGAGATACAGCATGGAATCAGGCCCTTCAGCCCACCCAGTCCACGCTGACCATCGATCACCCGTTCACACTAGTTCTATGTTATCATAGAAGGCAGGAACGGGGTACTGATTGGGGATGATCAGCCATGATCACATTGAATGGCGGTGCTGGCTCGAAGGGCCGAATGGCCTACTCCTGCACCTATTGTCTATTGTCTTTTGTCTATCCCACTTTCTCATTTACAGAGGGCAAATTAATCTGCAAATCCGCACGTCTTTGGGATGTGAGAGGAAACCGGAGCATCTGGAGGAAACTCATGCAGCAAGCTCCATTTAGGCAGCACCTGAGGTTAGGTTCAAACCCGGGTCTCTGGCGCCGTGAGGCAGCACCTCTATCATCTCCACTACTGTGCCATTGTGGGGGAGTGATTGAGCCTCTCAGTTTCCTTTTAAATCTGTCCCCATTCACAAACCTATGCCCTCTGGTTCTTGATTCCCCAACTCTGGGTAAAAGACTGGAATGGGCAGAAGAGAGGTCAACTGGGAATGTGATGTCTATCTAAAACTGGAATTAAGTACAAGTGTAACTGGGGTGTGAATGAGTGCATGTCCTTCTAATGCAAACAAGATTAGAAGAAAAGGTGGATAAGGACTCTCCTGAGTCTGTCAGGTGGCAACAAAGCAAACACGGGAGAACAATAGTTATTTTACCCCACGCATAATAATGATTAAAATAAGAGCCTTATCAATATGAAGTTATAGACTTATTAACAGGACTGTCTTTTTAAGTTGGATAACGTAACGAGAAACTATATTATGAAACACTTTGATCATTTCTTCCTCCTTAGTCACGGGGTCACAGTTTGCTGTGGTAATGAACAGTGTGAGAGTTATGCACTCGCTAGCCTACTTGCTTTTCTGTGCTCCCTTTAACAGAGACTAAGAAATCATTATCCAGAGGAGGCACAAGCTCTGTGGCAGCTCATGGAGTCATACAGCATGGAAACAGGCCCTTCGGCTCAACTTGCCCATGCCTACCAAGACGCGCCATCTACACTAGTCCCATTTACCTGTGTTTGGTCCATACCCATCTAAACCTTTCCTGACCATGTACCTGTCCATATGTCTTTTAAATGTTGCTCGACAATTCTTTTCCCCCCACTAAGATCTTCCAATTTTGAACTCTTGCGTACCACAAATCTTTTATTGTCTCCCCTTTCAGTGGAACAAAATGCAACTAGCATTTCTTCCCTAAATCCTACCATCTCTCCACCTCCCCTCTGGATACCATTGATCACACATTCAATCTCCTGTGCTAATTTATGTTGAACAAAACACAAAGTGCCGGAGGAACTCAGTGTATCAGGCAAGCAAGTACAGAAAAGAATATTAAACAAATGTAAGTGTTAGTGATGTGGTCAAGCTATTGCACTGGGTTCTGCCTTTTGTATCTGCTCTCCAGTATGTTAATGTACATGAAGGCATCAGAAAACTAAATCTGAAACAATGAAATGGTCTCTATGTAGACACAATGAACTGCAGATGCTGCTTTACAAAAAAAGACACAAAGTGCTGGAGTAACTCAGCGAGTCAGACAGCATTTCTAGAGAACATGGATAGGTGACATTTCGGATCGGGACCCTTGAAATATTGTGTATTGGTCTCGTGTCCTTAAGGTGGCGCAGCTGGTAGTGCCACTGCCTCACAGCACCAGAGCTCCGAGTTCAATGTACTGACTTTGGGTATTGTTTGTGTGGGGTTTGCACATTCTCTCTATGACCACATGGGTTTCCTCCGGGTGCTCCGGTTTCCTCCCGCATCTCAAAGACGTTTGTAGGATAAGTAACCTCCACTATTATTTAGTATTTTTTTATCATTTCAATAGTTTAGTATTAATTTTGTTTATTATTGTCGTCTGTACCAAGGTACAGTGAAAAGCTTTTCTGTTTTGTGCTAGCCAGTCAGTGAAAAGACTGTACATGATTACGATCAAGCCGTTCACGGTATACAGATACAGGATGAAGGAAATAACATTTAGTGCAAGGTAAAGTCCCGTAAAGTCCGATTAACGGTAGTTTGAGGGTCTCCAATGAGGTAGATGGTAGGTCAGGAGTGGTCTCTTGCTGGTGACAGGATGGTTCAGTTGCCTGATAACAGCTGGGAAGAAACTGTCCCTGAATCTACTAATCCAAGCAAAAGTCTTGTGCATTCAAGAGAGAAGCGAGGAGTAAAAAAGAATGAGAAAGCATTTGTTGATCATGGGGTTAAGAAGGCGATTAAGTACTTAACGCTTGCTTGAGTGTCACGTGTGTGGTGAGCAGGTACAAGGAGTGACACAGAGTGTGGATCAGCATGGGAACAGGGTCAATGGGATTAGGGTACAAAGCAACTCGCATCTCAGCCCAGCTCAGACAGCCGGGCAGGAAGTAAACACCAGAACTCACACGAAGGCAAATTACCCCCAGAGTGGCCGATCACACAGCAGTCCCAGTAGGATTCCTATTAGCATCTCATTCCAGCGCTTTACTGGCATTGTTATGAAGCTGGATCTAACTGAGCGTAGAAGTGAGGAACAGTTTTCAGACTGTCTACACCACAGACAGGAGACGGGCTGGAAAGAGTTCAGTTACAGTGCGATGGAGAGCTTGTTCTTCCACAAATTAATTATTTTCCCATCATTAACGCAATTTTTAGGCAGCCGCGCATTTTGCCAAATGTGAGCGTTTTTAATTGCCGTTCAATGTTACATGCGACCTGCTGGATGAGCAGATTTGTCATTTTTAAACTATTGTGTTGAATTGTCCCACAAACAGCTGCATTTAGCAGCAGTCCTACCTGTTGAACCGTGACAGCCCGCTCTGTCTCCGTGACATCTCTGTCTCCGTGACCCCAGATAGAGCAGGAATTCTGAACATGCCTCTTGCATAGGAGATGGACGCAAAGTCATGGAGTAACTCAGCGGGTCAGGCAGCATCTCTGGAGAAATAAAACAGGTGACGTTTCGGGTCGGTACCATTCTTCAGACTGAAAGTCATAGGATAGTTGAGTTTTGTTTATTATTGTCACATGTACTGAGGTACAGTGAAAAGCTTTTCTGTTGCATGCTATCCAGTCAGCAAAAAGACGGTACATGATTACAAACAAGTTGTCCACAGTGTACAGATACAATCAAGTTGTCCACAGTGTACAGATACAGGATAAAGGGAATAACGTTTAGTGCTAGATAAAGTCCAGTAAAGTCTAATAAATGATAGTCCGAGGGTATCCAATGAGGTAGATGGTAGGTCAGGACCGCTCTCTAGTTGGTGATAGGATGGTGCAGTTACCTGATAACAACTGGGAAGAAACTGTCCCTGAATCTGGAGGTGTGCATTTACATACTCCTATACCTCTTGTCTAGTGGGAGAGGGGAGAAGAGAGTGAGACTGGTCCTTGATTATGCTGTTGGCCTTGCCAAGGCAGCGTGAAGTGCAGATGGAGTCAATGGAAGGGAGGTTGGTTTACGTGATGGTCTGGGCTACGCCACGACTCTCTGCAATCTCTAAATTTAAGGTTGTACCGAAGGACATTGCAGTGTTGCAAGAGGTTCCTTCCATGACCCCGTGACTTTGTTCAGACCACTGTATCACGTCTTGAAGAAGTCTATGGAATACGTGGAGCAAAGTGCTTATGATCAATGGAAGGGAGGTCCAGCAATTGGTGCCCTGTCATCGTTCTACCTGCGCATACCTAGCAAATTATCCTGTAGGTAGTAAAAGTAAGCCGGCTGATGGTTGATAGGCAGAAGAAACCCATGCAGCATGGCTGTGCATCAGTAACGTTGCTGCCTTACTGCGCTAGAGACCCGGGTTCGATCCTGACAGTGGGTGCTGTCTGTATAGAGTTTGCACTTCCCCACTGTGACCGCGTGGGTTGTCTCCTGGTGCTCCAGTTTACTGACACACCCCAAAGATGTACGGGTTTGTAGTTTAATTGGTTTTTGTAAATTATCCCTAGTGTGTAGGTTAGAACTAGTGATCACTGGTTGATGCAGACTCGATGGGCTGAAGGGCCTGTTTCCTCACGCTGTATCTCTAAAGTCTAAAGTAAAGTCTAAGGTCTAATTTTGCTTCTGCCCCCTTTCACAAGGAGAGAGCACAACATTTACACAAAGATTGGATTTATTTAGAAACAGGAAATTCAATTGGTTTGGGTGAGACTGATCTTTTATTTACGGATGAAGGTTGATAGTTTTCTTGTTTGCTCCCAACCGTTCTGATTTTAAAATAATTCAGCTCATGACTATAAACCCAATTTATAGTAGGCATTGACAGGTGGCACAGTTTGCTATCTTCAGTTGGCACAGAAGAAGAGGAGAAAGTCCTTGGCTCCGGCCTGCAGCCATAAAATAGTGTGGGAAACCCCAAACATCTTTGTGCTGAGACGTGGAGCAGCCTGAACAAGAAGGCAAGCTGGAATGGAATGTTAATGGAAGGCACCATCAGTGTGAGTCAAACAGCATTCATATGAATGTCACTTCAGTGAGCAGCCAAAGGCTGAGTGGTAATCTGTACGGCAAGGTTATAACCCACTGCATTCACACTACCCCAGCTCCATCTTGCTGCACATTCCTGCAGCATATTAACCTTCATGTTTCACACAAATACGCTCATGCACACGCTCACACACTCACACACATGTCCCTTACACACCCACACTCACCCACATGCACACTCACATGCATCCTCAAATACACACACACACACACACACATGCCCTCATACACACACATACACACATACATCCTCACACACTTACCCACACACACCCACACACCCTCACAGACTCACCCACACACACCCTCACCCACACACACACACACCCACACACACCCTCACCCCCACACACACACACACACACAACACACACATATGCGCACACATACACACTCACCCAAACACACATGCACACACAAACTCACACACATACACACAATCTCACACTCACAAACATGCAACACACCCACGCACACTCACCCACTCACACAAACTCGCAGACTCACACTCACTCACACATACACACAAACTCACACATACATACAACACATACAACACATGTACACACACACACACACACTCACCCACTCGCCACACTCACCCACACACACACTCACTCATTCTCACATAGACACACACTCACTTATTCACATGCACACACTCACTCACTCACTCACTCACTCACACACAATACATAGAGCTGCAGGCAGGTGGGATTTATAACGCTTTGCCCAGTCTATTGTGTGCACAGGGGGCAGCTATTTTGTGAGTAAGTGAATCACACAATTTGTAACAATATGAGGGGATACATTTATTAGACATCCAAAACTGTCACATTATTTGTGATAGACACAAAATGCTGGAGTAACTCTGTGGGACAGGCAACATCTCTGGAGAAAAGGAATGAGTGACGTTTCAGGTCGAGACCCTTCTTATTTGTGATGCCTGATTAAACCACAACCACTCTGGGGAATTTAGGCAAACAGCCACATTAGTGTGGCTTGCTAATTATAACGAGTCCAGTGTTCAGACAGCACTGATCACGCTGTAAATTCACTGGAAGGTTCCAGAAGAGGCCAACATTACAAGTGATAAGTACCAGTTAAAACTTAAAACTCATCCGCAAATTAGTCCATAATTCTCATGGGGCAGATGGTTTGTGGCTGGGTAGTGTGTGCCATTGTAAGTTCTACATCTGAAACTCACCTGTACACAAATAAAGAATGGCGCAATCAAAATATAGAAACAAGAACCTTAATGGCCCTGTCTCACGGTGCGAGTCCACCCACGAGCGATCCCGAGTTTAAAACAAATCAAACTCGTGGTAATCACGTAGAATTAACGTAGTGGGAACGTCGGAACTCGTAACGCTAACGGCAGGTACTCGGGAAACTTGTTAACTCGTGAAAATCTTTCAACATGATGAAAGATTTCCACGAGTCAAATTTACTCTTGAAGTAAACATTTTAAACTTTTAAACTCGTTGTAAGAACGTAATTAGCCCGTGAGTTTACCGTAGTGACTCGTGAGTCAACCGTGGGCACTCCTTAACTCAGCGGGACAGGCAGCATCTCTGGAGAGAAGGAATGGGTGACGGGATGACGTTTACAAAATTCTGCTGCATCTTTGTGTTACTCCAGCACTGTGTGTTCACTTTTTGTCAACCTGCATCTGCCCTTTCTTGTGTATGACATTATTTGTATCCGTGGCAGTTGATTGTCGCTCCCTTCAGTTTCCCAGGGGGTCGGGATGGGGGGAGGGGGGGGGGGGGGGGGGGGGGGGGGGAGATGCTGCCACAAGCAAGACACAAAATACTGGAGTAACTCAGTGGGTTAGGCAGTATTACTGTAGAACATGGATAAGTGAGGTTTAGGGTCGAGATCCTTCTTCAGGCTATAAAAAAATATTTTATCTGTACAGATTCCTCTCCAGAACACAGTTCTGGCAACACAGTGACGCATAGCTGGTAGAGCCGCTGCCTCACAGCATCAGGGACCCAGGTTCAATCATGACCACGGGGGCTGTTTGTGTGGAGTTTGCACGTTCTCCCTGTGACCGTGTGGGTATCCTCCGGGTGCTCTGGCTTCCTCCCACATCCAAAAGACGTGCAGGTGTGTCGGTTAATTGGGCTTGGTAAAATGTCCCCTAAAATGTGGGGAAAAGATGAGAACGTGCCTTCTTGTCTTTTGCCAGTGAAGGCAATGGGTCATAAAATCACAACCTGACACTTCTCACCAGCTGGGTCAGTTTATACCACCCCCCCCCCCCCCCACCCCACGGCTGATAATTTAGATGCATATGATGCATGGCCCATAACTGTAGATCTCATAACAGCAATCACTGTTATTGTTTTTGAAAGCTGACAAATATCATGGAAATGTGTTATTTTAAAGACAACTGGGCTTGTTGAAAGTGAGCCAGAGGCAAATCACATACAGCCTACAGAACTCAAATCAGAAAATCCATTTCATGCTCACTGGGGAATCTGCAAAACTCATTCTAACCTTTGTTCCCTGGTGCTTATACAGTTTGTGAATTCCAATGTTCCAGGGCATACAGCCCGGGACAAATTAGCCAACCCTTAATTCCCACAATCACTGACTTTTAATTCCACAAATGTCAGGCATCTGGAATGCTAAGGGATTCAGGTCCAGTCGGGAGAGTCGTACAGCACGGAAATAGCCCCTTCGGCACAACTTGCCCATGTCAACCAAGATGCCCCTTCTACACTAGTTCCACCTGCCTGGGTCTGGGCCATATCCCACTAAACCTTTCCTGTCCATGTCCCTGTCCATAGGTCTTTTAAATATTGTTATAGTACCTGCCTCAACTATCTTGTCCAGAGAACTCAGGGCAGCACAGTGGTGCAGCAGTAGAGTTGTTGCCTTACAGCGCCAGGGACCCGGGTTCGATCCTGACTATGGGTTGCTGTCTGAACGGAGTTTGTATGTACTCCCCGTGACCGCGTGGATTTTCTTCGGGTGTTCTGGTTTTCACCCACACTCCAAAGACGTACAGGTTTGTAGGTTAATTGGTTTCAGTAAAGATTGTAAATTGATCCGAGTGTGTAGGATAGTGCTGATGTACGGGGATCTGTTTCCGAGCTGTATCTCTAAACTAAACTAAACTAAACTAAACTGCCAGTCTGGTGAAGAAAGGATGCTACCTACTGTATGTTAAAGTGCCCGCACACACACATACACATGCACACGTATACGCACACACAATCCATGTGCGACACACATACCCACACACACCCACACACACACTCACACATGCCACATACACGCCCACACAAACACTTGCGACACACACACCCACACCCACACACACGCACACGTGACACACACATTTGCACACACACATAAACACGCACACAAAAACACACACAAACACATGCACACTTACATGCACAAACCATGTGCGACACACACACCCATATACACACCACACACACACGACCACACATGCCACATGCACACACACACACACCATGTGCGACACACACACATGCGCGACACACACACACACACACACACACACACACACACACACACACACACACACACACACACACACACACACACACACACACACACACACACACAAGCCACACAAGTGACACACACACATTTGCACACACACACACACACATAAAGACACACAGATACACATGCGCATATACACACTCGCACACACCTATTTCCTTGGTGAATGAGAAGTCATGGAGAGAGGGAGTCCCTGGGAAAGAGTTACTTAAAGCAGGATTCTGCTGGAACAATGATGCGGTATCGGGAGCCAATAGTTATCCCCTCAGAACAAATCATATTATTAACACTCTCCATATTTGAGTCACTTGCTGATATTTTTCCCTTTCATCATCTCTTTTTCCTCTTTGCATTAAACATTTCAGACTGTAAAAAAGCCCCATAGTTTTGAAGGGAATTAAATGTGGCACCATCTCAATCTCTGTGAAATTGAATCTCCTTGGATCTACAAATATCTTCCATCCAAATAATGGTTCATTAAGCAAAAGCTGGTCTGCTGAACAAAGACACTGCTTAATGTGACTCAGAGCTATAAAACCCGAGAGTAAATCCTTGATCTGCTCTACGGGCCAATGGAAATATTGTGCTTCTTCTGTAACGATCCTTAACTCCATCCAGTTTCTTATGTAGACTACTTAAGAACATGCTGGGGTGAGATGTAAGGACCAGGGGAACCCTTTCCTCCTTCCATTTGGGAGTATTGGGAGCGAGAGCAGAACACACACGGGGAGGTGCGGGTGAGGGCTCTATCTGCAACAGCAGGGGGGAAACGACGTTTACTGAAGAAAGGGGACATCTCAGATGTCCTAGAATGGAAAGCCTCATATTGGGAGCAGATACAGCGGACACATTGAGAGTAAAAGTAGTGTTTGCAAGAGACAAGGTGGGAAGAGGTGTAGTCAAGGTGGCTCTGGGTGTTTGGCTTTTGAAGGATATATTTGGCAGTGAGTCATTGCAACACAGATTCATTGGATTGTTCCCTGGCAAGTGGGGATTTGTCTTATCAATGTAATTGAGTGAATTTAGCCAAGACTCATTGCAGTGCAGAAGAATTAGGTGATTTCAATAATCATTGGATAAATTGGAATGAAAACCTGGCACACCAAATATAGTTTAGTTTTAGTTTTAGAGATACAGTTCGGAAACAGGCCACTCGGCCCATCGAGTCCATGCCGACCAGCAATCACCCCGTGCACTAGCTCTATCCAACACACGAGGGACAATTTATAATTTTTACCGAAGCCAATTAACCCACAAACCTGTGCATCTTTGGAGTGTGGGAGGAAACCGGCGCACCTGATGGAAAGCCCATAGTGGCCACGGGGGGAACATACAAACTCCGTACAGACAGCACACGCGGTCAGGATCGAACCTGGGTATCTAGCGCTGTAAGCCAGCAACTCTACCGCTGTGCCACTGTGCCACCCCAACAATGTGAACAATGGAATGATTTTAAAGTGAAGATCATTCAGCCGTGGTCTAGATGGAGGTATTGCCGCCTCCATAAAATCCTCCAAATCTACTGGCTGCATAAATAAGCCAATATCAGGGTCTTTCCAAGGTTGACATACTGAGCTTTGAGGCTCAATGTAGGAATAGGAATGGTTCAATGGTACTTCATTGTTAAGTGTACCTAGGTACAGTGACATTCCTTTTTTGCATGCAGTTCAGTAAAATCTCTTGCTATACATGGTCACAATCATACTTAAGTACAAGCATGTAAGAACAGTAGATTACACTGAGGCAGTATACGAGAGTCGCCATGTTCCTGGTGTAATCATGTATCCTTTAAGTTTCAAACTTGTTAAAAATATAGAGACTTAACTTGGCCGTAAAGGCCCGTTGTCCGGGTGGCAACAATGGTTTGGAGTCGCAGGGGTCAGCCTGGCCAGGCGATGTTGTCGATGTCCTCTATCGCTGCTCCGCCGTTCCGTGCCGCTGCAGGCCGCGTCCCCGTGGATCTGCATTCTCGGCCTCATGAGGCTGTGTCTTCACTATTCCAACATTTTGTAACATAATGGAATCATTGTCTATTGATAATGCAAAGACCTTGCGAATTTCATTTATATATGGCTTTGGCGTACACTACTTAAAACTTTTTTTTTCCTTTATGGTATAATCAGTGAAGTGATGTTGCATTTGCAATGTGAATCAGATGATGGAAAATTATTAATGACGTCCTGATAAAATATCATGAATACGTTTGAGGGAAACGTGTGACATAAGAAGTAATTCCCGGTCTAAATTGACCAGGAAACTTTTAATTCCTTCTTAGATCAACGACTTGGAGCTTGATGGTTGAGAAGGAAAAATAGATCAATGGTGGTACACACTCGATGGGCCAAATGGCCTAATTCTGCTCCTAAGTCTTTTGATCTTATGGCTTGATTGTACCATCATGATTGCCATTTACAAGTTAACTCATACCTAAAGTGTTGATGCTTTGTCATAGGACAAACTGAGGCACAGTGACACAGGGTGGAGTTGCTGTCTTACAACACCACAGACGCTGGTTTGATCCTGACTACAGGTGCTGTCTGTACGCAGTTTGTATGTTCTCCCTGTGAGTGTGTGGGTTTTCTCCAGGTGTTCCAGTTTCCTCCAACACTCCAAAGACATACAGGTTTGTAGGTTAATTAGCTTTGGTAAAATTGTAAATTGTCCCTAGTGTGTAGGATAGTGCTCATGGGGTAATCGCTGGTCGGCGCGGATTCGGTGGGCAGAAGGGGCTGTTTCCTTGCAGTATCTCTAAAGTCTAAAGTCTCAAGTAAAGTAAACCTAGTTCCCTGTCCAACCCACTGACTGGGATTTTGAGGAACAACAGTGGAAGGGTAGTTGTTCTTCTCAGATCCTCACAAAAAGTAAAGAAACGTATTGATAAATGTCGGCAACGCATCATAAACTGACATCAATAACTGGTAGAAACAAGTAACTGCAGATGCTGGTTTACGAAGGAAAGACACAAAATGCTGGAGTAACTCAGCAGGCCAGGCAGCATCTCTGGAAAACATGGATAGGTGACGTATCGGGTCGAGCCTCTTCTTAAGACTCGGGTGCCAACATGAAACATCACCTATCCATGTGATCCAGGGATGCTGCCTGACCCGCTGAGTTACTCCAGCACTTTGTATCTTTCCTCCAATAACTGGTGCCTGGATGGTTCTAAGTACAGAAAATCCCAGCCAAGCAAAACAATTCACGACTATAATTGATCTCAATGGCTGTGAGGAAATTAGTGGAGCAGAGAATTCTGTCTTTGCTATTAAGGCCAAGGGTTTGTAACCCTGCACCATGATGTTTACTAACAGTGGTGTTGGCTCCAATGGAAATTTGGCCGAACTTCAGACAGACTGCTAGATGTTGTGACCTCGATTATCAATCATAGATTAGCCTCATTGTATTACCATTTAAACACGGTGCATACAAAAACAAAGAAAACAGGTTCTGCTGGAAAATAATTTTTCTTCTTGTAGTTTCCTCTCCTGATTCTTTCATTATATAGGATGGCACGGTGGCTGCCTTACAGCGACAGAGACCCAGGTCCGATCCTGACTATGGGTGCTGTCTGTACGGAGTTTGCACGTTCTTCCTGTGACCACGAGGGCTTTCTCTGGGTGCTCCAGCTTTCTCTCACACTCCAAAGACATGCAGCTTTGTAGGTTAATTGACTTTGGTATATTGTAAAATTGTCCCTCGTGTGTAGGATAGTGTTGGTGTATGGGGATCACTGGTCAGGGCGGACTTGGTGGGCCGAGAGCCTGTTTCCGCGCAGTATCTCTAAAGTAGACTAAACTAAACATTTTGTCCTGCCCCTCCTCTCTTCCAGCTTTCGTTCCCCCCCTCCCCCACCATCAGTCTGAAGAAGGGTCCTGACTCAAAACATCACCTATCCATGTTCTCCAGAGATGTTGCCTGATCCGACGATTCTTCATCACTCTGTGTCCTTTCTTGTAAACCAGCAAACCGGAATTTTTCCATACATTGTAAAATTATTCTAGAGTTTTCACTTCCATCCAAAGCAAATTTTTAGAGACTTTAGACTTTAAAACATACAGTGTGGAAACAGGCCCTTTGGCCCACCAAGTCCATGCTGACCAGCGATTGCACATACACTAGCACTAGTATCTACACACTCAGGACAATTTACAGTTTTACAGAAGCCAATTACCTACAGACCTATACGTCTTTGTAATGTGGGACGAAACCTACATGGTCACAGGGAGAACGTGCAAACTCCATACAGATAGACCCGTAGTCAGGATCAAACCCAGGTCTCCAGCGCTGGAAGGCAGCAACGCTACCGCTGCACCACTGTGCCACTCTTCTTCAATTTCTTGCAACTATTAATATATTTAGTGTAGAAACTATTTAGTGCCTGTGCTCTCCTAGTTGGCATCTGTCAAGGTTTCACTGTAATTTCAATTCACATTTAAGATGTACTGTGATTAAATATTAGGATTATTTGCTGTAATCCTCAGATCTCCTTTTACTTCATCCATCAACACCTTTTATTGAAGCACCATGTCTTAAGCTTGGAGTGGTGTACATTTACTAATTCAAAGTTATTGGAAATAAGAAGAGATATGACACCAGGTTTTCTGTTGCAAGATGCTTCCAAGCAAGGGAGCAAACCAGGAATGAGAATGAATGTTTGTCAGTGATTTCAGATAATGAATTATCTTTCCAATCTTTTAACAGAACCGCTATTAATTATCATTCTCACTGAAGGGAGTTTAATGACTTGTTTTCCACTTGCATTTCAATTTCCAGGAACATCCGCACATTTCCATTTACCAAACTACTTTTGTTCATCAGAAGTCATAGAGGGTAGGTTCAAGAGATAGTTTCTCCCAGGGGAGCAAAAGGACAGTATAGTGACTCAGCTGGTAGAACAGCTGCCTCAGTGCCTGAGACCCAGGTTCGATCCTGACCTTAGCTGTTGGCTTTGTGGAATTTGCAGTTTTCCCTGTGACCACGTGAGCTTCCTCCGGGTGCTCCAGTTTCCTCCCCACATCCCAAAGATGTGCACAAAGACACATTGATGGAAGGGACCTGACCCGAAACGTCAGCTCTCTGCATTCCCCAAGGATGCTGCCTGACCTTTGCGTCTTTTTTTGTAAACCTGCATCTGCAGTTCCTTGTTTCTATGAGTTTGTAGGTTAATTGGCCTCTACTACATAGGAAGTAGATGAGAGAGTAGGATAACAAAGAAACCGGGGCACCCATAGGAAACCCATGTGGTCACAGGGAAAATGTGCAGTCTCCGTACAGACAGCACCCGAGGTCAGGATCGAACACGAGTATCTGGCGCTGTGAGGCAGCAGGTCTACCAGCTGTGCCACGGTGTTCAAAGCCAACATAAAAATATGACAGCCCCCCAAACGTTTGAAAGAGAAATGAACTTCAGATTGTGAACAGACCAGATATCCCACCATTGACTCCGTCTACACTTCGCTCTGCCTTGAAAAAGCAGCCAACACAATCAAAGACTTGTCCAACTCCGGTCATTCCTTCTTCTCCCCGCTCCAGTCAGGCAGAAGGTACAGAAGCTTGAAAGCACGCACCGCCAGATTCACGAACAGCTTCTTCCCCTCTGTTATCAGGCTTCAGAACGGTCCTTCCATAAGCTAGGGTACTGTCCGATTCACCTCTACCCCATTATAGACAGTGGACTTTGTCTGTGGAACTGATGCGCTACAATGCTGAGAACTATATTCTGCACTCTGTATATTCCCCTTTGCTCTATCTATTGTACTTGAATGCGACGATTGTATTTATGATAAGATATTTTTGACTTATTTTAATGGCATGCAAAACAAAGATATTCACTGTACCTTGCAACACGTGACAATTATAAACCTAAACCTTTTTAGTGTAAGTTCAAGACCTCTCATTGGAATTGGACATTAAGGTTACTGGGAATAACAGGACAGGTATTTGTGGCCATTTTGAAGAAACTTTGTGATTTACATTGTGACAGTCTTATATCTCTACATAGCTTTTACTTGAAATATATTTATTTCTTTACACCTATAAAATTTGACATCAAGATTTTAGTGTTGAAAGTCAACATAGAAATATGACTCAGCAGCCAAGGCTTTCACTGAAAATTTTCAAAAGAGAAATGAACCTCAAAATGTAAACATTGTTTCTAAAATTTACTGTCCTTAAAAATACAAGTTATCTTTATAATCGTTACAGCTCATTGGCCCTGATTGTAGATTTGAATATTTCGTGACATAATGAAACGTATTCTCTGAGTCATCATGAGTAATGCGTGGAAAATTAGTTCGAATTTAAAAACAAAAGTCATGTATTTAGTAATTCTGCGCAATTCACAATTTAGATTGTAAGGATGACAAGGCAAGTTTATATTCGTTCTGTTTAATCTTGAGCCGAATCCCCATCTACGTGAAAACTCTCACTAATTTTCACGGCAGAGAGGCGCAGCGGTAGTGTTGCTGCCTTACAGTGCCAGAGACCCGGGTTCGATCCTGACTACAGGTGCTGTCTGTACAGAGTTTATACATTCTCCCCGTGACCTGCACGGGTTTTCTCCGGGAGCTCCGGTTTCCTCCCACACGACAAAGACGTACAGGTTTGTAGGTTAATTGGCTTCTGTAAATTGAAAAATTGTCCCTAGTGTGCAGGATAGTGCTAGTGTACGGTGATCGCTGGTCTGCATGGACTTGTTGGTCTGAAGGCTACAGTTTACATGCAGTATCTCTAAAGTAGACTAAACTAAATAAACTAATTGACTTAAAGAGTGACACAAAATTCTGGAGTAACTCAACAGGACAGGCAGCATCTCTGGAGAGAAGGAATGGGTGATGTTTTGTACCGAGACCCTTCTTCAGACCCTAAAGACCAGGTCAGATATGACCCAACAAACAAACCATAAAAACAAACTTGCATTTCAGTAAAATAAGTCTCCTGCTGTTATTAAGTAATAGATCTTCAATCTTAGTATTGGAGACAGTTACAATGAGTCATAATTAACCTGTCTTGAAAGAAAGTAGGTAAATGTAATTGACAGGAATATAAGTAATTACATTTCCAATCATTTGCCTCAAAATTTGTATTTATTATTTCCTCTTGATGGTCATATGACAATATTATTAAGCAATAATATTGTAATTCATTGTAGATGATCCTCTTTGATCCATATTAATTTGAATGAGGTTACTCCCTTTCCCATTGCCTAAATCAAAGGTTTGTGTAGCAAAGAAATAGGCGGCACAGTGGCGCAGCGGGTCGAGCCACTGCATCACGGTGCCAGGGACCTGGGTTCGATCCTGACCTCGGGCGCTGTCTGCGTGGAGTTTGCACGTTCTCCCTCCGGGTTTCCTCTGGGTGCTCTGGTTTCCTCCCTCATCCCAAAGATGTGCAGGTTTGTAGGATAATTGACCTCCGTGAATTGCACCTGTTGTGAAGGGAGAGGATGAAAAAGGTGGATAAAATAGAACTAGTGTGAATTGATGGTAGACGTGGACTCGGTGGGCCAAAGGACCTGTTTCTATGCTGTATCTTTAAGCTGAACTAAACTAAATAAGTTAATACTTAATAAATTAATAACAAGTTAAAAAGTCTGAAGAAGGGTCACTACCTGAAACGTAACATGCATTTTCTCCAAGATACTGCCTGAGTTACTCCAGCAGTGTGTGTGTGTCTCTTTTTAAATAAGTGAATCATTGGCCTGTTCTTAGAGACCACTAATGACTACTGGTATCATCCATCAAAAGGCACAAACAAAGACCTCGACTCATTTATTTCCCAAACTGTCTTCTATAGTTGAAGCGTATACTAGTTCTGTTGGTGCATTCCTGCTCAAAATGCTTTAAAAACTTGAATAAAGCCTAACTCCAACCAACGCACCCGTTGCATCCAATTTATTTATCTGTACAATAATTTCACCTTGATCTTTATAGATCCGTTGCGTGTTTTATTCTAGTTGCATTATATAATAGAACAATAATGAGTGCATTTTGTCATTCGCAATAGATGACCTTCATGGATCTCATATTCTTGTGGCATTTTGTCATTTGAGTTGTGAGATTAAATAACTGATTATCCATTGTAATAGCTGCAAATGTATATAGTGATAAGAAAGAAACTCTCAGTAATCTGGATGTTAGGAGGATAGTTAATTAACACTTCTGCAAATGTTCAGAAAGTCTTGGTTTTCTTTCAATCTTTCTGATTCCTCCGATGTTTATAAGATAGCTCACAGTGTCAAATACTCAGTGCTACCAATCAATCCTGAATGTTGACCTTTTCCAAATCATTTAACCGGTCTTTCCTGGGTTTGCCGGCTTGCATTACACAAGGAGATGGGAGAGGCTGGGACATTTTTCTCTGGAGCATAGGAGGTGACCTTATTGAGGTGAACAAGATAATGAGGAGTGTTCAAGAAGGAACTGCAGATGCTGGAAAATCGAAGGTAGACAAAAGTGCTGGAGAAACTCAGCGGGTGAGGCAGCATCTATGGAGCGAAGGAAATAGGCAAAGTTTCAGTCCAAACCCTTCTTCAGACCTTCAGACTTCGGATCACGAGGAGCATGGATGATGTGAATGCTCAGACTTTTCCCCTAGAATAGTGAATTCTAAATTTAAAGGTCGCAGGGTTATGGTAAGAGGGGAGAGATTTAAGAGGGATTTCAGGGACAACATTTCCATTCAGAGGATCGTCTATAGGTGGAATGAGCTGGCAGAGGAAGTTTTTGAAGCACAATACAATTGCAAATTTTAAAGGACATTTGGACAGACATATGGATGGGAAGGGTTTAAAGGGATATATTGGCCCAATGCAGGCGGCTGGGAGTAGCCCTATATGCCAACTTGGTGGACAAGGACAAGGTGGATGAAGGGCCTGTTCCTTTGCTGTATAAGTCTATAACTATGACTCTGCAACCCAAGGAAGATATCTTGCCAGAGGGGAGGGGTGGCAATGGGTGGAAAGAAACAGTGGGAGAAGAAAACAAGTGCCAAACTTTTCCCCTGTCGATGCAGATTAATTGCAATGCCTCTCCTTCTGTTCCTTTCCCAACCATTCCTTAAGGCAAATTTCCGAGTCCTAAAATCTTTCAGAGCTTGGGATCTAAATATTCCTATGAAAGTTTTTGGAAATGTTTTCTACCTGTAAACTTCTGTAAAAAGAAGTTGCAACTGATGTATATCAGGAATGCAGAGCATCACACCAATCGAGGTTGCATAGTGGCGCAGCAGTAGAGTTGCTGCCTTAGTCCCAGCCTCAACTACCTCCTCTGGCAGCTTGATCCATGCACTCACCACCCTTTGTGTGAAAAAGTTACCCCTCAGATTCCTATTAAATCTTTTCCCCTTCACCTTGAACCCAAGTCCTCTGGTCCTCGATTCCCCTACTCTGGGCAAGAGACCCGGGTTCAAACCTGACAATGGGTACGACCCATGACTGCATGTGTTTTCTCCGGGTGCTCCGGTTTCCTCCCACACTCCAAAGACATACAGGTTTGTAGGTTAATTGGCTTCAGTAAAAATTGTAAATAGTCCCTCGTGTGTAGGATAGTGTTAGTGTACAGGGAACGCTGGTCAGTGCGGACTCGGTGGGCCAAAGGGCCCGTTTCCGTGCTGTATCTCTAAACTAAATTAAACTAAACTTAACAGATCTGTGGAGGGAATTGGACAGTTGAAGTTTCGGGTCTGGATCTTTCATCTGGATCTATTAACTGAATTCACTGGCAAAGAAATTTGGAGCTTAAAGTTAGCTTTTTTTGTGTGAAATATTCTGATGCAAGCATCTTGAATTGTAGCAAACCTTTTGTCATAACTCCAGTGTTCTTTCCCTTGTTGAAACTGTGGAATCAACCCCATTAGGTAGACCGAAGATAGACACAAAAATCTGGAGTAACTCAGCAGGGCAAGCAGCTCTGGAAAGAAGGAATGGGTGACGTTTCGGGTCAAGACCCTTCTTCAGATGGGTTAGGGATAAGGGAAATGAGAGCTATAGATGGTGTTGTGGAGAGATGAAGAACAATGAATGAAAGATATGCAAAATGTAACGATGATAAAGGAATGCCATTGTTAGCTGTTTGTTCGGTGAAAATGAGAAGCTAGTGCGAATTGGGTCGGGGAGGGATAGAGAGAGAGGGAATGCCAGGGCTACCTTATATGAGAGAAAACAATACTCATACCACTGGGCTGCAAGCAAAATAGGTTAGCACAAGGAACAGCAGATGCTGGAATCTTGAGCAAAGCACAAAGTGTTGGAGAAACACAGAGGGTCAGGCAGAATCTGGGGAGGGAATAGACAGACAACATTTCGGGTCGGGAACTTCCTTCAGACTTTCCAGAGTTGATTGATAGTCGGCATGGACTCCGTGGGCCAAAGGGGCTGTTTCAAGTTGCATCTTACTTTAGTTCAATCCATAAATCCATCATTCAATCAATCAACCCATCAACCGACTGACTGACCTACCTGCCTCCCTCCCACCCTACCTCCCTACATACCTACCTCCCTACCACCCTACATACCTACATACCTGATCTTACCTACATTATTTACCATACTTACTTAATTACTTACCTACTTACTTACTTACTTACTTACTTACTTACTTACTTAGCCTTTGGTTACATGACAGAAATCTTACATCAATGTCGAGGTCCAAGTGACTAAATTGGGGTCTTAGTGGTTTGGTGAAAGTGAAAAAGCTTTATCAAAAGTAACAGTGCATTACAAACAGTTGCTTTTATATTTGAATAATAACCCACAAGAATAAACAAGTCCCTTGAAGTAGAATTGGGGTCCGTTGCAGGTCTGGGTGAGTGAGGCCCGAAGTTTCGGGAGAATAAACAAGTAGCGGCTTTCTGAAAAGCTGCAATGTTACCTCTCTAATTGTGTGGCTGATTTCCGTACTTAATTTGTTGAATGCTGTGATATTTGTTGGTGTCAGTGCTGTGGGCAGTACACGTGACAATAAACTAAACTAAACTAAACAGTGATGTAGTGCAAAAGAGAAAATAAACAGAGTTCAGAATATAATGGTACACCCACAGAGAAAGTGCAGATGAAAGAAAAAGTGCAGGTGTTCATCCTGGTTGAGTAGGAGGAGTTGAATAGTTTCAAATCCTCCCCGGACTCAGTAGATAAAATTCTCATTGATTAATCACTTAAGCAAAATAAATGTTATCTCTTTCCTGAGGACACCACTTTAGATAATATAAATAGTTACAGCTAGGTTATATCAGAAATAAAATGACCTAAGATGGACTTCGTTCATGATAAGTAAGTGGCCTTTCTGCTTCTCAATATCCATTTTCAATAATAATAGCATTTATTTATTTTTAAGGACATGAAATCAATGGAGCTCTCGACACTTCCAACATTGACACGAGTATTCTGGAGGAGTACATCAGCAAAGAAGACTCTTCTGAAATGTAAGTCCAGCCAGTGGCCTAATGGCATGATGTGTATGGGTCAATATCACATTGGGCAGTGCCTTTACTAGCTAAACATCATAGTTATGATGCATCTGTAGAAGGGCTTGTTTCTATGCTGTATCGATCGATCAATCAATCAATTAATCAAATCAATTAATTTGGCTCTTGCCATGGTTTTGTAACTGATATAGTAGCCTTAAGCATGTGGCCTTAACATTGCTACAATTCAACATTTAAAATAATCCAGAGCCATTTTACCAAACACAAGAATGCCACAGTGTCGGACCTGTTAGAATTGTTACCTCACAGCGCCAGAGACCTGGGTTTGATCCTGACCTCGAGTGCTGTCTGTGTGGAGCTTGCATGGGTGCTCCGGTTTCCTCCCACATCCCAAAGACCTGCAGGTTTGATGGAGATTCCTAAACTTCTCACCTTGGTAAATATACTGACAAACAACTCGGATATGCACACCAAATGGTCCAAATTAAATTCTCCTCTACATTCTCGTTCTAGATATAAAATTGGGAAAGGCATAGAAAGGCTAGATAGTCAGAACCTTTTTCCCAGGGTGGAAATATCCAGCACCATAAAGTGAGAGGGGGAAAGTTTAATGGAGATGTATGGGGCAAGTTTTTGACACAGACTGGTGAGGGCCTGGAACGCACTGCCAGGGATGGTGGTGCAGATACGATAATGGTGTTTAAGAGGCTTTTAGATTGGCACATGGAAGTGAAGGGAATAGAGGTGATACGGGTCATGAAAGGCAGATGAGATCAGTTTAACTTGGCAAAATTATCGACACAAACATTGTGGGCTGAATGGCCCGTTTCTGTGCTGTGCTGTTCTATGTTCTATATTCAGTTGATCTCAGCCAAGACTTGAAATCCTAATGGGACTTGGTAACTAGCCAGTGGGTTAAAGAGAGAGAAGATGAGATGTTAATCACCAGCAAGTATTATGTCAGTTCTGGGTGAGGATGGTTCAGGCATGGTTTGTGGTTAAAAAATCATTCTTAAGACTGAATGATCTGCAGGACTCATGCAATCATGACCTGGACAACACCTTCAAACCTTTAGAGTGGACCACAGGAGAAGATGTGTTAATTCCACCCTCCCAATGACATTTAGAATAAAACACCACCTTGCAATTCCACACGCTTCAAATAAATATTTCATCCCTGGCAGTGTTTGAAATGACAGAACATCACCGTAGAGACAAATATTAATGAACATTGATATTTTAATTTTTAAAAAGACACAAAGTGCTGGAGTAATTCAGTGGGTTAAGGCAGCATCTCTGGAGAACATGGATACGTGACGTTATGGGTCGGGACCCTTTTTCAGACTGAAGCAAGGAATGGCAGATGCTGGTGAGTTACCGCCTTAACCCGCTGAGTTACTCCAGCACCTTGTGTCTTTTTTTTTGTTAAACTAGCACTTGCAGTTCCTTGTTTATACATTGGTATTCTAATGAGACATTGGGTGCTCAATCTGCTAGAAGATAAATACTTCATCCACCGTGCATCTGAAATGTTGGTCATGTTTTTTTTAAGAAGGACTACTTTCCCTGTCCTGTGCAATATCACAGTTCCCTTAATTGCCATTGAACCTCTCTCCTCCACTTCCTTGCCAGGGATTTTAATGAGTTAGGAGTTGTGGTATCAATATATTGAAAGTGTTTTTACAAATAATGACCTTGTAGAGGTTTTACAGCTTTCCCTCCCTTGGCCTGAGTTCCATTTTCTGATGCCCATTAACATGAGCTATCGGAAGCTGTTCTCATCAGACAGTACTCCAGTCATTTCTCATCCTCTCTGTAGAATGAGGTATTCTAACTGAATACACATGATGAGATGTTCTGCGATTGCCTTGTTTGGTTTGATTTCCCCTTTTTAAGCAACTCATATTTCAAAGCTTTGGAGTGTGGGTAGTTCATGTTCATATGTTTTAGGAGCAGAATTAGGTCATTTGGTCCATCAAGTCTACTCTGCCATTCAATCATGGCTGATCTATCTTTCCCTCTCAGCATCATCCTCCTGCCTTCGCCTCAAAACCCCTGACACTGATACCAATCAAGAATCTGTTAATTTCAGCCTTAAGAGTATCCATTGATGGCCTCCATAGCCTTCTGTTGTAATGAATTCCACAGATTCACCACCCTCTGACTAAAGATATTTCTCCTTGTATTCTTCTATAGTTACGTCCTTTTATTCTGAGGCTATGGCCTCTGGTCCTAGACTCTTGCACTACTGGAAATATCCTCTCCACATCCACTCTATCCAGTCCTTTCACTATTCAGTAAGTTTCAGTGAGATCCCCCCTCTAATCCTTCTAAACTCCAGTGACTATAGGTCCAGTGCCATCAAATGCTCATCATATGTTAACCCAATCATTCCTGGGATCATTCTCGTAAACCTTCTCTGGACCCTCTCCAACACCTGCACATCCTTTCTCAAATATGGGGCACAAAACTACTCACACTATATACAATGGGAATATATGCTCTGGTGCTTACTAAAACTCTCGTTTGTTTGCGTGCGTGCATGTACGTGATATTCCAAAACCCCGCATAAACGGTACACGACAGCACTAAAGTTTTTGGCCCATCTTACTCATCATTGTCCTGGGATGTAAAAGAAACAAATTTCATTCAGATTGATGTTATATTTTACAAGTTATTGATATTTAAAACTTAAAATAACTTAAAACAGTGCCTCCACTTGCTGGCCGCACCTACGCAGTTGGGGGAGGCCCATCAGCCCTGCGCGTACGCAGTGGGCCCGGTATCCACACTGTGTGTCTGGGGGCGGGGAGAGGCCCCGCCAAGGACCCGGGACCAGGGTGCTGGGGCTGGTGGTGGCGGCACAGCTGCTCCGGGCCCACGTGGTGGGGTACAGGAATGGGGAGAGGCTGTGCCGAGGATCCGGGGTCAGGGCGCTGAGGCTGGGATTGGGTCTGGGCTTGCAGTGTCGGAAATCTGGCTTCAATCCTGACTACGGATGCTGTCTGTACGGAGTTTATACGTTCTCCCTGTGACCGCATGGGTTTCCTCCCACACTCCAAAGGCGTACAGGTTTCTAGGTTAATTGGCTTGGTATGAATGTAAATTGTCCCAAGTGTGTGTAAAATTGTGTTAATATGAGGGGATTGCTGGTCGGTGCAGATTCGGTGAGCCGAAGGGCTTGTTTCCATGCAGTATCTCTAAACTAAACTAAACTAAACTAAACTCATTGGGTCAGGCAGCATCTCTGGAGAACATGGATGGGTGATGTTTTGGGTTGGGACCTTTCTTCAGACTTTTTTGGTAAACTAGCATCTGCAGTTCCTCGTGTCAACACAAAAACAAAATCTCATTCTAGCTGACTGTCACTTTCATTTTTCATCTTACTTGCATTCTGGTCCTGAACCACTAAACTGTTGCAATGAAGCTGAAGAACAGTACCTCAGATTATGATTAGGTAGGCACTTCTGGAGATGACGTGAACTTCAACTATTTCAGATTGTAACCACTGCCTCATTCTTTTCAAAGAGTTGTAGAACATAGAACATGGAACAGTACAGCACAGGAACAGCCCTGCGGCCCACAATGTTTGTGCCAACAAGACACCGTTAGACTGATCTCATTTGCCTGCAGATGACCCATATTCCACTTCCACGAGCCTAACCAAAAGCTCCATAACATCACTATCGTATCTGCCTCCACCACCAGACCTGGCAATGTGTTCCAGGCCCCTACCACTCTCTGTGTAAAAAAACTCGCACTGCACATCTCCATTAAACTTACCCCCTCTCACCTTACAGCTGTGCCCTCTAGTGTTGGACATTTCCACCCTGGGAGAAAGGTTCTGACTGTCTACTTTATCGATGGCTCTCATAATTGTATATGTTTCTATCAAATCTCCCCTCAACCTCAGACGTTCCAGAGAAAACAAGTCTACCCATCCTCTCACTGCCGTTGAAACCCTCTAATCCAGGTAGCATTCTGGTAAACCTCCTCTGCAGTCTCTCCAAAGCCTCCACATCTTTCCTGTAGTAGGGCGATCAGAATTGCAGTTGTTAGTAATACTCTTTTTATTTTAGTGTTTCTTTAATTTATTGATTTTTTTTTGTTAATGATGTTATCTATGAGAATCGTATTTACAGACTTGTTATGCTGCTGCAAATAAGAATTTAATTGTTCCATTTTCGGTACATATGACAATTTACCACTCTTGACTCTTGCATTTATATTTCCGCTTGAGCCATGTTTTTTCTTCCTATATTTATTCCATTACGTCTTCTATTGCTTTGCATTATCAGTCAATTAATCGCTAAATCTCTATCACAAACCTGCCCTTGTTTTTCTTCCCCTCCCTACTTACCTAGATCGTAAAATCTCTTACAGCTCCACATTAACTGGCAGAGTTTTCGAGCTCTGTTGAAAGGTCGTTGACCTGAAACTGTTTATCTCTCCACTAATTCTGTCGACATGCGAAAATATCTCCAACACTCACGAGGTATCCCAAAGTATGCCCACACAATCGGCTGCTTCACAACATATAGCCTGTTTGAATTAGTCCAATACTAATTAGTGTAGTTAGTAGCTGAGCCATTAATGCCATAGAAGGAGATGGGGAGATGTCCTCATTACTGGTAATGTGACAATAGGTTACTCCCACCAGATACTGAGCAAGATGTGAACTGAAATCATATCAATCTGCAATCAAGGTTGCTGTGATGTGAAAGAAAGCAGGAAAAGGTTTAATCATTTACCGCATTATTGTACCTGATCGTCATTAGGACTTGCACAACACATTTTCTTAAATTGGTGTTTCACTTCAGTTCAAGGCGGAGGTCAGAAGGGAAAAAAGACAAAGAAAATTTGATAACCCTTCTGCAGGTGTAGCAGTGAGGATGTCTGTATAGAGATGTAGATATCTCACGCCTTGTTTCTTCCAAACCTTCTGGTCATCCTGCTCCCCACTCGCATGTCTTGCCACAAGTCCGACGTATTCTCTTCTTGTGCTCCCCTCTGTCTCTCTCCCAGTTGTGTCTCTGGTACGGTCGGATACTTATTCAATACTTGGTAACTTGGATGTTTCCACTAGTGGGAGAATCTAGACCAGGGGCCATATCCACAGAATAAAAAGACGTACCTTTAGAAATGAGATGAAGAGGAATTTCTTTAGTCAGTGTGTGGTGAATCTGTGGAATTCATTGCCAAATCAATGGTTATTTTTAAGGTGGAAATGAGCAGATTCTTGATTAGAACAGGTGTCAGGGGTTTCGGGTTGAGCCAGGAGAATGGGGTAGAGAGGGAAAGATAGATCAGCCATGATTGAATGGCAGAGTAGACGTGATGGGTCGAGTGGCCTCATTCTGCTCCTATAACTTATGAACTGATGAACCCATGAACTTGTGAGCACCCTTCAAGACAATCAATGACCCATCTATATTTGTCTATCAATGCTCATCTGTACAAATCCAATTTGCTCACATCCTTCTATGCATGGACTATTCAACTGCCTGTCCAAATGGCTCCTGTGATTGAATCTGACCTTACCACCTTCTTTGGTAGCATGTTCAAGACAACTTTGGGTGGCAGACATTCCAGGTGACAGGGATTATGGGGAGTAGGCAGTGAAATGGGGTAGCGAGGGAAAAATAAATCAGCCATGCTCAAAAGGCAGAGCAGACTTGATGGGCCAAATCGCCTTATTCTGCTCCCTATTTCATATGGTGTAATGTCAACAAGTTGGTGTGCAAAACACCTTCCCCTCCTCCCTCTTACCCTAAACCTAATTCTCTTGTTTTTCACACTCCTACCAGATGGAAAAGATTCTGACTAACTTGTGCTGTGCTGTTTGGTGTTCTATGTTCTAATAGTTCCCCCGGTCTCTTTCTCCGCAGCTGTTTTCCAGAGCTCCCAGTCTCCGTGAGTTATTCCAACCCTCACGCATTGGCCAATGGTTCGGTGGGTCATTCCATTCCTGGCGCCATTGTCAACAGCCCTTCCACCAGTGGAGTCAACCATCTCTGTCATGTGACCGTTGGCTCTATTCCCATGGCAACCAGGCATGGAGGTCACATGCCTAACCCTGCATCATGTGGCCCAGGCCTCAATGGCCATCTGAACTGCCCCTGCAGCAATGGGATGACCGTAAAAAGCTATCCCAACAACATTTGTATGAACAGCAACACTACTGCTATCAAAGTGGAACCAAAGCCCTCCTATGCACCTGGGTAAGTGAAAATAAGAAACCATGTCTAGTTTCTCACATCCTCATATAAGACACTATGTAAGAGTGGTGGGTGTATGGAACGAGCTGCCGGAGGAGGTAGTTAATGTTGCTACTATAGCAACATTTCAGAAACATTTGGACAGGTACATAGATAGAACAGGTTCAGAGGGATTGGCCCAAATACAGGCAGGTGGGACTAGTGTAGATGGGACAAATTGGGTCAAATTGGGCAACTTGGGCAAGTTGGGCCAAATGCCTGTTTCCACTGTAAAACTCTATGAATCTAAGTTGGGGAGGTTATGTTACAGTTATACAAGATATTGCTGAGGCCACCTTTTGAGTATTGTGTTCTGTTTTGGTCACCCTGCTATAGAAAGGATGTTGTTAACCTGGAAATATTGAAAGAGAAGATTTACGAGTATGTTGCCAGGCCTTGAGGGGCCTGAGCTATAGGGAGTGGTTGAGCAGGCTAAGACTTTATTCCTTGGAGCGCAGGAGGATGTAGAGTGATCTTATAGAAGTATTTAGGAATGTTGAGAGGAATAGAAAGGGTAAATACAATTTTTTTTAAAAGACTAGGGAAATCAAGAACTAGCAGGCATAGGCATGGAAGTCTATGGTGAGAGGGGAAAGATTTAATAGGAACCTGAGGGGTAACGTTTTTTTACACAAAGGGTGGTGGGTATATGGAACGAGTTGCTGGAGGAGGTAGTTGAGGCAGGTACTATCACAATGTTTAAACAACATTTGGACAGGTACAGTACATGGATAAGATAGGTTTGGAAGGGTGTGGGCCAAATGCAGGCAGGTGGGACTAGTATAGATGGGCATGTAGGTTGGTGTGGGCGAATTGGGCAAAGGGCCTGTTTTCACACTGATATGACTCTATGATTCTATATCAATGTATGATTCAATATATTATTTTGAAAATCCCAGCATTAAATGTTCAGATTTACTAGAAACCCTTCCCTTGTTACCGCACACATAATAAAAAAATTCTGTTGAAAAATGTAAAGGGGGAATATACAATTAATGGCAAGACCCTTAACAGCATTGATGTACAAGGGGATCTTGGGGTCTGACTCCATAACTCCCTGTAAGTGGCAACACAAATAGATAGAGTCATAAAGAGGGCATATGGAAGGTTTAGAGATGCAACACGGAAACAAGCCCTCAGTCCACCAAGTCCACGCCGACCATCGATCACCCGTTCACATTAATACAATGTTATCCTACTTTCTCATCCACTCCGGGCAATTTACAGAGGCCAATTAATGTACAAACCCGCAAGTCTTTGGGATATAGGAGGTGACTGTAGCACATGGAGGAAATGCATGGGTCACAGGGAGTACGTGCAATGTATGCTTGCTTTAATTGGTCGGGCGTTGAGTATCAGAGTCAGGACGGCATGGTGCAGCTTTGTAGGCCTTTGGTTAGGCTGCATTTGGAGTATTGTGAGCCATTCTGATTGCTGCCCCCTTACAGGAAGGATGCGAGGCTTTGGAAAGGGTGCAGAGGAGGTTTATCAGAATGATGTTTGGAATAAGGGGTATTAGCTACGGGGTGACGTTGGACAGACTTGGATTGAGGTGAGATCTGATAGAAGTATACAAAATTATGAGAGGCACAGATAAGATAGGGGGTCAGAACCTTATTTCCCTGGATGGAAGAATCAAATACTAGAAGGCATAGCTTTAAGGTGAGAGTGGCAATGTTTATACTGTTGCACTTTATACTGTTTTACTGTGTTACTGTCTTTTTAATAAATCATGTTTCTCTGGGTATCTAAATTTTTAGTTGATTAAGTTATGACATCGGATGGAAGCTGCAAACCAAATCTTGTTGCACCGATGTGCAATGACAATAAAAGATATTATTATTATTATTAAAGATGAGTGGTGCAGGTTTTTACACAGAGGGTGGTGAGTGCATGGAATGTGCTGCCACGGCTGATGTGGAGATAGATACGATAGTGGCAGGTAAAAGACTTTTGGGTAGGCAGGGGATGGAGAGATATTAATTATGTGCAGGAGATAAGAATTGTTGCCATGTTCAGCACAGACATTGTGGGCCGAAGGGCCTGTTCCTGTCCTGTGCTGTAATGTTCTACTGTATGTTCTATCATGTTACAATTTCTCTTCATAGCCAAAGAGTCTGTGCTGAAAAGACGATTCAATGGTTCTTTTATTGTCATATGTACCAAGATGCAGTGAAATACATATTTTGCAATAGATCAGTGCGATAAAGATCCTTGATTAAGTACCCATGCATAGACATAGCCCACTGAGTCCTAATGCAATAGTCGGTGGATTTTGACGCCATTTTTTCACAGTGTAAGCTGCAGCTGGCCATACGGTCCTGTCACCTCATTCGGGTCGCCAGCGAGCCGACAGACAGCGGCTGTGCTTTGCTGGTAAATCTTGGCAGTTTTGCACAGAGCTGGTTGCGTTTCCTTGTGTAAGCGCCAGGATTCCACATTTATGCACCAGTCCTAAACTAACTGACAGCTGTTTTGCCAGCAGTTCTTCCACAGATCCCCCACCAATGAAATCCTCATGCAGTGCAGCAGCGTGGGAGCTTGGAGCAGCCGAGGTTCCCCAATGCTTATGGCTCAAGCACCTTGGACCTTGTTCAGGGATTACTGTGTCAGCATCTTCTCTTATATTAAAAAATATATATTTTTTTTTAACTGAGTTAATTTGAATGCTTTTAAGTGTCTAAATATTTTATTCCCTAAATCTTTTAATTTTCCAATCCTTTTAATAATTTGATTCATTTCTTAAAATAGTTTTACAATGATTTTACATAGTGAGAGGGATGTGGATCAGGTGCAAGCAGATAGGAGTTCAATGATTTAATGGTACTTTATTGTCATATGTACCTAGGTACAGTGAAATACTTTGTATACAACAGGGTAATATTTACTACAACCCGATAAAATCGTAAGGCAGACCTCACCTGGGCAGTATCCAAGAGTCGCCAAGTTGGTGTTGGCATTGTGTTTAGCAAGGTCATTGTGGGCAGAAGGGCCTGCTTCCGCTCTGTACCGTTCTGTGTTCTATGTTTATAGCTGTCAGAGGCATTGATTGTTATTAACAGCTGGTTTAGGTCAGTGGATGAGCCTAATGCAGAAATCCCGGTACACGTGACAATAATAATAAACTAAACTAGTGACTTGGAGGGTAGATCGTTTCTGCTTCGGAGACCACCCAGATACTGGAACTGAGACCCCACACACAAGGGGTCTTACTGCTGCATTGGCCTCGATACCCAGGATCTGATCAGCTTCCTCCAACAATTACCCGCTAGTGAGATGTGAACAAGGTCATTTCAAACCTAGCCTGTTGACACGGTATCTGTCAGTGATCAGAGCTGTCCAGCCGCCTGACATCTATTTCCTTTCAGGATTTCCACACTCAGGCAGGGAAGAGGACCCGAGAGAGAGAGACTCCTGTCCATAGAGTAGAGTCATAGAGTCATACAGCATGGAAACAGGCTCTTCAGACCAACTTGCCCACACCAACCAAGATGCCCCATCTGCACTACTTCCACCTGCTGGCGGTTGGCCTTTATCCCTCTAAACCTATCCTATCCATGTACCCGTCCAAATATATTTTAAATCTAGATACAGTATCTCCCTCAACTACCTCCTCTGGCAGCTTCCATATACCCACTACCCTCTGTGTGAAAAAGTTGCCCCAGGTTCTTACTAAATTTTTTCCCCTCTTATCTGAACTTAAAGAAAGGTAACTTTGAGGGTATGAGACGTGAATTGGCCAAGATTGACTGGCAATTAATTCTAAAAGGGTTGACGGAGGATATGCAATGGAAGACATTTAAAGACTGCATGGATGAACTACAAAAATTGTTCATCCCAGTTTGGCAAAAGAATAAATCAGGGAAGGTAGTTCATCCGTGGATAACAAGGGAAATCAGGGATAGTATCAAAGCGAAGGATGATGCGTGCAAATTAGCCAGAAAAAGCAGCATACCGGAGGACTGGGAGAAATTCAGAGACCAGCAGAGGAGGACAAAGGGCTTAATTAGGAAAGGAAAAATAGATTATGAAAGAAAACTGGCAGGGAACATAAAAACTGACTGCAAAAGTTTTTATAGATATGTGAAAAGAAAGAGATTAGTTAAAACAAATGTAGGTCCCTTGCAGTCAGAAACAGGTGAGTTGATCATGGGGAACAAGGATATGGCGGACCAATTGAATAACTACTTTGGTTCCGTCTTCACTAAGGAAGACATAAATAATCTGCCGGAAATAGCAGGGGACCGTGGGTCAAATGTGAGTTGGAGGAATTGAGTGAAATCCAGGTTAGCCGGGACGTGGTGTTGGGTAAATTGAATGGATTAAAGGCCGATAAATCCCCAGGGCCAGATAGGCTGCATCCCAGAGTACTTAAGGAAGTAGCTCCAGAAATAGTGGATGCATTAGTAATAATCTTTCAAAACTCTTTAGATTCTGGAGTAGTTCCTGAGGATTGGCAGGTAGCAAACGTAACCCCACTTTTTAAGAAGGGAGGGAGAGAGAAAACGGGGAATTACAGACCAGTTATTCTAACATCGGTAGTGGGGAAACTGCTAGAGTCAGTTATTAAAGATGGGATAGCAGCACATTTGGAAAGTGGTGAAATCATTGGACAAAGTCAGCATGGATTTACAAAAGGTAAATCATGTCTGACGAATCTTATAGAATTTTTCGAGGATGTAACTAGTAGCGTGGATAGGGGAGAACCAGTGGATGTGGTGTATCTGGACTTCCAGAAGGCTTTCGACAAGGTCCCACATAAGAGATTAGTATACAAACTTAAAGCACACGGCATTGGGGGTTCAGTATTGATGTGGATAGAGAACTGCCTGGCAAACAGGAAGCAAAGAGTAGGAGTAAACAGGTCCTTTTCACAATGGCAGGCAGTGACTAGTGGGGTACCGCAAGGCTCATTGCTGGGACCCCAGCTATTTACAATATATATTAATGATCTGGATGAGGGAATTGAAGGCAATATCTCCAAGTTTGCGGATGACACTAAGCTGGGGAGCAGTGTTAGCTGTGAGGAGGATGCTAGGAGACTGCAAGGTGACTTGGATAGGCTGGGTGAGTGGGCAAATGTTTGGCAGATGCAGTATAATGTGGATAAATGTGAGGTTATCCATTTTAGTGGCAAAAACAGGAAAGCAGACTATTATCTAAATGGTGGCCGACTAGGAAAAGGGGAGATGCAGCGAGACCTGGGTGTCATGGTACACCAGTCATTGAAAGTAGGCATGCAGGTGCAGCAGGCAGTGAAGAAAGCGAATGGTATGTTAGCTTTCATAGCAAAAGGATTTGAGTATAGGAGCAGGGAGGTTCTACTGCAGTTGTACAGGGTCTTGGTGAGACCACACCTGGAGTATTGCGTACAGTTTTGGTCTCCAAATCTGAGGAAGGACATTATTGCCATAGAGGGAGTGCAGAGAAGGTTCACCAGACTGATTCCTGGGATGTCAGGACTGTCTTATGAAGAAAGACTGGATAGACTTGGTTTATACTCTCTAGAATTTAGGAGATTGAGAGGGGATCTTATAGAAACTTATAAAATTCTTAAGGGGTTGGACAGGCTAGATGCAGGAAGATTGCTCCCGATGTTGGGGAAGTCCAGGACAAGGGGTCACAGCTTAAGGATAAGGGGGAAATCCTTTAAAACCGAGATGAGAAGAACTTTTTTCACACAGAGAGTGGTGAATCTCTGGAACTCTCTGCCACAGAGGGTAGTCGACGCCAGTTCATTGGCTATATTTAAGAGGGAGTTAGTTGTGGCCCTTGTGGCTAAGGGGATCAGAGGGTATGGAGAGAAGGCAGGTACGGGATACTGAGTTGGATGATCAGCCATGATCATATTGAATGGCGGTACAGGCTCGAAGGGCCGAATGGCCTACTCCTGCACCTAATTTCTATGTTTCTATGTTTCTATCTTAAATCTATGTTCTTAATCCTCCTACTCTAAATAAAAGACTCTGTGCATTCACCCCATGTATTCCTCTCGCAATCTGATACACTTCTGTAAGATTATCCACCCTCACTCCAAGGAATATCGTCCTAGCCTGCCCAACCGGATATCTTAGGGCTTCAAATTCTGGCAACACGCTTGTAAATCTCTGCGCTCTTTCCAGCTTAACAACATCCTACCTATAGCAAGGTTCCTCATAACATCCATCGCCTTTGTATTCTGTTTCACCAACATCTGCCTCCATCTTTCCCTCCAAGGCAAACCTCTCACTCACGTACACTGGCACTGACTCTTCCATTTTCCTCCCTCTTCCATGGATAATCCAAAACCGGACCTTGGGTGGAAAACCAGGTCACTAGGGGCCCTGTTGCTTTATGTCTCGCCATCTAGTGGGAGAGTCTAGGACCAGAGACACAGCCTTAGAATAAAAGGACATACCTTTAGAAGGAAATGAGGAGGAATTTCTTTAGTCAGAGGCTGGCGAATCTGTCGAATTCATTGCAACAGACGGCTGTGGAGGTCAAGCAATTGGGTGTTTTCAAAACAGAGATAGACGTGTTCTTGATTAGTAAGGGTGTCAAAGGTTATGGGGAGAAGGCAGGAGAATGGGGTTGAGAGGGAAAGCTAGATCAGCCATGACTGAATGGCAGAGTAGACTCAATGGACCGAATGATCTAATTCTGCTCCTATGACATGAAACTTATTATCTTACTCTCTCTCTGAATCACTTATTGTCACCCACTTTTCATTGCTTTAATACATGTGCATGCATGTGTACACACACCTAGGCACACACACACACACACACACACACACACACAATCACACCCTGGGAACATCAAAACAGGTATAAGCAGTTACAGGAGGTATGAAATATATACATATATAGATATATATATATTTTGCATATAATAATGTTCTCTTTCTTTAGTCTGTTCCCTTTCTTTAGTTTCCCTTAATGTTCCCTTTCTTTAGTTTTCTCAGTCTGAAAAAGGGTTTCGGCTCGAAACATTGCCTATTTCCTTCGCTCCATACATGCTGCCGCACCCGCTGAGTTTCTCCCGCATTTTTGTCTACCTTCCCTTTCTTTAATGCAGGTCATAAAGCCAGAATTGTTCTTATGTCTAATCCAGATCTTGACCCAAGTTAGGAAGAAAGATTTTATACTTCCAATTTAGACACAAAAAGTTGGAGTAACTCAGCGGGACAGGCAGCATCTATGGAGAGAAGGAATGGGTGTTGTTTTGAGTCGAGACCCTTAAGAAGTGTCTCGACCCAAAACGTCATCCATTCCTTCTCTCCAGAGATGCTGCCTGTCCCGCTGAGTGACTCCAACTTTTTGTGTCTATCTTCGGTTTAAACCAGCATCTACAGTTCCTTCCTACACTTCCAATTTATTCATTCTGTTGCCTCGTTTCAGTGTTCAGATACTTGACTCAATATTAATTGTTGGTTTTGATTTTATAGTTGGAATCTAGTGAAACTCTGACGATAAAACTGGTTAGTTTTAATATAACCAGTGCAGTTTAATATAAAAGTAAAGAGATGAGTAGTCAGTGATTCCGTGATCCTTTACTTGGAGAATGGTCCTGACTCGAAATGTCACCTATCCATATTGTGTCGAGATATCTCCTGACCACCGAGTTACTCCAGCACTTTGTTAAATGCTCACGATTCCAGCATCTGCAGTTCTTTGAGCCTCCACATATAATGCAGTTTTACAACTTTCCCCCAGTACAATCTTAAGAAATTGAGGAACTGACAAAAATTTGGATATATATGTACAACTCTTGCTGTGGAAAAAATCCTTATATTTTTTTCTCATTGTACGAGATGTGAATGGAATCTGCTTGCCCGACTCCACTCACTGACTTCCCCGACTCCACACAGCTGCTTCCCCCGACTCCACTCACCGGCTCCTCCCGACTCAGGGCCGGCCTTAGGAGTTGCGGGGCCCAATTGGGAACAATTTTGGTGAGCCCCAGGTTCCCAGCCAAGGTCTGTAGATTCATAGAAATATAATTAAAGTCTATTATAGACATTATATCTCTATGGTAGAATGGAAAATAATCAAAATGTGTGCTTAAAAAGTGCCTGCGACTTAATGGACCAAACAGATCTAAGCTACATTTTAATATAAAATTGCATACATGTAAGCCTACAAGTAACAAACAAAATGTGTAGATCACCTCTGAAAAGTACATAGTTACAATACCACTTGTTTTAATGACTGTGAAATGAAAATAAAAGTAATTTAATTAAATATATCCTGGAAAACCAGTAACCATTGATGAAAAACCAGTCCAGGCTGAAGCCCCATCCTACTCTTTGGACTTCTACCCCATCCTAACTTAGTTGTTTGTGTTAGTTGTCTGTGCGTGATATGTGTGTGGGAGGGAAGGAGAGAAGGGAGGGAGAGAGAGAGAAGGGAGGAAGGACAGAAGGGAGGAAGGGAAGTTGAGAAAGGAGGGAGGGAAGGAGGGAAAGAAGGGATGGAGCGAATGAGAGAAGGGAAAAGAGAGAGGAAGGAGGGAGGGAAGGAGAGAAAGGAGGGAGGGAAGGAGAGGGCCGGTGGCGGGAGCGGATGCCGGGGTCCAGGCGGATGGGTATGAGCTGAGGCCGAGGTTTGTAAACGTTGCTCCAACCCCTGGCCCGGACATCCCTGTATTGTTCACCGCGTCTCCCCGGGGAGAGAGAGGGGGGGAGCCGGGGCTGTGTGCGTGAAGCACGGCGACTGGAGGGGCGGGAGCGCTGCCCCGGGACCGCGAGGGAACGACCCACCTCCCCCGCTCCCCCTTCTCCATTCCCCCTCACACCTCCCTCCCCGTCTACCCCATTCTTCCCCCTCTACCCTCTCTCCGCCCCTCCACCCGGGGTAGATCTACCCGAGCCGAGAGTAGATTACTCTGGCGCGGGGCCCCCTTACTCGCGGGGCCCAATTGGGAGCAATCGGTCCAATCGGTTTAAGGCCGGCCCTGTCCCGACTCCACACAGTGGCTTCCCCCGACTCCACAAAATACTGACCCGACTGACCCAAAATACTGAGTTACTCCAGCACTTGTGTCTTTTTTCGTAATCCAACATCTGCAGTTCCTTTTATCTACAATTCATTAAATATTTTCATAATAATTACTAAATAATACAATTTATGATATTTCATCTTAATCTTAAGAATATTTACAATCTGGTACAGTGCAAAATATTGGTTGAAAAAATTGTGCTCAGTACATAAGAAAGCTGCAAAATGCTGGAGTAACTCAGCGGGTCAGGCAGCATCTCTGGAGAACATGGATGGGTAATGTTACAGGTCAGGACCCTTCTTCAGACCGATTGTAGGGGGCAGGAAAGAAAGCTGGAAGAGAGGGCAGGCAGGACAGAGCGTGGCCGTTAATAGGTGGATGCAGGCGTGGGGGCTATTTGGGGCGAGGGGGCAGATGGTTGAACAAAGGCCAGAAATGACGAGACAGATGTGCGCCAAAAGGATAAAGAGTTGTGAATTGTTGAGCTCTGGGATAGAAAAGTTGAGAATTGTGTATCCATTGTAAATGGCACCAGTGGAGGGGGAGGGAAGTAACCACTACAAGGTCGGCCAGGTTTCACGTCGGGGGTGGGAGGGGATACAGGAAAGAAAGGGATGGTGTTCCTTGGGGAAAGAGTGGGTGGGGAAGGAGGCTGCTGTGGGTTAGACACTTAACACTGGAGAATTAAATGTTCACACCATTGGGTTGAAAGCTACCCAGGAGGAAGATGAGGTACTGTTCCTCCAGTTTACGTGTGGCCTCATTCTGGTAATGGAGAATGCCCAGGACAGAAAGGTCAGTGTGGGAATGTGAAGGTGAGCTGAAATGTTTGGCAACCTGGAGATCCAGCAGGCCTTGGCAGTCTGAGCACAAGTGTTCAACAAAACTGTTGCGGAGTCTACACCTGGCCTCGCTGATGTACAAATCTGCATGATGTACAAACGACAATGTGTTCTCTACATCCTAGTTTCTCGTGTGTGGGAATTGTGTAATTTGCATGGTTGCGCTGCCAGTTTGGTGACAAAATTGTTCATGAGGGTCAAAGATCACAAGGGCAGAGGCTTGTTATAACCAACATCAGAAAGAAATAAGTGCATTCCAGGTATCATACAGATTATTATTTTAACCTAACAACTACTATCTGATAGAGTAGGCATTCATAACCGGGGGTCTGTAAAAGGGGTGACACAGCTACAGAACGAACCACTACGCACTGGAAGAAGTCAACAGGTTAGGCAGCATCTGTAGAGGGCAATGGACAGGTGACGTTTCGGTTCGGGACCCTTCTTTAGATTGATCCTTCCACAGACTAAGGGGGCACAGTGGCACAGTTGTATTTATTCAGGGTATTATCTGATTAGATTGGATAGCATGCAAAACAAAACTTTTGAGTGTACCTTGGAACGCGTGACATTAATAAACCTAAACCTATTAATATACTGGCCCAGACTCATCTCACGTGACACTTTAAGTGGCCTATTTCGTATTGACACAATTCGGCACATTTTTGGGATGTTTAGTTTAGATTAGTTTGGAGATACAGCATGGAAACAGGCCCTTCGGTCTGCTGAGTCCATGCTGACTATCGACAACCCGTTCACACGAGTTCTATGTTATCCCATTTTTTCATCCACGCCCTACACACTAGGGACAATTTACAGAGAATAATTAAACTACACACCCGCATGGCTTTAGGATGTGGGAGGAAACCAGAGCACGCAGATGCAACCCATGTACGGTCACAGGGAGAACATGAAAACTCCACACAGACAGCACCCGAGGTCAGGATCGAACCCGGAACTCTGGCGCTGTGAGGCAGCGGCTCTACCAGCTGCGCCACTGGGGCACCCCAAATGTTCAAATGGCTCAGGATTTGAAATTGAACTCTTTTCTATGCATGTGTATGCGTGTGTTTGTGTGCACCCACGTGTGTTGATTTTATTTACATAAGGAAAAGGCTTTCCACTCGTGGGCAAGTCTATGACCAGAGTTCACAGCATCTGAATAAAAGGACACACCTTAAGAAATTGGTATTTTTAAAGTGGAGATTGATAGCTTCTTGATTAGTCAGGGTGTCAAAGGTTATTAAGGCTAAGGGAATCTAGGGATATGGGGAAAAAAGCCAGAATGGGGTACTGATTTTGGATGATCAGCCATGATCCTATTGAATGGAGGTGCTGGCTTGTAGGGCCGAACGGCCTACTCCTGCACCTATTTTCTATGTTTCTATGTTATAGAGAGAAGCCAGGAGAATGGAGTTGAGAGGGAAAGATAGGTCAGCCATGATTGAATGGTGGAGTAGGCTCAATGGGCTGAATGGCCTAATTCTGCTCCTATGACCGATGAACTTATGAACTGTTCTTCAAGCCTGCCCTGCCCTTCGATAAGATCTTGGCTGAAGTCTTCCCCTACATACGCTGAGACTCTTTGGGGATACAAGCTGTCTGTTTATGTGGATCCCACCAGTGCAGTCAGCATGCGGGCTTGTGGGGTGACTTGCCCTGAGCATGAGCCACTGCAAGAAGTCCTGAAATATTGGAATCTCTGGCTGCAACCTCCTTTCCCCACTGCTGATATAAATCACCTCGTACAAGACAGACGGAAATTCTTTAGGGACAGAAGTCTGTTTCGTTTTGCACAACATCGCCAGAACCCAACCAGCTGATTCAATTGGGAGTGTAACTCTTGGGCAGCTTTAGATAAAGTGGTAAAACAACAGGTCACCTCAACAATATCGAGACCACCATCTTCCAGTGACCTTCCTTAGGAAGTTGTCTCTGATCTTTTTTCTGCCTTATATAATGGTGGTGCTACTCTTTGAACTTAGATGTATACAGTGAAGGCGCAGTATATTTAAAGAAGGTCTCCCATCCCCCCCCACCAGCTAAGGTATGTAGATTAGCACCATTTTTTTTAATGCCTGGTACGGACTAGCTCCCAATGTTGAACTTGTATCCATCATGCAAACATTGCTTCAAAACAAAACTTATATTTGATAAACCGTTACATTAAAGTCTACGGATACAAATGGCCCACATGGTCTGACTGTAATTAGTAAAAAGAGATTTTTTTTTTTTAAATGTGGATATCTTTAACCCTTGAAGCGTCGGCAGAATCAGCAATTGATCTGAAATTAGTTTGTTTCAAGAACTGGGTTTTATTTTTGCAAACCCTTAACTGGGTAACATTCCCTCCAACTGTGGCCTTGCAACAAGTGGAGAAATGGCAACAGCAAATAGTTGACCCTTCCTCACCTAATACCTCTCCACAGTTAGACTATGTTTGGCCCACAAATCAGGCAAACCTGAGGATACATAGAGCATAGAACAGTAGAGCTTCGGCCCACACTGTTCATGCAGAATATGATGCCAAGTTAAACAGATCTGATTTGGCTGATCATGATCCATATGGCTCTATGCCTTGCACTTCCATGTACCAATCTAAAAGCCTCTTAAACACCACTATCATACATGCCTCAACCACCAGCAATGTGTTCCAGGCCCCCACTACTCTGTGTAAAAAAACTTGCCCTGCATAGTTGCATTAAACTTCCCCCCTCACCTTATCGCTATGCCATCTAGTGTTGGACATTTCCACCCTGGGAAAAAGATTTTGTCTGTCTACCCTATCCATGCCTCTCATAATTTGATATACTTCTATCAAGTCTCTCCTCAACCTCTGACATTCTAGAGAAAACAATCCTAACGTATCCATCTTCTCCCTGGTAGCTGAAAGCCTCTAAGCCAGACAGCATTCTGACAAACTTTCTCTGAACGCTCTCCAAAGCTTCTCCATCCTTCCTGTAATGGGGTGACCAGAACTACACCAAAAATCCAAATGCGTTCTAGCCAAAGTCTTTTATATAGTCACAGTGGCTTTGCCAGTAAATCCTTGTGAACACCCTGAATCGTTTAGTTTGGCTTGGTTTAGAAATACACCATGGAAACAGGTCCCTTCGGCCCACCAAGTCCACGCCGACTAACGGTCACCCTTACACTAGTTCCATGTTATCCCAGTTTCCCATCCTCCACACATGGGGCAATTAACCTACAAACTTACAGGTGTTTGGAATGTGGGAGGAAACCAGAGCACCCAGAGAAAACCCACGCGGTCACAGGGAGAACGTGCAAACTCTGTACAGACAGCACCCGAGGTCAGGAGTGAAGCTGGGTCTCTGGCGCTGTAAGGCAGCAACTCTGCTGCTGTGCCACTGTGCTGCTAAACTGTATGATTGGGCACTGATAAGTTTAGAGGGGTTTGACCAGTGAGAATCCATGCTGGGTTTGTAGCTGTTCAGCATGTTTATAACAAGCGTAAATATAGAATGTACCATCTGATGCCAAGTTACAAGGGTGTTTAAAAAGGTGCCAGGAAGATCACAAAGTCCTAAAGCACTTTTACATGCTGACGGCATCTTGATTAGTACGAGTGTCAGGACTTCTGAGGAGAATGGGGTTAAGAGGGAGAGATAGATCAGCCATGGTTGAATGTCGAAGTAGACTTGATGGGCCGAATGGAATAATTCTGCTCCTACAACCGATGAATTTAGATTGACCTCAAGCTCAGTGGCATTCTGGTGCCTTCACTTTTTATCTACTTCTCCAATAATATGAACTCGATAAGCAAATGTATTCTCCAAATAAATACTGGTCTCGGCCCACATCACTGAACATCATCCCCTGGCATCTGACACACATCCTGGCATCTGACTGCAACTGAAGCAGATGCATCTGACCTTGAATATGTGGCATTTAGCTCCATAACATCACCGATCACTCTGCTCTCTGCTGATCCACCACTGATATCCTCTCCATTGGCTTTTGTTACCTCCAGGTTTGAGTTTTCCAACACATTCTTGTCCTGCCCTCTATTCACTTCAGGTCATCCAAACCTATTCTGGCCTTATTCTTGGGCTGAAGAATCTGAAGACTGCTGAATGGTAAGCACACAACAAAAGCTTTTCACTGTACCTCGGTACACATGACAATAATCTAAACTGAACTGAAGAAGGGCTCCCAACTGGAAATGTTGCTCTCCATTCCCTCCACAGAGGCTGCTTGACTCACTCAGTCCCTCCAGCACTTTGTGTTTTGCTCAAGGTTCCAGCATAGGACATAGAACAGCAGAGCATAGGAACAGGCCCTTGGGTCCACAACATCCGTGCCTTATCCCTTCATTCCCTGCATATCTAAGTGTCTATCCAAAAGCCTCTTAAACACCACTATAATATCTGCCTCCACCACCACCCCTGGCAGAGTGTCACTTATCATGTCCTGCAGAGATGCTGCCTGCCTCGCTGAGTTACTCCAGAGCTTTGAGTCATTTTTTTGCAAACCAGTATCTGCAGCTCCTTGTTTCCCCATCACTGAGACCCTGTTGACACACAGTCGGCTACAAGGGGTAAGAAACTTGATTTGGAGACCTGGCACCAGGCTCTTAGAACAAATGCTCTATATTAACTCCTAGTACAGGAAGAGATTACCCCAGGTGGCTGCACTGCTGGGATCCACTTAGACAGGCAGCTTGTACCCCTAAAGAGTCTCAACGTATGTGGGAGAAGAGTTCAGCCAAGATCTTATAGAAGGGCAGAGCAGGCTTGAGGGACAGTTCATAAGTCATAGGACAAAGAATAGGCCATTCACCCCAATGAGTCTACTCCGCTATTCATAGAGTCACATGTTTCTTAAACATTGCGATAGTACGTGCCTCAACTACCTCCTCTGGCAGCTTGTTCCATACACCCACCACCCTTTGTGAAAAAAAGTTACCTCTCAGGTTCTCATTAAATCTTTCCCACCTCACCTTTAACCTGTCCTCGTGTTCCCGGTTCCTTTCTTCTGGGCAACAGACTCTGTGCCATAGTCCTCCAAGATATCTAGTCCGCCAAGATATCTGCACTCTTCCAAGCTGCTATCAGGCAACTGAACGTCCTAGCACCAACTAGAGAGCAGTCCTGACCTCCGATGTGCCCCATTGGAGACCAGACTATCTTTAATCAGATTTTACTGGACATCATCTTGCACTAAATGTTACACCCTTTATCCTGTATCTATATTCTGTGGACAGTTTGATTGTAATCATGTATAGTCTTTTCGCTGACTGGATATCACGCAACATAAAACTTTTCACTGTACCTCAGTACCGGTGACAATAAAGTAAAATAATATACTCCTCCAATCCTGGATTCTGGGTCCATCTGATTTAGATCTCTTCACTATTGATGGTTGTCCCTTTAAATATCCAGACATTAAGCTCTACATTTTGCTCCCTAAAACTCTCTACATCTCATTCCTTTCACAAGATACTCCTTAAAAGCTGTCTTTTTGATGTAGCCCTAACAGCTCATGTGGCTTAGCACCAAATGTTATTTTGCAACAATTGTGTGAAGCATATTAGGAACTCCTAGCTAAGTTGAAGGCAGTAGATAAACACAAACTATTATTGATGGATAGTCAACTGGAAAACATACAAATTCAAATAACATTGTAAGATTTCAAGGAGCACACTGTCGCTAAAAATAATGAACGCCAATGCTCCAATCAACAAACAATGAAAGCTTCACTAGAGATGTATTGAAGTTACTGCTAAAGCTTTTCAAACAATAGATCTCATTTTGTTACCTCCTCCATATTTTTTAGGGCTTGGCATTGCAAGTTATTGCGCTGAATTTACAAGTGCGTTTCAGCTCCAACTCAGTTAGCCACCATTTTGACTGGGGCCTTCACAAAGAAAGCCAAGGTGCATTTTTACGTAGGAGGAACATCATTGTATTTAATTTCACAAATCGGGATATTGCTGCCAAAGCCAACATTTATTGCCCATCCCTTACTGTTCTCAAGAGTGTGGTGACGTGACATTTTCTTGAACCGTTGCAATCAGTCCGGTGAATGTACTCCCACAAAGCTGGGCGATCGAGAGCACAGTAGGCCCAAGCGTTGAGAGGACACAGGAGTCAGGAGGAAATTAAAACTCAAGAGGGGGTTTACTAGAATCGTGGTCAAGAAAATAAGCCGCAGGGTCAAAATCCCAAAATACATGGGTTTAGTATAGTTTAGGACAATTTAGTTTAGTTTAATTCAGTTTATTAAAGGCAACCGCACCTTTGCGGTTGCAGCTCCTAGACTGTGGAACAGCATCCCCCTTCCCATCAGAACTGCCCCCTCCATCAACTCCTTTAAGTCAAGACTAAAAACTTATCTATACTCCCAAGCCATTCCTGACGTCCACTGAGCGAGGGCTATATGTATATATGTATGTAGTTTGTTTGTTTATACTATTCTTATAACAAATGTAAAGCACTTTGGCCAACGAGAGTTGTTTTTTAAATGTGCTATATAAATAAATGTGACTTGACTTGACATGTGACTTATTATTGTCACGTGTACCAAGGTACAGTGATAAGCTTTTTTGTTGTGTGCTATCCAGTCAGTGAAAACCTCTACTTGATTACAATCAAGCTGCCCACAATGTACATATACAGGGTAAAGCGAATAATGTTTAGTGCAAGATAAAGTCCTGTAAAGTCAGATTAAAGATAGTCCAAAGGTCTCCAATGAGGTAGCTGGGAGGTCAGGGTCGCTCTTTAGTTGGTGATAGGATGATTCAGTTGAAGTCAAGGTCAAGGTAAACAAGGGTACAAACCTCAGCATGAGAAAATCCAAGACTGAGCAAAGACAGAGATAAACATCGCAACTCAACAGGTAATGCAAATGATAATGGCACACAGGTGAAAATACTTCAAAATAAATTAACGCAAAAGAAAGTGCAAAAGAATATAAAGTAACACAGTGGGTCAGGCAGCATCTCTGGAGAACATGGATAGTGACGTTTCTTCATACTGAAGACGGGTCCCGACCCAAAAAGTCACCTACCCATGTTCATCAGAGATGCTGCCTGACCTGCTGACTTACTTCAGCACACTTTCCCCAGCCATTATGGGCTCCACCCTTCCTGAGATCATCTGTTGCCGGCCCTAATTTGTTCTGGCCTTGGCTTGCCTTTATTCCCCCTCTACTTTCAATCTGAAGAAGGGTTCCGACCTGAAACATCGCCCATTCGTTTACTCCATAGATGCTGCCCGACTCATTGTGTTACACCAGCATCTTGTGTCTATCTTCGGTATAAACGAGCATCTGCAGTTCCGTCCTACAGGCCTTATGTCCTTTTGTGTAGTAACCAGCATCTGCAATTCCCTTGTTTCTACAGAGGATAACACAGTCTATGCTGCCATCAGTGGTTTAGCAGGTACCTTGACAGCCGGGGTAGAAATTCAAGGATTGAAGGAACAGTAACATAGGTGACCCCTACGTAACGTGGTGCGGGATGGTTGCATTCTGGTAAACCAGTGCAGATTGTGATTTTCTGTAACACCAAACTGCATCATCTGTGCATGAGGCAGACATGAATGTTTTAAATATTGTAGAAACAAAGAGCTTCAGATGTTGGTTTCTGCCAAAGATAGACACAAAGTGCTGGAGTAACTCAGCGGATCAGGCAGCATCTCTAGAGAAAAAGGATAGGTGACTTATCGGTTTACCAAAATGTCACCCATCCTTTTTCAGATGCTGCCTGACTCGCTAAGTTAGTCCAGCACATTATGTCTATCTGTTTTTTTAAAAAAAATATTGTGTTTATTAACTTTTTTCACAAATTTTGCAAAAATTAATTTCTCTTCCATGATTTTATGCTGGTGATTTGTGAATTCTGTTGCAGCATATGTTCTTTACCCAAACTGTCATAATGTGGGAGATGCCTGAATACTTCCAAGCAAGGAGCCTGTGGCAGAGTAGGAGTTTAGTTGGAAAGGGCCGCACAGTGGCGCAGCTGGTAGAGCTGCTGCCTCACAGACCCAGGTTCGAACCTTGGGTGTGATTTCTGTGTGGAGTTTGCACGCTCTCCCTGTGACTGGGTGAGTTTCCTCCAGGTGCTCTAGATTCTTCCTATGTCCCAAGACACGCAGGTTGTTAGATTAAATTGTCTTTAGAGTATTTACATCTGTATCTGTACTTTATCTTTATGCTTTATCAGTATCCTGTATCTGTACACTGTCAACAGTTTGATTCTAATCATTTATTGTCTCTGCTGACTGGATAGCATGGAACAGAAAAGCTTTTCACTGTACCTTGGTTCTCCTGGCAATTAACTAAACTCAATTAAATATGTTCCATGCTAATCCATGTACTGTATGTGAGCTTCGATCTGGTACACAAAGACCTCTGGTGCTAAGCCACTAGACTTGAGGCTCTGGAATCGCTCCAAGTCCTGAACGTGATTAAATACTTCAGTAAAGTAACAGTTCATTTTTAAGAGGCAGAAAACGTTCTTTAACTATGTGCCAGGATTGGCAGAAATCTCATTCACTGAGCTACGTATCACCACAGAAATATGCATGAGTGCCATGTAGTGGAATTGCTCTCCAATGAGATCAGTCGGTACCTGTCATCTCCACCAATTATTCACTTCAAGTCCACAGGTTCAAAACTGGCTCCCGTGAAATTAAGTAGCTGACACCGACACATAGTAAAAGGATGAATTAGACCGCACGTGCTTTTGTCATTTTCACAACTGAGAAAGGCTCAAAGTGGCATCAGTTTTTTACGCGCATGAAAAGAAAAGGGAAAATTGACAAAGTGGCTTTGAAAAAGGGCAGAAGCCAGTGGCCTGTTTGGAAATGTTAGTGAATCCTCTTGTGTGCATTTCTATGCTTGACACTACTTTTCGTATTGGATCCAGTTATTTTCAATATTTTATTTTGTGTTCCACTCCACAGTTGCCTCATTGAAATTTGGCTCGGAGCAGTTGTGCTTTGGATTAGTGTTAGAAAGGTTTTGATAGGGTTAAGAGTTTAGAGAATCAATGTGGAAGCAGGCCCTTCACCCCACCGAGTCCATGCCGGCCACCAGTCACCCCATACACTTGTTCTGTCTTACACAGTAGGGCCAATTTCTGAAGCCAATTACTCGACAAACCTGCACGTCTTTGGAATGTGGGAGGAAACCGGAGCAGCCGGAGAAAGCCAATGTGGTGACAGGCAGAACGCACAAATTCTACACAGACAGTACCCATAGTTCGGATCGAACCCAGGTCTCTGGCGCTGTAAGGCAGCATCTCTACCACCGCGCAAATGTGCCGCCCATGCTGACTGCATATTATCTCTTCATCTTGTGCCTTGGTCAAATGTAAACACCTTTGCTTTGGATTCTCAGCAATACAGAGGTGGAGTCAGTTTTTTAAATCTTTAAATGGTCTCGCCCCGCCTTACCTCTCTGAGCTGCTTCATCCCTACGCTCCTGCTCGGTGCCTCAGGTCAGCTGATCAGCTGCTCCTGGAGGTACCGAGGTCTCAGCGGAAGCTCAGAGGGGATAGAGCCTTCTCTGTTGCTGCTCCGACATTATGGAACACTCTACCTTTGCACATTAGACAGGCCCCTTCACTGTCCATTTTCAAAACTAGTCTTAAAACCCTTTTCTATTCCTAGGCTTTCGCCCCTGCACGAGACTTTGCTCTTGTTTTAGTGTTTCTATTATTGTTTTTTATTGTTTTTACTGTCTTTTAATGTTTTTATTGTTTTGTTTTATGTTTATGATTAATCATGTACAGCACTTTGTTGCAACAGTGGTTGTTTTTAAAGTGCTCTATAAATAAAGTTCAGTTCAGTTCAGTTTGCAGGAAGCTTTGTGGCAGGTTCACACAATGTTTGACTGCGGGATTTATTTGGGAAATAAAAATCCTTGGATGCACAGTGTTCAAAACTTACGGCGATATAATTAGTTGATACAAGGAACTGCAGGTGCTGGTTTACCAAAGAAAGGTACAAAATGCTGGAGTAACTGAGCGGGACTGTGAGCATCTCTGGAGAACATCGTAGAGGTGATGCTTTGGTTTGGGACAGTTCTTTAGACATCTTTCTTCTCCCTTCTGAAGAAGGGTCCTGAATCGAAACGTCACCTGTTCATGTTCTGCATGGATGCTGTCTGACCCACTGAGTTACTCCAGCATTTTGCGTTTTTCCCTGCAACATAATGAGGGTTGCTTGTTGTTTGTCACCACTATTAACTAATTTCTCTGCATAGCTGCCATTTTAAAAGGAAATGGTCTCCTGGTGGCGCAGCGGTAGAGTTGCTGCCTTACAGCGCCAGAGACCCAGGTTCGATCCTGACTATGGGTGCTGCCCGTACGGAGTTTGTACATTCTCCCTGTGACTTGCGTGGGGTTTTTCTGGGTGCTCCAGTTTCCTCCCACACTCCAAAGATGTACAGGTTTGTAGGTTAATTGGCTTTGGTAAAATTGTAAATTGTCCCTACTGTGTTGGATAGTGTTAGTGTATGGGGTGATTGCTGCTCCGAGTGAACTCAATGGGCCAAAGGGCCTGTTTCCGTGCTGTATCTCTAAATTTAACTAAACTAAACTAAACTGACCTCTGCTCTTTGAATCTCAATAGCTCCTAATATCTCCTCATCAAAAGTGGATCCTGGCAACTTGTTATAACTTTTAATTGCTGTCAGACCAGCCATCATTTAAATGTGTAATGTGAGGGATTGCAGCCCTATTCTCTGCCCATCTATTTGCTCCTGTGAGCTGAGAATTGTTCTTCTAAGCCGGCCGCTCTGCATGTAATTGCTTTAGACACAGCTACAAGAAAGAAAATCATAAACATGTGTGATAAAAATAGGAGGAGGTAATTTAAAACTTCATAGCATTATTTTGAGTCAAACACAAGGTGCTGGAGTAACGCACTGGATCAGGCAGCCTCAGTGGACGGACTGGGTAAGCATTGTTTCGGGACTCTTCTTCTTTATCCATTCGCTCCACAGATACTGTACTGCCTGACCCATGGAGTTCCTCCAGTACTTTGTGTTTTACTCAAGATTTCAGCATCTGCATTTCCTTGTGTCTCCAAAGGAACACTTTCCCTCTTTAAGAGATTTAGTTTAGAGATGCAGTGCGGACTCACCGAGTCCACGCCGACCATCGATCACCCATTCACACTGGTTCCATGTTATCCCACGGTCTTATCCACTACCTACACACTGGGGGAATTTTTACCAAGGCCAATTAACCTACAAACCCACATGTGTTTGGGATGTGGGAATAAACCAGAGCACCAGGAGGAAACCCACGTGGTCACAGGGAGAATATGCAAACTCCACACAGACAGCACCCGAGGTCAGGTTCGAACCCGGATCTCTCGGGTTGTAAGCCAGCGGCTCTACCAGCTGTGCCGCCCTGTGACATTCTGATGGCTATGCTGGCTTTAACACATATACTCACAATCTAGGAGTGCAAATCCAAACAGTAATTTGTACAAGATCTGGAGTTTTGTTCCTGTTATCATTATTTCAATCTGTCTTTGAAGTTTGGCTTTGAGTGATTCTACCATTTAATTCATGCAACTTCTAACTGTGATGCCACTCTTTTGTCTTCTCAGCACTTTACCTGAATCTCCTCCTGATTCCGGATCTGAGCCGTACTCCCCTCCACAGGCAAACGGTAAGCCCTATAACTTCCTACCTTGGATTGGTTTGCTCTCGGCTCGACCAAGCTTCTATCTGAATAAAGGTGTGACCGCATGCCTGAATTATCAGCCGTTTATAAATATTATCAAAGCTCTCAGCTTTTGTTTTGAGCTCCACTTCACTGAAAGGCTTGGCGAGCTAAAATTAGTGAGTAAACAATGCTGGTAAAAGTAAAAGCTGTTGCAGGAACAGCGGTCACTTGGTTGGAAGAAGGTTGCTACTCAGGGGGTGACTCTCTGGAAAGATGTCCTGAGGAGAAATCAAAGCAGTTGGAGGGAAGACTCTGAATGACGAATAAGAGTTTTGTGTTGTTGCAAGTACCTTTTTCAATGACTCCTTCTACTTGAATAACCTTTGCCTGGCTCCTTGTTCTGCGAGATCTTTGTGCTGTCTTTGCCGAGTGTGCCCTTTGTCAGGGATTCGGTGGCAAGTTCTTCATTCCTTTTTTTGTGATTTTATTTGTGGACGGTACAGTGGCGAACCTGGTAGGGCTGCTACCTCTCAGCGCCAGAGACCCAGGTTCAATCCTGACTTTGGACGCTGTTTGTGTGGAGTTTCACGTACTCTCTGTGACTGCGTGGGTTTCCTCCGGGTACTTCAGTTTCCTCCCATATCCCAAAGACGTAAGTAGGGAGTGGGTGAGAAAGTGGGATAACATAGAACTAATGTGAACGGGTGATCGATGGTCAGCGTGTTCTCAAAGAGCCGCAGGCCCGCTGCCATGCTGTATCTTTCAATCAATTCAATCAGTCAATTCCAAATATTTAAGTGTCGGTGAGATCAAAAGTGAAAAATAGCAAACAGGAAAAGAAAGTAAAGAAAGGAAGGAAGGGAGAAAGACTGAGAAGATCGAATGGGAATGGAGGCACGAGTAAATCAAAGAGTCGGATTTTAAAAAGAACCAAATGGAAGGAATGTTGATCAAGTTACAAGGTTAAACTGGCAGATAAAATGTAGCGTCTACGTGTGTCAGTCATTCGTTTGTGAGGAGGTGTTTTCTAATTTAATGCTTGTGCAAGCGTGGTGTTGCAATTGTAGGGAGTGTAGTGCAATTGTAGTGCAATTTTTTTAATGTTGGAGAATGGGGGAGAGGCTTATTGTTCATTCTGTGGGAAAGGTGAGTAATTTGTAAACCAACTGTTGCATTCTATGTCAAATTGTTACAAATAATTTGTTTCCAACTTCCAATATTAATAAGGAAATTAAGAAATACAGTATTCTGGAATACCTCTGAGATTCCCGAAAGGATAGTGGCAGTGGGGGAGGTTAATAGCTCCGGTCAGGAAGTTTCAGGAAGAGTTGGGCAGGTGGGATAAGCAACGTGTCTATCCTTGCGAGGTTACAGTTAGTTCAGCAGTGCCCTCTCTCCGGTGGATTTTCAAGGTCAAGAAAGTTGGGTGAATTCACTGATAGTGGCAAATAAAGATTTGCATTTATATTCTCAAGCTGGAAAAGGCGCGGAGAAGGTTCATGAGAATGTTGCCAGGACTTGAGGGCCTGAGCTTTTGGGAGAAGATGAGCAGGCTGTTACTCTATTCCTTGGAGTGCAGGAGGATGAAGGACGATCGTATAGAGTTGTGCAAAATCATGAGAGGAAGAGATCGGGTAGACGCACAGAGTCTCTTGCCCAGAGTAGGGGAATCGAGAACCAAAGGGCATGGGTTTAAGGTGAGGGGGGAATGGTTTAATAGGAACATGAGAGGTTACTTTGTCACACAAAGGTTGGTGGGTTTATGGGACGAGCTGCTGGAGGAGGTGTTTGTGGCAGGTACTGTCGTAATGTTTAAGAAACATTTAGACAGCTACATGGATAGGGCAGGTTTAGAGGAATAATGGTCAAACGTAGGCAGGTGGTACTAGTGTAAATGGAACATGTTGGTCAGTGTGGGCAAGTTGGGCCAAATGGCTTGTTTCCATGCTCTGTGACACTATGATTCTATGTCTCTATGACTATATTGTGCATTCTCTTACCTGTAACACTCATGTTAAAGTACCTTCCATATAAAAGTTGTTTTGCAGGTAAGCACAACAACTGGTTTTGAGCAAGATCGCACAAGTGACAAATTAATGTTAATCTGGATTTAGTGGCAGTGAATGTAGGTGAGGAGGTCACAAAATCTCCTCCCTCGTTTTTCAGAAGAGGTGCTTGAGATCTTTAATGTCTGACTCCAGGCCTCTGTACACAATGTGCAGTGTGATCCCTCTGACTGTAGGCTTAGGTCTAGATTTATTATTGTCACGTGTGCCGAGGTTTACTGAAAAGCTTTGTTTTTGCAGGCTATCCAAACAGATCCGATATACCTTACAGAACATAGTTCTCAGTGTGGTAGCAAATCAGTTCCATAGACAAAGTCCAATATCCACAATGGGGTAGAGGTGAATCAGGCACTACCCTCAGTACCCAGTTCCGGACAGTACTCCAGTACCCAGCTTATGGAAAGGGGAAGAAGCTATTCCTGAGTCAGGTGTTACACAGTTAGATAGGTACATAGAAACATAGAAACATAGAAATTAGGTGCAGGAGTAGGCCATTCAGCCCTTCGAGCCTGCACCGCCATTCAATATGATCATGGCTGATCATCCATGGATAAGGAAGGTTTATGGGGATATGGACCAAACTGATGAGCACTATACAATCACATCCCTAGAGGTTACAGGAGGAGTTTTGTTCAAATGATGCAATCTTCTGGTTGCATCAGGCATGAACCGCATTCTGCCTGGATACTGAGAGGGCATTTAGAGAAGGCTACAAATACTGGCCTTAGCCAGCTTAAATGAATAAAGAAATACAAGAATGATGTGCAGTTCATGGAGCATGTTGCTGCTCTGCAGTGATATAGATTTAAAGTACAAGGTCATAAGTTCATGTGATAGGAACAGAATTAGGCCATTCGGCCCATCAAGTCTTCTCCGCCATTCAATCATGGCTGATCTATATCGCCCTCATAACCCCATTATCCTGCCTTCTCCCCATAACCCCTGATACCCGTACTAATCAAGAATTTATTTATCTCTGCCTTAAAAATATCCATTGACAGCCTCCACAACCTTCTGTGGCAAAGAATTCCAGATTCACCACCATCTGACTAAATAAATTTCTCCTCATCTCCTTCCTAAAGAAACGTCCTTTAATTCTGAGGTCCTTTAATTCCTAGACTAGTGGAAACATCCTCTCCACATCCACTCTATCCAAGCCTTTCACTATTCGGTGCATTTCAATGAGGTCCCCCCTCATTCTTCTAAACTCCAGCGAGTACAGGCCCAGTTATGTCAAACGCTCATCATATGTTAACCCACTCATTCCTGGGATCATTCTTGTAAACCTCCTCTGGACCCTCTCCAGAGCCAGCACATCCTTCCACAATACTCCAAACACGGCCTGACCAACACCTTAGAGAACCTCAGCACTACATCCCTGTTTTTGTTTAAGATGAGGCTAGGGAAAATTAGGCCTTCTAGTTTTGCAAGAATGGACCTGTAAACCAGGTATAGAAGATGAGATTCAGAAAAATATTTCAAATAAACATTTGCAAAATGCCATGAAGGGCACTTTCAGAGATTATGACAGGATATTGATCACAGAAAGAATGATCAGTCATGAACTGGACTTGTGGGGACTTGGAGTAATGGAGGAAGAAGTTTGAGGTCTTCAGAAGGAACAAGGAAACCGTAAGGACAAACTAAGATGGGTGACGTGACCTTTTTGGCTCGTGAGAATGTTACTGTATTTCCACCTCCTACATTCACCCCAAACTCTGCATCATTTTGCCAATAGAACACCTTTGTCCAGATGATATTCATTCTCTATAGCTCAGCCTTCAACACTATGATACCTGTTAAGCTCATCCTATTCTTCTGGGCAAAGACATAAAGTGCTGGAGTAAACCAGCGGGTTGGTTAGTATCTCTGGAGAAGATGGATAGGTGGCATTTCAGATTGGGACCCTTCTTCATCCATGTTCTCCAGCGATACTGCCTGCCCAGCTGAGTTGCTCCAGTATTTTGTGTCTGTTTTTGTACACCAGCATCTGCAGTTCCATACGTCTAATCTTCTGAGCATTAGCCTTAGGACCTCCATCTGCATCTGGCTTCTCAATCTCTTGTCCAGCAGACCTCAGTCAGTTAGAATTAGTCACATTTAGTCACTGGGTTCCCAATTTCAACAAAAATATCCCTCGCCGCAATGTACAGAATTCACAGAGAGTTAGATGATCAATGTAAAATGTCAGAGGTTTTCGGAATCTGAAATAATTTCCTCCTTTTCTTTTGGTGATCTTTCTTTTTGATAAAGTTTTTGTTACCCATATTAGAGAAGCAATTGATAATGACTGTTTGTTTTACAAACGTTTTTTTATGTGAGTGCGAGAGTTATTCAAAATGATAAGAAACAGTGCACCAATGTCTGAAAAAAACTCCCTCCATTAGATTGGCAGGAAGCCAGAACAAACACAGTAAAAGCTGAGATACTGCAAACTTCTCAGCTGCTTCCACACAAGTGCTCCAGCTCTCTCTCAATGCATGCAAATCTTCCTCCATTTTGGTGAGACGCATAAAGATATTTTAATTTAACTTACAATCAAGCATGATTCCAACAATACATCCTTCCTTCTCTGAAATGATTAATCCTGTGGAATTTCATTTGTAGTACCTGATCTTTGTAATGTTTTTATTTCTCAAAGCCGTGATAAAATTGGGATTTGAAGGGAGGCGTCCCAACCAAGTGTTCTCCTGTTCTCCAACAGTATCTACTTTTCACCTGGAAACCAGGAACTGCAAGAAAAGGGCACAGAGTGCTGGAGTAACTCAGCAGGGCAGGCAGCATTAATGGAGAATATGATATAATGGAGGTGACGTTTCAGGTTGGTCGAGTCTGGAGAAGGATCCAGACCCGAAACATCACCTATCCATGTTCTCCAGAGATTAATGGGAACACATTAATGGGAACAGAGCTATTTAAAACTGTAGCCACCTTTGATATCTCCAATGTTCCGGACTCAATTTTCTCCGTGATATTTCCTTTCCTCCATCTTCCAGAGAACCTGAAGCCAAGTAGTGCTGCAGCCCAGATATAAACTGAATGTGGACTGAGCAGGGACCTCCATGCCTTGCAGCCCAGATCCACAACTCGGCTATTACAGCCCCTTATTTAAGATTATAAAGAGGATCTAAAGAAATAATTTGGATTGTTAAGTATATAAGCAGTGCATAATTGTTCTTGTCATTATGCATCAAAGATACCAGGGGTGGTGAAGATAGACACAACAGTGACATTTAAGAGGCTTTTAGAAAGGCTCATGCATATGCAGGGAATGGAGGGATTTTTTTATTTTTTAAATTTTTTTAATGAATGAATTAATAAGTTTATTGGCCATGTATTCACATACAAGGAATTTGCCTTGGTGCTCCACCCGCAAGTGACGTGACAACATGACATACAGTGACAGTCAGGAATGACACATAAAACATTAAACATTAATAATAAAACATTATTGATTAAACATGTGAATTAAATAAAGTACCAGAACAAAAGGAGGCTACAGATTTTTGGTTATACTCGTGGAAAAAGCTGTTTTCATGACTGGCTGTGGCAGCTTTGACAGTCCGCAGTCGCCTACCAGTGGGAAGTGATTCAAAGAGTTTGTGTCCAGGGTGAGAGCGGTCAGAAATGATCTTACCCACTCGCTTCCTGGCCCGTGCAGTGTACAGTTCGTCAACGGAGGGAAAGTTGCAGCGAATAACCTGCTCGGACGATTTGCTGCAGCCTCCGGATGTCATGCTTGGTGGCTGAGCCAAATCAATCCATGATGGAGAAGGTAAGAGCGGACTCTACGATGGCCGTGTAGAATTGGACCATCATTGTCTGTGGCAGATTGTGCTTCCTCAGCTGCCGCAGGAAGTACATCCTCTGTTGTGCCTTTTTGACTGTGGAGTCGATGGTGGCCCCCCATTTAAGGTCCTTGGAGATGATGGTTCCCAGGAACTTAAAAGACTCAAATTGGATCACAAGCAGGCAGAGGAGATTAGTTTACCTTGACATCAAGTTCAGCATAGACATGGTGGAGTGAAGGGCTAGTTCGTGTGCTGTACTGTTTATGCTCAATGCCCTAGAAAGTGATTTGTTCTGTCTTTGTATCATTTGTTAATAAAAAGTACACCAATCTTAGTGTTCAGTGTTTTGCATTTAGTTTATTATTGTCACGTGTACCGAGGTACAGTGAAAACCATTTTTGTTGCTCTGTTTAAACATTCCAGTTTAAATATATATATATAATATAATAATAACTTTATTTATAAAGCACTTTAAACAACTACAGTTGCCACAAAGTGCTGTACATGAGAAATCATGAACAAAAAGCTATTACAAACAATTAAAAACCATTAAAAACCGTAAAACGAAGGACTATAAAAAACACACTAAAAATTAAAAGACATTAAAAGCACTAAAAACAGGAGCAATGCCTCAGCCAGTGTCGAAAGCCAAGGAATAAAAATATGTTTTTAGGGAGGATTTGAAGATGGACAGTGAGGGGGCCTGTCTGATGTGCAGCGGCAAGGTGTTCCAGAGTGCCGGAGCAGCAACAGAAAAGGCTCTATCCCCTCTGAGCTTCCGCTTAGACCTTGGTACCTCAAGGAGCAGCTGATCAGCTGACCTTTATATTTCATAATTTTATATACTTCTATCAGGTCCCTCATTCATTTACATTGTGTTAATTTGTATGCATTGTTGATTTTAAGTGTTGCCCATTAAACAAGTTTTAACTTTCCATTTGTTTTAAATTTTAGATCATTAAAAATGTTTGAGGATGTTTCATTTTTAATTGTTGAATTTCAGCAGAGCTTGGGATATGATACAACTGACTTCAACACTTTTTTATGTTCCTTCAAATTGGAAGGCCTTGACATGTGCAAGGCCTAACTATTTACCAGAATGCCGCTTGGATTAGAGGGCACTAGCTGCAAGGAGAGGTTGGAAATACTTTGATTGTTTCCCTCGAGTGTCAGAACTGAAGGGAAACCTGATGAAAGGGAGTAGAAACAAAGAACTTAGTTTTGTTTTGATCAGAGATACAGCGTGGAAACAGGCCCCTCAGCCCACCGAGTCCATGCTGACCAGCGATCCCCGTAGACTGGTTCTATCCTACACACTAGGGACAATTTACAGAAGCCAATTAACCTTATAAACCTGTACATCTTTGGAATATGGGAGGAAACCGGAGCCCCCGAAGAAAAACCAGAGAACGTATAAATTGGTACAGACAGTACCCATAGTCAGGATCGAACCCGAGTCCCCGGTGCTGTAAGGCAGCAACTCTACCACTGTGCCATCGTTTCATAAAAGGACACAAAGTGATGGAGTAACTCAGCGTGTCTGGCAGTCTCTGGAGAACATGGATAGGTGATGTTTTGGGTCGGGACCCTTCTTCAGATTGATTGTGGGGGGGTGGAAATCCGGGGGAGAGGAGAGAAGGAGCAAAGTGTGGCAGGGAAGGGAGTGGTGCTTGTGAAATGACACAAAGTATGAAGGGTAACTGCCCAACTCTCCCAGTCCATAATGCTTGAAAACGTGTTTATGTCTTCCAGCAGAGTCCCACCTTCTCCGCACCATGACACCTGAGCACCTGTGTCACATGGCTCCTCCATCTCGCCTGGACCATCCTGCCACCACCCACCTACAGCCACCACACCCCCACACACTGCCCAACCCCCACTACCCCACCATGCCGCGGGACATGTACATGAAGCCCGAGCCCATGATGACCCAGTATCCAGTGGCAGGAATGTCGCCAAATGAGCTCCATCAGGCCCAGCAGTCCCAGATGCTTCACCAGCTACTACAGCACCACGGTTCAGAGTAAGATGCAGAGACATTCATCTAACTGTGTGTGTGTGTGTGTGTGTGTGTGTGTGTACGTGTATGAGTGGTGTATGGGTGTGTGTCGGTATATGGGGGTGTGTGTCGGTGTCTGTGCGTATGTTTTAATGCCTGATTTGATCTGTTTATATGAATTCACAACACTCCAGAAGGGGCGGAAATCGCTTTTAAAACATGAGAGGGAAACAATGAGGCCTAACGTCTAAGACAGGGGTCGGCAACGTACGGCCCACGGAATCATCCAGCCCGCAAGCGTTTTTTTTTTTCAATTTGTTTTCGCGACCTGGGAACCGCAGCCAGTCACGGGGCACGCAGGCGACCTGGCACTACAGCCAGACCTGGGGCGAGCGAGTCGACCTGGGAACTACAGCCATTCCCGGGGCACGCAGGCGACCTGGCGCTACAGCAAGACATGCCAGCTGACCTGGGCGCTACAGCCAGTCCCGGGCGGTTTTGCTGCAACATGTTTCACAAAACATGGGGGGATTGTCCCCCACCTCTCAAAACATGGGGGGTCCCCCTCAGGATATCTGCCCATGCTCCAGACCTTTCTCACACAGTCCTCTCATCTGTGAAACGTTCTGCTCTTTAACCACACAAATGTTCACACTTTAGAGATGTTAATGCACAGTGGGACGTTATTGTCACATAATCATATAGTTAAACTCTTTGTTTTACACTTAATTCAATAACATCTTACTAATCACAAGCACACTCATACCTAAGTACAAGAGTGCAATGATTGTAGTGTAAGAAGAGTCATTATTGATTGAATTCTGGATTCATTGTTAATATCAGTGAATGAGTGCATGTGGCAGTGAGTGTGTGAGTGAATGGGTGAGTGTGTAAGTGTGTGAGTGAATGAGTGAGTAAGTGTGTGAATGACTAAATGAGTGTGTGAATGTGTGTCAGCGTATGTGATTGAGTCAATGATTGACTGGATGGGCGAATGTGTGTGTGTGTGTGTGTGTGTGTGTGTGTGTGTGTGTGTGTGTGTGTGTGTGTGTGTGTGTGTGTGTGTGTGTGTGTGTGTGTGTGTGTGTGTGTGTGTGTGTGTGTGTGTGCGCGTGTGTGTGTGTGTTACACGCTCCCAGTATGTGAACATTCCATTAGTGTCTTTGTCCCAACTGATTACAAACCCACCCCATCTGTGTTTAATTTGGTTTGAATGATTCCCAAGCTGAATTCATAAGGAAGGATGTTCAGATAAGAAGGTGTGAATGAAGATTGTCTTTAGAATAGCCTTCACCCCCAGCCCTGCTGCAGTCTGCCCTCTGTAATGCCTCATCTCATTGCAGGGGCATCCCTATGCATGCAGCCAAGAAGAGGAAACATTCGGACTCGCCGCCAAATACTTTAAACACTCAGATGTTGAATGGGATAATAAAACAGGAGCCAGGTACGAATGCATCTTTGATTTCATTACTTCTGACAACTTAAATGCTCTTTAGAGTGATAATCGCCTGATTGTTTCTCTCTCCAGGATAGTTAGGGGGAGATGTTTATTTTCCACTGACAGAGATATTCTTCTGTGATCCTCTCACCACCTAACCACCCACTGCTCACTGGGCTTTGTCCTACCCTCCCCTCATCCAGATTGCTCCCCCCACCAACCCCTCACTACCACAATCAGCCTGAAGAAGAATCCCAACCTGAAACATCACCTATCCATGTTGTCCAGAGGTGCTGCCTGATCCACTGAGTTACTCTAGCACTTTGTGCCATTTTTTATAAACCAGCATCTGCAGTTCCTTGTGTCTATTTATTTCGTGGTTGATAAATGTCCTGCAGCAGCAGCATCCGAGTGATCACCCCATTAGATATTTTCTAACCATCTGTCCCCTCTTTCTCTTCAACTTGTGGTGGCACAGTGGCTCAGCGATAGAGTTGCTGCCTTAGACCCAGAGACCCAGGTTTGATCCTGATAATGGGTGCTGTCTGTACAGAGTTTGTAGGTTCTTTCCGTGACCTGTGTAGGTTTTCTCCGGGTGCTCCGGTTTCCCCCAACACTCTAAAGACATACAGGTTTGGAGTTTAATTGGCTTTGGTAAAATTGTAAATTGTCCCTAGTGTGTTGGATAGTGTTAGTGTGTGAGGATCACTGGTCATTGCAGACTCGGTGGGTCGAAGGGCCTGTTTCCACGCCGTAACTCTAAACGAAACTAGACTAAAATTAAAACAAACTTGTTTTCTCGCTTCCCTGGCTCAGACAGATGATCTTCGACCTGAAACGTTAACTGATTTTCTCTCTCCACAGAGGCTGCCTGACCTGCTGAACTGACCAGCATTTTCTGTTTTTATTTCAGACGAGCAGTCGTAGGTTCAGACTGTGCAGAGTTAGTTGATCTTGGGGTAATTGTCCCTCACAGTTCTGCTTCACTTCCCCGTGGTTGGGAAGTGTTAGTAAGCTAGTTCCATCGTATCCAGTCACCCCTGCGACAAGACACAGGTGTTTGGATGTTGGATGTAGATTGGATCAGGCTTTTTCCTGAAGATTGGAACAGGCTTATCGTTAGATTTTAGTCATCAGCCTTTAGAGATGCAGCACAGAAAAAGGACCTTTGGCCCACTGATTCCGTGCTGACCAGCAATCCAGTACACTAGCATAATCCTACAAACTTCACAATTTACAATGTACAATATTTATTGAAGCCAATTAACCTACAAATCTGTACCTGAAATCAGAGCACCCAGAGAAAACCCATACGGTCCCAGGGGGAACGTACAAACTCCATACAAACAGCACCCCTAGTCGGGATCGAACCTGGGTCTCTGGCGCTGTGAGGCAGCAACTCAACCGCTAGGTTACTGTACCGCCCTTGACAACGTTATCATTGCTGACAATTGGATCTGGATATCTCTCTTGGCAGCTCTTGCATGTTTGAAACTCAAATACAGTAGATAGACCAATGGGGAAGATACAAAATGCAGAATACAATGCACGCATCAGTTCCAGAGACAAAGTCCAATGTCCGCAATGGGGTAGAGGTGAATCAGACAGTACCCTAGATTATGGAAGGAAGGTTCAGAAGCCTGATAACAGAACGGAAGAAGCTGTTCACGAGTCCGGTGGTTTCAAGGCAAATCTCTTTTGCCTACTTTCAAGTTTCGTTTACAAACATAAATTAATAAGTCTGGGTTTTTTCATTATAGTCAAAAATATTGAGGAGAGATTTGATAAACGTGCTTAAAATCTTGACAGCCTTATACAGAAGAAGTAGAAGTAAACTGTTAACAATATGGGCAGGGCCAGGAACCAGATGACACACATTTAAATTGACTGTCAGAAGATACAGAGTGATATGATGGAAGATCATTTTTAACTGGTGATTGGAGTAAACCCATTGCCTAAAGGTGTGGTGGATGGAGGTTAGTATGGCATTCAAAAGGGTATTGGATAAATATTTGAATATTTAACAAAGTATTAGTTCCTGGGGAGGATACAGGGTTGGAAAGATGGGACTGTTCTAAAAAAAAAACTTGCACAGGTACAATGCCAAAATGGTTTCCGCTGATCATAAAACTGATCATAAAATTGGGGCTAACATCATGGAATGATGTTAGTGCGGTTCCTGGAGGTTGCAGGTGGTTGCCGGAGGTTGCAGGTAGTGGAAGCAGGTAGGGAGACTGACAAAAACCGCATGGCAACCTTGGGTGGGGCACAAAGTCTCCAGAGGTTTCCGTTCAGGTTTCCTAAGTGGGACAGGGGCATAAAGAGTGCCAGAGACTTGGGTTTGATCCTGACTACGGGTGCTGTCTGTAAGGAGTAGTATGTTCTTTCTGTGACTGCCTGGGTTTTCTCCGGGTACTCCATTTTTCTCCCACACTCCATAAGCTTACAGGTTTGTAGGATAATTGGCTTTGGTAAAGATTGTAACCCTCAGTGGGTTGTGCCCACTTTTGTTCTCACTGACCATTGTTCACCCATTCGCACCAGTTCTAGGTTATCCCAATTTCTCATCCCTTCGCTCCACACTAGAGGCAATTTACAGAGGGCCAATTAACCTACAAACCCGCACGTCTTTGCCACTGTGATGCCCTGTGCTTCAGAGACCATTTTCATCCCGGCGTTGTTTGATACCCATCCCGTTTCTTCCCCTTGGCTTTCAGGGTTGATGCAAGACAACGACAGCCTAAATGGTTCCTACCTGGACCCTAACTACCAATGCATTAAATGGCAGCCACACCAGCAGAACAAATGGAGCGCTCTGTGTGACGTAAATTGCAAAGACTTGTGAGTATTGGCCAGTGTCGGATTTGTCATAGAGTCTATAGACTTTCGATGTTAGATTTTAGAGATACAGAGCAGAAACAGGCCCTTCGGCCCATCAAGTCCACGCCGACCAGCGATCCCCCCGATGCACTAGCACTATCCGACACACTGGAGACAGTTTACAATTTTATCAAACTCAATGAACTTACAAACCTGTACATCTTTGGAGTGTGGGAGGAAACCGGAGCTCCCGGAGAAAACTTACGCAATCACAGGGAGAATGTACAAACTCACAACAGACAGAACCCGTAGTCAGGATCGAACCTGGGTCTTTTGTGCTGTAAGGCAGCAACTCTATTGCTGCACCACTATGCCGCCCCTCAGTCAGACAGCACGTGAAAAGCCCCCTTAGTTCCACTCGTCCATGCTGACCAATATGTCCCATCTAAACGAGTTCCATTTGCCCATATTTGGCCCATATCCCTCCAAACCTTTCCAATTCATGCTGTCCTGGTATCTTTTAAATGCTGAGAGTTGGTCTATCTAGCTTCTTAAAAAGACCAAGCAGAGGTTCAAGCCTTGGCAGTGACGGATTTCAAACTCTCATCCCCACAGAGACGGCAACTTAAATACACCATCTTAGATACACCGCTTGTCCACACTACAGCCTGCTGTCATTTGTAACTGTACCATAATCGGAACAGTGGGGGAGTCCACAACATTGATGCACCAATACACCATTTAATGAATGAATGAATAAATGATTGGTACTTTATTGTCACATGTACCTAGGTACAGTGAAATTGCAGTACACAAGTATGCATAGAGTCGCCACATGTAGGGCAGCGATATAGTTACAAAAGTTTTCCTTGTAGTCCCGATGGTCCCTGTTTGTTCTTGACGTCCCCCCCCTCCCCCCAAGAGCAGATCCCTCATTCTCGACGCCCCTCCCCCCCCCCTTCCCCGCGCCAGCCAGGTCCCTCGTCGTTCTCGGCGGCCTGTCGCCAGCTGACCTCCGCACTCTCACAGCCCACCCTCAGCCGCACATCCCCAACTCTCACAAATATTGCCGCCTCTCTGTAAGAAAAACAAGTGTGAATTAAATATCAAGTATGATACTTTCCCAGACACAAGGTACTGCAGGTGCTAGTACTGGCATTGTAGCGGGTGGGGAGGGGGGGGGGATGCTGAAAAAGGGGAGAGGCCATTTTACAGCTTTTTTCTGCTCCCCTACAATCAGTCTGAAGAAGAGACCTGACCCGAAACGTCACCATTCCATGTCCTTCAGAGTTGCTGCCTGAGTTACTCCAGCACTTTGTGTCTTTTTGTGCATTAACCAACATCTGCATTGGATCGGCATTGGATTAGAATTTCAACCAATGAGAAGCTGCAGGATTCCTGGTATGGGGTTGGTTGGTTTAATATAAAAAACAGAAAGTGCTGGAGTAACTCAGTGAGTCGAGCAGCACCCCTGGAGAACATGGGTAGGTGGCGTTGCGGGTCGGGACCCTTCTTCAGACCTTTCCTCAGACTCTTCAAAAGAAGGGTCTCGACCCGATACATCGGCTATTCAAGGTGTACAAATGGAGCTCCAAGCTCCCCTCATCCTGAACTCTATGTGATCTGGTAGCCTTGAAGCTGACAATGAACGGAAAATAAGGTAATATGTTCCACAATCACTTAATATAATCAAAAAAGCAACACAATCTGATTAAGTTAGGAAGTTCGCTGAAAGTAAGCTGCAGATGCTTTAAAGGATGGAATGGAATTGGCAGTGAGCAGAGCACAAGGAGTGGCTTCACCCTGAACTCCTTAAATTCCTAAGGATTAGCTAAGGGACAGGGAAGGTGGGGGAAGGGGAGGAGGTGGTGCAGAATGAAACTCTTGCTGAATGCCCGGTCTCAGAACGAACAGTTGTAAAAATTCTGCAAGCAACATAATTCTGGCACTTCTCATAGCTTCTGAAAGATAACATTAATTGGTGTGATTGCTCTATCAGGTTTTATAAAAAGTGTTTAGGCAGAACTTATCCTGTTCCTCACAAACAATGCAGCTCCATAAACTGCTTTGACATTGCTTCTACATGTCACATCCAGCTCCAACATCTGTGAAAAAATGATATTCTAGCTCTTTTTTGAAGAGATTGAAAATCCAAATAAGTTGACGGGGAGGGTGGTACGGTGGCACAGCAGTAGAGTTGCTGCCTTACAGCGCCAGAGACCCGGGTTTGATTCTGACTACAGTCGGCGCTTGTGTGTATGGAGTTTAATATAGAAACATAGAAAATAGGTGCAGGAGGAGGCCATTCGGCCCTTCGAGCCAGCACTGCCATTCATTGCGATCATGGCTGATCGTCCCCAATCAATAACCCGTGCCTGTCTTCTCCCCATATCCCTTGATTCCACTAGCCCCTAGAGCTCCATCTAACTCTCTCTTAAATCCATCCAGTGATTTGACCTCCACTGCCCTCTGTGGCAGGTAATTCCACAAATTCACAACTCTCTGGTGAAAAAGTATTTTCTCACCTCAGTCTTAAATGGCCTCCCCTTTATTCTAAGACTGTGGCCCCTGGTTCTGCACTCGCCCAACATTGGGAACACTTTTCCTGCATCTAGCCTGTCCAGTCCTTTTATAGTTTTATAAGTTTGTATGTTCTTCCCCTGACCTGCGTGGGTTTTCTCCGGGAGCTCTAGTTCCCTTCTACACTCCTAAGACATACAAGTTTGTAGATCAATTGGCTTGGTAATATTGTAAATTGTCCTTAGTGTGTAGGATAGTGTTAAGCCCCTGTCCCACTTAGGAGACCTAAACGGCAACAGTCTGAAGAAGGGTTTCGGCCCGAAACGTCGCCTATTTCCTTCGCTCCATAGATGCTGCTGCACCCGCTGAGTTTCTCCAGCATTTTTGTGTACCTCTGGTGACCTTGCCCGCCACCCAAGGTTTCCATGAGGTCACCGGAGGTTTTGATCACTCTCCCTAATGGTCGAAAGTGGTTTCTGCATGGTCGAGGCTTCATCTAGGTTGTTGCTACTTTTTCATCATGATTAAAACCGGCCTCGACTAAAAATAGGTTGTCGTTTTAAAAATCGAGAATATTTTAGTCGCGGGTCTAGTCGAAGCCGGTTTTCTTCATAGTCAAGGAAAGTTTTCAACATATTCGTGGGAGGTGATAGGACCTTGATTTTTTTGGGTGGCGGGCAAGGTCACCAGAAGTTGCTGTTTAGGTCTCCTAAGTTGAACAGGGGCTATAGTGTGCGGGGATTGCTGACCGGTGCGGCCGAAGGGCCTGTTTCCACGCTGTATCTCTAATCTGAATTAAACTGAACTAAAGTAAACAATTGCAATTTAAGCCACTACCACCTATTTGTTAAAGGGGTGTTAGGAATAGATCAGGTTAATGCACAGAGTCTTTTGCCCGCAGTAGGGGAACCAGAGGACATAGGTTTAAAGTGAGGGGGGGGGGGGGGGGGGATATTTAATATGACTCCATGGGTGAGCTCTTGGGGTACTTTCAAATTGAACAAATCGGATGATTTATATTTCCTCCTGTCCACTTTTTTTAAACTTTTCAAGGCAAAAACTGACAAAACTGACAAAAATATAAAATAATTCCTTTGTTGTTATTGGGGCAAAACTCAGGGACTTCAGCTTCACTGCGGGAGGATCTTGAAGCATTTCATAAAGGAAGCAGCAACATCATCTCAAGGGAAAGTGTAGTTTTGGAGGTGGGGGAAGGGATCGGGTGCATTATAACCATCCATATCCCATGCAATACAAGATAAGGAGGAATAAAAAGAAGAAATTTGATAATTTATAGAGAAAATAAATGAAACGTGTGATGGAGCCTAACAGAGTAGTTTAGATAATATTACTAATGAAAACTCGAATTTGTTCATTACAAATTTTAATTGAACTACAGACCCACTTTCCATCTTTTCATCCTCTCCTCTTCCCATTGTAGCCATGGTTACAGCCATGTTTGCCCCCCAACCCTGTACTGAAATGTTCTTCATACATTATCCAACAACTTCAAGGCACGGAGAACTCAGCTGGTGGAGTTGCTGCCTCACAGCACCAGAGACCCGGGTTCGATCTTGACCTCGGTTGCTGTCTGTGTGGAGTTTGCACATTTTCCCTGGGACTGCATGGGTTTCCTCCAGATGCTCCGGTTTCCTCCCGCATCCCAAAGACGTGCAGGTTTGTAGGTTAATTGGTCTCTGTAAATTGCCACTAGAGTGTAGGGAGTGGATGAGAGTGGATAGCATAGAACTAGTGTGAACGGATGATTGTTGGTCGGTGTGGACTTGGTCGGCCAAAGTGTCTGTTTCCATGTTGTATTTTTCAATTATTCAAAATTTGTGACTGTTTGATGATCAAGTAGAATTCAGGTTACAGAGACAGTGTAACTTACGTCCACCTGCATATTAACTCATGCATACTGCATGTACTGTTCGTACAGGTATAAGAAAACAATGCAGTAGTGGGAGTTTCCACCAGTGGGAAAGTCTAGGGCCAGAAACCACAGACTCAGAATAAAAGGACGTACCTTTAGAATGGAGATGAGGAGGAATTTCTTTAACCGGAGGGTGGTGAATCTCTGGAACTCAATGCCTCAGATGGCAATGGAGGTCAAGTCATTGGGTATTTTTAAAGCGCAGATTGATACGTTCTTGATTTGTTAGGATGTCAAAGGTTACGTGGAGAAGGCAGGAGCATAGGGTTGGATAGACTGGATGTGGAGAGGATGTTTCCACTAGTGAGAGAGTCTAGGACCAGAGGTCATAGCCTCAGAATCAAAGGACTTTCCTTTAGGAAGATGAGGAATTTCTTCAGTCAGAGGCTTTTGAATCTGTGGAATTCATGCTGCAGAAGGCTGTGGAGGACAAGTCAATGGATATTTCTGAGGCAGAGATAGATAGATTCTTGATTAGTATGGGTGTTAGGGGTTACGGGGAGAAGGCAGGAGAATGGGGTTAGGAGGGAGAGATAGATCGGTCATGATTGTGCCACTTTGCTCCCTAAATGGCCTAATTCTGCCCTTATCACTTATGAACTTATGACTGATTGATTAAATGTAGAACCAATTGAATTTGACTGACCTGGACAACTGATATAGTTAAGCTTGGAGAACATGCCCTGCAGCCCTCTGTCCACGCCTATGAACCCGCACGTCTTTGGGATGTGGGGGGAAACCTGGAGGAAACCCACGTGGTTACGGGGAGAATGTGCAAACTCCACACTGGCAGCACCCGAGGTCCGGATCGAACCCAGTTCACTGGCGCTGTGAGGCAGCGGATCTACCAGCTGTGCCACTGGGCTCCCTAACTGCAACATCAACTCAAGATAATCTAATCGTGCTCAGGCCAAGATGAATTTTAAGAAGATTCTTAGCCGAATGGTTGAAAACTGCAATCAGTATTCAACCAAATTGGTGTAAGAGGAAGAGAAATGAGCAATAGTGTTTCCTCAGGAGCATTCTCAGAGTGAATGGAATGGATCCGGGATGAGATGTGGGTGAACGCAAATTCCTGGGCGTGTGTCAGGGCTGAGTGTGGCCCCCTGTTTGATGATTTGGCCGTCTTTTTTTGGATTGGAATCCTATCTTCCACTAACTGACACAAAGCACATGCTCGGAGCTGTCTGCAGCTGACATGTGTTTAAATGTGAGTTAAAACATTCCCGCCGGAGTTGGGATTTCTTGCCTAATGTGCAGAATATTGAATTTGGTTTCCTAGCAACTGCTCACGACCCTGCCTCAATGACATTCCTTGCATTTCTGTGGGTGCACTAGCACTTTCAGCGGGGCTGCCAAATATCTGTGGGCTATTACTAAACTGACCATCCTTTGCCCCTTCACTCTTTTGTCCCTCCTCTGAGTTAAGCAATCTCCCCTCGCCTCTCTCCCTCGCCCCACTCACCCACCTGCCACTGAGAGGACCCTCAACATCTCAGCATTAAGTTCCATGCTATTATTCACACCTGCGTGTCGCCCCTTGTACAACACTTGTGTTTGATCCACACCCATTGTGAGATGGGTTTATGCACTCATTATGCTGGCCAGTTACAGAATTGTTACTGAATGTACATTCAGATTGCTTATTAATAATTGGCTGCATTAGGGTGCTGTCCAAATGTCACCTATCCCTTTTCTCCAGAGATGCTGTCTGACCCACTGAGTTACTCCAACTTTGTGTGTCTATGGCTATTTGATATGAAGGATCCTTCACTGAAAATGATGACATTTTTAAATGTCGATTTTGTAAAATGACTGTATTAAGAAGGAACTGCAGATGCCGGTTTAAACCAAAGATAGAGACAAAGTGTGGGAGTCAGTGGGTTAGGCAGCATTTCTGGAGAAGATGGCTAGGTGACGTTTCGGGTCAGGACCATTTTTCAGATGCAAAATGACAAATTTAGTTTAGAAATTAAGCATGAAAGTGGGCCCTTCGGCCCTCCGAGTCCATGCTGACCATCGATCACCTGTTCATACTAGCTCTGTGTTTTCCCACTCTCTCATCCATTCCCTACACACTAGTGGCAATTTACAGAGGCCAATTAACCTGCAAACCCACACGTCTTTGGGATGTGGGAGGAAACTGGAGCACCTGGAGGAATTCCACACAGTCACAGGGAGAACGTGCAAACTCCAATCACAGACAGCACCCAAGGCCAGGATCGAACCCGAGTCTCTGGCACTGCGAGGCAGCAGCACTCCCAGCAGCTCTACCAGTAGTGCTCCCAGCAGCGCCATTGTGCCGCTCTTGAACCACGTCAATGGAAATGAATGTTCCTGTGATTTGACGTTATATTCAAGCACTAACATCAGTACAGAATACCACAATGGTACCTTGGGTGATGTAAAAGACATTATGCTGTCAGTTTGCAGCTGTTTATTGTGGGACTGTGCAGGGGCAATCTGAAAGCCTTTCCAATTTTCTGTAACCCATATATCACTGGATGTCACCCTCAGACTGCTCTTGAAGTGCAAAACATCTGCCAGTAAAACTGGATATCTTTATACTGCAATCTTTACTTAAAGGCTGAGCCTTGGTGATCTACAAAGCTCATCTCGGACATAAGATCCTCATGTTCCACAAGAGAAAGGAAACTAGATCCTGACTACTTATTCACTTCGACTCAGAAATATCAAGCTGGTTTACAAAGGTCAACCCTCCACCTCTTTCAACGTTGGCATGCACTCCTGTGGTAAATCCAGCACTATTTGTGCTTTGCTACCAATGCTTTTTGGTATCGAAGATTTTGAACAGAGAATGCTAAATAAAGATCTAGGACCTTTAAAGGGCATAGATACACCACCAAGATTCTTGGATATACGACACGTTAAGTGGCGGCGCGGCTCTGGCTGCAGTGGCTCTCCGGCAGTCCTGTTTGTTTTGTGTTTTTTGGGTTGTTTATTTTCGTTTTGGTTAGTCTAGTTTTGGTTTTTAGTTTCTGTTTGGGGGGGGGGGTTGAAACGGGGCTTGCTGTCTCTCCCTGCGGGGGAATGCGACTTTTATGTCGTATTCCCCTTCTCTGCCTCCGTCTGCGCTGAGGCCTAATGGCGGAGCTGGCGACCTCGAGGCTCAGGAGGCAGAGCCCGCCAGGACTTGCACTGAGCTCGCTCCCGTGAGGACGGCCCGGCTCGGGGCTGGAATAGGGCTTCCGTGAGGGGCTGTGACGCTACCGTGAGGACGGCCGGCCCGAGGAAGGAACGGTGCTCCCGTCGGAGTGGCCGAGCTCGGGGAGGTACGGCGTTCCCAGCCCGAGGGAGGAGCGGCGCCCGGTCGGGGCGGCCCAGCCCGAGGGAGGAGCGGCGCCCAGTCGGGGCGGCCCAGCCCGAGGGAGGAGCGGCGCCCAGTCGGGGCGGCCCAGCCCGAGGGAGGAGCGGCGCCCGGTCGGGGCGGTCCAGCCCGAGGGAGGAGCGGCGCCCAGTCGGGGCGGCCCAGCCCGAGGGAGGAGCGGCGCCCAGTCGGGGCGGCCCAGCCCGAGGGAGGAGCGGCGCCCAGTCGGGGCGGCCCAGCCCGAGGGAGGAGCGGCGCCCAGTCGGGGCGGCCCAGCCCGAGGCTGGGACGGTAACGGCACTCACGTGAGGGCGATCCGGCTCGGGGCTGGAACGATGCTCCGGTGGCTTGCACGGTGTTCTGGCGGCGGTGGCCTGAGTCCGGGTTTCGGCCGCGGGCCAGCGGCTGCGTCAGCAGGACTGGTGAGCGGCAGCTTCGACCACCACGGGCCGCGGTGTTTGAGTCGCGGGACAGGTTTTAACATCGCCCGGGGGGTATCGCCTCAGCGCAGAAGGAGAAGAGGAGGGAAGAGACTGGAGACCTAAGACTTTTGCCTCCATCACAGTGAGGAGATGTTGGGTGGACTCACTGTGGTGGATGTTAATATGTGTTTATTGTTGTTTTTTATTATATTGTATTGTATGTATGACTGCTTCAATTTCGTTCAGACTTCGGTCTGAATGACAATAAAAGGCTATCTATCTATCTAAAAGAAAAAGAGGCAAGAATGATGGTGCTAGTGATGGGCGATTTTTCAGGCGACTTGCTTCCTTCACCAACCCGTTATGCAAGCGGGGAACCGGGCAAGCGGGGGGAGCACTGTCTGAGTGAAATTCACACGGTGCAAAGCCAAGGTGATACAGACACACACCAGGAAGGTGTAATTAAGCACAGTGTACAGTAAGTCCTTTAAAAGAAGGGGGGAGAAGGAGGGAGATGGGGGGAGACGGAGTGGAGACAACCTTTAAGAAGCCAGAGATACACGGCTGTGAAGCTCAGCAGACATTTAACATTACCGGTCGGTTATCCTTGGTTCTGAAAACTACTGCTTACGTTTTTTTTTCCGAATGAGCCAATGAAATTCACCGGTCAGCACCGGCTACAACCTATGAGAACCTACAACCTCCTGGCAACCCACTAGGACCTCCTGGCGACCCACCTACGGCTCGCTACTCTCCATGGCGGCTTCATTCTGGTCGCTGCTAATTTTTCAACATGTTGAAAAATTTGCGTTGACCATAATGAGGCCGTGACTAGTTCCAAAAATGCGGGAACTCCTCACGACCATGAAGGCGACTCCCCGGCAACCACCCACGAACATTTGGCGACCATGTGGCGACTGCAGAGTCTCCTGCAGAGTCTCCTGCAGTCGCCTAAAAAGTCGCCTAAGTGGGACAGGCCCATAAAAAAACAAAAATAATTTAAAGTCTTTTCTTCCACACTCTTTTCATGCAGTGGGGAACTCTACAACCTGCCGCCTGGCTGTACATCTAGTTTTGCAGTTCAGCTTTTTGTTGTAGAAACTGGTGGATTGTTGTTTAAACTGAAATGAGAACTCACTTAGTGATTCGCACCGTGCCTCAAGTTTAGTTTAGTTTAGTTTAGAAACACGGTGCAAAAGCAGACCCTTTGGCCCACCGAGTCCAGAGACCAGTGATCACATTAGCACTATCAACACTACACTATCCTTACAAACTTTACCGAAGCCAATGGATGTACAAACCTGCACGTCTTTGGAGTGTGGAAGGAAACTGGAGCATCCGGGGAAAACTCATGCGGTCACAGGGAAAACGTACAAACTCCAAACACACAGCACCCATAGTCAGGATCGAACCCGGGTCTCTGGAGCTGTAAGGCAGCAACTCTACTGCTGCACCACTGTGCCGCTAAGTTGTTGAGAGACATGATCTAAGCTGCTATTCGCAAAGAAGGGAGAGTTACTCACAATGTCCGTGTTGAACATGATGCTAGTTTAAACTAATCCCCTCTGCCATCATGTATACCTCCAATCCCTACCTATCCATGTGTCAATCTAAAAAACCCTTAAATGCTACTATCGTATCTTCCCCCACCACCACCCAGAATAAACCAAAGACAAGTATACAAGAGGTAGCAGCAGCTCTACCAGAAGATACACGCAAAGTGCTGGAGTAACTCAGCAGATCAGGCAGCATCTTTGGAGAAAAAGGATGGGTAACGTTTCAGGTCGGGATCCTTCTTCAGACATCTCCTTCAAGATTCTGGGCTGAATCAGAGATAATACTACAATAGAAAGAGACAAGAATGCTAGTGAGAACTGAAGAAGGGTCCTGACATCACCCATCTTTTTTCTCCAGTGATGCTGCCTGACCCACTGACTTACTCCAGCACTTTGTGTCCATCTTCAGTATGAATCAGCATCTGCAGTTCCTTTCTACACAGCAGCTCTACCAGGTTGAGCTTAAAACGCCAATTCTGTCTTGTTTGCCATCCGCCCTGTATCGATTTCCACACCTGATGTTTTGAATGAGACATACCAATGGGCAACTGAACCATCCTACCAACAAGTAGAGAGCAGTCCTGAGCTACCCTCGGACTATCTTTGATCGGACTTTGCTGGACTTTATCATGTTAAACGTTATTCCCTTTCTCCTGTATCTGTACACTGTGCATGGCTCAACTGTAATCATGTATTGTCTTTCCACTGGTTGGTTAGCACTCAACAAAAGCTTTTCACTGTACTCCAGAGTAATTGTTCATTTTTTAAATGAATGGAAATCCTTAATGATGAAATACCTGATAGTAGTGTTTCTCCTGAATGTTCTCCTTCCTTTCACAGACCTAATCCAAGCTATAGAGTGGACGCTGACAAAGGCTTTAACTTCTCTGTCCCTGACGATGCCTTTGTTTGCCAGAAGAAGAACCACTTCCAGGTCACGGTGTACGTCGGCATGATGGGTGACCCCAAATATGTGAAGACATCTGAGGGGCTCAAACCAATCGATTTCTTCTTCTTAAAATTGCACGGAGTAAAGGTGAGCGGTATTCAATGGATGAATCTTCTCCCATCTGCCAATGTGCGGCAGCAAAGTTAGCTGACATGTATCTGTTTCTACGCACAAATCTACTTCTTTGGGACGTGGGAAGAAAAACACACGGTCACAGGGAGAATGGGTAATCTCCACATAGACGGCAACCGAGGTCAGGATTGAACCCAGGTATCTGGTGCTGTGCGGCAGCAGCTTTACCAGCTGCACCACTCTGCTGCCCTACTAGAACCTTGCTTCCCAAAATCAAGCCAAGAGACCCAACCATATGAGTTCAGGACAGAAATCAAAAAGTTTTAACTTGTCAGGCTGAGAATGGGGATGAGGCTGGATGAGCTTTTTTTTTATCAATAAAGATTTAGTGAATTTAGGTTTAGGTTTAATATTGTCACATTTATTGAGTGAAACGCTTTGTTTTGTATGCTATCCAAACAAATCAGATATACCGTACAGAGATACAATCAGTTCACACTCAAATACAATAGGTAGAGCAAAGGGGGATGTACAGAGTGCAGAATATAGTTCACAGCAATGTAGTGCTTAGTAGTGCATTCATTTTGTGGACAAAGTCAAAGACCTCAATGGGTAGCAGTGAATTAAACAACACTCTAGCTCATGCAAGGACCATTGACAAGCCTGATAACACAGTGGAAGAGTACATACCACTGGAAATAAATGGGGCTACTGTGGACAGGGTGAGCAGCTTCAAATACCTGGGAGTCCACATCACAGAGGATCTGACATGGACAACACACACTGCCGCACTGGTGAGTAAGGCAAGGCAGCGCCTTTACCACCTCAGGCAGCTGAGGAAATTCAGAGTCTCTCTGAGGGTCCTTTAGTCCTTCTACTCTGGGTAGAAAACATCTTGTCCGGTAACATCACGATCTGGTTTGGGAACAGCTCTGCCCATGACAGGAAGGTTCTGCAGAGAGTAGTGCGTTCGGCCGAACGCACTATGGGAACTATACTCACCCCCCTGCAGGACCTATACACCGGGAGGTTCAGGTCCAGAGCCAGCAAGATAATGAAGGACCCCTACCACCCCAGCAACGGACTGTTCCAGCTGCTACGGTCAGGCAAGCGCCTCCGCTGTCACGCTGCGAAAACAGAGAGGATGAGACGGGGTTTCTTCCCCCAGGCCATCAGGACTGTAAACTCTTATCTCACCAGGGACTAATTTACTGTTGTGTGGTGTGTCTTTTTAATTTTCTAAAATGTAAATACTAGTTCTGTTATGTTATGTTTTGTTGTTTTTGCACAATCCGCAGCCATTGCAACTTTCATTTCACTGCACATCTTGTATGTGTATGTGACATATAAAGTTGACTTGACTTGACTTGTTCCTGAGTCTGTTGGCGCGCGCTTTCAAGCTTCTGTACCTTCTGCCAGACCGGAGGAGGGAGAACATGGAATGACCGGGGTGGGACAAGTCTTTGCTCATGTTAGCTGCTTTTCTGAGGCAGCGTGAGTGGAACAGAGAAATGAATACGAGTGGGGAATGTGCTGTGTTTTACTGATCCTTTGATATTTGTTGCTTGATAGTTGGAGACAATAAACCAGAGCATCAACATTGAGCAGTCACAGTCAGACCGCAGCAAGCGACCCTTCAATCCCGTCACGTAAGTACATCGTGCACAGGTATACTGTGTGTTTAGTTTAGTTTGGTTTAGAGATACAGCATGGGAACAGGCCCTTTGGCCCACCAGGTCTGCACTGACCAGCAATCACCCCATACAACCTCGGCCAATTTACAGAAGCCAATTAACCCCCAAACCTGCACGTCTTTGCGATGTCAGAGGAAACCGGAGTACCAGGAGAAAACACATGCGGGCACAGGGTGAACGTACAAACTCCATATAGAGCACCCCAGCACTCGAGAGTGGCTCAGGATGTCAGCATGGCCCAGTCAACAGCACCAACAGAATGGATGGGCTGAGCTACCAGGAGAAGTCGGGTGGGACAGGACTTTATTCCTTGGAGCGCAGGAAGCTGAGGGGCGATCTTATAGAGTTGTATAAAGACAAGAATAATAATGAGGTGCATTAAAAAGGTTCAGAGATGCAAACGAATCAAGAATCGGAGGACATAGGTTTAAGGTGAAAGGGGAAAATATATAATAGGAACCTGAGGGGTAACTATTTTACACCAATGGTAATATGTGTATGGAACGAGCTGCTGGAGGAGGTAGTAGAGGCAGGATCTAACATAAAGTTTAAGAGACATTTGGACAGGTAGGATAGGTTTAGAGGGTTATGGGCCAAGCACGGGCAGGTGGGACCAATGTAGATGGGGCATGTTGGTCGGTGTCGGCAAATTGGTCTGAAGAGCCTGTTTCCATGCTCTATGACTCTATGTGTGTGTTTTCAAACTTCTATACCTCTTGTCTGATGGGAGAGTGCAGACAAGGGAGTTCTTCTTCCTCGTGTCCGGCCATCTTCTATATCAAGTCTTTCCGGTTGGTCAGTGACGGTTGACGGTCGGTGGTTGCAGAATTGGCTACTTCAGTCAGTCACTGGGGTACAGTTTCGGTCGTCAGCATTGCCCGGGATGCGCCACATAGAGGCTTCTGCTTGCATCCCAGAAGAGGGAGTGACCAGGGTGAGACTTGTCCTTGATTATACTGGATGCGCTCCCTCTCCAAATCCCTTCAACCCTGCACTTCCGTCTACCCTTTGCAAAATCTACTTCTTAACAAGATATTTGAGCTCTCTCCACTAATCCATACTCAAGAGTAATTGGTCATTGTTTATTCAGTCATATTGCTTGGAAAGTACAATTTACAATGGAAACCTTAACGATTAAATACCTAATAGTACATGGATAGGATAGGTTTATAGAGTTATAGGGCAGGCATGGGCTGGTGGGTCTACGGTAGATGGGGCATTTTGGTAGACATGGGCAAGTTGGGTGGTAGAGACTGATTGTACGATGTATGACTCTATGACTCTAAACGATATTTTAAAAATTGAGATTATGGGATAAATGTACATATCACTTTCCTCGACGGAGATGCGACTTAACATCGTGGAGCTGGCGGTCCCTTTGCTTCAGGGGGATTGACTTCGGGAGCCCCAACTGCAGGAGCTTCGATTGCCCGACTGCGGAAGGTACGACTGCCCCGATCTAGGGAGAAAAGGAGGGAGAAGATAATACGTTATTGTCTTCCATCACAGTGCGCTGTGCTGGATGTTAATGTTTATGTTGTTGTATGTCTTGTTGCGTTTTTGGTATGACGAAGGCAAATCAAATTCTTTGTATGTTTTTACATACTTGACTAATAAATTAATTACAATTACAATTAAATATAACTATAGATATTGTAAGATACTGAATGAGAGACAGGGTTTGTACAAAGGTGAGAATATATAGTGTAATAGGTACTGGAGGATTTTCTTTGATTGAGGATGTTGATAAATGTCTTTGGTTCCAGCAGGATTAACATCCCTTCTGATCAGGTCACAAAAGTCACTGTTGGAAGGTTACATTTCAGTGAAACAACAGCTAACAACATGAGAAAGAAGGGGAAACCCAATCCTGACCAAAGGTATGAATTATTAATGGTCCCTATTGTACTGTGAAAAAGAAAATGGCTGCTGGTCTTTTACCGATCCCATTTAGTTCTGACTCAGGTTTTTGGATTATCGCTCAATGTATCACAATTCTACAAGGAAAACAACATCTGGATTCCTATACATATTGGATCTCCCAGTTGCTAACTATTTTGACTCCCCTTCCCATTCCCATACAGACCCTTCTGTCCTGGGCCTCCTCCATTGCCAGAGTGAGGCCACACCAAACAGGAGGAACAGGACTTCATATTCCACTTGGGTAGCTTACAAACCAATAGTATGAACATTGAGTGGGTAGGAAGGAACTGTAGATGCTGGTTTATTCTGAAGATAGACACAAAATGCTGGAGTAAGCTGACTAAGCGGGTCAGGCAGCATCTCTGGAGAAAAAGGTGACATTTCAGATCTGAACCCTTCTATAAACCGAAGAAGGGTTCCGACCCGAAACACCATCTATTCCTTTTTCCAGGGATGTTGCCTGACCCGCGGAGTTCCTCCAGCATTTTGCGTCTATCTTTTATGTGTTGTATATTTGATTATAATTATTTTATTTGTTGGTCTTTTCTTCTTCCCTTTTATCTGCAATTGTCTCTTTTTTTGCATCACTTTTTCTCTCTCTCTTCTTTGGCTCATCGCACTCACCTCCACCTCTTCATTTCTAAATATATCTCATCCCATCTCCACTTTATCTCGTGACCAAACTGATCTGCCTATGCCTCTGCCACTCTACTTTCCCTCTCTCCCTCTCCCTGGGCTCTCCCCTTTTCCTCACAGGTACTTCATGCTGGTGGTCACTCTTCAAGTTCAGACCCAGAATCAGAATCACCTTGTGGCTGCTCAAATCTCTGAAAGAATTATTGTCCGGGTAAGACTAATTCTGACTTGTGCATCTATGGGAAATTTAATCTGATCTTGGGTTGTGAACTTCATTGAATTTTGCATGTCAAATGGTCCTATACTATAGCTGTCTTTGTAACATCAAATATCTTTCTTATTTTGTCACTGTTTCACAAAGTATTATGTAATTGGCCACATGAGTGGATGTGGAGAGGGTGTTCCCAGTAGTGGGATAGTCTAGGACCATAGGGCACATCCTCAGAATGAAAGGATGTACCTTTAGATAGAAGATGAGGAACATTTCTTTAGCCAGAAGGTGGTGAATCTGTGGAATTCATTGCCACAGACGGCGGTGGAGGCCAAGTCATTTTTAAAGTAGGGATTGATAGGTTCTTGACTAGTAAGGGCATTAAATGTTGATGGGCCGAATGGCCTAATTCTGTTTCTATATCTTATGGTCTTACGGTCTAGCAATTCACTGCTTGTGCCTTATTATCACTAATTTCCAAAGCTGTTACTCAATAACCTGCGAATAGGTTTGAATTAATGTCTACCTCACCTGAGCATGTTTATTCGAGTGTAGGATTTTACCAGCAAGTTGTACAGGTATTTAGGATGCAGGCAACGGGATCAATAGGAATTAGTGGGATATCATCACTTTGTAAATATATTCATTTGAGCTTCCACAGAGAGCAATGCAAAGGTGCTAGATAGTTGCCTCTTTCGGCTGATTCCAAGGTATTACCAACGCTGGCAGTTTATCCGACTCTCTATTTTTGTGACTCAGGACATGGTCTAAGGGACTGTCAATTCCAAAAGTCAATGCTCGCCCAGCCATTTTCTCAGAGGATTCATTGCGTATTAGTTGGTTGCAAGAACATTGCGGCTAAGGCCCAAGGTGGGACTAGTGTAGATGGGGCATCTTGGTCGGCATGGGCAAGTTGGGCTGAAGGGCATGTTTCCATGCTGTATGACTCCAACAGGGAATTAGCAACAATTAATGATTTACTGTTCCAGTTGGTTACTGGCAAGGGGTTGGTAGTAATATTGCATTATTACTACCTGTTATTAATGTTTAGTTTAGTTTATTGTCACGTGTACCGAGGTACAGTGAAAAGCTTTTTTGTTGCGTACTATCCAGTCAGCGGAAAGACTACATACAATTACAACCAAACCGTCCACATTGTACAGCTACAGGATAAAGGGAATAACGTCTAGTGCAAGATAAAGTCCGATCAAAGATAGTCTGTGTCCAATGAACTAGATGGTAATTCAGGACTGCTCCTTAGTTGGTGATAGGATGGTTCAGTATTAATAAGTCAATGGATATTTTTAAGTCAGATATTGATAGATTCTTGATTAGTACGGGTGTCAGGAGTTATGGGGATATGGCAGGAGAATGGGGTTGAGAGGCAAAGATAGATCAGCCATGATTGAATGCTGGAGTAAACTCAATGGGCTAAATGACCTAATTCTGTTCCTATAACTTGTGAATTTATGAATAAGTGTTTAATAAATGTTTCATTCCTGTAATATAATTAAAATAGCAATGAATGGAGCTATTGACATTTGGTAGAAAGTACTGTAGTAGCAGTTTCTGGTATGAGGTTTTTATTGACTGTGTGTTGAGACTATTCACTAATGTCCTTGGCTGTCTCTGATTCCTCTATTCTTCATTCACAGAACACGGCACAGGTGAGACTTTTTAATGCTTAGGAGACTATTTCAGAGCCTAGGTACAGTGGAGCCCTTTATTATCAGTAACTAAAGAGAACTGTACAGGAAGGAGGTAAGTTTAAGAACTGAGGGACAAAAATCTTGCTCAACAGGTACGAAGAGCAGGCAAATTTCCATGGGTCTGTCAGGGAACGGCTAAATAGATTTATTGGACAATAGAGTGCTTTGCCCCAAGGAGGCTTTCCAAACAGTTGAAAACAAAAATGACCTGTTCAATGATTCCGTAACACTATTGGTGTAATGTCCTAGAGAAATGAATGTCATGGACTATAGAGGAATGATAATAAACTGGCTCCACTGTATCGGTGAACATTGTACTGAAGGCATTTTGTTCAACGTTGCTAAGCAAGCCTCAGGGCTAACATGACCACCCTCTCCATCTTGGTAGCATATTGCTTACATATTTTCTTGAAGATAAAAAAAACTATAGTAAGGCCACACACAAACTGGAGGAACAGCACTTCATGTACCCCTTGACTAGTGTGCAACCTAACAATAGACAATAAACAATAGACAATAGGTGCAGGAGTAGGCGATTCGGCCCTTTGAGCCAGCACCGCCATTCAATGTGATCATGGCTGATCATCCTCAATCAGTACCCCGTTCCTGCCTTCTCCCCATATCCCCTGACTCCGCTATCTTTAAGAGCCCTATCTAGCCATCTCTTGAAAGTATCCAGAGAACCGGCCTCAACCCCCCTCTGAGGCAGAGAATTCCACAGACGAACAACTCTCTGTTAGAAAAAGTGTTTCCTCGTCTCCGTTCAAAATGGCTTACCCATTATTCTTAAACTGTGCACCCTGGTTCTTGACTCCCCCAACATCGGGAACATGTTTCTTGCCTCTAAACCCTTAACAATCTTACATGTTTCAATAAGATCCCCTACCAGTATGAACATTGAATTATCTTATTTTAATGAACACCCCCCCCCCCACCCTTATTTCTCCCCTTCTCCTCCCTGGGCCTCACCTTGGTATGCGTCTATTTCTCCCATTATCCCGTCTCCCTTCTCCTCCCCCCACCGTCCCCTTCCAACTATACCCCTTATCCCTTCCTTGAGCTTCTCATCTCACTCTTCCTCTCTCCTTATCTTACATCTTTTTCATTCATCACTTTTGGCCACCCATCTCCCAATCCAACATCCCCTCACTGCCCTGTATCCACCTATCACTTGCCTGGCTTTGTCCCATCTCCATTTCTTTTCCAGCTTTCTCCCTCCTGCAATAGTTAATCTGAAGAAGGGTTCCGACCCAAAACGTCGCCTGTCCATGTCCTCCTCAGTTGCTGCCTGACACACTGAGTTACTGCAGCACTTTGTGTTTAAAAAAAAGATATTTGTTTATATATATAAAAATATATATGCTTCATATAATCTCACATCTCCCTGGCATCTAGTATTCTGTGTAAATCTGGTAATGCCAAGTGGAAGTATCACTTCAGATTAGGGTGAGTTAACTTTAAAGTTGGCACTTGCCTTTCAGAAACAAAGAGTGCACATTCCCAGCCAGTTGTTTTCCTTTATTCACAGCAGAAATATAAAGTTTAATTAAATTTTGAATACATTTTAATTAAATGTTATTACATTTTAAGCCTAACAGTATGAACATTGAATTCCCTAATTTTAAGTCACACCCCTTCTCCCTCCCTCTCTCGCACCCTCCTTCCTCTCTCCACCCACAGTCACAACCAATACAACCCACACATTTTCCAATTTTTAAGAGAACTTCAAACAGCACAGCACAGGAACAGGCCCTTTGGCCCATACTGTCTGTGCGAACATGATGCCAAGTTAAACTAATCTCCCCTGCCTGCATGTGATCCATATCCCTCCATTTCCTGCATATCCACGTGCCTATCCAAAAGCCTCTTAAACGCCACTATTGTATCTGCCTCCACCATTACCCCAGGCTGCATCTTTCAGTCACCCACCATCCTCTGTGTATAAATATTTGCCCCGCGCATCTCCTTTAACCTTTGCTCCTCTCGCCTTAAACCTGTGCCCTCTAATCTTTTCACTGGAGAGGTAGAGATTTCCTTCCATTCTTTACACACTCGGATATAAAGATACATCTCCAGTTCATCTGTTATCATTGCAACCTTATCTTGGACAAGGTAATTTAACATCATGTTCAGCACAGACATTGCGGGCTGAAGGGCCTGTTCTTGTGCTGCACTGTTCCATGTTCTCTGTGACCGATTATTGGGGGCAAACACAGCACTATTTTATTGTGATGGCTTCAGGATTAAAATGTGAGATGTGAGTACGACAACGCTGCCTCCAGTTGCTGCGTAGGATGCACTTGCTCACACATATGTCTCCCCCTGTTTAGACATAAAGGAACAGATGCTGTAATTAACCTTTTTTTTTTACTGAGTGTGATCAGAGACATGAAGAAATCAATGTAGTTCCTATGTAACTGTGTGTAGTCAAAGACTATTGGCGCATACACAAAGCAAACGCAGACAATTAGCCCCGATCTTAGAGCAGCATGGTGGCGCAGTGGTAGAGTTGCTGCCTCACAGCATCAAAGACCTGGGTTTGATCCCGACTACGGGTGCTGTCTGTGTGGAGTTCGTACGTTCTCCCTGTGACTGCATGTGTGTTCTCTCGATGCTTCTGTTTCCTCCCACATTCCAAAGACGTAAAGGTTTGTAGGTATTGGATTCTGTAAATGTTCCCTAATGTGTAGAATGGAACGAGTGTATGGGCGATCGCAGGTCGGCATGGACTCGGTGGGCAGAAGGGCCTGTTTCTGTGCTGTATCTATAAAACTAAACTAAACTAAAACATCTCTCCATCAATGCACTTATTAATTGCAAAAAACACCAAACTGGTTGTTAGAATTTGATGAGATTGATAGAATTTGTTTGCTCAACGAGTTACAGCAACAATGGACAGATAAGCCAGCTGCAAATGCATTTGACCATGAGACCATAAGACATGTGAGCAGAATTAGGCCATTCAGCCCATCAAGTCTGCTGCACCATTTATTCATGGCTGATCTATCTTTCCCTCTCAACCCCATTCTCCTGCCTTCTCCCCATAACTTTTGTCCCCCTTATTAATCAAGAACCTATCAATCTCCACTTTAATAATACCCAATGTCATGGCTTCCACCACTATCTATGGCAACAAATTTCCACGGATTCACCTCCCTCTGACTAAATAAATTCCTCCCCATTAGGCTGCGGATGTTCATATAGGAAGAGAGGACAGGACCAGGTGATGTGTGATGACTCCCAAAGTTGATTTGGCTCTAACTATCCAAGCTCATACCAAGATGTCACTGACCAGCACTGGCACCATCCTACACACTAGGAACAGTTTACAATTCTTACCAAAGCCAATTAACCTACAAACCTGTACATCTTTGGAGTGTTGGAGGAAACCAGAGCACCCGATGAAAACACACAGGGAGATGCTGCCTGTCCAGCTGAGTTGCTCCAGCATTTTGTGTCTACCTTCTATAGATCCAATTGATGGTGGAGAGGTCAGTATTTAAGTGGATTGGTTGAATGGTGTTATGGGCTTTGTGGTTCCCTTGTGGCAGGTTTCCTTGTGTTATATCCAAATGCAGCAAGAGGGGTAATCTACCCCCTTGTTGTTGGGAGAGGAATAGAGCAAATGTGGCAGAGAAGGGAAAGGAGGTGGAGAGGTTTCAGTTCCAGGGAGAATTAGATGTTTCAAGTAGGGAGCTTCATAAGTGGGAACTGATTCTAGCGTGCTGTTGCCAATGGAATGAGGGCCTGCACTGTACATGCGGGATTCCTCTTGAATCAACTCCAGTTTAAGAAAATGAATGAGTCAGTAACAGCCAGTGGTGAGTCCTTAAAAAAACCCTAAACAAAATATAAAAACTCTTGTGTTTGTTACATTTTTTAAAGCCAATTTATGGCTGTTAATAACTACCAGCTGTCTGAGCTCGGGGAGGGAAACCCCTGACTTCTGGCAGCGATACAAAGCTGACTTGGGCCAAAGAGTTTCAACGTGTCGGAAATCTCCGTACATTCACATTTCCTAAACAAACTCTCTGGGATTGGAAAAGGAAATGGAGTTTAAATAAACATTTGGGAAGAGATTGGATGAGACAGTAGCAATGGGACTTGGCTGCCCACTGCAATAGACACCTTCCTCTCCAGTTAGACACAGTGCTGGAGTAACTCAACGGGGCAGGCAGCCTCAATGGACAGGCAACCTTTTGGGTCGGGACCCTTTTTCAGTCATTCCTCTAGTCTGTTATAGATTTTCTTGACTCCACCAGTGTAATGTTCCTCTCTCCCAAGAGTTCAAGAATTGTTCATGTAAAGGGGCTGTCCCACTGCGGCGACCTAATCTGCGAGTTTAGACGAGTTTGCCCTTGACTCAAACTTGCAGCATGGTCGACATGAGGTCCTAGGAGGTCACTGGAACTCTCGTTCATGATCGATGGAAGTTCCTGAATACTCGTGGCCTCAGCTAGGTTGCGGAAATGTTTTCGTCATGTTGAAAAAATTTCCGCGAGTAAATTTCCCGGTCAGCATGGTTCTTTTTGACTCATAGTGCAGTGGAGTGGGGTCGCTGTTTAGTTACAGGCAGTCGAGGGCAGCCGTAGGCAATCTCTTCTGCAAAACAATTTTACAGTTTTTGCCGAAGCTAATTAACCTACAAACCCGCACGTCTTTGTAATGTGGGAGGAAACTGGAGCACCCGGAGAAAACCCACGCGGTCACAGGGAGAACGCGCAACCTCCATACAGACAGGACCCAGAGTCGAACCAGGGTCTCCAGTGCTATAGCCAGTGGCGGACTGGGTCTAAAAATATTGGTTGCCTGGAGACAAAGGGGGCCCACCCACAACTACAATGCTATCATTTAACAGGGACCCACTTGCCATCACTTGCTATCACTTCATCAGGGGCCCACTTGCCATCGGGCAAGCTGACACCCTGGCCAGTCCGCCACTGGCTGTAGCAATGGTTACCGCTGCACCACTGTGCTGACCAACTTGATCCCTTACTGTTTTGTTATCAAGAAAAACAACATTTTTATCAATCCCAATAATCCAATGAAACTGCAGGAGACCTCGTCCTTCCTCAGCCTTCTCTTCTCTGTAAACCACAGGATGTAAACCCCAACTTGTGTCACTGCTTCTTGATGTCAAATCACTCTTTCTATCCTCCATAATCCTGGGTTTCTAACATATGTCTTTGTTCAATAATAATTTAAGACAACAACATCAATTGAAAATACGTAGAAACAAAGAACTGCAGATACTGGTTAATACACAATAGGACACAAAGTGCTGGAGTAACTCAGTGGGTCAGGCAGCATCTCTGGAGAACATGGGGTAGGTAACATTTTGGGTTGGGACCCTTGAAAAGACTTTCATGGCCGTTTACCCTCCAGAGATGTTGCCTGACCTGCTGATTTATGTTGTGTCCTGTTGTGAACGCAAAATGAAAGACACAAAAAGCTGGAGTTACACAGTGGGTCTGACAGCATCTCTGGAGAAAAGATACCAATATTTCAGTTCCTTCCTACACATAAACTGAAAGACCTTCTAGTCTGGATTACTGTTATTTTTTTTGCCTTATTTATTGTGTTTTTCCTTAGAGTCTGAATAAAATAAATGTTTAGGGTTTTGCAGGAGGGAATTTTTTTAAAGAGCCCAGCATTAATCTTCATAGCGTTAATTTAACGTCAACTACTTTGACATCCTTTGCTTAATACCAGTACATGCTGGAACAATAAATAGTTCCAATTTATCAACGTGTGGCTAGGCTGTGACTGAGCACCATGCATGCAAGTGAGAACCCACCCCCTTGACACTATTATTATAAGGTGATCACTTTGTCGGTATTGGTCATTAAAACCATCTCTGCAGCTGTGGTCAAACATACGGAGCATCAGCGGGAGAGTTGCTGCCTTACAGCGCCAGAGACCCGGGTTTGATCCTGACTACAGGTGCTGTCTGTGTGGAGTTTGTACGTTCTCCCTGTGACTGTGTAGGTTTTCCCCGGGAGCTCCAGTTTCCTCCCACACTCCAAAGACATACAGGTTTGTAAATTAATTGACTTCAGTAAAAATTGTAAATTGTCCCTCATGTTTAGAATAATGCTAGTGTTCGGGGTTATCATTTGTCGGCGTGGACTCGGTGGTGGCGAAGGGCCTGTTTCTGCACTGTGTCTCTAAACTAAACTAAACATCTGAATATTACCCTAGACATGAAGAGCAGTGGTGAGGCAATACATGGAGAACCGTGTTTAGATTTGGTCAACCTTTAGACTTTAGAGATGCAGCGTGGAAACAGGCCATTCAGCCCACCAAGTCTGCGCTGACCAGCGATCCACGTACACCAGCAAAAGCCTACACACTAGGGACAATTTACAAATTTTCCCGAAGCTAATTAACCTAAACCGTCTTTGTTCGTGTTTGGAGTATGGGAGGAAACCGGAGCACCCAGAGAAAACCCACGTGGTCATGGGGAGAACGTACAAAACGTACAATCTCTGTTACTATAGGGCAAGGTACATTTGCGCAGGTACATGGATAGGAAAGGTTCAGAGGGATAAGGGCCAAATGCAGCTGGTGGGACTAATGTAGATGGGGCATCTTTGCCTTCTGTGAGTGTGGCACAGTGGCGCAGCTGAAAGAGCCACTGCCTCGCAACACCAAAGACGCAGGTTCAATCCTGACCTTGGTTACTGCCTGTGTGGAGTTTGCACATTTACCCTGTGAGCCCATGGGTTTCTTCTGGATTCCTCCCACATCCCGAAGACATGTGGGTTTGTAGGTTAATTGGCCACTGTAAATATTCCCAGTATGCAGGGAGTGGGGAAGAAAGTGGGATAACATAGAACTAGTGTGAATGGGTGATCAATGGTCGTTGTGGACTCAGTGGGCCAAACAGCCAAAGATGAGAGGGGATAGAATTAATAGGAACCTGAGGGTCAACTTTTTCACACAGAGGGATTTGGATAGATGGAACCAGCTGCCAGAAGTGGTAGTTGAGGCGGGTACTATAACAACATTTAAAAGACATTTGAACAGGTGCATGACAGGAACGGTTTGGAGGGAAACGAGCCAGACACAGGCAGGTGGGACTAATGTAGATGGGGCAGCTTGGTCAGCATGGGCAAGTTGGGCCAAAGGGCCTGTTTCTATGCTGTCTGACTATGACAAGCATACTTGTTTTTGCTGTCTGTGTGACCTAGCTGTGTACAAACTCGCTGTCACATTTGCCTGCTCAAAGTCATCGTGTGTGTGAGCTGGGACATTCCTGAAGGACGTGATAAGGTCTTATGTAAATGGAAGCCTTTCTGTATTGTTAAGATATTAATGCAAGGAACAACACCTTGCTACAGGGCACTGCCAAGGTTGAAAAGGGTAATATGGAAAGTATAGTAAATAAGGAAGTAGTGATTAGATAAAACCAGTACTAGTTTTAAAAACTGGTGGATTACATGAAGGAAGCACTGTGAAAAATAAAAAGTTGCAAAGTTTTCAAGTCTTGAGGAAGAACTAATTAGAATGGAATACTACCAGACCATTATTAATGAACAACATAATATAGTTATTAATAATATCCAAATGATATTAACTATATTATGTTCTTCAATCTTGGTCATGTAGTCTTCCATTCTAATTCTGCTAAAATAGCCAAATATTATTTAGTTATTATCAATATTAACTGAGATAGCTCATCCCTCTGATTCAGGAATTGACAATAGGTCATTGTATTTTGTGGCTAACTATGAAATTATTAGTGCCGCTGAGGTAAATGCTGGCTCTATTTATCATTCCAGCGGCAGTATATCTGGGGACTTCAAGCAGCTTTATCTCAGGATGTGGCTTGCGGACTGCAATAACTGCAGCATAACTCATGCTGCAATAGACTTTGCATCATATTGTGCAGAGGAAGTTCGAGTTAAACTGGAGGGTAATTCTCTCCAATTTCAAACCTGCTTAAAAGCAACTGTTAACAAATATTCAGGTTTAGACTTTTAGACTTTAGAGATACAGTGAAGAAACAGGACCTTCGGCCACACCAAGTCCACGCCGACCAGCGATTACTCCATACACTAACACTATTCTGCACACTATGGACAATTTTACTACTTACCGAAGCCAATTAACCCTACAAACGTGTACATCTTTGGAGTGTGAGAGGGAACCGCAGCACCTGGAGCAAACTCATGCGGTCACAGGGAGAACGTGCAAACTCCGTGCAGACAGCACCCGTAGTCAGGATCGAACCTGGGTCTCTCGTGCTGTAAGGCAGCAACTCCACCGCTGTGCCACTGTCCCACCCTAAAGTTAAAGTTTAAACACCACTATTCTCCAGATAGCATTTAATCTGCCCTTGCTTTCATCTATTCCTATAATACTCTTTCTGATCCTACCCAGGAATTTATAAGCACCTTCTTGAAGGATAAGTACCAGCGTTTATACCAGCAATTCTGCCTCTTTTGTAATGAATGAACATAATTTGCTTTTTTTATAAAGTTACTTTTTCTTTTGCTGGGCAATAATACAGTTTGTACAAGTGTTGGCTGATTGGCTGACATGCCAGATGTCAAAGGGAAAATCCATCTCAGGAAACAAAATACACATCTGTTGGGTTTATTTGTGAACCGATGCCCCTGACGTGCCCTGTGCCACATTCTATACGGGCAGTTGAGGAATCCAGAGAGAAGAATCCACATTTCTCACTCCCTCGTACCTTCTGGGTTGACATCACTGGTGTCAGCTTGCACTCCGTCACCAGACGGATAAACCTTTCAAGTTCAAGTGAGTTTATTGTCATGTGTCCCTGTATAGGACAATGAAATTCTTGCTTTGCTTAAGCACACAGAAAATAGTAGGCATTTACTACAAAACAGATAAATGTGTCCATATACCATGATATAAATATATACACACATGAATAAATAAACTGGTAAAGTGCAAATAACAAAAAGTGGTTGTTAATAATCAGAGTTTTGTCCGATCCAGGTTTAATAGCCTGATGGCTGAGGGGAAGTAGCTATTCCTGAACCTGGTTGTTGCAGTCTTCAGGCTGCTGTACCTTCTACCTGAAGGTAGCAGGGAGATGAGTGTGTGGCCAGGATGGTGTGGGTCTTTGATGATACTGCCAGCCTTTTTGAGGCAGCGACTGCGATAAATCCCCTCGATGGAAGGAAGGTCAGAGCCGATGATGGACTGGGCAGTGTTTACTACTTTTTGTAGTCTTTTCCTCTCCAGGGCGCTAAAATTGCCGAACCAAGCCACGATGCAACCGGTCAGCATGCTCTCTACTGTGCACCTGTAGAAGTTAGAGAGAGTCTTCCTTGACAATCCGACTCTCCATAATCTTCTCAGGAAGTAGAGGCACTGATGAGCTTTTTTGATAATTGCGTTAGTGTTCTCGGACCAGGAAAGATCTTCAGAGATGTGCACGCCCAGGAATTTGAAGTTCTTGACCCTTTCAACCATCGACCCGTTGATATAAATGGGGCTGTGGGTCCCCCTCCTACTCCTTACAAAGTCCACAATCAGTTCCTTGGTTTTGCTGGTGTTGAGGGCCAGGTTATTGCGCTGGCACCATTTGGACAGTTGCTCGATCTCTCTTCTGTAATCTGACTCATCCCCATCAGTGATACGCCCCACAATAGTGGTGTCGTCAGCGAACTTCCAGAGAGTTTCACATCATAAAGGTGCAGATTTATAGACATTTTTATGGGATACAGCTCTGGTGAGTTTCATGCCACAGCTAAAGGGTTTTAAAGAAGTAGAAGGGGTTAATGGTCAGTTGATTTATTTTGTAGTTTAGAGGGACAGCGAGGAAACAGGCCCTTCGGCCCGTCGAGTCCGTGCCGATCAATAATCTTAGGCCAGCACTGTCCGACACACTAGGGACAATTTACAATTTACAGGAGGCAATTAACCTGCAAACCCGCACGTCTTTGGGGCGTGGGAAGAGACTGGAGCACCTGGAGGAAACCCACGCAGTCACAAGGAGAACACACAAACTCCACACAACACCCGAGGTCAGGATTGAACCCAGGTCTCTGTTGCTGTGAGGCAGCAGCTCGACCACTGCCATAATATGGGTGGGTTTGAGGGAACTGTTGAAACTGTCGATGAATGCTTCCATTATTTTTGCAAGGTGTTTGAATTGCAGATGTAGAAACATGGAACTGCAAATGCTGGTTTACAAAAAAAGACACAAAGTGCTGGAGTAACTCAATGGGTCAGGCAGCATCCCTAGAGAAAGCATGGATAGGTGACACTTCAGGTCATAAGAAGACGTCAGTGTTCCAGAAGACACCTATACATGTTCTCCAGAGAAGCTGCCTGATGTACTGAATTACTCCAAAACTTTGTGCCCTTTCAGGGAATTGTAAATTGTAGATACTTTTAGCAGGTGGACTTAAAGCAAACTTGGATCAGTCAGTCTGTTTATCAAACATTCGTCTCTGCAATGTTATCTGTCTAACGTGCGTATGTGTGTGTGTGCGCGTGTGTGTGTGTGCGTGTGTGTGTGTGCGTGTATCATTGTATCATTGTCATTACATTACCCCAAACCTAACCAATTTACACACAGATGTATAGAACTTGAACAAAATGCCTTCAGATGGATGTTCATCCTGCAGCTTTAAACTTGAGCCAGCCTTGAATTGCTGTAACCAGCAGCCTGCAACTGTAACATATTGGGCACTGCTAAAAGACTTTGTGATCCCTTTAATAGAGGAGTACGAAACTCTGCAGCTTCTTTACAGAACGTAATGGATTTAAGAAAGGGTATTTGGAAAAAACGCTGTTGTTAGTTGTTCCAAGGCTCGCACGAAGCTTCCAAAGCAAAGCATTACATTGTCTCCATGTATTATCAAGCTCCAGCGCATATTTCCATGGCAATTGCGGTGGTTAAAAGTGGAAGAGGGTTTGAAGGGACGGTGGGGTGGGGGAATGGTTGTTCCATCAAATGACTCCTCAGCCCTCTCACTGTTTGGCAGGCGTCGTGGGCTTTGGCTGAATTCCATAATATCTAGATATGTAATTGAAGCCTGTTTCTTGTCTGTTATGGGGGTGCCAGTGCAGTCTTCTCCTGCTTCCTATATTGGACCTGTGCCAAACCCAGGCAGGGAAAGGCCATATTTATGTCTACACCAAAGTGTACACCAAGTCTCTGTCACCATCAGCAGTAGTACAGGCAGAGCTACCATTCACCGTCTATGGCAATGTACATTTGGCAATTCCTCGTTCAAACGTCCAAATCTCGGCACACCAGAACACTACAGTCAAGAGCAGCGCGGTGGCACAGCTAGTAGAGCCATCACCTCACGACGACAGAGACCCGGTTCGATCCTGAGCTCGGGTACTGTCTGTGTGGAGTTTGCACGTTCACCCTGCGACCAAGTGGGTTTCTTGCCACATCCCAAAGATATGCAGGTTTGTAGTTAATTGGCCTCAGTAAATTGTCTCCAGTGGATGAGAACGTGGGGTGACATAGAACTAGTGTGAATGGGTGATCGATGGTCGGTGTGGACCCAGTGGGCTAAAGGGCTTGTTTCCATGCTGTACCTTCGAACTATACGAAACAGAATCCATGCAGGGTTCCATAGAAACAGAACCAAATGGTGTTTCTCGTAATGGGAATAAAAAATGATGTTAAATGCTCTCCTTTCCTTAGTCGGATTGAAAGAGTGAAGTACCTGCCGACTCACCTCCTGATACTGCTGTTCAGTTTATGAAATGTTTTCAACATTAATAACCATGATCAAAGGGTTTTTTCCCAGATCTGTCTCCAAGTAGCTAGTGCTTCTGCCCTGATCCTGCTGGATGTGCCCTCACTGACGTTCAATGTAGTCTCCTTCAGCAGCAGAAAATAAATCATCTATTTTGGATGTCGTTAACTGGACAAAGGAATGAGATCTTATCGCTTGGGAAGCAGAGTATTGTCTTTCTGTGGCCATGCCCATTTAGTTTAGGGATACAATGTGGAAACAAGTCCTTCAGCCCACTGGGTCCATGCAGATCATCAGTCACCCATTCACACTGGTTCGATGTTATCCCATCTTCGCATCCACTCCCTACACACGAGGGGCAATTTACAGAGGGCCAATCAACTAACAAACCCGCATGTTTTACGGATGTGGGAGAAAATGGGAGCATCGAGAGGAAGCCCATGCGGGCACAAGGAGAATGTGCTAACTCCACACAAAAACACCACATGAGGTCCAGATCGAATTACTGTGAGGCAGCAGCTCCACCAGCTGCGCCACCGTGCCACAACTATACCAGTGACGTGTGGGTGAGATTGTTGTGGGTGGATAGAGCCCATCATGAAGCCTGCCCAGTCATGACCCCTCAATACAGGGGGGTGAAGTTCTACTAACTCCCTCCTCCCCACCAGGTAGGACTGACTGTTGCCTGATCATGATTCCAGAGGCATTGACCCACTCTCTGGCACTTCTCCCAAGTTTGTCCCAGACCCAAGCCAGTGGACACTCCAGGCCAGTCTACCAGGGGCCATCTCCAACCATGTATTCCACCGATCCACTCCGTGTGCTCTTCCCAACTTCAGCCGTCTACTGGTCACTAGGAGTGGGGCCCGGTTCATTTTAACTCAGATCAGAGCTCATTGTTGCATTCATTGTTTTATCTTATGCTAAAACTAAGCACAGACTGAAGATCAAACCTTCAACTGAACAATGAATAATCAGCCATGTCTAGAAGCAGCTCATTTCAAATTGGAGATACTGAAATCTGAAGATGCATTAAGACCAACAGAAATATAACTGTAAATCGAAAGTTAAGGGGGGTGGGTGCCTGGAACGTGCTGCCGGGAATGATGGCAGAAGCAGATACAATAGTGGTGTTCAAGGGTCACATGGATATGCAGGGAATGGAGGGATAGGAATTATGTGCAGGCAGATAAGAGTTGGTTTTGGCACCATTTTCAGCACAGACATTGTGGGCAGAAGGGCCTGTTCCTGCACTGTACTGTTCTGTGCTCTGTGTTCTATGAGCTTCTTGGCTAATGTGTAAACTTTGTCGGTATTCCCTACAGGCGTCAAACCCTGGACAGTTTGAGAGCGACACAGATGTCCTGTGGCAGCGTGGCCAACTTCCGGACACGGTCTTCCACCACGGTCGAGTGGGTATTAACACAGACCGTCCTGATGAAGCGCTGGTTGTCCATGGCAACGTCAAGATCATGGGCTCATTAATGCACCCATCAGATGCTCGGGCAAAGGAGAACATCCAAGAGGTGAGAGGGCAGCACAGCGGCGCAGTGGTAGAGTTGCTGCCTTACAGCGCCAGAGACAACGTCTCATTCCTTTGTTCGATTCTGACTACGGCTGCTGTCTGTAAGGAGTTTGTATCTTCTCCCTGTGAGTGGGTTTTCCCCGGGAGCTCCAGTTTCCTCCCACACTCCAAAGACGTACAAGTTTGTAGGTTAATTTTAATTTAGTTTAGTTTAGAGATATAGCGCGGAAACAGGCCCTTTCGGCTCACCCGGTCCACGCGACTCCCAGCGGTCCCCGCACATTAACACTATCCAACACCCACTAGGGACAATTTTTACATTTCCCAAGCCAATTAACCTACAAACCTGTACGTCTTTGGAATGTGTGAAGAAACCGAAGATCTCGGAGAAAATCCATGCAGGGCACGGGGAGAGCGTACAAACTACAAATTTGGCTTCAGTAAAATTATAAATTATCCCTCAGGATAGTGCTGGTGTACAGGGTGATTGCTGGTCGGTGCGGACTCAGTGGGCCGAAGAGCCTGTTTGCACGCTGTACCTCTAAAATCTGAGGTCTGAAGTAAAGAGTGCAAATGAACTTTTCTTGAAAAGGTTATTTAACCATTAACCATTAATCAAGTTTCTCAAGTGAACACTAAAGTGAGAGAAAACCTTCTGAAACATTAAGAATTTCCTGAGACTGCCCAGACTTACGGTGAAAAACTTTGTTTTGCATACTATGCAATTAGACCAGAGAGAGACTAAAGGAATGACAGAATATCAGAAATAGAAACATAGACATAGAAACACAGGAAATAGGTGCAGGAGTAGGCCATTCGGCCATTCGGCCCTTTGAGCTTGCACCGCCATTCAATATGATCATGGCTGATCATCCAACTCAGTATCCTGTACCTGCCTTCTCTCCATACCCCCTGATACCTTTAGCCACAAGGGCCACATCTAACTCCCTCTTAAATATAGCCAATGAACTGGCCTCAACTACCTTCTGTGGCAGAGAATTCCAGAGATTCACCACTCTCTGTGTGAAAAATGTTTTCCTCATCTCGGTCCTAAAAGATTTCCCCCTTATCCTTAAACTGTGACTGCGGGATGTTCCAACATCGGGAACAATCTTCCTGCATCTAGCCTGTCCAACTCCTTAAGAATTTTGTACGTTTCTATAAGATCCCCCCTCAATCTTCTAAATTCTCACGAGTACAAACCAAGTCTATCCAGTCTTTCTTCATATGAAAGTCCTGACATCCCAGGAATCAGTCTGGTGAACCTTCTCTGTAGTCTCTCTATGGCAAGAATGTCCTTCCTCAGATTAGGAGACCAAAACTGTACGCAATACTCCAGGTGTGGTCCCACCAAGACCCTGTACAACTGCAGTAGAACCTCCCTGCTCCTATACTCAAATCATTTTGCTATGAATGCTAACATACCATACTAAAAGAGAGCTCGTATCCATAGGACTGAAATAAAAGACCATGACAATTTTCTTTGAAAGAAAGAATGGAAATGGGCCCTCCGACTGACCAAGTCCACATCAACTATCGATCATCCTAGTTCTATATTATCCCACTTTCTCATCCATTCCCTACACATTAGAGGTAATTTACTGAGGCCAATTAACCCACAGATCTTCAGGATGTGGGAAGAAACCGGAGAACCCGGAGTTAAACGGTGGGACAATTCTCTCCAATTTCAAACCTGCTTTGAAGCAACTGTTAACAAATATTCTGGTTTAGACTTTTAGACTTTAGAGATACAGTGAAGAAACAGGACCTTCGGCCACACCAAGTCCACGCCGACCAGCGATTACTCCATACACTAACACTATTCTGCACACTATGGACAATTTTACTACTTACCGAAGCCAATTAACCCTACAAACGTGTACATCTTTGGAGTGTGGGAGAGAACCGCAGCACCTGGAGCAAACTCATGCGGTCACAGGGAGAACGTGCAAACTCCGCACAGACAGCACCCGAGGTCAGGATTGAATTGGGTCTCTAGCGCTGTGAGGTAGCAACTCTACCAGCTACACCACTGTGCGTCCCATTTGCGAAGATAAAGAAAACTTTAATGATTCAGGTGTGGGTTTCGTACAATGTAACTCCGTCTTTTCCTTTCAGAGAAAGTATGTGCTTCTTTTAAATGTAGTCGTTCCTTTGGACTGGGTTTGAATTAAATGTCGTTCCCAGAAGCATAGACCAGTGTGCATTCCTCTGCACTGTGTCTAGTTCATGGGTTTTCCAGTGTGATGGGTTGGGCAGCGAGGCAGCCTTGTGTTGGATCATTTCATGCAACTTGATTTTTGGGGAGGGCATCTTCAAGCTGTTTTTCTATCATGGCAGGTGGACACCACAGAACAGTTGAGGAGGATCACACAGATGCGGCTCGTCCAGTATCAGTACAAGCCAGAGTTTGCTGCCACAGCAGGCCTGGAGAATGGTTCTCAGACAGGTACGCTCCAGTTGGTCGGAGGATGGAAGGGAAACAATTGCTTCCCAGGTCCCATGGTTGTCTATGGACTTGGCATTCCAGGCTTCATGTGGATGTGGGGTCAATAGACAATAGGTGCAGGAGTAGGCCATTCGGCCCTTCAAGTCACCACCGCCATTCAATGTGATCATGGCTGATCATCCCCAATCAGTACCCCATTCCTTCCTTCTCCCCATATCCCCTGACTCCGCTATCTTTAAGAGCCCTATCTAGCTCTCTCTTGAAAATATCCAGAGAACCGTCCTCCGCCGCCCTCTGATGCAGAGAATTCCATAGACTCATAACTCTCGGTGAGAAAAAGTGTTTCCCCGTCTCCGTTCTAAATGGCTTACCCCTTATTCTTAAACTGTGGCCCCTGGTTCTGGACTCCCCCAACATCGGGAACATGTTTCCTGCCTCTAGCGGGTCCAAATGCTTAATAATCTTATATATTTCAATAAGATCCCTTCTCATCCTTCTAAACTCCAGAGTATACAAGCCCTGCCGCTTCATTCTCTCAGCATATGACTGGCCCGCCATCCCGGGAATTAACCTTGCAAACCTACGCTGCACACCCTCAATAGCAAGAATGTTCTTCCTCAAATTAGGGGACCAAAACTGCTCATTCCATATTTTTTTAAATATTTTTTATTTAACCTTTATTTAACCAGGAGAAGTCTCATTGAGATTAAAAATCTCTTTTACAAGAGAGTCCTGGCCATCATATACCCAGCACCCTGAAAGTTGCCATTCAGGTTCCTATTAAATCTTTCTCCTCTCACCTTAAATCTATGTCCTCTGGATGCTGATTCGCCAAAACTGGGTAAAAACATATCTAAAAGTGCATTCAACCTATCTATACCTCTCATGATTTTATATACTTCTGTAAGATCATCCTTCAGCCTCCTACTCTCCAGGGAATAAAGCCCTAGCCTGACCAATCTTTCCCTATAGCTCAAAGGCTCAAGGCCTGACAACATCCTCGTAAATCTTCTCTGCACTCTTTCCAGCTTAACATCATTAAGCTTTTTAATCAGTATCTTAACAGGTAGAAAAGCTGGGACCTGGGGTATTAAATAATGTGTTGGAATGTAGCCATCATGAACTGGATGCACAGTAAGTGCTGGAGTCTGCAAGTTCAGATGTAGATACGAGGAACTGCCGAGGCAGACATGAAAAAAGACACAAAGTGCTGGAGTAACTCAGCGGGTCAGGCAGCATCGCTGGATAACATGGATGGGTGAGGTTTCAGATCGGGACCCTTCTTCAGACTGAGTGTGGTGGGGGGAGGAGGAAAGCTGAAAGAGAGGAGGGGGCAGGACAAAGCTTGGTCAGTGATAGATGGATGCAGGTGATGGGGGGGGTGTTTCCCCGACCCAAAACGTCGTCTATCCATATCCTCCAGAGATGCTACCTGACCCGCTGAGTTCCTCCAGCACTTTGTGTCTTTTTTCATGTCAGCCTCTGCAGTTCCCCGTATCTACATCTGAACGACGGATTTGACATTGGATAGCACCTTGTGGTGAATATATACCAGCACAATTCCCAAGATAGACATAAAGTGTTGGAATAACTCAGTGGGTCAGGCAGCATCTCTGGAGAAAAAGGATGCGTGACCTTTCTGGTCAGAATCCTTCTTCAGACCTAGTTACTCCAGCAATTTGTGTCCATCTTCAATATGCTGCCTGACCCGTTGAGTTACTCCAGCACTTTGTGTCTACCTTCAGTATAAACCAGCATCTGCAGTTCCTACCAGCACAATTCCTAATTGCACTCATTCAAACGCAACTTAGATATACAAAACATTTTTAATTTGGGCACGGCAATTTTCTTTCACTGCTACTATTTTTGTGATATTAATCGTGCTTTTTCCATCAGGTGTCATTGCACAAGAAGTGAAGGAAATTCTGCCTGAGGCAGTGAAGGAGTCAGGGGATGTGGTCTGTGCCAACGGAGTGACCATTGAGAATTTCCTGGTGGTTAACAAGGTAGGGTTCGCCCTCTGGTGGCTGGAGCAGATATAACAAAGAATCCTGTTCTCACCTCCATACCTGCAGGTATAACACCTGATGATAAGTTTAGTTTAGTTTAGTGTAGAGATACATCGTAGAAACAGGCCCTTCGGCCCACCGAGTCCTGCCGACGAACAATAACCTGTCACATATTTCTATTCTACACACTAGGGACGATTCACAGAGACCAATTAACCTGCAACGTTTAAGAAACATTTAGACAGGTACATGGATAGGATTGGTTTAGACGGTTATGGGCCACATGCAGACAGGCTAGTGTCGATTGAACATGTTGGCAACATGTGGGCAAGTTGGGCCGAAGGGCCTGTTTCCACACTTGTATGACTCTATGACTCTACAAACCTGCACGTCTTTAGAATGTGAGAGGAAACCGGAGCGCCCATAGAAAATCCACACGGTCACGGGGAGAATGAACAAACTCCACAAGACAGCACTCATACCCTGTAGTCAGGATTGAACCAGGTCTCTGCCGCTGTGAGGCAGCAGCTCTACTGCTGCACCACTGTGCTGCCATTTTTTCCCCCAACCTCCCTCTGTAGCTGAAATGCTATCTAATCCAGGCAGCAGGCTTGTTGAAAAGCCCAAGGGATGCCCAGTTACAGGAAAATAAACATAGAAACATGGAAAATAGGTGCAGGAGTAGGCCATTCGGCCCTTCGTGCCTGCACCGCCATTCAATATGATCATGGCTGATCATCCAACTCAGTATCCTGTACCTGCCTTCTCTCCATACCCCCTGATACCTATAGCCACAAGGGCCACATCTAACTCCCTCTTAAATATAGCCAATGAACTGGCCTCAACTACCTTCTGTGGCAGAGAATTCCAGAGATTCACCACTCTCTGTGTGAAAAATGTTTTTCTCATCTCGGTCCTAAAAGATTTCCCCCTTATCCTTAAACTGTGACCCCTTGTTCTGGAACATTCGTATGTTTCCCACAGGGAATTTATTCTAGATTTATACCAATGCAGAAAGGCTGTTTATAGGAACTAACAGTCCTAGGATACCTAGTGTGGTGGAAACTTCACCTGGTAAATGGAATAGGTTTGGTGGGATTGAACTGTGAGTTGATGCATTTATTTCCTTTTATACCTCCTTTTATGCAGAGCTTATTAAAAAATGGTTCCTTGGGAGAATTTATAGATCAATGCAAAATCTTCGATGAAGAGCAGCCTATTGGCACAGCTGGTAGAGCTGCTGCTTTCCAATGCCTGAGACCCGGGTTCCATCCTTAACTCGGTTGCTGCCAGTGTGGAGTTTGCGCGTTATCCCTGTGGGTTTCCTCCGGGTGCTCTGGTTTCCTCCCACATCCCAAAGATGTGCAGGTGTGTGGGTTAATTGCCTCTGATAAATTTCCCCTCGTGTGCAGGGAGTGGATACGAAAGTGAGATAACATAGAACTGGTGTGAATGGCTGATTGATGGCTGGTGCGGACTCGGTGGGCCAAAGAGCCTGTTTCCATTCTCTAAACTAAACTAAACTAAATATAGGAATATTAATGTTCTTAAAGTAGTGAATGGACAAACTTTGATTGTTTTCCCTCTGAAGCGTAGGAGGTTACGGGAAGATCGGGTAGAAGTTTATGAAATTATGAACAGTATAGATAAGGTAGACAATCAAAACCGTTTTCCGAGGATGGAAATAACAAAGTCTAGAGGACTTAGCTTTAGAAACATAGAAACATAGAAATTAGGTGCAGGAGTAGGCCATTCGGCCCTTCGAGCCTGCACCGCCATTCAATATGATCCTTAAGGTGAGAGGGACAAAGTTTAAAAGAGGAGTGCAAGTTTTTTACACAGCAGGTGGTTGGTGCCTTTTCAATTTAATAATGCAATGCCATAATACCTGTGTCAGTATAATACCCAATTTACTTAATTTTGATGCTGGCCTTTTTGCTTTTCCTTCCCATTTCTGTCCATGCAGGAACGGATTTTCATGGAGAATGTAGGGGCAGTCAAGGAGCTTTGCAAACTAACTGACAACCTCGAGACACGGATTAACGAACTGGAGACATGGAGTCGGAAACTGGCCCGGTTAAAGCGTCTGGACAGCATGAAGTCCACTGTCAGTGGGGGGACACTGAGGTACAGGAATGCAGCCAGAACATTGAGAGATGAGGGACCTTGTGTGGGCTTCAGCCTGACCACAGTTTGTGAGTTAGCTGAATACTTTTCCAAGTCAAAATAGGCTGGATTGTACTTAATCAAGATACAACATGCTGGAAGATGTCAGTGGGTCAAGCAGCATCTGGGGAGGAAGTGTACAGGTGTACACTTTGGGACTATACATGATAACAATTAAGCTGTCCACAGTGTACAGATACAGGATAAAGTGAATATCGTTTAGTGCAAGATAAAGTCCAGTACAGTCCAATTAAAGATAGGTTGAAGGTCTCAATTGAGATAGATGGGAGGTCAGGACCACTCTCTAGTTGTTGATAGGATGGTTCAGTTGCCTGATAACAGCTGGGAAGAAACTGTCCCTGAATCTGGAGGTGTGTGTTTTCAAACTTCTGTACCTCTTGCCTGATGGGAGAGGGGAGCAGAGGTGAGACTGGTCCTTGATAATGCTGGTGGCCTTGCCAAGGCAGCATGAAGTGCAGATGGAGTCAATGGGAGGGAGATTGGTTCACGCGATGGTCTATGATTCTCTGCAATCTCTCGCGGGCTTGGATTATTACTCTTGATACAACCAGTTCACTGAGCAAGATACATTAAAGAAGAATACATAAGGAGCATTGCATTAAGAAAACAATTATTTTTCTTTACAGCCAATCGGGCAGCCATTTTAGTCGGGCTGGAAGTGGGCAACATAAGAAGAGGCATCCAAAGATTGGTGACAAGGTAAGGATGCAGAGAATGGTAAGGATTTAAATTGTGAATTATATCCAATCTCTGTATTTTGATATTTCATTCTGTCAGTGTTTATATCTGTTCAAATCCTAGGAGAGTAGTTTATGTATTTGAATTCAGCTTATAAAAAATTAGAGACTTAATCAATAAATGTTGTTGGGGTGTCAACAACTGGGGTAAATAACAACTGATTCACAAATGTTGTTTAGAGAGGGAAACTAGTCACCATATCCATTTCTGGTCCTGTATGAGGCTTGGTGTGCTCTTGCAATCCTTACTGTGATTGTATCAATCGTGACAACTAGAAGTGAGGAATTGTGGTCAGTGTAGACTCGATGGGCCAAAGGGGCTGTTTCCACACTGTATCTCTAAAGTCTAAAGTATAAAGTCTTCTAACTCATCTCAGTCTACTTTTGTTACCTTTAACTGATTATAACTGGATCTATTTCTGGTTAATTGTTATTACCCACATATTATTAATAATCAAGAAACTAGTCTGAGGTTAAAATAACTCATTTGTTTTAATTTTAGTCTTAGATATACAGCTTGGAAACAGGCCCTTATGCCCACTGAGTCCACGCCGAGCATCGATCATCCGTTCACACTAGTTCTATGTTATCCCACTTTCCCATCCACTCCCTATGTACTAGGGGCAATTTATAGAGACCAATTAACCTACAAACCTGCACGTCCTCGGGATGTGGGAGGAAACAGGAGTACCTGAAGAAAGATCACGCGGTCACAGGGAGAATGCACGAACTCCACCCAGACAGCACCTGAAGTCTGGATTGAGTCGTGGTCTCTGATGCTGTGAGGCAGCAAATCTACCATCTTAGTTTTAGCATTAGTTTTGGAGATACAGCAGGGAAACAGGCCATTCAGCCCACACCAACCAGCGATCACCTGTACACTAGTTCTATCCTACACACTAGGGACAATTTACAGAAGCCAATTAATGTACAAACCAGCACTTCATTGGAATGTGGGAGGAAAACCACCATTTCATAAATTAAAACTAAACTCGCAGTGTACAGACTCTAAATGTCTTGTAACTGATGATGTTCTCACAGCAAACTCAGGAGATTTGGAAGGGAATTGGGAAAAGGTTTCTGAAAATTGACTGATATCAACTCCATGACTTTAAAACTATCTGCAATGACAGTTCAGGTGACCGTGTACTGTAACACAAACTGCCTCCTAAAGAGAACCATTTATGTTTCCATTTCCAGGCTCCATCTAACCCAACAGAGCAAGGTTGCCTGAGCCAGAAGTTCCTGCAGGGCACCATCATTGCTCTGGTCATCATCATGGCATTCAGGTAAGTGCTAAGAGTTATAGACTTCAGACTTTAGAGAGACAGTATGGAAGCAGGCCCTTTGGCCCGCTGAGTCCTCACCGATCATCGATCACCTCATACACTAGCACCATCCCAAACTCTAGGGACAATTTACAATGTGACCGAAGCCAATTACCCTACAATTTATACGTCCTTATAATGTGGGAGGAAACCGGAGCACCCGGAGTAAACCCATATGGTCACAGGGAGAACGTACAAACTCCGTACGCATAGCACCCGTGGTCAGGATCGAACCCGGGTCTTTGGGGCAACTCTACCACTGCACGACCGTGCTACCCTTGCAGACCTTGTAGTTTCAGCCTGCCACTTGCAACGGTTCAATGATACATCTTCTATATTCTCTTTCGAAGAAGTGTCTGGCGAATTTACAGAGAGTTTTTTCTAACACTGTCCAGTCAGCCTCTCTATAAGACTTTGCTCCAATCCTCTGCCATCACAGAGGAACACTCATTTTACACTGAACATAGTGAGTTCTTCTATATTCAGAAACTGAAAACCCCGCAGCCCTATTCTATTTTTTCCCCAACTCCACCTCTCTTTCCCACCTCCCCTCGGATCGGCCCACTCTCACCTATTTCTCCCCTCCACCCCCACCCCCTACTTTCCTCTCCTTAGTTGCACGATCCACAACTCTTCAAACCTGTCTCACACCAACTGTTCTTATCGTTGTCCTTTATTCCACCTATCTGTCTATCACAAAAAAACAACTTGCCTGTGTTGTCCCATGGCCTGCCACACATTGTCCTGCCTTCCCCCTGTTCCAGCTTTCTTTTGCACCCCTCCACAATCAGTTTAAGAAGGGCCTCGCACCAAAATGTCACCTATCCATGTCCTGCAGAGATGCTGCCTGATCCACAGAGTTACTACACCACAGTGTGTCCTTCGCAACATTTTCTAATAATACATCGACTCTAATATCCCACAGACTTCCATCTTCCAATCCCAATATCTGGGGGTATCACAAATCCCAGTAGTTCACAGCATTCCCCATCCCTGATGTAACACTCTGCTCCACAACTCTTTCCTGATATTCCTGAGTGTTCCACATCCAGGCCCTGATAGACCACAAGATTGCACATCCAAGCCTTGATATCTTACAGGGTCTGCTATTAGATCTTGGTCCATGCTTCAGACCTCCAGTGGCCAGAGCAGCGAGCATATAATCTGCTTGAGCCTTCTTTTTGCAGGGAATGGAGGGATATGGATCATGCGCAGGCAGATGAGATTCATTTATCACGGCATAGAATTCGGCACAGACATTGAACCCATTCCTGTGCTGTACTGTTCCACGCTCTATGTTCTTAAATTGAGATTTGAACTAACCTGTTTTCTTTTCCCTCATCAGCGTAATATCCATGTCCACTCTTTACGTGCTAAACTTGCGAAATGATGATGATGCAGATGCTGATGGGTAAGTGAATGGTTGATTCCTTAATCAAGATGTCCTTGTGCAGAAAGGTCCTAAGAAACCAAATAATTGTTCCTCTTTTTTAGGGACAGGTTTCTCGAAAATTAACAATGTCTTGATCAATTAAAGGTGCTTCATATTGAAATTGGACCTTAGATGATGTTGTCGTCTTTGTTGTTTGTATCATGCATGCACGCATATGGTGCGTGAGTGTGCATACATGAATGCGCACATAAACACACGTGCACACAATGTTCTATCATTGGATATGATCATAGTTACTACTTCACCTGATCCAATTTTCTGCTGCCACCCATGTACCTAAGATTTTTGTCCTTGAATATACTCAACGGTTGAACATCTAGGATCAAGGAATTACAAAAAATCATGAATGCACAAATATAGGGGAATCAAGAAGCAGAGGACACAAGTTTAACATGAGAGGGACAGGATTTAATAGGAACCAGAAGAACAATGTTTTCACTCAGAGTGCGGTGGGTACATGGAAGAACTGCCAAAGGATGTAGTTGAGGCAGGTACTGTAACAATAGTTAAAGACATTTGGATAGGTACATAGATACCCAGGGTAGGAGGTATCAAGAACCAGAGGACACACGTTTAAGATGAGAGGGGAAAGATTTAATAGGAACTTGAGGGGCAACTTTTTTTCACTCAAAGGGTGGTAGGTTTATGGAAGAGCCACCAGAGAAGGTAGTTGAAATAAGTAGTTCAAAGGTCTTTTGTTGTCACATATAGTACAACAACATTTAAAAGACATTTGAGCACAAATCACTGGAGTAGCTCAACGGATCAGGCAGCATCTGTGGAGAACATGGATAGGTGATGTTTCAGGGCAGGGCCCTTCTTCAGACATTTGACCAGGTTCAGGGATTGGAAAGGTTTAGAGGGATATGGGCCAAACACAGGCAGGTGGGACTAGCTTAGATGGGGTATCTTGCTCAGCATGGATGAGTTCAGGTGAAGGAGCTGTTTCTGTGCGGTATGACTCGATGACAACGTCTCCTGGTCAGAGCTCCAGAGAACTGTGAGCTATATGTAAACGTTCATAGAGGGTCACAGTGTCATGCAGCATAGAAACAGGCCTTTCGGCCCAACTTGCCCATGCCGACCAAGATGCCCGAATTCACATAAAAAACAATTAAATCTCAGCACAACTCTTGACCATTCATTGACAATTCTCTTGTTAATCCAACATCCTGATTATGGAAGTATAGGTAGTTGAGGATCTTTAGTTTTAGTTTTAGAGATACAGCATAGAAACAGGCCCCTTCGGCCCATGCAAACCAGCTATTACCCGTTCATTAGTTCTATCCTACACACTAGGCAGGGGCGGAAAATCCGGGGGGGGGGGCAGAGGGGACACGTCCCCCCCATGTTTTAAGAGGTGGGGGACATCCCCCCCAAGTTTTTGTGATCCCGATTTTAAAATCGCCGTTTTTAGCGCTGGATTGAGCCTCCGAAGCCTCGCGCGTGTGTGTGAGTGAGCGCATGCGCGCGTGGCCGCCAAAAAATGGTGTCCCCCGTCCCCTCCATGTTTTGATAGTGAGTTCCGTTCTTGACACGAGGGACAGTTTACAGAAGCCAATTAACCTACTAACCGGCAAGTCTTTGGGATGTGGGACGAAACCGGAGCACCTCGAGAAAACCCACGCCATCACAGGGAGAGCGTACAAACTCTGTACAGACAGCACCTGTAGTCAGGATTGAACCCGGGTCTCTGGTGCTGTAATGCAGCAACTCTACCTCTGCGCCACTGTGCCGCCCATTCTGCTAAATTGTGTTTGCCAGCTTTGTTTGCTCATTATGTAACTATGTATAATTCTGTTCTATGTTCAGACCTTTTGGAAATGTAAAGCCAGAAGCAACCGCAGCAGAAAACCACTGGCCTACACCTCTGGGCAGGCATCGGGCTGTTGGAGCACAACATCCAGGTAAGTTAACAAAAGGACACAAAGTGTTGGAGTAACTCAGCGGGTCAGGCAGCATCCCTGTATGACATGGATAGGTGATGTTTTGAGTTGGGGGGGGGGGGGGGCGGAGGGAGTATTCAAGTGCCTTTGATTGTTGGGAAGAAGCTGTTCTTGAAGCTGGAGGTCATGGTTTTCAGACACCTATACCTTCTTCCTGAAGGCAGGAGTGAATGAGAACATGGCCAGGGTGGTGTGGGTCCTTGATGATGCTAGCTGGCTTTTTGAGGCAGCGCCTCCTATAGATTCTTTCGATGATAGGGAGGTCGGTACCCAGGATGGGCAGTGTTCACCACTTTTTGTAATCTCTTTCATTCCTGGGCATTCAAATTGCTGAACCAGGCCGTGATGCAAGCAGTCAACATGCTCTCTACCGTACACCTGTAGAAGGTCAAGAGAATATTCATCGACATACCGAATCTCCGCAATCTTCTAAGGAAGTAAAGGCAGTGATAGGTTTCCTTTATGATTGCATTAGTGTTTAGTTTGGTTTAGAGATACAGAGCGGAAACAGGCACTTCGGCCCACCACGCTGACCAGCGGTTGTTACAAGGGAACAGCTTCAAGGATCTGACTCGTAGAACAGAAAAACGCTCATTCGTCTGTTTAGTTGCAAATCAGTTGTATTGACAAGAGAGGCCAAAAAGAATACTTGTCTTGGTATGCGTGGGGTCCATTTTACAGCAGCACATGTCTCTCTCCCTCTCTCTCTGCGTCCGTCTGCGGCGCTGATCGCGACTCAGCCCATCGGTGAACCCCTCTCGTACATAAACTTGAACTAACTTCCAGTTTACTGGCACCTGCCGATATACAGGTAAGAAATCAGGTGTTGAAGTAACCACCGCTAACTCCTGGCCAATAGTACTGCTCCCAAATTTAAACTGCACTCAATGGCAGGGGACTGCATCTGAGCAAACCCCCCCCCCCCCCCCCCCCACCCATTCCCCTTTGGAAACAAAGTGCTATCAGTTGCAGTCTGATACACACAGCAATACAGACTTGGGGTAAAGGCAATACACAGTGCTACAGACTGGGCTCATAAAGCAATACACACAGAAATACAGACTTGGGGTAACAGTAATACACAGAGCGCTGCCAGTTTGGCGCGCAAAGGTTTAAACAGAGTGTTTGTTGGCTTAGCATGTGGGAATTTAAACAAAGTGCTACCGGCCACAGCTATGGGTCACAGGCTGGTCAGGCAAAATTTTCGTATAACAGCAATCCCCCCGTACACTAGCACTATCCAACACACTAGGGACAATTTACAATCTTTCCCAAAGTCAATTATGCTCCAAACTTGCACGTCATTGGAGTGTGGGAGGAAACATGACCTCTGGGAGAAAGTCCACAGGAGAAGAATGTACAAACTCTGTACAGATAGCACCCGTAGTCAGAATCAAACCCAGGTCTCTGGCACTGTACGGCAGCAACTCTAACTGCTGCGCCACCGTGCTGCCTTTGTTCTGGACCCAGGACAGATCTTCATTGGAGATATACACGCCCAGCGACTTATAAAGAGGTTATGAAAGGGTGAGAATGTTTCCTTTTATTTATTTAGCATTGTTTGGAGTAATTCTTGTACCTATAGTTCCCAGAAGTGCACATCAGCTGAGTATGAAATTATATTTTCCATGCATTGTAATTGCATTAATAGAGTTTGTCGTTGCTGTACTTGAATCACTTGTTATGTAGCAAACACTTTCTTTCTATTTACAGTTGCTGTACCTTCACCTGCTTCTCCTGCTTCCAGTTCCCAATCCCTCCGTCCACTTAGTTTATGCTACACTTCTCCATGTGAAGTGTTGTGCTGCCCCCTTAACTCTACAAAGCCACCCACAAGTAGCATCCTGCCAGTGACCACCATCCCATTGACCCCTTCTCCAGCTAGCACTAACCATTCCACTGCTGGTAAGTGTCACCTTCAGTAACACGCACCTAATTTATTTGTTTTGCTCATTACAACCCGCCGGTGATCTCCGTTTAATACGCTGGGTGATTTCAGATCAGACTGGCCCGTCCTCCAGTAGCAACATCAAAGCCAAATCATCAGTAAACGAGAATCAGAAGGAGTATAACATGAGGCACATGGCTCCCGGGGACGGGACTGGAGGCTCAAACAATGACAGTCCACCACCGCAGGTCCCCAACATCCACGGCAAATCAAAGTTTCCTCCTCACTACACCAGCACACAGAATAAACTACCTGGACTCCAGGCACGAAGCCAGAGAAGTGTCGAGCAGTCAGATACTACCAACAGCAACAAAGACTGTGAGTCCCAGCCACCAGCGCATGCGTTTTTGCTGCTCTTCCTCACGCAAGAGTCAAGTCAAGAGTGTGTTTTATTGTCCCATGTCCTGAAACGGAACGTTTAATTTAGTTTAGTTTAAGTTATTACGGCAGAGACCCGGACACTAGGATCAATTTACAGAGGGCCAATTAACCTACTAACCGGCATGTCTTTGGGATGTGGGATTAACAGGAGCTCCCAGGGAAAACCCACATGGTCACAGGAAGAACGTGCAAGCTCCACACAGACATACACAGAACCCAGGGTCGGGATTGTATCCGGGTCCTTGCACTGTGAGGCAGCAGCTCTACCAGCTGCGCCACTGTGCCGCACTATCCATGATTGACCATGTTTTTATTAATTTTATATTTTGGATACACTGTTCTAGAAAAGGTATTGATATATTGCACAACCTGTTTAGTTTAGTTTAGTTTATTGTCATGTATACTAAGGTACAGTGAAAAGCTTTTCATTGTGTTCTCTCCAATCAATGGAAATACTATACTAGTTCTTTGCATTATAAATGCGCAGGTTTAGTTTTAATAGTGTCATGTGTATAGTAAAAAGTCTTGTTTTGCTTTGTTTATCCAATCGTCAGATAATACAATACATGGATACAATCAAGGCAAACACAAGTGCGATAGGTAGAGCAAAGGGGAAGATACAGAATATATGGTAGTTCTCAGCATTATAGCGCGTCAGTTCCTGAGATAAAGTCCAATGTCCTCAACAGGGTAGAGGTGAATCGGACAGTACCCTGGAAGGACTATTCAGTATCCTGATAACAGAGGGGAAGAAGCCATTCCTGAGTTTGGTGGTCCCTGCTTTCAAGCTTCTGCATCTATTATCCGGTGGGAAAGGGGAGAAAAAGGAACGACCAGGGTGGGACAAGTCTTTGATTTAGCATGCTCGATGCAGTAACGTAAGAAATACATGCCACGCATGCCCAGCTTCATGTTTATGCCGCCGCATGTAGACAAGACATACTCTACGATCATCATGTGAGCAGGTTGTAATCATCTCTCTGTTTTCCTCTCCTTTAAGGGCAGAACACCACCTTATCTTCGATCCACATTGTGGAGACTGGTCTGGAGATCACGGAGCAGTACTGTTCGACACAGGGATCCTGCAGGTAACAGATAGCAGTAACACCAAACCCTTAATATGGTGACCAAAATGAAGTCCAATGTCTGGATTAAAGCTGGACAAAGCTAACAAGGCTGAAATTCACAGTGCTGTGTATCACACACATTTTAACAGGATGGCACCTAAATTTGTTCAACATCAGAGGAATACCAGGAATTGCAAAGTTATATATCAGGTCAAAATCACCTGTAGATAATAACCATAGAGTCCCATAGAGTCAGACAATGTTGAACCAGGCCCATGCTGCTCATGATGCTCCATCTACACTAGTCCCACCTGCCTGCACTTGGTCCATATCCCTCTAAACCTTTCCGATCCATGTCCAAATATCCTTTAAATCTTGAGATAGTACCTGCCTCAACTACTGCTATGGCAGCTTGTTCCATATACCCACTGTGTTAAAAAGTTGCCACTCAGTTTCCTATTAAATCTTTTCCCTCTCACATTAAAACTATGTTGTCTTGTTCTTGATTCCCCTACCCTGGGTAAAAGACACTGTGCATCTATCTTATCTATTACCCTCATGATTTTATATACCTCTTTATGATCACCCCTCATCTTCCTGCGCTCCATGGAATAAAGCCCCTGCCTGCCCAACCTCTCTCTGTAGCTCAGGCCCTCGAGTACTGACAACATCCTCGTAAACCTTCCTTCCGCTCTTTCCAGCTAAAGTGGAATCAGCGGATGCTATGAGGCATGTGGTGGCTTGATGATTTTGGACATGGACCAGTGATCCTGAGATCCAATCTAATTAGCGACGTGAATGCAAATCTAACCACTCTCCGGCAAGGAAATTATAATTTGGTTCTAAAAAATCCTGAAACAGAAAACTGTTGTCAATAATGGTGAACATAAAACTACCAGATATCACGAAAGGCAAACTGGTTATAGTTATATCATAGTGGAAACAGGCCATTCGGCCCAACCTGCCCATGCCAACCAGCATGCCCCATCTACACTAGTCCCACCGGCCTACGTTTGGCCCATATCCCTCTGAATTTATCCACGTACCCGTCCAAATGTTATATAAACATTATGATAGTACCTGCCTCTACTACCTCCTCTGGCAGCTCGTTCCATTTACCCTCCACCCATTGAGTAAAAAAAAAATGCTCCTCAGGTTCCTACTAAATCTTTCCCCCCCTCACCCTAAGTCTATTCACCAATGTCTTACAGGGGCAGAGAAAACAGACATTTACAGCCAAACTGTGTGAGAAATGACCAATCCACATCACAGATAAAAACTGAGCAAATTGTTTTAACCATAAAGCAGTGGATGAATTGTGATATTGTGTAGGGAGTGGATGTGAAAGTGAGATAACCTAGAACTAATGTGATCAATAGTGGGCATGGACTCGGTGGACTGAAGGGCCTGTTTTCATGCTGTATCTTTAAACTAAACTAAAAGTCAATCATCAAACCCCAGTGGGGTGGTCTTCATTAACTACTAAATGCATGCCTAAAAGGGCTACAAAGTTATAGGAAACTCTCTAGCCTACAATCAGCCTATCGGGCAACATCCTTGCCTGGGGTCATCTGTTGCTGGCCCCAGGTTTCCAGCCCCCACCACCCACTACAATCAGTCTGAAGAATGGTACCGACCCAAAACGTCACCAACCCATGTTCTTCAGATGCAGCCTGACCCGCTGAATTACTCCCGCACTTTGTGTCTACCTTTGGTATAAACCAGCGTCTGCAGTTTATTTTTATTACACAATTGGAAAGTGTTGGTTTGTGAGGTTGTTGAGTGTGGATCTGCTGCTATCTGCTCACACACTGTTATCCTTTTCTCTCCTCTGTAGCTCAGGGAATTACACCTACTCAATCCCAGTCAGCAAGACCACATCCGTGGAAACCACCATCATGATGCAGATGAAGTAAGTGACGTGCTATCTTGCTGGTGGAATGGCTGTTTGTGCTGTGAACTGGCTGAGATTGACAGATTCTTGATTAGTATGGGTGTCACGGGTTATGGGGAGGAGGCAGGAGAATGGGGTTGAGAGGTAAAAATAGATGATTGAATATGATTGAATGGCTGTATAGACTCACTGGGCCGAATGGCCTGATACTGCTCCTATGACTTATGAACTAATGAACTTCTCAATCACTTTGTATTCTTCCCTGTATGTGTTCAATGAGAACTGGTTGAGACTGCCTCAGAATTGATTTAGAGTGCAAGGAAGAACAGATGCTGGTTTACTGAAGTGAAGACACAAAGTGCTGGAATGACTCAGTGGGTCAAGCAGCATCTCTGCACATCATGGACAGGTGGCATCTCTGCACATCATGGACAGGTGGCATCTCTGGACATCATGGACAGGTGGCATCTCTGGACATCATGGACAGGTGGCATCTCTGCACATCATGGACAGGTGGCATTTTTTAGGTCAGGACCCTTCCACCGATCCGATGAGTCCTGACCCTGTCCATATTCTTCAGAGATGCCGCCTGACCCGCTGAGTACTCCAGTACTCTGTGAAGCACCAGAGACCCGGGTTAGATCCTGACTATGGCTGCTGTCTGTACAGAGTTTGCACGTTCTCCCTGTGAGCACGTGGGTTTTCCCCCGGTGCTTCGGTTTCCTCCCGCACTCCAAAGACCTGTGGATTTGTAGGTTAATCGGCTTTGGTAAAATTGTAAATTGTCCCTAATGTGTATGATAGTGCTAGTGTACAGGGTGATCGGTAGTCAGCGTGGAGTCGGTTGGCCAAAGGGCTTGTTTCCACACTGTATCTCCACAGTAAAGTAAAGGGCAACAAATAACCTGCTGGCAAAACACAGTGGGTCGAGCAGCATTTGTAAGAGGAAAGGAAGGAATTGTTGCCCTTTAAGATCAAAAATCCTGCATAAGTCCTGTTGCAGGGTGTGGACCTGAAATGCCAACAATGACCCCCCCCCCAACTTCCCGATAGATACTGTTGAACCCTCTGAGTTCCTCCACTATGTCCCTCCAACACTAGATTACATATTGCGTCAGATTCCTTCATCAAGGAAACATGACTCTTGTGTCTTAATTCACACAGAGTCCTCGAAGCAACAGAGAGCAGGTTTCCTGCAGTCTGTATTCAAAACTGTGAAGTAAGGTCCAGCCATTACTGTATGTCTAGCTGTTTCACATGATTCCTTTTTTCTGCCTCTGTAGGACTGCTTCGCCTCTCGTTGTTTACCTGTGTAATGTTAACTATGGCAACTTATGTGGAACTGTATCAAATACTGGCTTGAAAATGGACAGATCAACGACCCAGGTAAAGGCTGAAAGCGTTAGTGTGTAACTTTTTTTAAATTACATATTTTCTGTGACTTAAAACACTGTTGTTCATTCAGATAGTACTAGTAAACTATTCAAGAGATCAAGTTTAGGGTTGGGTTCATTATTGTCACGCGTACAGAGATACAGTGAAAAGCATTGTTTTGCATGCAATCCATTCAAATCAGATAATACTATTCATAAATACAACCAAGTTAAATTTAAGTACACTAGGGTAAGATACAGAGTGCAGAATATAGGTCTGAGCATTGTAGAGCATTAGTTCCAGAGACAAAGTCCAATGTCCTCATTAGGGTAGAAGTGAATCAGACAGCACCCTAGCTTATGGAAGGACCATTCAGAAGCCTGATAACAGAGGGGAAGAAGCTGTTCCTGAGTCTGGTGGTGCGCGCTTTCAAGCTTCGACACCGGAAGAAGGAATGACCGGGTTGTGACAAGTCTTTGATTATGTTGACTGTTTCACCAAGGCAGTAAGAAATTTAGTTGGAGTCAATGGTAGGAAGTCTGGTTTGTTGAAGGACTAAACTACATTTACAATTCTCTGCAAATTCTTTCTTTCGCAATTTTGGTATGATAAGCATATTAGACTTGGACTAGTGTAGCTGGGACATGTTGACCGGTGTGGGCAAGTTGGACCACACTATATCGCTCTATGACTCTATTATCTCAGGTAGGTAGGTAGGTATTTCTGGGATATTCGACCTTGGGGCCTTTTATGAGCACCTCATGGTGAGTTCTTTGAGAAACCTGAATAACACCTTGCTTGGAAAATTCCAGAATCCTCAACAAGATCTATTTCTGCAGAGTTTTCAATATTAGAATGTGACTTTCACCTCCTCTGGGTTACCAACTAGAAGAATGGCCAGACGTCATCTCCTTTGGAGAATTGGAGACTGATTGAAAGATACAGCATAGAAACAGGTCCTTTGACCCAGCGAGTCCACACTGACCTGTTCACACTAGTTTTGTGTTATCCCACTTTCACATCCACCCCCTACACACCAGGGGCAGGTTATAAAAAGTCCACTTAACCTACAAATCTGCATGTCTTTGGGGTGTGGGAAGAAACAGGAAACCCAAGGAGAATGTTTTACTCCAGCACATGGAGAATGTGTAAATTCCACGTGGACTGCAGCCGATGTCGTGATCGAACCCGGGTCTCTGGTGCTGTGAGGCAGCAGCTCTACCAGCTGTGCCACCGTTCTGCCCCAACCAGGAAGATAACCAGATTCTATGGGACGGACTGCAGGGACCTGGCTCCAACTTCCTGGGATTTTACATCCCAGAATTGAGTACCATCAGTCCTGAGTGTGCTGTTATCATTAAGGATCTTCACTCTGGTACACCATCGCTGGGAAGTATCTCATCCAGGACTCAGGAAATGCTCTGTTTCTATTGTGTAGGAAGGAACCGCAGATGCTGGATTAAACTAAATTTAGACACAAAAAGCTGGAGTAACTCAGCGGGACAGGCAGCATCTCTGTAGAGAAGGAATGTTTGGCGTTTCGGGTCGAGATCCAAAAGGCTCTGAAAAAGGGTTTCGACCCGAAACGTCCCATTCGTTCTCTCCTTTCCCGCTGAGCTTTTTTGTGTCCATCTCTTGTTTCTATTATGTTTATCCCTTAGCTTAATCTTTTCTATATATCCTGTCAGCACTATCAGCTTACAAGGCAATGTCATCAACTCTGCAATAATATAATTAATAATGTTGCAGTATTGGACAAATTACTCCCATGGAATGTACAGTCTGCATTTTGTTAGCATGTTCACACCAATAACACTGAAAAGCTACAGGTTTGCATCAGCTTGCAGTTTTCATTAAATACGTTTAGGTTTATTATTGTCACATATTGTTTCATGGTAACAAAGGCCAATTGTATGAAAATGATTCCATAATCTGATCAATAAACACTGAATTTGATACGATACAAAAGAGAAAAGCAGAGTTTGAAATCATATGTGGGTTAACATTGCATTTACCATGAGTGAAACACAAAGTGCCGGAAGAACTCAGCGGGTCAGACAGCATCTGTGGTAGGAATGGACAGGTGACGTTTTGGGTCCTAACCAAAAACGTTACCCAGTCTGAAGCAGTGTCCTGACCGAAAATGCCACCTTTCCAGTCTAAGTGTTCTGACTCAAAACATCGCCTATGCAGTCTGAAGAAGGGTCCCAAACCGAAACGCCAACTATCCACAGATGCTGCCTGACCTGCTGGGTTACTCCAGCACTTTATGTTTTGCTCAAGATTGCAGCCTATTGTGTTTCCATCGTATTTACCATCTCTTTCTGCCGCAGGGAACAACGCATAACTGGCCACTGCTGGTCGGGCCGTACTATGACGTCACCTATCACTTCCGAGTGGCTGCTCCAGTGAGTATTGTGAACCTGATATTAAAACAGTTCAAGGGGCGTTTACAATCTTTAATCCAATCAAAAGGGATTCTTGATAATATTACTAACTTGCTGAATATGTTATATTTTCAAGACAAAAGAATTGACAATCTTTCGTCAATTTGTCCAGTGTGCAATTGCCTTCAGAGTTTTGAGAATAAATTGAGCACCAGCTTAAAAGAACTAACGGCTCTGTTTCTGTTAGTTCCTTGTCCCCCCCTTGTGATGCTCTTGAACACCCGTAAATGAAATGACTAAATCAAGGGACTCACAAGTGTCTGGGGTTATTGCAAGGACAGGTGCCGCCTCAGGGCCTGTTTCCATGCAGTGTGACTCTATGCCACTGGATAAAATAACAGACAATGCTGGAAATATTCAATAGGTTACACAGTATCTGTAAAGGGATGAGTCTGAAGAAGGGCTCCAACCCAAAACGTCACCTATTCCTTTTCTCCAGAGATGCTGCCTGATGTGTTGAGTTACTCCAACACTTTGTGTTCATCCTCTGTAAAGGCAGCAGCTGAATTCATGTTAGATAATATTTATAAATCATACAATCCCTACTCCCAATGACTCTGAATGTAAAACTCTAGCAGGGTCACAACATGAAAGCAAAATATTTCAGATTGAAACACAAAATGTTGGTGGAACTCAGCGGGTCAGGCAGCATCTGTAGAGAGGGAAACGGTGTAAGTGCATCTAGTCAATTATCAATTATCAGAATTGAAAAAGGATCCAAAGTAAAATTATACAGAAAATGGGGGAAGATCAGCAAAAAAAAATGATTGCCAGTGGTGGGACAGAAGGCAGGAGTTAATAATAGGAACAATATTACATGCCAAATGTAGGGTGTAATGGGACAAGTAACTAAAAGATGAATGAGATGCATATTGAAATATAAACACTATTATCCACAATTGTTAAACACAGTAACACAGAGTCTGAAAAGCTGCAGTGGGTCCAGATAAAAACTGAGGTGTTGTTCCTCGAACTCACCTAGAGCTCCGTTAGAAAACACAGTTAGAGAAAATGAGAATGGGAATGAGAATTAAAGCGACAGGGTGACATTAACCGACAGTGTGAAAGCCTTCTGCATAAGCATAGGCGTCACCCAATCTGCTTTATGTACGTGGTGGAGGGATCCCCATTTTGTTGCCAATGCTGACTAAGATGAAATAAATATATACTATGCCTTCACCTGGAAAGAATATTTGGAGTTTCAGGGGAAATTATATAGTTAATGGATAGATGCAGGGCCCTCAATAATGTTTGGGACAAAGTCCCATCGTTTATTTATTTGTTTCTTTACTCCACAATTTGAGATTTGTAATAGAAAAAAATCATATGTGGTTAAAGTACACATTGTCATATTTTATTAAAGGCCATTTTTATACATTTTGATTTCATCATGTAGAAATTATACCTGTGTTTATACATAGTCCCCCCATGTCAGGGCACCATAATGTTTGGGACACATGGCTTCACAGGTGTTTGTAATTGCTCAGGTGTGTTTAATTGCCTCCTTAATGCAGGTTCATTAGGAGCTAACAGCACTTAGTCTTTCCATCACATTTGGAAACTTTTATTGCTGTTTATCAATATGAGGACCAAAGTTGTGCCAATGAAAGTCAAAGAAGCCATTATGAGACTGAGAAACAAGAATAAAACTGTTAGAGACATCAGCCAAATAGGCTTACCAAAATCAACTGTTTGGAACATCATTAAGAAGAAAGAGAGCACTGGTGAGCTTACTAATCGCAAAGGGACTGGCAGGCCAAGGAAGATCTTCGCAGCTGATGACAGAAGAATCCCTATAATAAAGGAAAAACCCCAAGCACCTGTCTGACAGATCAGAAACACTCTTCAGGAGTTAGGTGTGGATTTGTCAATGACCACTTTCCACAGAAGACTTCATGAATAGTAATACAGAGGCTACACTGCAAGATGCAAACCACTGGTTAGCTGCAATAATAAGATGGCTAGGTTACAGTTTGCCAAGCAGTACTTAAAAGAGCAACCACAGTTCTGGAAAAAGGGGTGTTATGGCCTGGGCATGTATGGTTGCTGAAGGTACTAGCTCACATCTTCATTGATGATACAACTGCTGATGGTAGTAGCATAATTAATTCTGAAGTGTATACACATCCTATCTGCTCAAATTCAAACAAATGCCTCAAAACTCATTGGCCGGCGGTTCATTCTACAGTAAGATAATGATCCCAAACATACTGCTAAAGCAACAAAGGAGTTTTTCAAAGCTAAAAAATGGTCCATTCTTGAGTGGCCAAGTCAATCACCCGATCTGAACCCAATTGAGCATGCCTTTTATATGCTGAAGAGAAAACTGAAGGGGACTAGCCCCCAAAACAAGCATGCATAAGCTAAAGATGCCTGGCAGAGCATCACCAGAGAAGACACCTAGCAACTGGTGATGTCCATGAATCACAGACTTCAAGCAGCCATTGTATGCAAAGGATGTGCAACAAAATACTAAACCTGACTACTTTCATTTACATGACATTGCTGTGTCCCAAACATTACGGTGCCGTGAAATGGGGGGCTATGTATAAACACTGCTGTAATTTCTACATGGTGAAACCAAAATGTATAAAAATGGTCTTTATTGTAAATCTGACAATGTGCAGTTTAACCACATGTGATTTTTTTCCATTACAAATCTCAAATTGTGGAGTACAAAGGCAAATAAATAAATGATGGGTCTTTGTCCCAAACATTATGGAGGGCACTTTAGTTACAGTACAGCACAGGAACAGGCACTTTGTCTGTGCCAAATGATGTCAAGATAAGACACTGAGTGCTGGAGTAACTCAGCAAGGTCAGGCAGCATCTCTGGAGAACATGGATAGGTGACTATTCGAGTCGGGATCCTTCTTCAAGTTTTTAGATCGTGTCTCTCTAGATGAGATATTAAAGCCAATTGTCACCAAATGAGGAACTCTACAGCTATTTCGTTCCCGGCCCGTTTCGGATCGGGTACAAAACAACCCAAAACATCACATCCATTTATCTCAGTGATGCTGCCAGACCTGCTGAGTTACTCCAGCAATTTGTGTATTTATTTTGTATACCAGCACCTGCAGTTACTTGTGTCTATATGATGTCAGGTTAAACTAATCTCCTCTGCCTCAATGCATCTCCTGGCATTGCATGGGGAAGTATTGGAGAACCACTATAGGGCAACACGGTGGTACAGTAATTGCCTCCCAGCATCAGGGACCTTGGTTCGATCCTGACTATGGGTGCTATCCGTATGGAGTTTGTACGTTCTCCCCATGACCGCATGGGTTTTCCTCCAGGTGTTCCGGTTTCCTCCCACACTCCAAAGACATTCAGATTTGGAGGTTAATTGGCTTTGGTTAAAATTTGTAAATTGTCTCTAGTGTGAAGGATAGTGTTAGTGTACGAGGGTCAATGGTCAGCACGGACTCAGTGGGCCGAAGGGCCTGTTTCCATGCTGTATCTCTAAACTAAACTAAACCTCATCAGGTACAATGTCAGCTGCATGTGACTCTATGCACAACATGCTCCCTGCTTTTTGTGCGTGAGTATTTCATGAATATTAGTGTGACTTGATATCACAGACACAAGGAACTGCAGATGCTGGTACACAAAGAAAATACGCAAAGTGGTGGAGTTACTCAGCATCTCTGTGTGTGAGTATTTCTTGCATATTGGTACAATTGTATTGAGCAGGGCATGCATACAGGATTATTATCTCCTCTTTGCAGAACCAGGCTACATGCGGAAGAGAGAGCACGTCCATGGGAGATTCCTTCACACAGTACAGCTTCAATTTCTACCGAATCTGCAATTGAGCAGGAAGGGGGGTTCCACGGTGAGAGAAACCACTTGTATTCCTCTACAGAAGCTCCATCGTCAATGAGGAACCTTTCCTGGTCCAGGACAATGTACTGCTCAGTCTGACCAAAGGAGACATCGGTGTGATTGAGAAGTTGTGCCACACACCATGTATCAACAGCCTGCACTTACCACTTCCTGCTGGATCGGGAACCTTTACACTTTGAGTGAGAGACGGGGCTGGGGTGGGATGAAGAAAAGAGAAAACGATGAAAGAAAGAGAGGTGGGAGTGGGGGGGGGTGGAGGCGGAGAGGGAAATGTTCTCTTTCCTACAAACAAATTTTGGGGTTGCTTTTTCTGTGCGGGACAAACTATTGTAAAAGGCACCATTCAGTTTTTTTTTAAAGCCAGCAAATGATGGCTCAGACCAAATAAGTCCTTGTGTGGGTTTTGAGTTTAAGATTAAGACTGCAGCATTAAAACCAAATGTTCCCAGCTATGCAATAAATAGGATTAACAATGCTGAGACATTCGTAACCAGGTGATGTCTTCATTAACATTCCTCGGTGCAACAATCACATAGAATTTAGACATTCCACATTTTGTTGATAAAAACAGCTCCTATTGTAGCTGCCTGCTGTCGCTGCATACGGGACACTATATTTACCCTGCACAAGGGAAGGGGGAAAAGTCAGTCAAATATTGCTAAAGCTGCTTGCTTTTCCAAAATCCATGTGTGGACAGGATTATAATGGGTCATAGCACTTTCTGTGGTAAAATGGTTCTCATGTGAAGAATTCTCGCTTGATTATACTACTGGGGGGGGTTATTGGTTACAGGAGCAATGAAATTCAACAGGATTCAGCACCTCGGGGAGATGCTGATGAGGGGGAACTGGACAAAAGGATAGTATCAATGTTGGCACATTCATGGGGACGTGGATGTTATCAATGCAATAGATGCATGTTACACAATGGGATAGATACATGTTATCAATCAATGCATAACAATGGAATGAGATAAACTGATCCTTTCTGGACATGAGTAAACTGATACATTTGTACAACACTGAATGATCATCTTAAACCTGGCCAGCAATTAAATTAATGGAGATAGTGGAAAATGTCTGAACCAACTGCTAATCTATTCCTCAGGAAAAAAAACTAATACTTTGGGTTACAAAGGATAAAAGGTGAGATCATTTAAATGCTTTCATGCTTGATCTAGTAAGTTGACCACTGCCACATCTATCTCTGAAGATACTGGTACACTGTAATATTTGGAGCATTATATAAAATTGATTATATTACCATTGCAATGCATTGATCCTGTGGTGTGTATTATGAGCTTCAAACCTCTATTTTATATTACATCACTCATTTGAGTATGTCATTGAACATATAATTAATTCCAGTATATTGCCTTAAAAACACAGCAAAAAAAACTAATTGTATTAAATTCCTGGATAGAAACCCACCTCAAATGTAGAAATTGAAAATGTTGGGGATTCAGAATCTGCAAGGAGAGTGGATCTCATAAAATACATCTCATTCAGCACTTTGCTAATATTATGGGGGTTCAATCCTCCACGAAAGATCAATCAAATTAAGAACTGGATAGCAGAAAGGAGTTACACCTAATATTTTGCCTCCAGTAACCAGTTTCAAACTGATTAAATGATAGTCTTAACCTACTGGCTGGAACAGTTCGACTTGTAGCAAGATTGGGCAATTGAAATATAAGGGCTTAATAAACACAGCACAAGATTGCCTCCAATCATTGCTAACTGGTTACAGGATGATTCCGTCAGCTAAAGGAATATTTTATTGGATGGCTATAGAGAACATTCCCAAAGTTGGGGCTGAGGTATCTTGTTGAACAGGTTAGGAGAGCTTTATTCTCAAAATATTCCTCGCCTTGGTTATGAACTATAATGTTGAAACACTCCAAAACAAATGTTTACAATTTTAATCTGAGCAAATATCCCTCAAGTATTTTAGTGCTAGAGTTAGAGAAGGATCTAGCTGTTGGAAATCATTACTCTAGGAATTCAGATATATCCTAACCTTCATTGAAATGCTGATTTATTCTGACATTCAGTGAAACACCTTCTGATCACCCTCCGGCCCTTGTGCTAAACAAAATCAGCACTGTCTAGTGAAATGTAAAAACAGAACTACAGGTGCTGGTTAACACACAAAAGGGCACAAAGTGCAGGAGTAACTCATCAGGTCAGACAGCATCTCTGGAGAACACGGATAGATGATGTTTCAGGTCAAGACGCTTCTTCAGGAGGGTCTCCACCGGAAACATCACTAATCCATGTTCTCCAGAGATGCTGCCTGACGACCCGCTGAGTTACTCCAGCACTTTGTGCCCTTTTGGCTGATGAAATTTCTGATCTTACCCATGTTGCTCCCACTATATACCTTGTGCAGTATCATTGTATGGGTTACAACCTCCCCTACAGTGTTTCAGCGAAGTACAAATACCAAGGATACTATTACTGGCAGTGTGACATACTGCAGTATCATTAACCACAAATATTTGGTATAAAATACAAATTGCACTGCTCTATTACCTAGAAGGTATTTGATATTTCAGGACGTCTGAAATGATTTATCAGAACATGGGGCAGCACAGTGGCGCAGGGGTAGAGTTGCTGCTTTACAGAGCCAGATACCTGGGTTCAAATATGACTATGAGTGCTGCCTGTGGGGAGTTTATATGTTGTATGTTATCCCGCTTTCTCTTCCGCTTGTGTTTACTCCAGGTACTCCGGTGTCTTCCCACACTCCACTTGTAGGTTAATTAGCTTCTGTAAATTGTCCCTAGTGTGTAAGATAGTGCTTCTTCTTCTTCTTCTTCTTGCGTATGGTGTGCACAACCTAAAGTTGTAGGACAACTTGTTCTGTTTGATCTTATTTGATTGTGCACGCCGGATTGATTGCATTTGATCGAAACAGGGCGGACCACGTGAAGGTTGCAATCTTCCACCCCAAGATAGTGCTAGTGTGCAGGGTGATCGATGGTCGGCGCGGACTCACTAGGCCGAAGGGCCTGTTTCCATGCTGTATCTCTGAAGTCTAAATCTAACTGGATCGTGGCTGACAATAGTTCTCCTAATAGTTCTCCTGTACTTTCCCTAAATTGTATTGCAAGCGGACTTACTTTAGCCAGAATTGGAGCGGGTTATAGGATCATAGAAAGTTCCAGCTCAAGAAGACTTTTTTGTTGCTAATTGTGAGATTAAAATGTAACAAGCTAGCCGACAAACCTTACGTCCTGAAAATGGGCTATTTTGCTAATTGTGAGATTAAAATGCAATGAGAACGGTAATTCACGCAGGCACGGTGATTTGAGTGGAAGAGAAAGCGGGATAACATAGAACTAGTATGAATAGGTGATCGGTGATCGACATGGACTCAGTGGGCCGAAGGACCTGTTTTCATGTTGTATCTCTAAACTTTAAACGTTTAAAATACCACTTTAAAGAATAGGCTCAAAGTGTTGTAAAATACAGTTGTATCATAATGTATGAATATAGGGACTATGTGTGACGGCCGCTTTTAGCTGTGGGACACGGACATGAAGCTGTTTTGACCGGATCTTTGTGCAACGGGTCTGTAAAGGATACCGCGGGCGGGAATGCCGAGCTAGTGCAGAACCCGCCATGAAAGTGAGGAGTGGTGCTGTACTTGGCCAGAGGGAAAGGTTAGTTGGAGGCCCTGGTGACACAGCGAATAGTCCACGGAGGGAAAGCACTCCAAATCATTTTGCACCACCCTCAATTGCAACAGTAAACAGGTACTTCAAGTATCGAGGGAGGGGAGGGGGAGAAATGAGGAACTGGTTCTCCACCGAGCGTGCATGCCTACTGACCCTTGAGGATAGGAGATATCCTATAAACCCTACGTCTTGTTCCCCAATGTGCCATAAATCTCTCCGTCTGAACGAATTTCCGGATAATCTGGGATATCTGAACCTTAACCGCCGTCTGGAATGATTGTTGTAAATATTCTCTCGTGTAAATGGTATTTTAAAAGCAAGGTCATGTCTGTTAGGGATGCAATACCTCGCGAGATACTGTATCCGACCAGTGCATATAATATGACTGTTACTGAATTAGACTGGATTATCTTTATCTTTCCTTTGTTTGTAACAAAGAATTTGTTAATCCTTATTTTAACTCGCTTTACCTGGGAGCTAGTGACTTGGTTGAGTGTGGGAATGAGAGACCAAAAGGTGGCGCTTTCGATTGTCCAGCTCGGCAGTAAGGAACTCTCATTGAGAGTACGTGGCCCAGTACTTGCTCTCTCTCACTGACTCAGGGAATGGCCGATAGACAAGAGTCCGATTCCTGGTTGCAGCCACCCGCTGATTCTGCTGGACGATGTTTCCGTGTAGACTTCAATTGAAGACAGGGGCAGGCTTAGCTTCAACGCGTGAGAATCGGGCAAGTAACTGGATGTCAGGTCAACGATCTGATCAGTAAAATGGAGACACAGGGAACTGCAGATGCTGGAATCTAGTGCAGAACACAAAGTGCTGGAGTAAATCAGCGGGGCAGGCGGCATATGTGGATGACGTGGATAGGGGAGGTTTGGGGTCGAAACTCTTCCTCAGACTCACCCCACTGTCCCATTGAATGGAAGATCTATACGATGCCTCCAGCACTTAACGCTGCGAAGGGTCCCGACCAGAAGTGTCACCTATCCATGTTCTCCAGAGATGCTGCCTGACCCGCTGAGTTGTTATTCCATCACTTTGCGTTCTCCAACGATTTGTTCAGCCGCTCCCATTGAATGGCAGGACAGATTCAAGGCCTAGTGTCACTGTGATCACGCCGCCCACCGGTACAAGATCACCACCAAGAACTGGGCCCCATCGAGGTGACTCCTGGTGAGAAGCTCTTGTGGCGCCTGTTCCCCACATCACCACCCTTGCTCCACCACTTAATGTTACGGTAGCTTTTACTGGCAGTGCCTGGGTTTCTACACTCGGGCAAGGTACTAAGCGGGCACATGGTCTCCCTTCGTTACCAGTCCAGAATCAAATCTCAGGAGAGGAATAAAATTGAAGAGGAAACTGGAGACGCTCACAATTAATAAACATCAAGGGTGTTGATACTTTTTTTTAAATCTAGAAAACTGGATTGTATCAAATACGAGGTCAATCGACTCCCAAGAATAGGCTGTCAAGTCGGCACGATTCCACTGCTTAACCTTAATAACTGTATCTTAAAAAATATAAATTGCTAAATAAAAATAGCTCAAAGCTCCCTGTAAATATTATGTATTTTTAATTGCCGTTGCAATCATTTCTTAAAGCACTAATTTTTATTTTATTTTTACAATCACTTGTTAATCGTTGTATGTACATTAGCTTTTTTTTATGTGTTAGGATTCTTGTTTTATTCTGCGGTGGGTTAAGTCTAAACGAGGCTTACAAATACGTTTCTGCTATTTTTATTTTTAGCTTCAGTGTACTTGAGGTTCTTTGTGTTATTGAAGATATATTTATTGTTCTGTTCTGATGCCTTGACAGCTAACTGCTCTTGTTTATCTGTATTGTCCAGTTAGAAATTGTATGAAACTTTAGTACTATGTCTCAACAGCAGGGATGAAATAATATTCGTAGCCAACATTGAATCGTCCACAAATGTGAAAATCCATTCTCTTTCTCCCACGCCCAACATCTTAAATTCGAAATCACTTTAAAATGATCAGGGTTCGTGTCTTAAAGGCACCGTTCTCGTGTTACCGTTTTAAAAGCGTCCCTTTATCATAATATAACCAATTGAGATGTAATGTCATTGCCCGCATTAATTGTAGCCCCATTCAGTCTGAAAATTGGAGTAATGTACTGGATTACCCGTGGTGTTACATCGCGAGAACAAAGCTTCTTTTCAAGGATTTAAAAAAAAAGCTGTGGTTAATCTCGCCTCACATCTGATGAATCGAATCCGATCTTGCATAACGTGGCTAATTCTTTGATCTCTTCTGTTGCCAAATTAGGATTCGTACTTTTGACGAAACGTATTACGACCGTTGATTATGTTCATCTCTTACCAAATAGTACTCGGCTGTCGATATGCAATAAATATTGTTAACTCAAACATTCCTGTGGCTCATGGTACATTTAACTGTCGACCGTTGAGATAACACACACCACTAAGTGCTTTTTTTTTTACATCGCTTGTTGATTTTAATTTCAAACGTTGTCAAATCGATATGTATCATTTTTTTTTTACCTAGCATTTAACAATAAAACATTATTATTCAAGGTCCACCGCTGTGTATTTACTTTTGATAAACCAGACGCTTTAAATTTGGTATGAATGTTGATTTCTCCAATTTCAAGTAACCCATGTCGTTCTACTAGTTTTACTGTCATCCTGCTAATAGTCTGTATCATGCATCTTCCCCCTCAGCCAACGATGGACCATTGTGGGCTCCACCTTTCCTTCATCATTGCTGGCTTTGATCTGACTTTTTGCATTTCTTTTTTATTTCTTCTGTACCTTTTCATATTTCTCAGTTCCCTCTCCCCTGACCCTCAGTCTGAAGAAGGATCTTGACCTGAAACATCACCTATTCCTTTTCTCCAGAGATGCTGCCTGACCCACTGAGTTACTCCAGCTTTTTGTGTCTATCTTCCTTTAAATTTCCCGACGGGTTCCACTCGATTTTATACAATTGGCAAGTCCACGTTTTATTGATCACCATCCTTGTGTATATTTTATAAGAGGTAAAGTTTGTAATGGGGCAGAATGCAAGACCAGCACCAAGATAAAAAGTCCAGAGGTCCAAATAAAAAGTTGAAATTATAAAAGTAAAATATTGTGAAGGCTCAAAAATATGAAACATATATTTACTCAATTCAGCAATGGAAGGTCCAAAATATTGTAATCTGCCTGGTCTGGGGAGCTCATTTTGATGAGGATGGCAGGGTGCCTGGGTGAGGTTGAGGGAGCACCTAATGGGAGAAATAGGACTCTGGTTCTACTTCAACGGCCTTTGCAGTTTTATATAATTAAAGACTTCCACCTAGCTTACAACCCAATGGTATGAACATTGAGCAGAAACAAAGAACTGCAGACGCTGGTTTATACCAAAGATAGAGACAAACTGCTGGAGTAACTCAGCGAGTCAGGCAGCATCTCTGGAGAAAGAGGGTGGGTGACAAGGTAAGCAGATACAGGCGAGGGGGGGGGGGGGGTTGATTGGCAGATAGGTGGATAATGGCCAGAGACTGGAAGGCAAGTTAAAGGTCTTGTTCACGAGGGAGAATGCCGAAAACTCCACACCACAGTCACATAACAGACGAGCTAGAACAAGCAAGAATAGTTAGGAACTTATTTTATAAACTTGAAAAGTAATAAACAAAATGTGAACAAAGCTTTTATTTTTTTGTTAGTACAATAGGTTTAGATAAAAATTCCAGGTGCCACACAGTGGATCTTGAAGGCCTTTTTGCTTCTGTGATAACCAGAGGCATCGAGACTACAAGCAAGTCAGTGTGAATGCAGCAGATCCTGAAGGAATGGTCTCTCAGTTCTGTACAAGATACAAAATAAGTTAAAATATTACAGAGGAACAAGGAACTGGAGATAGACAAAAATGCTAGAGAAACTCTGCGGGTGAGGCAGCACCTATGGAGCGAAGGAAATAGGCAAAGTTTTGGGTCGAAACCCCCGAAACGTTGCCTATTTCCTTCGCTCCATAGATGCTGCCTCACCCACTGAATTTCTCCAGCATTTTTGTCTACCTTCGATTTTCCAGCATCTGCAGTTCCTTCTTAAACAAGGAACTGGAGATGCTGGTTTACCAAACTTAGCATGTCACGCAGCAAGTCCGATGATGTATCCAGTCTGAAGAAAGGTCCCGGCCCAAAACGTTGCCCAACGATGCCTTAGAGATACTGCCTGACCCGCTAAGTTACTACAGTAATGTTACTACAGTCTACTCTTAATATAGATAATCATACCCTAGATACTCCAGAAGTGGAAAGCACCACAGGATTAGGAGAGCTACTAAGGCTTGATCAGTGTAGAGTTGTAATTAGGAGAGGCAAATAGGAGCATAATGAAGCAGCATCTTGCAAAAAAAATTGGCCAATGATACTGGGGTGAATGTAAGAGGGTTACATAAGGTTATGGAAGTTAAACATAAAAATAAAATGACCTATTAAGTACAGGTAAAATAAAAATAAAATTATAGATCATTTTCCAGCCTTAGATTGCTTTGTCAGCACTGGAAATGAATCACCCGTCTCCCTCCCCAAGGTCATCCCAATGTCCCTTGTAGCCTGCACTAGAGAGCAGTGTCACACTCGCGCCATCTATCTGGTGTGTCCTTTTTTTATTTATACCCAAGAGTTTGCAGTGCAAGGGCAGGGAGGACATTGAACTGCTAACAAGGGTACAGCAAGAAACTTTTCCTTACCTCCCCACACACTCCCAGCTCCCGTCATACATAGATTCCGACCCAAAGAAGAAGGAAAAGTACTCCAAATCCCATAAAAAGAGATGCTACTAGAGAAATCAGCAGCTCTTTGTAGATGTCCCGTGTGTACTTGGTAGATGTGACTTCATATCTAATGGAACGATTCAGGAAAAGTGATTGAGAATTTCATCTGGCTTCCACAGTTTCTCTGTAGTGTTTTGAAGTACATTGTTAGAAGCTATGACATGCCCAAGGAAATCTGTCACTAACCTCAAGCATTATCATGATTTAAACCAACATAACTAAGGATGAGTTTCACCCTGGACATTCCCTCTTCTTCCCTCTCCCATCAGGCAAAAGGTACAGAAGTGTGAAAATGCACACCTCCAGATTCAGGGACAGTTTCTTCCCAGCTGTTATCAGACAATGGAACCGTCAGGTCACCACCTGGAGAGCTGTCCTGACCTACCATTCATCTCATTGGAGACCCTTTGACTATCTTTTATTGGACTTCATCTTGCACTAAACGCTATTCCCTTTATCCTGTATCTGTACACTGTGGATTGCTCAATTGCAATCATGTATAGTCTTTTCGCTAACTGGTTAGCACACAACAAAAATATTTTTTACTGTACCTTGGTACACGTGACAATAAAGTAAACGTAACAATAAATTCAACCATCTACCATACATGCAATCCACTGACTCTGCTGGTCAAGGATGGAGCAGGGCGCTGGCCTGTGTTTAAGACCTCATGCTTTTCATAGGTATCCCCAAGATCAAGATCCAAATGCAAAATACTGACTCCCTACCAAGAACACTCTAAGTCAGGAATGATTGGCTTTGAAATGGTGCTATGTGAAGAGCGCTTCTAAAATTTCATAAATGGAATCGGCAAGTCCCCACATCAGGTTCTATCATCGCTCCTGAAGACTGGAATCACAATTTTGCTATTCCCCGTCACGCACCGCTACAATATACAAATCCTTGTGTAACGCTAGATGCAATACTGACAAAACACATGGCGCTGGAGTAACTCAGCAGGTCAGGCAGCATCTGTTGGGGTAATGGAAGGGAGACATTTTGGGTTGAGACCCTTCCACAGACTGTTGTAGGAGGAAAGAAGCTGGAAAAGAATGGAAAAATGCTTCTCCAACTTACCCCATTACAATTTGTCTCGACCCAAAACATCATCTGTCCATTCCTTTCTTTGATGCTGCCTGACCTACTGAATGACTCCATCTAATGGGGATAAGTACTGCAAATAGGAATCAAAGGAATCTGACCCATCTTTCTTCATCTCCACCTATATCTCTTTCTGTAGACCAAGCTGCTAAAGACCAGTGTGACATAAAGCCTTTACAAGTTACAAAACTTTCGAATGTTTTTATTATGTCAAAACATTTCAAAACTGTTCTGATAATAGCCGCACGAATTAAGTTGTGCCAATTATTAAGTTTGTTAGTTAAGGTCCTTCGGCTCACAGAGTCCACGCTGACCAATGATCACCCGTTCACACTAGTTCTACATTATCCCACTTTCTCATCCACTCTCTACACACTAGGAATAATTTACATAGGCCAATGAACCTGCAAACCCGCATGTCTTTGGGATGTGAGAGGAAACCCACACGGTCACAGGGAGTACTTACAAACTCCACACAGGCAGCATCCGAGGTCGGGATCAAACCCATCTCTTGTGCAGAGAAGCAGCAGCTCTACCTGCTGCACCACTGTGCACTGGAATGCAACTAAACTGTTTTATCCATTACTATTAACGTCAACTTAACCTATAAAAGCCGGTTCGAAGGATCAATGACCAAAAAGATTGTAGCACGATACATTTTCAACACAGTGCACCAAGTTAGAACCAAACTCCTTACTAACACTGAAAGTGACTATGTGAACCCTTCACATTGATCAGAATCCAAAATAGACTTTAACCAAACACAATTGGAAAGGATACACAAAGAACCAGGCTGTGAAGAACATCCCAATTGCTAGGAGGACCACGGTCAAATGTGGGAAGACAGCAGGATTGACCGGGCTGGTGTATCGGATCATTGCCTCAAGCTCCTGGGGAAAACAATTGTCATAGTGATTAACTTTCCACAGTATAGACAAAACATACAGGAGCTTCTGCTTGACCAGGTGAAAGACCATACAACAAAAAGGGTGTCCATATTCACACACAAGGCTGATGACGAACAGGTCTCTGGGCTGAGTAATAGTGAAAGGTCCCAACCCGAAACATCACCTATCCATAAGATAAGACAGAAAATGCTGGAGTAACACAGCAAGTCAGGCGGCATCTCTGAAGAAAAGGAATAGGTGACATTTCAGGTCAGAACTATTCTGCAGACTTCACCTATTCCTTTTCTCCAGAGATGCTGCCTGACCTGCTGTTACTCCAGCATTTTCTATCTAACTTCAGTATAAACCAGCATCTGCAATTCCTTCCTATGCATCACCTATTCATGTTCTCCAGAGATGTTGCTTGACCAGCCGAGTTACTCCAGCACTATGTGGTTGTTTTGTGTAAACCAGCATCTGCAGTTCCTCATTTCTCCAAGTAATACATTCCAGCCAGAGCCAACACTATCCACAGCTGACAGCCAGGTACACTTTCTACAGGGTCCCACTCAGTACTATCCCTAGCTGACACTGGCTGACATCGTTAATGATTGTGAAGTTACTGACAAGCATGCAAGACTGAAGCCTAAAAGTGTGAACAATTCTCAGCTATCCGGAATGATGATTGAAATTCTGCAGAACAGAGAGAACAGTACAGCACAGGCTCTTTTGCCACAATGTCTCTGCCAAACATGATGCCAAGCCAAGATCTTATCTGCCTGCACATAATCCATATCCCTCCATATCTATTGCTTATCCAAAAGCCCCCTAAAGGCAACTAATGTCTCTGCCTCCACCCCCACCTCTGGAAGCACATTCCAGGCACCCACCACTCTCTATTTTAACAAACCCACTCCACACATCTTTAAACTTTGCCTGTGCTGCCTGGTACTGAATGTTGGCTACATTTTAGCACAGAGTCTGCATGGGAGACCATGCTTTACATTACAAGAGCTGCTAATTGCATATTTTCTTTAAAAAGATAATGAAGCTGAAGTGAAGGGGATATTCTACAAAGTCTCACACTACAAAGGATTTTGTATTTTGGCAAACATAAAGCATATTAGGACATGCAGGTGGGTTATTTTGATAAGATCAAACAGCGCAGCAAAAGATTCCAAAGAAATTTCAAACAGACTTCAAGAGCAGCACAAGATTGCAAAATCAGCTTCCTGCTTCCTTTGCCAAGCCAATATTGGATCCTAAAAACAAACTGGAGGTGAAAATTTGTGGGTCAGACAGCATATATGGAGGGAAAGGAATTATGTTTGCGGGTGCAAACCCTCCATTGGGAGCAGCGAGGGAAGGTAGCCGGAATAAAGTGAAGACAGGGCTTGAAGAGGGATCCTGACCTGAAACGTCAGCTATCCATGTCCTCCAGAGATGGGCCTGAGTTACTCCAGTGCTCTCTTTAAATAAAAAAGGGAATAAAGAGGGGGTGGTGGGGGGGGAAGTATAGAAATGGGAAGAATAATGGATCAAGAAAAACAGGGGATGTAGTTTATCTGGATTGGGAAATTAAATGTCATACCAATGGGCTGTAGATCACCGAGGTATAATTCTTGAGTTTGCATTGGGTAAACTATGTTGTGGCAATGGAGAAGGCCACTGCCACACCAAAGGACAGGGTGTGTGGAGGAATGCAAATAGGTGATCGGGATGGCCTTCCTTACCATCAGGCTCCAGCACTCTTTAACCCCCCCCCCCCCCCAGCCTCTGTCTCCTTCCTCTCATACACTGGCTCCATCTGTCTTCTCCTTTTTATTTAGTCCCCTTGTCTGGTTCCACGACCAGTCTCCCAACTCTACCTAGCTCCATCTGCCCCTCCGTCCGATTAATTCCCTCTCCACTTTATTCATTTCACTGCACTTCATGTGCAAGTGACGAATAAAACTTGACTTGACTCGTATCTACTGAGTCCTATGTTTACATAATTATTCTGCGGCTGCACGTAAGGATTTGATTGTTCCATTTCAGTACATCTAACAATAAAACACTCTTGACACTTCACTTTCCACCTATCACCCTCTCACTCCCCTCTATATATTGGCTATCTTCCCTCTCCACTCACAGTCATGGTGCAATCGGAAATGTCTAGTTCCTTTCTCTTCACGGATGCTGCTCGACCCGCTGGGTTCCTCCAGCATCCAAAGTCGTGCGTCTCATTTTTGGATCCAACATGCCAACTTGACCCATGCCTGTTGGCCCTTAACCATTTGGACCAGACACTTGAACCTGCTGCAAGGGGTCAGCAAGTCTTGTTACATAACATTTAGGTTTCAGTACCATGGTATAATTTACCCATTTCTGAAAGGTCATGCAATATATGTGCACAGGGGGCACAGTGTTGTAGCTGGTAGAGCTACTGCCTCACAGCACTGGAGGCCCAGGTTCGATCCTGACCTTGGGTGCTGTCTGTGTGAAGTTTGCCCATTCTCCTTGTGACCGCGCGAGTTTCCACCGGATGCTCTGGTTTTCTTCTACATCCCAAAGATGTGAGGGTTTGTAAGTTATTTGGCTCTGTAAATTGTTTCCTAGTGCGTTGGGAGTGGATGAGAGCGTGGGATAATATAGAACCAATGTGAACAGTTGATTAATGGTCAGCTAAAGGGCCTGTTCCAGCTGTATCTTTAAACTAAAAGGTGTCCAATTGATCTGAAAGAACGTCCCGACCCAAAATATCACCAGTCCTTGTTCTCCAGAAATGTTGCCTGTCCCACTGAGCTACACAAGCACTCTGTCCCTTCCTCTGTAAACCAGCATCTGCAGTTCCTGGTTTCTAAAAAGATGACCTGGACGACTAATTTCATACTCAATAGAATTATTTGTATCCTCAGTGATGATAAACAACACAAAGAACATGCTGGAGATTTTATATTTAGTCTAATGCCAAACAAGGAGGAAATTGAGTCATTAGCACCCATACGTGTTGCCCCGTCCCCACTCCAAAACTGGGAGCAGGCATTTTTAAAAGGCTCCAATAATGTACAAAACTTTGCACAAATAGCCTTTTAAAAATCCATCCATCGAAATTCCAAAATTAATGATGGGAAGAGGTGAAATCAAATATTTTGTTCAAAATGACTGAATAATCAACATGCTGCAAGATAAAGGAATACACTTTAAAAAAAGGTTTGGCACACTGTAACACAGGAATGAACAAATAAAGATCAGTGTTCAACTACTCTGAATAGCAGAACCTTTTTTTCTGATCAGTAGCAAAGTTCAAAACAGCCTATTAGCCATACTAGCTGGTTTAACTTGAAGAACAGGGCCAACACTCCTTTCCGTAGCAACAATGTAATAAAAATGAACTGCTGATGCTGCTTTATCCCAAAGATAGACATAAAATGTTGGAGTAACTCAGCGAGTCATGCAGATTCTCTGGAGAAAATGGATATGTGACATTTTGAGACTCATTAGCCAAACAAATCCTATCCACATCCCATCCCAGTGGGAGGAAATTAGAGGCCGATCAACCTACAAATCCACACATCATTTGGATATGGGAGGAATCTGGAGCACACAGAGGAAACACTTGCGGTCACAGGGAGAACATGCAAACACCACTCAGAGAACACCCAAGGCCAGGATCGAATCAGTGACTCTAGCGCTGTGAGGCAGCAGCTCTGCCAGCTGCATCACTGTCAATCAACTGATGGAAGATGCCAGTGACAATACTGTATTAATATTTGGTACCAATAAACTGCTCAATGATAAGAGTTGCATTTGGTCAAGACTACTCCGTTCCAGACATGGTCACAACCTTGATTCACACATGGGACATTGAACTGAATTGTAAAACTGTGAGGGTTAAGGGTTTTGATATATCTAGGTGGTATTTTAATGTGGCACCAATGAGTCCTGGCAAAGCAGGTCAATGGATAAGGGTGAGAGGGGCAGGGAAATGGAACTAGCACCCGGCTCTGCATGAGTGTTGTGTTGCCCTGTAGCTCTACCGTCACAAGTCTGTCCAAACCAACCGCTCGCTCATTCTCTGCCCCCGCTCCCTCTACACGCGGGCCTGGTCCCGCACCACCCAGCCACGGGTACTGACCCAGTCCCACCTCGCCGGCGTCAGCCAGCGCCAGCGCCGCCCCCTCCTGCAGCGGGACCATTGGCCCGGCCGGTTGCCCGACACCGACACCCATGCCGTCGTCCCCGCGGCCCAGGGCCCCGATCCGGTCCGACCCTGCCCTCCCTCCGGCCACTGCCTACTCCCATCCCGCCACTACTGGTCCCTCTCCCCGCCACTGCTGGTCCCTCTCCCCGCCACTACTGGTCCCTCTCCCCGCCACTGCTGGTCCCTCTCCCCGCCACTGCTGGTCCCTCTCCCCGCCTCCCCTCTCCTGCCGCTCACCATCTTCGCTCTCGGGCCACGTCTCCACCAAGGAAGTCACCTGACGCCCCCACTGCCTTCTGGGACTTGTAGTCGTCCCTTCGTCCCTTTAAATCCCCTTTATTTTTCCGACCGTATTCAAAGATCGTCGCGCTGCGCATTTATTTTAAATGTCTGAACAATTCGGAGTTTAAATATCACCAGCGAATAATGTCACTCCACCCCTACCCGAGCTCTAAAACTACAGATCCCGTCAGCCTTTGCGGCGCCTGGGTGAAAGACCCGTCCCACCACAAGCTGGGAGCAAGTGCTGAGCTACTTGTCCACCAAAGATCTTATAGCAGAGCTCTAGGATCTTTGTTGTCCATCGCTCTAGGATCTTTGCTGTCTACCTCATTGGTGATCCTCGGACTATCTTCTTTGATAGTACTTTGCTAGCTTTACTTTGCACTAAACGTTATTCTCTGATCATGTGTCTTTCCGCTGATTGGTTAGCATGCAACAAAAACAAAAGCTTTTCAATGTACCTCAGTACACGTGACAATAAACTAAAGTGATAAACTAAACTGAAGCGTTTAAGAAGGAACTGCAGATGCTGGAAAAATTGAATAGGGAGGTTTCACGGCAGTCGGGTCACGACCCGTACTGTTGCTACGCTACGCCAAATGGAGTACACGCGATGAACTGCAGGTACGCACTGACCATTGATTCCAGCGTAGAAGGCCCTTTAAAATCCGCCAAAACTCAATTTTTGCGCTGTAAATAATTATGGAAATCGGGATAAGTGTGAGAGACATTTAGCCTACTTCAGAATTCCAAAAGTGAAGAGAAATGACGGTAGATAGAAGCGAGAGCTGAAGGGACAACAACAGCCTGAGTGCTTGGCGAACATTGGCCGTTTGCTCACTGCATTTCATCAACTAAGGCATTATTTGTTTTTTTTCTTGATTCATTTGGCATCTAAAAAGTTTCAGAAGTGATAAATCTGGCTGTAAAATTTTTAAATCGCCCATGGTTCTCAAGTGGGTTTTTACATACAAAAAGAAAACGCCTCTGAAGCAAAATTTACAGCCAGATTTATCACTTCTGAGACTTTTTAGATACCAAAGGAATCAAGAAAAAACACAAATAATGCCTTACTGTTGATGAAATGCAGAGAGAAAACGTGATAATTCCCAATATTTTCAATTCCGATATCTGCACAGCCAATGTTCGCTAAGCACTTTAGCTGTTGTTGTTGCTTCAGTTATCGCTTCTCTTTACCTTCATTTCGCTTCACTTTTGGAATTCTGAAGTTGGGTACATGTCTCTCACGCTTACCCCGACTTCCACAATTTTTTACAGCGCAAAAATTCAACATTTTGGCGGTTTTTAACAGGTAGGAAAGTACGCGTATCTTGCATTAATAACATATACCGGAAGTTACGGATGTCCTCCAGATGGATTGAGCGGCCCCATGCGTCAAGCCCTATGACCCAGTGACTTTACGTGCAACCCCCCTATAGATAAAAATGCTGGAGAAACTCAGCAGGTGAGGCAGCAACCATGGAGCAAAGGAAAAGGTGACGTTTCGGGTCGAGACCCTTCTTCAGACCTCTCAGGAAGTGGCATGAGGTTGAAGATTGCAACCTTCACGTGGTCCGCCCTGTTTCGACGAATGCAATCAACCCGGCGTGCACAATCAAATAAGATCAAATAGAACAAGTTGTCCTACAACTTTAGGCTGTGCATGCCATATGCAAGAAGGAAGTGGCATGGGTGAGGAGGGGTTGGTAGTGAGGGATGCTGTTTGAATTATTCAATGTACACATGAAAGTTAATGTGTGGCAGCAGTTTGTTTTATCAGATTAGCTCAATTGCTTGGATGCATTTCATAACCAGGAGACTTCTCTAAACTGAAGCTGTACCTGGCGGCATCCATAGCGTGGGGAGGGTGGAGTCGGTAGCACCAGGGAGAGGGGGTGGAGTCGGTAGCACCAGGGAGAGGTTAAATACCATTTGGAATATTTTGGAGGGCCAAGAAACCAAGAGGGGGTGGAGTCCATAGCGCGGGAGCTTCAGTTCATGGAAAGGCAGTTCCTCTGACTTCAGGCTGCCTGATAAAATCGTGCGGGTTAAAGGTGCTAACAGTGGCATAATTTCAATCATGTACCTATACACTAAATGGCTCGTTGTAATCATGTATTGCCTTTCTGCTGACTGGATATCACACAACATAAGCTTTTCACTGCCTCTTGGTACGCGTAACAATAAATCAAACTGAACTGAAGACTCATCCTCAATACCATTGGGTTCCTGGGTGATGCCGAGGGAAATGTAAGATATGGTTGTAATGGAAAGTACCTCTCAGGAAGTGGCATGGGTGAGGAGGGTTTGGTAGTGAGGGATGCTTTTTAGATTGTTCAATGTACACATGGAAGTTAATGTGTGGCAGCAATCTGTTATATCAGATTAGCTCAATTGCTTGGGTGCATTTCATAAACAGGAGACTTCGCTGAAGATAACTCTTGAGTTACTGAGTTCCCTCAGCACTTTATGTTTTGCTATTTTTTCTACAGTTCTTTAGTTTCTAAGTTCGGCATCCAACCCTATGAAGAGTCTCGTTTTAATTTTTAATTTAGAGATACAATATAGGTATGTGCCCTTTGGCCTAGTGTCCCAGCACAAACATATATTCAGAGAAGTCTGTAGGAAGGAACTGCAGATGCTGGTTTAAACCAAAGATAGACACAAAGTGCTGGAGTAACTCAGCGGGTCAGACAGCATCTCTGGAGAAAAGGAATAAGTGACGTTTTGGGTTGAGACCCTTCTTCAGACCTTTCTTCAGGCTTCACCTATCCATGTTCTGCACAGATGCTGCCTAGCCCGCTGAGTTACTCCAGCACTTTGTGTCTTTTTTTGTAAACTAGCACTTCCACAGACCCCTCTGTCAAGCTTCTCAAATTTGCAGACGACAGGATGGGGAGGAATTTTGTGATTGGACTGATCCAGAATGGGGAGGAATCTGCCTACAGACAGGAAGTGATACAGCTGGCGTCCTGGTGCCATCGCAACAACCTGGAGCTCAATGCTCTTAAGACAGTGGAATTGATTGTAGACTTTAGGAGAGCGCCCCCCCCTCCTCCCACTCACCATCAACAACACCACAGTCTATGAAGTCATTTAAGTTCCTTGGAACCATTATCTCCAGGGACCTATAATGGAAGGCCACCATCGACTCCACAGCCAAAAAGGCCCAACAGATTATGTACTTCCTGCGGCAGCTGAGGAAACACAACCTGAAGGGTTTCAACCTGAAACGTTGTCTATTTCCTTCGCTCCATAGATGCTGCCTCACCCGCTGAGTTTCTCCAGCATTTTTGTCTACCTTCGATTTTCCAGCATCTGCAGTTCCTTCTTAAACACAAGCAATGATGGTCCAGTTTTACACTGCCATCATAGTCTGTCCTCACGTTCTCCATCATGGTCTGGTTTGGCTCAGCCACCAAGCACGACATCCGAAGGCTGCAGCGCATCATTCAATCAACCGAGAGGTTGTTGGCTGCAATCTTCCCCCCATCGACGAACTGTACACTGAAAGGGCCAGGAAGCGAGCGGGTAAGATCATCTCTGACCCCTCTCACCCTGGCCACAAACTCTTTGAAGCACTTCCCTCTGGGAGGCGACGCTGGACTGTCAAAGCCGCCACAGCCAGACATAAAAATAGCTTTTTTCCACGAGCAGTAGTTCTACTCAACAGGCAAAGGTCTGTAGGTTCCTTTTGCTCTGGTATTTTAATTAATTCTTCACATGTTTAAATTATGTTTTATTTTTAATTGTCTACTGTATATTGTGTTGTTATCCTTGCGAGCAGAGCACCAAGGCAAATTCCTTGTATGTATACACACTTGGCTAATAAAATTTATTCAATTCAATTCAATACACACACCGAGATATGATGGCGACAATCTATTAATGATGTGCAATCGCTTTATTTAGCTTAAAAAACGATGGCATTCAATGAAGAGCAGTAGAGCACACCAAACAAATGGCTTCTAATCACAAAGCTCCATTAACTGAGTCCATGGAAACATGGGCACTGTGAATGCAATGTTGTTGGTAAATCATCTAAAGGCATTTCAGAAATACAACTAGAAAACCAGGATCATAGCATCAATAATGTTAGCACATTCAATTAACAGATGGTTCCGTGATTAAATGCAACATCCATCGTTTTACTGAGCAGCACGGTCCAGAATGTCCCAGCTTCGATTCCTAATAGCTGAGAGGACAGATGGGTTGTGGACATCACCTCCCAAATAATAAGAGGCAGATGGGTCTGTGCTGTTTATATTGCCCTTCACAATTCATCCATAACCAGCCACTTTTATTATCAAAGCTTATGTCAGACTTGTGGCATCATCTGATGCAGACTACACACAACTAGAGCCAAATGATACATCACCATTTTAACAACCACCCCAACTTCACCCTACCCACCCCCCAATAAAGTACAAAAAATCATATCCCATTGTAACACACTAATGCAAAAGTTTACAACAAAGTTGATCAAGTTAGTTGGCATCCATGGAGTTCAGTTGTTGAAAACATTGGCTTTGAATGGGTTAGTTATTCATCAGATGTCACGGCGATTGCTAAATATACCAAAGAACCATCATTTGACCAGAGTTGAGCACCATTATTGTTTTTTGTATTTATCGCTGATGTTTGTTTGCATTGGTTTCCTTGGGAGAAATGCCACCCCCACCTCCTCCCCGCCGCACATGGGCAAAAATGCTAGCATGAATGGGATGGGCCAAAGGACCTATTTCGGTGCTGAACAGCTCCATGACTACTCAACGCATAGATCAGCATTTGTAGGCAGAGAAACAGAATTAATGTTCCAAGAAGATGATTTTCCAAAACAACAGGGAAAAGATCATCATTCTGAAATGTTAACCTTTTCTCTCCCTATAGATGCTGCCTTACCTAGTGAGTATTTATCACATTTTCTGTTTTATTTCAGATGTCGACCATTTTTTGTCCTGGTGATAATTGGTATGAACAAACTTTGAATATTCTAATTCCACTTAAGAGACAGAAGTCTGTTATGACCAATCATTGGACACAGAGCAAAATGAATACCCTCAAGCCAAAAATCAAATTGCCATTTGAATTGCTCTCTGCAGCTGGTGCAACAATAACCAATTTAAAATAGCAACACCAACACCAACACCAATAAAAGAGAGGCAATGTGTCTATCTGGCAGCAATATTAGGGGTCATTGATATAATGCAGTAATGTTTAAAAATACTTTTGTCAAGCCTCTACCATTTAGCTTCAAGTTCAGAAAGAGTGGGAGGAAAGATCTCTCACTGTCTCACATCAAATGTTAGCTCAAATCCAGCACTTGAAGGGCAAGGATCTGCAATAGTGGGTTGCTAATTGGGATTTGGGGCATCAACAAATGAAAACAGATGCAGGAGGACTGCTCTCATGAGATCGGAGCCGAGAGACATTGTTTAAGTAGAATGAAGGGAGATAATGTTGTCAAGCTGGAAAAGGTGCAGAGAAGATTTATGAGGATGTTACCAGAAGTTGAGGGTATGAGCTATAGGGAGAGGTTGAGCAGGCTGGGATTCTATTCCTTGGAGCACAGGATGATGAGGAATGGTCTGACAGAGGTGTACAAAATCATGAGAGGAATTGATCGGGTAACGCACAACATCTCTTGCCTAGAGTAGAGGAATCGACATAGGTTTAAGGTGAGGTGGGAAAGATTTAATAGGAACATGAGGGGTAACCTTTTCACACAAAGGGTGGTGGGTGTGTGGTATATGGATAGGATAGGTTTAGAGGGAAATGGGCCAAATGCAGGCAGGTGGGACTAGTGTAGGTGGGACTAGCATAGATGGGACATGTTGGTCAGCATGGGCAAGTTGGGTCGATGGCCTGTTTCCACGTTGTATGATTCTATGACTCCATGTACTGCCTCTCTAGCAATGTTGTACCTGGCAGTGACAATGGGACTGACTTGAATAGAGAAGGCACCATCCGATGGTGGAGATCGGGTTCCCAAACATGTTTAGAAAGAATCGCTGTTGGCTTCTTAATGGCATTCATTTCATTTCTTCAACACAAATTAAATCCCTTGACTTAACAATTTGATGAAGTAACAAACAAACATTTCTTCTGTGGCACTTGGTGTTTACAAAGGTTGACATAGGCTTCCAGAACTTTCCTTCCCTCCTATTTTCAAGGAGGCAGCGGATCGGCGAGTGTTTTCAGGGGCTCCCGGTGATCGATCACTTGTGCAGGTATGCATCCAGCCAAAGCTCACCAGACTCCTTCAAGGAGCTGCAAGAGAATACCCACAGCATAAATCCCCGCTGTCTCTCCATCGGTCGACGGGACCTCACCCGAAGTTCAGTCAGTAGGTCTGGGAACCCACCCAAAGGCTCGTTGGACGGTGTAACCGAGAGGGAACTGGAGACGTCGGATGAGAGGAGCAAGGGCTGGTATGAGGGTGAACCAGGGTAATGCCTCCAGCGCCTTCAAGATCAGCTGCAGGAGGTGCTCCCAGACACAAAGATGGCCGGGCGAGGAGAGGAGAGGGACGTCTGTTCGCAGGAGGACCGTCTGCAGTTCCCTCCCGGTTACACCGTCCAGGTTCGATCATGACTATGGGTGATATCTGTACGGAGTTTGTACGTTCTCCATGTGATCACATGGGTTTTCTTCATGTGCTCTGTAAAATGTCCCTAGGGTGTTGGATGTGAAACGGGGATAACGCAGGACTAATGTACAGGCATGGAATCGTGATCTGAAGGGTTTGTTTCCACGCTGTATCTCTAAACTCGAAACGGAACAGTCCCGTGCCCAGAGGGAGCGGAGGTTGGATGGGTTTGGGAGGTAGGTGGGCCCGTGAGAAGAGTGCTTCTCCATATTCCTCCTTTCACCTGTTGGCTCACTAGAAGCAGTAAGATTGACACAAAGTAACTCAACGTGTTAGACAGCATTTCTGGAGAATAGCCATTGGTGACCCTTCTTCAGACTGAGAGTCAGGGGAGAGGGGATCTAGAGGTATGAAAAGGTACTGAACTAATTTGAGCCGGCATTGATGACTTAGGAAAGGTGGAGCCTACTATGGTCCATTGTTGGCTATGGATGCGGTGATTACGGAGGGATATGAACGGTGAAACTAGCAATCCGACAAAGGTGTGGGAGTGTCAAAGAGAGAGAGGGAAAGCAAGGGTTACTTGAAATTAGAGAAATCAATATCCATACCAAAGATAGACACAAAATGCTGGAGTAACTCAGCGGGACAGGCAGCATCTCTGGAGAGAAGGAATGAGGGACATTTCGGGTCGAGACCCTTCTACCGACTGAGAGTCAGGGGAGAGGGAAACTAGAGGGTACAAAGAGCATGTGAGGTGTGAAAGAACATACCGTTGGGTTGTAAGCTGTCCAAGCGAAATATGAGGTGCTGTTCCTCCAATTTGCTTGTTGCCTCTCTCTGAGTGGAGGAGGCTCAGGGCGGAAAGGTCAGTATGTGAATGGGAAGGGGAGTTCAAATGTTCGGTAATCGGGAGATCACATAGGCTAAGGCGGACTAAGTGAAGGTGTTCAGCGAGACAATGCACTAGAAGCAGTGCTTGTCAGGCAAATGTTTAACAATCTGAGGGCATCTGTGGTTTTAAGGTCCTGCGAAGAAATGAGCTGGAGATGAATGCAATGAGAATTTGCAACAATGCAGAGGAGAGCGTGCAGTGAGGAGGCGGAGTTAGTATGGTTTTGTCTCTACTTACTGAACAATGTCTGCAAAGGCGGTGAACAGAGTCTTGGACTGGTAATCCAGGCCATGCTTGGCACACAGCGACCTCACCAGTGGTGCCACCTTGTGGTAGTTGTGCCTTGGCATTGTGGGAAACAGACTGCAAATAAAAAATAGAAATTAAACATCATTGATTCAAAATGCACACTCAGTGAAGCTGCTGTCTGCCTTGGACATCGCAAACTCTTCCTTTCCTTGTCCATCCAAGTTTAAATTTCAGCGACATGGACTTCAATGGGATCATTGATATTAATTTATATAGAGCGGGCAGCATAATGGCGCAGCTGGTAGAACTGCTTCCTCACAGCGCCAGTGATCCGAGTTCAGTCCTGACCTCGGCTGCTGTTTGTATGGAGTTTGCATGTTCTCCATGTTTTTTTTCGTGTAAACGGCGGCAAAATATAGCGACCGTGTATTTGTTTTTTTTTTATTTTTTTTTTTTTTATTAGAAGTACGGTAAATTACAATAACATATATCTTAATACATTTTTTGTACCGCTTCATTTTTTTTTTTTTTAAAGCTTTAAGAAAAAGATAGAAGTAAGGAAAGTAAAGAAGGTGCGCAAGAGTTGTGAAGTGCAGGAGAGTGTTGGGAAAAGAAAGCCCCTTAGAAAAGAAGTTAGAGAAGGAAGTAAAGTAAGAAAGTAGACCCTAGAAAAGAAAGAAAAAGAAAGTAAGGACAATCGCTCTATTATAACATTAAACTCTGCAGAAAGACTACCAACCAAGTCTGTTTTTGTTGTTTTATCTCCCAAGCGACCGTGTATTTGTTGTTGTGCAAAAGAATTTCATAGTACTGTGCATACGTGACAATAAAGAACCCTTGAACGTGTGGATTTCCTTCAGGTGCCCTGGGTTCCTCCGACATCTCAAAGAGGTGCAGGTTAATTGCTCTGTTAAAAAAAATCCCGCTAATGTGCAAGGAGTGGAGAATAAAATGGGATAACATAGAACTAGTGTGAATTGTGATCGATGGTTTGTGGGGGCTCAGTGGACCGGAAGGCCTAGTTCCAATACTGCATCTCTAAACTAAATGAAACTAATTTCATTTTATGTTGCTGACCAACCTCTATTTAACATCTAAAAAAATGGTCATAAACATGTTATCTCAGCAAGCAAGTTTAATATTAAATTATAAAAAATGAGTTTGTACATTTCACATCCAGCATTCTTATACTGAAACTAACACAGTGGCACTTTTGGTAAAGCTACTGCCTCACAGTGCCAGACACCTGGTCTGACTGATGCTTAATCACAGAGACACTAGGAACTGCAGGTTCTGGAATCATTAGCAAAACACAAAGTACTGGAGAAACCCAGGGGGTCAGGCAGCATTTGTAGAGTGAATTGACAGATGACATCAGACTGAAGAAGGGTCCCGACCCAACATGTTGTCTGTCCGTTCCCTCCAGAGATGCTGCCTGACCCGCTGAGTTACTCCAGCACTTTGTGTAAAGTTTAATCATGTATTTGTATTATCCTATTACCTACATTAATCATAATACCTGCATTATCATATTATCTGTATTAATCATATTACCCGTATTGATCAGATACCTGGGTTATCATATTACCTGTATCATCATATTATCTGTATTCTACCATCTGGATTCGTAGATGAAATATATTTATACATGAACTTCACAGCCATTTCCAAATAAACCATATCTTACAGCACACCCAACTTGCACCTGTACTCCACTTCAATATAAAGCCATGGGAGGAGCATGTTCCTGTGAGTGCCTTTGTACAAAGCACCTCACACTTGAGGGTAATACTCACTGATGCTCAATCTGGAAGTTGAGGTGACCCGTGAACCAGTCATTGAAGAAAGACTGATGGACATTACAAGTGGCGTGCAACTAAAAGGAGAAAGTAAAAAGTATCTGGTCATGGTTTGAATTATCACAAACTAGGATGCAGAATCTAAAGACAGCAAAATATCAATGTCCTACCAGAATGAGTACACCAAAATAATTAATGCAACGGCCTGACATGCAGTCTACATTTTTAAAACCGGATGTACAAAGTAATGTACAGTGCGGAGAAAGAAATAGAACTGTACACTTGGAAACAGGCCATTTATCCTGTGGGAATATTGTTTAAACTAGTTCCCTGCACATCAGATGGAAAAATTCAAGATGAAATAAACTTTTAATCCACGCAGTCCAGTTTCCAGAGAACATAATCATGATACCAAAAATCTCACACACTGATCACTAGTTCAAGTTCAAGTTCAAGTTAGTTTATTGTCATGTGTCCCTGTATAGGACAATGAAATTCTTGCTTTGCTTAAGCACACAGAAAATAGCAGGCATTTACTACAAAACAGATAAATGTGTCCATATACCATGATATAAATATATACACACATGAATAAATAAACTGATAGTGCAAATAACAGAAAGTGGTTGGTAATAATCAGAGTTTTGTCCGAGCCAGGTTTAATAGCCTGATGGCTGAGGGGAAGTAACTATTCCTGAACCTGGTTGTTGCACTAGATGGTTAATGTCAAAATGTTATGAATGCAGTATGGAACATTCACCTAAGATTGGCTCTAGTGACAAAATGCAGAGGCATTTCTGCATCTAACCATACTGTGTCTGACCTGGGATAAGGCTGATGCTTACAGAAGGGACATGAAATGAGAGGACTCCCTTTCTCCAGGTGGAAATGTCCAATATCTTAAAACAGTTCACATCCACTCCTTAGTACTGGAGCGTTGCGACTCTCTGCGTGCCGGTCTCAGAAGAGGATCTGCCATCATACATTACAATTGCTCCACTCTTTTAAATCTTTATTTCCCATTATCCTTTATCTGTGCACTGTGGACAGCCTGATTGTATTCATGTAGTCTTCTCTTGACTGGATAGCACGCAAACAAAAGCTTTTCACTGTACCTCGAGCATTGTGACAATAATAAACTAAACTAGATGAAGTCATGTGGAATTGCATCTTTAGGTTTAAAAAATATTCTTTGATCTTCTGTTTCAACAAGAACAAACTTTGGCCGGCACGGTAGTGCAGCGGTCGAGTCGTTGCTTTACAGCTCCAGAGACCAGGGTTCGATCCTGACTACGGGTATTGTCCATATGAAGTTTGTATGTTCTCCCTGTGAACACATGGGGTTTTTCCGGTTTCCTCCCACACTCCAAAAGACGTATAAGTTTGTAGGTTAAATGGCTTTGGTAAAATTGTAAATTATCCCTAGTGTGTAAGATAGTGTAAGATCGCTGGTCGGCGCAGTTTTCACGCTGTATCTCTAAAGTCTAATTGGATGAAGATAGATGGAGGAGTGATCAGGTTTCAAGTTTCTAATTTGCAAGATAAGGTGGAGGTAGCCTGAGGACATCAGATATACTGTGTACATTGGCTATGCTCACTTCTACGATAGTAACAAACTCTTGGTTAAGATGGACCTCTATATTGAAATAAATTTCAATCATGTCTTCAGTTTAGCTTAGATGCATTCCAGTGCATAGTGGCGCAACTGGTAGAGCTGCTCCCTCGCTGCGCCAGAGACCCGGGTTCGATCCTGACCTCTGGTGCTGTCCGTGTGGAGTTTGCACATTCAACCTGTGACCGTAGGAGTTCCCTCCCGGCGCTCTGGTTTCCTCCCACATCCTAAAGACGTGCGGGTTTGTTGGTTGTAGGTAACGCTTGCCTGAGTTTGGCTCACATGCTTCTAACCCTTTCCTATCCAAATACCTGTGCAAATGTATTTTAAATGTTATTATAGAACCTGCCTCAACTACCTCCTCTGGCAGGCCGTTCCATATACCCATAAAAAAGTTGCCCCTCAGATTCCTATTAAATCTTTCCCCTCTCACCTTAAATCTGTCTCCTAAACCCCAGTGTCTGTGACTTTTGCTCCTCACCTGCATGGTCAGCCATTCCTCGTTCTGATCGTGATCAATGGCCATGGGAATGTGGTTCATCTGGGTTACCCACACAAACCAATTACTTTCCACAAACCTGCAAACAGAACCCATGGAATTAACCGCGAGGGGAGAAATGTGCTCCGATCAACATATATATGGACAATGTCATTAAAAAAAAGGAACTCTGGAGTCCGCAGCATCTCTGGAGAACGTGGACAGGTGATGTTTCGGGTCGGACTGATAGTAGTGGAGGGAAACAGGAAGAAAAAAACCAGGCCAAATCAGAGCTGGGTGGTTCCCTGATAGGCCAACTACATCGACCACTGCATCGGTGCTGCCTCCTGTACCCATGCAGAAATCGTTGATTTCATTAACATTATCACTAACTTCCACCCTGACACCTCTCTCCACTTTCTTGATCTCCTTGGCTCCATCACAGGGGACAGGCTACCAAATGATGTCCACTACAAGCCTACCTTTTCTCCTTTCATCTCTTGCCTTTATCCAATCATTTGCCAATCAAAACTCCCCTCACCTTTTACCACCTGTCACGTGCCAGGCTTTGCCCCATCCCCACTTCTCTTCCAGCTTTCCAACTTTCTCCACATCTACTGCAATAAGTCTGAAGAAGGGCCCTGTCCCAAAATGTCGCCTATCCATATTCTCCACAGATGCTGCCTGATCCGCTGGGTTACTCCAGCACTTTGGGTTTTGTTTTGTAACAGAATCTGCAGTTCCTTGTTCCTACTGAGTAATTCAGTATCTTCTGTTTATAATTCACAGGCTACAAACTTGCAAAGTGAATTAAAACTTGCAAAATGATCCTAAACAATATTTATTCCAAATCCCACATTATCTTGGACTAATAAAACAGGCCCTTCGGCCCCACCGAATCTGCGCCGACCAGCGTACCCCGCATACCAGCACTATCCTGCACACTAGGGACAATTTGTTATTTTTACCAAAACCCAATTAACCTACAAACCTGCACATCTTTGGAGTGTGGAAGGAAAACGGAGGACACGGAGAAAACCCATGCCGTCATTGTGAGAGCATACATATTTTGTACAGACAATACCCATAGTCAGGATCAAATCTGTGTCTCTGGCGTTGTAAGGCAGCAACTCTACCGCTGCACCACTGTGCTACCCCACTGAGTTACTGAGACTATCTTGCCTGCCTCTATCATCCCAGATAGTCAGTGATGGGATTGATGGTTCGTGAACCCTGGGTCCAGTGAGGACCAACCTAGTCCTTTTTTTTTCTTTTTTTTTTTTAAACCAAAAATAATTTAATCAATTATTATCAATAATATTTACAGTACAAAATAAAACAAAACCCACCACCATAATACAAGTCAAACAAATATTTTAAATAAACTACTATACAACGATATTACCATCCTTATTGAGGATGACTCAATGCTGGTTCGAAGGGCCGAGTGGCCTACTCCTGCACCTATTGTCTATTGACTTGCACCCCATGCAGTGCCCAACGGTCCCGGAAATCCCCCAGGATGCCCGTGGACAGCGCGTAGTCTTTCTCGTACCACCCGGGTGTGGATGTAAGCCTAGAAAAGGGGCAGGCAGCCAGCTTGGGCACCAACCTAGTCCTTGGAGCTGCCCACCCTCCAATGTCTAAGGCTCAACACTGGTAGACAGATCTGTCCCATCAGGTTAGGACTGGCCTCTACCTGTGTCCATGGGAACTGGTGCCCTATTAAATGGACGAGGGAATGAAAAATAGCAGATAAACAAGCAATAAGCCAGAAATATATATATATATATATATATATATATATATATATATATGTGTGTGTGTGTGTGTGTGTGTGTGTGTGTGTGTGTGTGTGTGTGTGTGTGTGTGTGTGTGTGTGTGATGGTTGTAACAGCACTGGGTAAATAAAAGTGCAAATTAATGCATGAGGCCTTGCTATGCAGAAATTGCTGAATAAAAACTGCTCTGAAATGACTGCATTTGACAGAATGATGAAGGATTGGATTCTCAGTGCTGGGATACAGCAGTTGTTATAACATTACATCAGCTGCCGTGATCTCGATTAACACATGCTCTGCAGACAGGCTGACTGGAGTAGAAGAATAAAACTATTCAATGGTATTAGACATAATCAATGTGAAGAACCAGAGGGGAGATGAACAAACCACGTCGGAAATAAAGGCGAGTAGTGAATGGCATGAGAGAAATGTCCATAGAAGACAGTCAGAACCTTTCCAGACAGCTAGAACCTTTCCAGACAATCACAATCTTTCCAGACAGTCACAACCTTTTGACTGTCAGAACTTTCCTAGACAGTCAGAACCTGTCAGACTGGTGGAGATTGGCAGGTTCTTGATTAGTATGGGTGTCAAGGTTTATGGGGAGAAGACATGAGAATGGGGTTGCGATGGAAGGATAGGTTAGCCATAATTGAATGGCAGAGTGGACTCAATGAGCCGAATGGCCTAATTCTGCCCTTATGACTTACGAACATTTTGACAGGCAAAATGTATTTTCCCACCTTGGATGAAAGGGCAAAGTTTAAAGGAGATGTGCGGAGCAAGTGTTTTTACACAGAGGGTGGTGCGTGCCTGGAACGCGCTGCCAAGGATGGTGGTGGAGGCAGATACAATGGAAGAGATTAGAGGTTTTTATAAAGACACATGGATATGCAGGGAATAGAGGGACATGGATCATGTGCAGACAGATGAGATTGGTATTATTTTTGAATCATGTTTTGCACACACTGTGGGCCGAAGGGCCCGTTCCTGCAGCCCTTTTTCATAAATCCACAGCCACGGCAGTGATTGGTCGATTGGTCACGATTCTTGTAATCTTGTAACTGTTAATAAGGATAACTGACTGACCAATGCGAGGAGTGACATGGAAGATAGACACAAAATGCTGGAGTAACTCAGCGGGCCAGGCAGAATTCCCAGAGAAAAGAAATAGGTGACGATTCAGGTGAGAACCCTTCTTCAGACTGAAAGATAGAGAATGCCAGAAAAAAAACAGGGCAAAACAGTCATTGAATTATAGAATTATACAGCGTGGAACCAGGCCCTTCGGCCCAATTTGCTCACACTGACCAACATGTCGCTTTTACACTAGTCCCACCTGCCTGCACTTGGCCCATATCCCTCTAAACCGGTCCCATCCCCTGTACCTGTCTAAATGCTTGTTAACAGTGATTTAATTTGACAGCCTTACCTCACCAGGAAGAACATGGTAAGGAATCCTCGCACTCCGAGCAGAGGGATGTACGTCAGGCTGATACGGATGTAAAAAGACACCATCCAAGCCAAGTCCTGTGAAGGGCAAGGAAAATAAATATCACTTTACAAATGGGCCATTATTTTTCATTCCATTTCCATTATTCCCTTGCCCAGCTGTTCCAGGGTTTGGATCCAGAAATCAGGGGTGAGCTCTGGTACCTCATTCAAGTTCCCCAGCTTCGCCTGTTAAAGGACAGTCGTTATGAACTGGCTATAGAAGCACTGAGGAGAAGGGTGGGAATGGAGGGATAGAATCACGTGCAGTCAGATGGTTTAGTTTATGAATTTAGTTATCAGTTTCAGTCTGTTGAAGGGTTCTGACCTGAAACGTCACCTATCCTTTTTCTCCAGAGATGCTGCCCGACCCGCTGAGTTACTCCAGCACTTTGTGTCTATCTTCGGTATAAACCAGCAAATGCAGATCCTTTCTACACGCTGAATTTAGTTCATCTTGGGATTATGTTTGGAATAGATTTTCTCCTTATTTAGACTTTAGAGATACAGCTCGGAAACAGGCCCTTCAGCCCACCGAGTCCGTGCCGACCAGCAATCTCCCCGCACTCTAACACTGTCCTACACACTGGGATCAATGTTTCACAACATTGTTTCAAGCCAATTAATCTACAAATCTTTGGAATGTAGGAGGGAAAAGGAGCACCCGGAGAAAACCCATGTGGTCACAGAGAGAACATGCAAACTCCGCACAGACAGCACCCGTAGTCAGGGTCAAACACGTGTCTCTGGCGCTGTAAGGCAGTAACTCTACCGCTGCGCCATTGTGCTGCCCATTATTCTCCACTCCATCTGGAGATGATGACATGATGCCAGCCAAGAACCAGCAGTAAGCAGCAGTCTACAGGTGAGGCACAAGGCAGAAATTTAATACTCAGCACAGCGGATGCAGGGATGTGCTGGAGAGGGAGTGTCAATCTATGTTAGGCGAGGATGAAGAACAAATTAAATAAGACATGTGCAGGAAGGGACTGCAGATGCCGGTTTATATCAAAGATAGACACAAAATGCTGGAGTAGCTCAGCGGGTTAGGCTGCATCTCTGGAGAAAAGGAATAGCTGACGTTTCGGGTTGGAATCTGTTTTCAAAATAAAGTGTCAACGACACTTGTTGGAAGAGAGAGGAATTTTAATAAAAGGTAAAGCATTTTGCACCTAACAAATGATTTAATTTTGGATTCATATCAATGTATTAGATAGGCCCAGCTGCAATAATGGTGAGTAGGGGACACTGGAATAATGTCTGGCATATAACTAATGGGAGTATTGACTCCACAGTGACACGTGACGAGCTGGGGAATGGGGTCCTGCCACGTTGGCGCAGACACTTATCAGGAGTAGTCGTGCTGCCTATGTAAAATGAAAAGTTATGTACACGTCCTTCTCTCAATGAAGACCCCCATCAGGAAATTGATTGGGGTTATGTTTATAGATGCACCGTTGCAAGCATAGATCATCATTGTAAGAATGTATTAGTACCGAAAGAATTCTAGGCAGCATTCAGCCAAAAAGGCTCCTTCCTTCCCGTCATAATAAACTAATTTTACATGGCAATGTGTGTTTGAGTGTCACCCTCTGCCCATGTACCGTGACACACCACGGCAAAATAATGTACTTACACTTTATACCAAATCATTTTCTTTATCAATACATTCAAGTCAGGCCATTCCTCAGGCCAATTTTTATACATCTGAACAAGGTACGGAGATGAAGTTGTATTCTATGTCCTCGCCCACCACATTATTGAGTATAACTCCACATTGAATAAAACACAAAGTGCTGAAGGAATTCAATGGGTCAGGTAATGGAGGAAAATGGACATAGGGCATTTCGGATCGGAAATATTCTCGAGTCCCAAACCCAAACGTCATCTGCTAATCAGAAGAAGCGTCCTGACCTGAAACGCTGACTGTCCATTCCCTCCACAGATTCCGTCTGACTCACTGAGTTCCCCCAGCATTCAAGATTCCACTGTCTTCAGTTCCCTGTGTCTCCATTATATCGTATTGCACATTATAAATATAGAAGAATATTAGATATAAATGCCTGGTATTTATTAAGTATCCAAATATAACCTTCCACAGCAATGTAGTGTAGTTAATAAAATTGTACACTCCTACTGATGATAACCAGTATAACAGATATCTAGGTACATTATTAAATATACCCGTTGTATCCCATGACTCAGCCGAACAGCATTGGCCGCTGATATTCCATTGCATTCTGATGCAAGAATATTTTTCTCTCATCCACAAGAAGTCAAAAGTGTTTTCTTATCATATGTTCCGAAAAGGAACAATGAAATCTTACTCACAGCAAGTGATGGTGAGGGAAATGTAGCACCCAAACTGAGATCAGCGACTTTACATCAGTGAAGGAAACTGCAAGTGTCCAAAGGGCTCACTGGTTGATGCTTGCAGTGGTTAGGTTACTGAGAGAGTTACATTTAAATCACAAGTAAAATAGTGATGGAATTGAAGTCAGAGACAATCACATGCCCTGGCATCTGCTGGAAGTACCCACCATCCACTGCATCCGGGACACCGCAAAGTAGAAGATGTACCACTGGAAGTAGAGGGGGAGCAATGCTGGAGGGCCAACTGCGACAGAGAGAGGACAACATTTAGAATTGATGTGCTTGAGCAATGTTAAAGACAAGTGCTAACACCACTGTGTCTGACAGACACTATGTATGAAGAGCTTTTTTTGCACAGTTTTTGTTTTATATCTGAGCAACATACGACACATCATGAAACCAGTGACAATGAACAATCGTTGCCTCTATCACCATGCAAGTTCTTCGCACCTGTTTTCCTCTGTCAGCCAGTGCAAATAGGAAAAATGCACACATTTGCCAAGAACATTGCACTCATTTTTAGTACATTATTACACAGCCAATGTTGTATTTATTATGACAGAAGGAGAGTCCATTGGGCCCATTGAGTCAATGGCAGCTCTCGTCTATTTCACTACATTCCCCTATAACCTATTCTTTTCTCATGTGCCCATCGACTCCAGCTTACTACCACCCATCCACTCTTGGGCAATTGTTGGTAACCTACTGACATACTGACCAGCAGGGTATGTGAAGGAACTGGAGTAGTGGAGGGAAACCCTGGCAATAACATGGAGCAGTTACGGCATATACGGGTGTCAGAGGTTATGGGGAGAAGGCAGGAGAATGGGGTTAGGAGGGAGAGATAGATCAGCCATGTTTGAATGGCGGTGTACACTTGATGGGCCGAATGGCCTAATTCTACTCCTATGCCTTATGAGCACTGCACACAGCTCAAAACAGAACCCACGCCTCTGGTGTTTTGTGGGAACGACACTATTTGCTGCATCTCAGGTCGGAGTGGCGGCGCGGCTCTGGCTGCAGCGGCTCACCGGCAGTCCTGTTTGTTTTGTGTTTTTTGTGTTGTTTATTTCGTTTTGGTTAGTCTAATTTTGGTTTTTAGTTTGTGTTTGGGGGGGGGGGGGTTGAAACGGGGCTTGCTGTCTCTCCCTGCGGGGGAATGCGACTTTTTTGTCGTATTCCCCTTCTCTGCCTCCGTCTGCGCTGAGGCCAAATGGCGGAACTGGCGACCTCGAGGCTCAGGAGGCAGAGCCCGCCAGGACTCGCCCTGAGCTCGCTCCCGTGAGGGTGGCCCGGCTCGGGGCTGGAACAGTGCTTCCGTGAGGGGCTGTGACGCTCCCGGGAGGGCGGCCTGGCCCGAGGAAGGAACGGTGCTCCCGTCGGAGTGGCCGAGCTCGGGGAGGTACGGCGTTCCCAGCCCGAGGGAGGAGCGGCGCCCATGTCGGGGCGGCCCAGCCCGAGGGAGGAGTGGCATCCATGTCGGGGCGGCCCAGCCCGAGGGAGGAGTGGCGCCCATGTCGGGGCGGCCCAGCCCGAGGGAGGAGCGGCGCCCATGTCGGGGCGGCCCAGCCCGAGGGAGGAGCGGCGCCCATGTCGGGGCGGCCCAGCCCGAGGGAGGAGCGGCGCCCATGTCGGGGCGGCCCGGCCCGGGGGAGGAGCGGCACCCATGTCGGGGCGGCCCAGCCCGGGGAAGAAGCGACGCCCAAGTCGGGGCGGCCCAGCCCGAGGGAGGTACAACGCCCATGTCGGGGCGGCCCAGCCCGAGGGAGGTACGGCACCCATGTCGGGGCGGCCCAGCCCAAGGGAGGTACGGCGCCCATGTCGGGGCGGCCTGGCGCGGGGCTGAGACGGTAACGGTACTCACGTGGGGGCGATCCGGCTCGGGGCTGGAACGGTGCTCCGGTGGCTGGGACGGTGTTCTGGCGGTGGTGGCCTGAATCCGGGGTTCGGCCGCGGACCAGCGGCTGCGTCAGCAGGACTGGTGGGCGGCAGCTTCGACCACCCCGGGGCGCGGTGATTGAGCCGCGGGACAGTTTTTAACATCGCCCGGGGGGGTATCGCCTCAGCGCAGAGGGAGAAGAGGAGGGAAGAGACTGCAGCCCTAAGACTTTTGCCTCCATCACAGTGAGGAGATGCTGGGTGGACTCACTGTGGTGGATGTTAATATGTGTTTATTGTTGGTTTTTATTGTATTGTATTGTATGTATGACTGCTGCAATTTCGTTCAGACTTCGGTCTGAATGACAATAAAGGCTATCTTTATCTTTATCTTTATCTTTAAATCAGACGTCAACAAACACGTAGCATTCTTGGCAACATTCTTGCCTTTAAAAAAAAATCTTAAACATGTTTTTGACCCTCAAGCAGCATTAAAAGCTAGCCGATATGGCAAACGGGCAGAGGAAGCAAGTTGGAGAAGCATGGAACTGCAGATGCTGGTTTACAAAACAAATATATACAAAGTTCTGGAGTAACTCAGCGAGACAGGCAGCATTGCTGGAGATTCTATCCCAGTTCTCCACAGATGCTGCCCAACCCACTGAGTTACATCAGCACTTTGTGTCTTTTCCTGATGGCTAACTACTGACTCTTCTGGTCATTAGTTACTGACTTGCTGGTCAGTACAAACATAACCATCTTGAATGCGGGTGGGATTTGATTCACAGGTCAGTAAGCATCTCTGCAGAACATAGATAGGGGGATGCACACAAAGTGCTGGAGTATCTCAGCGGGTCATATAGCATCTCTGAAGAAAAGGAATAGGCAACGTTTCCAGTCGAGACCCTTCTTCAGACTCTGTACCCTCCTGTGAAGCCATTCATGGGCAAACTACACTAACTGAGCTGACATTTGCAATGATTGCTAAAGAGATGCCCTGCAAACCTGCCGCCACCCGCAGAAAAAAACAAACAAAAATCAGTGCATTCAGAGGAGAGAAAAGGGGAGAATATTGGAGAAAAATTAAAATATACATTTTTGCATGAACAGATGGAAGACCTGAACGTCTGAATGTAGAACTGTACCTGTCAGAACAAGTAGGTTCTAAAGCTCCATGTACACACCCTTAAAATGAATCAATGCACAGCAACTATGCCCCTCAGCAAATTTAACACTGTTCACAGACCGTAGACTGTCCGAGGTAAACACAGGAAATCCACTCGCTGCATCCAGCATATTTTACAGTGAAGTCAGGAGAGGGAGCTGGCCAATCAATGGGAAGGAAAAAAATCTCCCCACTGTAAGATCTATCAAAACAGCTGGAATGACAGAGCCAGAGTGCCTGGCATTAGTGGGGGGGGGGGGGGGGGGGGGGGGGGCTCTGAGGAGCACCAGCTCTGAAGGAAACGCCCATATCACATTATATCTCCACTCACACATTATACATGGTCTGACAGCCCTGGATTTTTTCCCCGCAGCTCTCAATGCCTACTCCTCATTGTGATTTTTATTAACCATTTCACTGCCCACAATAACTTGGTCCCCAACAGAACCGCAGTGTTCTCACATAGAAACAAGGAACAAGCAGTTGCTGCTTTACAAAAAAAAGACTCAAAATGCTGGAGTAACTCAGCTGATCAGGCAGTATCCCTGGAGAAGGGTTTTCACGCTGAAACATCACTTTTCCACGTTCTCCTGGAATGTTGCCTGACCCGCTGCATTACTCCGACATTTTGTGTCTTCACCAAGTGCCAACTCTCATGTAGATCGCAAAATGCTGGAGTAACTCAGCGGGTCAGGCAGCATCTCTGGAGAACATGGATTCAGGTGGGGCTAAGAGTCCATACTGAAGACAGGACACAACCCAAGACATCACCTATCCATGTCTCCAGAGATGCTGCCCGACCTGCTCAGTTAGTCTAGCACTTTAAGTTCAATGCAAGATTCCAACATATTGTTCTCAGTGTCTACTAACTCTTCCCTGATTTAAGATAAATAAAGGATTTTTTGGAAGGAAGGGGTAGGAGGAGGGGGAATGGGAAGGGAAAAGGATGATACTAGAGGGTTATTTCCACACTTATTAATGGAAGATGGCCAACCGCCTACAAACAAGGCAATTTCTCGGGGAATGTAATGTGGAACCACATCTGCCCAATCTGTGGAGGGAACGAGGTTCTTCAGCAGAAGTACAACTGAAGGAAAAGAGAGAAACAACTTTGGACAGATGACTCTTCAGGTCAGTAAGAGGGGGTCCAACTTGAACACGTTGCTTGCCCATTCTCTCCACAGATGCTGCCTGACCCGCTGAGTTCCTCTTGCACTTTGTGTTTTGCTTATTTAAAGGAACATATTTTTAATCTGCTGTGGTTGTATAAGAAAATACCATGGGAAGAGGATTTATTGAGATGAAAGAACGATCTGGACTGGCAATAAAAATGACTTCGAAGTTCAATGTCAAATGTGGCAGAAACGTCTTAATTCAGAGAGTGGAAACAAACTGGCACTTGTTACATTACGTCATCGAGACAAATAGCAGAGATGGATGTGAGGGAAAACACCAGATGGAGAACTAAAAGGGAGATTATGCTGGCCATGAGAAATGGTGTAGAAGGTGAGCAAAACTCCGCTTCAGTCTGGTTAGGTTTTTTATTTAAAGATCTAGCATTGAAACAAGCCCTTTGGTCCACTGAGTCCACACCGACCATCATTCACCCATTCACACTAGTTCTATGTTCAAGAAGGAACTGCAGATGCTGGAAAATCGAAGGTAGACAAAGGTGCTGGAGAAACTCAGCGGGGGCGGCAGCATCTATGGAGCGAAGGAAATAGGCTTAAACTGTCTTCGGAGGGAGGAGGAGAACTAAAAGTTCTCTCATTCTAACACTAGTTCTATATTATCCCACTTCCTCACAAACCTCCTATACATTCAGGGTAATTTACTGCGGCCTATTAACCTGCAAACCTGCACGTTGTTGGGATGTGTAAGGAAACCGGAGCATCCAGAGTAAACCAACAGAAAGAACTTGCCAACGCCACACAGACAGCTCCCGAGGTCAAGATTGTTGCACAAAGCCGTGGCCTGTAATAGGTATTTGAGCCGGTTCACGGACTCCTCCCCTGCTTGTCATTTCTGCGGTGAGGTAGAGACCGTGTTCCATGTGTACATAGAGTGTGAAAGGTTGCAGCCACTGTTCGAATATCTGAAAGGGCTGCTCCTCAAGTTTTGGCTACATTTTAGTCCAACATTATTCATTTATGGGCATCCGGTGCAGAGGGGGGAAGGATGGGAGGGTGGAGTGGGTCTCCCTGTCGGTCTGCTCCTGGGCCTGGCCAAGATGGCCATTCGCGGGTCCAGGCAGCGGGCAGTTGATGGCCGCACACCGGTCGCCTGCCTGCCCCTTTTCCGGGGTTACGTCCGAGCTCGCGTGTCCCTAGAAAAGGAACACGCAGTGTCCATGGGGACTGTGGAGGTCTTCTGTGCACGCTGGTCACCACAGGAGGTTGAATATATTATCGATAAGAATGTTAATATTTTAATTTGATAATTTTGTTTAAGTGTTAAGAGGGAACACATGGTGTCCATGGGGATTTTGGAGGCTTTCCATGAATACTGGTCGCCGTTGAAGGTCGAGTGTTTTGTTGATAAACGGAACACTCGACCTTCAACGGCCATTCGTGGGTCCAGTTGACGTTGATGTTATTAATTTGACGATCATTTGTTTGTAAACTGTCAGCATAGGCAGTCTTTGATTGTGTTAATACTCTATGTTTATGTTTATTTTTTGAATAAAAGTAGTTTCATAATAAAAAAAAAAATAAAAAAAAGAGGTCAAGATTGAACTCGGGTCTCAAATGCTGTGAGGTAGCAGCTCTACAGTAGTCTATTTCTGTACATCCAAGGAAAATGCAATGATATGATGACAAAATGCGTCAGGACTTACTCAGGAAGAAATACTTGTGTTGGTATTGATATGGCATATACTTCATCTTCTGCTTTCCCACCTAGGTCAGAGTACAAAAATTATCTTTACGCATTTTGTAGAAAATAAATCCACAATGTGTGTTGTGCATTTTATGCATTAATACTGGGCTTTGAGCAATTGGAGTTTCTGTTGGAAACCTAGAAGGAGAAATCTGTGCATCCCGGTTTTAATCCATTGATATTAAATGTGCGTCCTTTACATTTGCATGCCCCAATTGAGGACATAAAAAAAGATATTGCAGATGCTGGAAATTTGAAATAAAAACCGAAACTGTTGGAATCATTCCACAGCATATCTGGAAAAAGGAATAGAGTTAACAGTTCCAGAAGAGCATTGGGCTTGCAATGTACCTCCGCTGCTCCTTCCACTGGCCCCCTAATGTTTAGACACACTGGGAATGAGAAAGTTGGATAACATAGAACTAGTTTGAAAGGGTGATCGATGGTTGGTGTGGATTCAGTGGGTCAAAGAGCCTGTTTCCATGCTGTATCGTCAAAAACTAAAATACTTCTTTGTGTCATTTTTTTTCAATGCGAGGCCTATGCTACATCAATGGCCAGAATGGAAGCACACATAATCCTTGGATCCACCAACCAAGGTAATTAAGCTACCTTATTTTATCTTTTGCATAGTGAGGGATTTCTGAATTAATAATATTTATATGGATATCGCTGGTTAGGCTGGCATTTATTATCCAATTAATTATTTGCTTTGGAGAGTGCTGGCCTTCTCGAACCTCTGCAATCTGTATGATGAAGCACCACCCACTGCTTTTAGGTAGTGAGTTCCAAGGTTTTAGCTGAATAGTTACATAAAAATAGTTTATTTCTAAGCCAGGACAACATGTGATGAGGGAGGAAAGCATGGGAGATACTAATGATATAATGAACTAGTTTAGTTTAGTTTACAGATACAACATGGAAACAAGGCCCTTCAGCCCACCGAGTACACGCTGACCAGCGATCAAGCCGTACATTAGCACTATCCTACACACTGGGAACAATTTACAATCATTATCAAAGCCAATTAACCTATAAACCTGTACGTCTTTGGAGTGTGGGAGGAAACCGGAGCACCCAGAGAAATCCCATGCGGTCACAGGGAACAGGGGAGAGTCACAGGGAAAACCCACATGGTTACCTACTCCATGCAGACATCAGGGTCATACTGCCTTAGGGTCAAATCTGGGACTCTGGCACTGCAAGGCAGCAACTCTACCACTGCACAATTGTGCTGCTGTAGTTGCCCCTTTAAGTAGTGGGGGTAGCAGGTTTGGAAGGTGTTATCAAAAACTTTTACTGATAGTCAATGCAGGGCAATGACTGCTGTTAAATACAGTTTGAATTATTAATAAACATACATGTCACGTCACCAGGTAAAACAAAGTGACGTTTTTAAGCGGTGCTGATACACCCATACTGGTATGAACCGTCACAAAAAAAAGCACTGCGTATATGTAAACACAGCTGGTGTCCAATACCGTCTATTATACAGGTTTGTTCTTTGATCTTTTTCTTGAGGTGCTAGCATCATCTCCCCATTAAGGTATCTATCCATCTGTTCCTCCCCTGTGGCACAGGAAGGTAAACAACAAATAACATGACAACAATAAGTGCTGGAGTAATCAGCGGGTCAGACAGCATCTCTAGAAAACATAGATAGGAGACGATTCAGGCCTGGATCCTTCTTCTTGGGGCAGCACAGTGACACAACCTCACAGCGCCGGAGACCAGGGTTCGATTCTGACTACGGGTGGTGCCAGAATTAATTTGTATGTTCTCCTTGTGACCGCATGGATTTTCTTCGAGTGCTCTGGTTTCCTCCCTCACTCCAAAGACGTACAGGTTTGCAGATTAATTGGCTTTGGTAATTGTAAATTGTCTGTAGGTAGGATAGTGTTAGTATATGGGGAGATCCATGGTCAGTGTGGACTTGGTGGGCCAAAGGGCCTGTTTCCGCGCTGTATATCTAAAGTTTAGAGTCTTCCAGAGATGTTGCTTGAGTTTCTCCAGCACATTGTGTTATACGCAACATTCCAGCATCTGCAATTCCTTGGATCTACATATACCATAAAATGAACTCCCAAGTCCCCTCTCCCCCTCAAACCTTTGCCAGCCCCTGCCAGTTTTTTAAATAAAAACTAGGATCCCATAGCCTATTAAACAGCTGCACTAACTCGTGCTCCTACTCATTTAGCTGCATCCTAACTACCCCAGCAGTTATTAAACATCCTGGTGGCAGAACCCACGCTGACCCAACAAAGTGGATGAGATTTGCATTGATACTTACCTCAACTGAAAGTTTCTTCCCCAAAACAAAGAACATGGGGTGCATATTAATGTCGGGGTCCTTGCGGAAGCAGTTGGGTTTGGCATGATGCTGGAAGTGGAGGTGGTTCCACCAGCTTGCTGGAGCACCCTGTACAAGAAGGGAAAGAGTAAGTGTTGGGTTGGCCTTCATGCACAATGTCTACACCCAACATCCATACATCAAACAAACTCCACAAAGCTCTCAACAAACATCCATGGGTAAATACATTTATTCCCCCTTATTTTGTAATATACAAGGGACATATTTTATTTCTACCATGGAAGCCAATGAAATGGAGTAATTTCTTTCTCCTGTAGGTGTTAACCAACCTGCGGGACTAAAGGGGCCATTCTTGCGCCAGCATAGATGATGACGTTCAGCAGACTAGTTGGTTCTAGGAGCATCACAGCCAGACCACATCCCCTCCTTATCAAACCCTTCCAACATGTATTTCTGTATTGACGCTGGTGTTGATACAACAGTATTCAATAGGCATGTGCAGTTCACAGCAAAATAATCTCCACGTACAATGTGACCCATTTTCAGATGACCCAAAATAAACCTGTGGACAATATGGTCTGCTTGGGCTTGCTAAACACAGAAAGGTGTCCAAAGTCAGCTACAAAGTAGCTTTTCTGCCCTTGGTCTAGGGGTATTTTTGCTGAGCAGTCTTGGGGCATTGCAGATAACAGTCTGGGGGCACCTCAGCGTCTAGTCTAGGGGCATTGCAGCTACTATGCCCATACACTGAGGGTAGAAAATGTGCTGTAACCTCAGGTTTACACACATCACGATTGGGCGATACAAGCTGCTGGGTCATTTAGATCCCGGGCAAGAGCATACATAAAGCAATTTATGAAGGATTTTGTTGAGCTAGTAATGACTACATTATGGAACAAATTCACATATGCAGTGTGAGAAATTCCATAGTAACACAAAATATAAGAGGGCACAAGAAGGACGTTCTTTTAGGAAGGAGATGAGGAAAAATGTCTTTAGTCAGAGGGTGGTGAATCTGTGGAATTCTTTGTCAGTGGATATTTTTAAGGCAGGCAGATTCTTGAATCAAAAACAATTAGACACACCAAAGTAGAGAAAGGCAAAGCAGGTTATGAAGAGGACTTGTAGATATTCAGAGAGAGACAGGGTGCAAAAGTCCTAGAAGAGATAGAGAATGACAGAGAGATACACACAAAGAGAGGTGAGTATATGTGAAGGAGAAGGTGGTGCAAGGGCTATAAAAACAGAAGCAGAGCAAGCAGAAGGCAAATAAAGTCAATGTTAAGGAAGTACAAGATAGACACAAAATGCTGGAGTAACTCAGCGGGACAGGCAGCATCTCTGGATGGAAGGAATGGGTGACGTTTTGGGTCGAGACCCTTCCGAGCTGAGATTTAGTGCATGATCCAGCAGTTGCAATAAGCTAGCAACAGGTGGTACTGCAGTTGGTGCTGCTGCCTCACAGCTTCAGGGATTCAATCCTGACTTCGTGCTGTCTGTGTGGAGTTTGCACACTCTCCCTGTGGCTGCAAGGTTTTCCACTGGTTGGTCTGGAGTCCTCCCACCTCTCAGTCCTGTTGACAGGTTAATTGGTTACTATAAATTACCCCTTGGTGTTCAGGCTATTGAACACTACAAACACTAATTAAACTAGGAACTACAAATGTCTTGGTTGGACTAAGGATTTTGGATTTTTGCAATCATATAGATTTTTTCACATTTTAATAGTGAATGTTTTAACTTATTGTTTTTTTTTCCTGTTAAACAGTTATGCTGTTATCTATGAGTACCATTATGACACTAGAATAATTGTTCCTTTTTCGGTACATATGATAATTAAACATTTTTGTCTCTTGTCTTTTGATAGGTGACAAAGAATCACTGAAACTCACTACCAGGGGTGGTGGTGGAGGCAGATACGATAATGGCATTTAAGATGTTTTTCAATAGGCAAGTGGATATGCAGGGTGTGGAGGTATCTGGATTATGTGTAGGAAGAGGAGATTAATTTAACTTGGCATCATGTTTGGAAGAGACATTGTGTGCTGAAGGGTCTGTTCCCGTGCTGTACTCTTCTATGTTTTATTAGTTTCAGGGTATGTGAGGGGTGATAAGTTGCAAGGCTACTAGGAAATAGGATACATGGTGTTGCTCTGCTGGGAGCCAATATGGACCTGATGGTGTGAATAACCTTTTGCTGTGTCATGGTAAACAAGCAACAAAACGGTGAAATGGCCTCCACATACAATGTTACCCACCTTCAGGTGACCAATAATAAATTTGTGCACCAGGTGGTTCCACTTCGATTTGCTGAACACGGAGAGATGTCCAAAGTCATGCTGTAACCATCCACCCTGTGCCTGCGAACAAATCATAGGGGAGTTTTACAGTTAGGTGCCAAACGTACTGAAGAGGCCTTTAGACTTTAGAGATATAGCGCGGAAACAAGCACTTCGGCCCACCGAGTCCATGCCAACCAGTGATCACCCCGTACACTACCACTATCCTACACACTAGGGACAATTTACAATTTTACTGAAGCCAATTAACCTACAAACCTGCACGTCTTTGGAGAGTGGGAGGAAACTAGAATGTCCGGAGAAAACCTACACAGTCACAGGGAGAATGTACAAACTCCATACAGACAGCACCCATAGTAAGGATCGAACTCGGGTCTCTGGCGCTGTAAGGCAGCAACTCTACCGCTGCACTACTGTGACCCCCCAAACAATTAGTTGCAACAAGGCCATCCACTTTACCTTGGCATGTCAGAGTCGCACTGGTATATGATCACTATGGCACTTCAATGATGTAGGGAAGTTAAAAGATATCTCACTGTATCCGAGATTATTGTTCAAACTGATTCAGAGTCTACTGCTTAGAATAGCCCCATTTTATTAGTTATTAGTACAATATTAGGACAATATACATCTTGTGTTCAGAAGCCAGATGTCTACTGACCATCTAATCAGTTCCACTAGTCCTCCAGTTTAAAGGAGTAACATATAGTTTATCGTGGCTCACTCAGTAACAGAGGTCACCATGAATCATAGCTGCAAGAACTTTATAAAAATCAAACGATGTAGATCAGTCGGACTGAGTAATGTAGTCTATTACAAGCAATTCAAACTCCAGCTAACTTGCCAACTGCAGGAAAAATTCATCTAATTGTGCACCATCGAAGTGTAAACCCACCTGCACAGTGCTCAGCAGAACTAAGCTGAGCAGAAAGGGGAAGAGAGAGGCACCAAAGTACCAAAGGGAGAGCCAGGCTGCCAGTTCAAGGAGCAGGATGTGAGCCAGGTGTCCTGCAAAGAACAGCTTATTCGGCTGAAGGAGGTCTGTCTTTTCCACAGCAGCACGCAGGTCTCTGAAATCCTCTGTCACCTGTACCTGAAAGATACAAAAGATGCAAAAAGTGATTAAAATCACAGACAAAAAAATCTGCCAGTGTGAAATAAAATTGGAAATCCCCCAAAGTGCCCGTGGACAGCGCGTAGTCATCTCAAGTACCACCCGGGCGCGGGCGTAACCCCGGGAAAGGGGCAGGCAGCCGGCTCGGGCAGAGCCCTCTTCCACCTGGCGCCGTGACTCGCGGATGGCCAGCTTGGCCAGGCCCTGGAGCAACACAACCAGGACATCTTCGACCCTACCCTCTCCCCGACGCACAGGGTGTCCAAAGATGAGGATGGTGGGTGTGAAGTTCAGCCAGAAGGCAAGGAGCAGCCCCTTTAGATGTTGGAACAGGGGCTGCAACCTCACACACTCCATATACACGTGGTACACAGACTCTTCCAGCCCGTAAAAGTGGCAGGCGGCTGGCGAGTCTGTGAACCACGAGGGAAACAGGTTGCAAGGGGCTCCTTGGTGCAGTACCCTCCACCCCAGGTCCCCGATGTAGAGGGGGAGAATCCATGTGTAGAGGGACCCCCACTGGGAGAATCCTCTCGCAATCAAAAGGCAACACCGACTGCCACTTAGTGTCCGGACAGTGGACAGGGCGAGGACGTACAGGGTGTGGAGGAGGAGCCCGAACAGGAGACACTTCCTTGCGTCTCGGTGAGAGATGAAGGGTGTCGAGGAAAGGCAGCTCATGTTGTGTGGGACCGGCTCCCGAGAATTAATTCAGCGCCTGGGTCCGACAAGTACTTCCGGCTGATTTGAGGTATGCTCAGCCGCAAGTACTCCACACGTTCGAGCTTCCACAACACCCGGTGGGGCGGGACAAGGGCCGGCCGCTCTCACGACTGGGCCGTTGCCTTCTCTGGCGGAGGGAGGCCCCGGTTGCCGGCAACCAAGTTGCAGACTCACAGCAGGTCCCGATAGAACGGGCTGCACGGTTCCATGCACTGTTGGTGGAGGGTGGTTGTCAGGGTAAGGCTCAGCTCACTCTGTGACCATCAGCTCACAGCCCAGCTGACTATGACCTGTGAACAGTACAGTTCTATGTTCTATAGGTGTGGGGTGACCTCATTGAAACTTATCGAATAGTGAAAGGTCTGAATGGAGTGGATGTGGTGATGATGTTTCCATGAATGTGAGAGTCTAGGACCTGAAGCACGGCCTCAGAATAAAAGGACGTATCTTTAGAATGGAGATGAGGAGTAATTTATTTGGACAGAGGGTGGTGAATCTGTGGAATTCATTGCCATAGACGGGTGTGGAGGTCGTCAATGTACAGTATATTGTTAAGATGGAGATTGGCAGATTCTTGATTAACACGGGTGTCAAGGGGCTGTCCCACTGCGGCGACCTAATCCGCGAGTTCAGGCGAGTTTGCCCTCGACTTAAACTCGCAGCATGGTCGACACATGGTCCTAGGAGGTCACTGGAACTCTCCTTCATGCTCGAGGGGAGTTCCCGAATACTCGCGGCCTCAGCTAGGTCGTGGAAAATTTTTCAACATGTTGAAACATTTTCTGCGAGTAAAATTTGGTCGGCATGGTTCTTTTTAACTCGTAGCGCAGTGGAATCGCTATTTAGTTACAGGCAGTCGAGGGCAGCCGTAGGCAGTTCCCTTCGCTCTCTGGGCATTTTGATTGGCTCATTGGAGTTTTCAGGATCAAGGGAAACCGACCGGTAGGTAAAATGCCCGCTAAATCTATTAAACGTTGTCTGACTTCTTAAAAGTGTCTCCCCCGCCTTCTCCCCCCCCTCTCCGCACTCTCTAAAGGACTTATTGTTACTGTGCAGCCGTCTTTCTCATCAGGGGTGTGAATTTCAGACAGCGCTCCCCCCACTTTCCCTGGCCCCCACCTTTGCGATGTGTTTGTGTGTGTGTGTGTGTGTGTGTGTGCGCGCGGTTGGTCGATCCAGCTCGCGGTTTCAACGCGGACGGTCGATCCAGCTCAAGGTTTTCCAGGCGAGTGCCCTAAAGCTTGAAGGTCGAAGACACTCTTCTTAACTCGCGGATTAGGTCGCCGCAGTGGGACAGCCCCTTTAGGGGTTATGAGGATTAGGCAGGAGAATGAGGCTGAGATGGAAAGATAGAACAGCGATGATTGTCTGGCGGAGTAGACTTGTTGGTCCGAATGCCTTCTTCTTCTCCTATAACTTATGAACTATATGTCCTACAGAACATTGACTGGAGAAAGTACTCACGTTTTTCCATGATTCTGAACTGGGCTGGTCAGGTGCAAGTTCTCCAATCAGCAGGGAGTTGAGGTATTTGTTCACCAGTGTCTTATCAACATGGAAGGCTGTAAATGGGTCCTAAAATGAAGAGACCTACTGTTATCCTAATAGGACTTTATTTCTACAGTTATTGTTGTGCAATTAGCAAATTAATAACTAAAAATTCATCAAAAGCTGTATTTATTTAAATAGAGAAACCCAGGCCTGATCACCCAGAACTGCGGCCAAAGGTAAAAAAAGATCTTTTGAAGATACTGTGCACAACTGTGCAGATGCTGGTTAACAAAAAATGAGTGAGTCCACCTATCCATATTCTCCAGAAATGCTGCCTGACCCGCTGAGTTAATCCAGCACTCTGTATCCTCATCCTACACACTTGGGACAATTTAGTTTTACTGAAGCCAATTAACCTACAAACCTGCACATCTTTGGAATGTGGGAGTAAAACACACCGTAGAGTCAGCGCCGGTAGTCAAGATCGAACCAGGGTCTCAGGCGCTGTAAAGCAGCAACTCTACCACTGCACCACCCTAGTGAGGTGAGAGCTGTCCTTGGATAGAAAAAAGAACTAAGGAACATTGGCCCATATCAAGAGAACAAAGAAACAGCATAAACTGTAACTGAGTATCAGTGGTGGATCAGCCCAGTTAAGAGCTGCAATTATGTGTTCCCAACAACAATGAGAAGGGCAGTGATCCTGTTGCACAATTTGTCCCTGTTGCACAATTTGTGCAGTGACTGCATTGATAGAGCAGGCTGATTTCACTGGGATTGAGAGTCAGAGAGTTGTACAGCATAGAATGAGCCATTTGGCCCATCCCATCCATGTTGATCTGGTTGCCCTTCTACACTAATGTAATTTGCCTGCATTTGGTCCATATCCTTCCATGCATTGCCCACTATTAAGAGACCCTTTAAACAGCAGCAATGTGTGGAACATCACTTTATATTAGTAGCCCATCATGTGGAAGGAACTGGTTTAGGGCAAAATTACTTTAATATATTGTATGAAGTTGATTTGCACTTGACATAACTTAAGCTTGAGTTTCTATGAACTTTAGCACAGATCTGACTAATTTTATTTGTAACCAAAACTTTAGACTTTACTTTAGTTTACAGATACAGTGCAGAAACAGGCCCATCATCCTGTAGCGAGTCCATGCCGACCAATGATCATCCAGTATACTAACACTCCTATATACTAGGAAGAATTTTACAGCTTACCAAAGTCAATTAAACTACAAACCTGTATGTCTTTGGAGTATGGGTGGAAACCAGAGCACCCGGGGAAAACCCATGTGGTCACGGGGAGAACGCACAAACTCCGTACAGACAGCACCTGTAGTCAGGACCAAATGGGTCTCTGGTGCTGTAAGGTAGCAACTCTACCGCTGAGCACTGTACTGCCCAGTTTGGATTCTTTTAAAAGTACTCTAGATAAAGAAACCGCAGCCTCAGTATAGGGTATGGACATTATCCATCTGAGCAAGTCTATAAAATTGAAGAACATGCAACATGCAACCTAATTGTTTGTTTAGTGGAAAGTAACATAAAATCTATCTAAATGTCTCTTGAACATAGTGATTGTATCTGAGTCCACCATCTCCTCTGGCAGCAAATGACAGATATACCCCACCTTTATTTAACCTCCCAAAATATACATGACTTTGCACTTGCCAGATTAAATTCCACCTGCTAATGCCCCGCTCAAATTTGTCCCCAAACAATACTCAAAACAAGACTATGGTGCATTTGAGCAATAATGGATTTTCACACAAGGCTGCAGTTACCCTGTTTAGGACTGTTAATCGTCAGATCTGCTAAAGTCAGATGGCCAGATGATACCTAGCTGTGGAGTTGATCATTTGGAGATTCTTTAAACAATTGCTTTATGGGAAGAGTTACAAGGATGTTTCCAGGACTCGAGGGCATAAGCTATAGGGAGAGGTTGAGGAAGGCTAGGATTCTATTCCTTGGTACAAGAGGATGAGGGGTGATCTTATAGAGGTGTACAAAATCATGGAGGAATAGATTGGGTAGATACACAGAGACTCTTGCCTAAAGTAGGGGATCAAGTATTAGAGGACATAGGTTTAAGGTAAGGAGTGAAAAATTTAATAGGAACCTGAGGGGTAACATTTCCACACAGTGGGTATATGGAATGAGTTCCTGGAAGAGGTAGTTGAGGTAGGTAGTATTGCAAAGTTTAAGAAACATTTGGACAGGTACATGGATAGGATAGGTTTAGATGGATATGGGTCAAAGGGAGGCAAATGGGACTAGTGTTGATGAAACATACTGGTTGGTGTGGGCAAGTTGGGTCAAAGGGCCTGTTTCCATGCTGTATGACTATAATAATATAAATGGCTCTAGTATCTCCAGTCTGAAGAAGGGTCCCAAACCGAAACATATGTCTGAAGAAGTTTCCTGACCTAAGACGTCACCTATCCATGTTCTCCAGCGATGCTGCCTGACACTCTGAGATATTCCAACTCTTTGGGTCTTTTTTTAATATCTTCAGCATTTCATTATGAAGAATCTGAAACATGGGAACTGCCAATCATATAGTTGTACTGCTACCCAATGAATGTGTAGTTTAATCTGAACCAACTGCAGGAAACACAATGGACTGAGGAAATTAGTGACAAGTCACAACCATGGCAACACAGAGAATTAGAGACAATGACACAATGAGGAACAATTCAGAAGTCCACTATTAAATCAGTGCATAGCTAAATGCACACAGATCTCATGACCAGGACAAACAAATTTGATTCACTTGCACATTTGTAATGGGGGTAGAGGCAAAGAGTCAGAGCATGAACCCTGTGGGTTAAGTAACGATTTTTAATTGAACAAATACTGTAAGTGAACAACTTACTGATTTAATGAATACACATTAATTTTTGCTTAATAAGATAGATGTTTATCATTGAACTCTTAAAATGCGTACTACGAGGAGGCTCTTTAAACAGGAGAAACTGATTATTTTGGTCATACATTTTGTGGGTGGAACTGGCTTAGGGCAAAATTACTTTTATGAAGGATGTTAATTTGGACTTTAAAATTTATGCTTAGGTTTCTGTAAATGTTTGTCCCGATTTGCTTACTTTTATTTGGATTATGTTAAAGATACTTTACAACAAAGGGACTATAGGCTTGGTATAGGGCATGGGGCTTACCCATCTGAGGAAGTCCACAACATTGCAGAACATGCAACCTATTGTTATCAGTTTTTATGTTTAATATTAAACAAAACAAAATGCATGAAAGACGAACAATACAGAATTTAATTTTCTACTTCTTGGATTATTGATTCGGTTTTCCTGTACAGATTACTAGATTTACGGGTGCTGTCTGTACGGAGTTTGTATGTTCTCCCCGTGACCCGTGTGGGTTTTCTCCGAGATCTTTGGTTTCCTCCCACACTTCAAAGACGTACAGGTTTGTAGGATAATTGGCTTGGTAAATGTAAAAATTTCCCCTACTAGGTGTAGGATAGTATTAATGTGCGCCAATCGCTGGTCGGCGCGGAAGGCCCTGTTTCCGCGCTGTATCTCTAAACTAAACTAATCTTTGGGGGTATTGGACTGCAACTATGAATTGCTGTGATCATCAGAATCCCTCTTAGAGTTAACTTATTCATATTAATTAGCAAACTCTAACTTTTGAACAATTGTATCTAAAATTGTATATCAAAAATCTTTTAGTAATTTCAGGTAAATTGATTTCTCCAATTACTGATATGCATTTGGCACCTTTCATCCTGATAACTGTCCATTATTTCTGATCACCACTAAGTAACCATAGATCTATTTGATCAATAATCTCTATTTACTGAACACAAATCTTTTGACAATTTCTCAGTAATCATTTGAAAATTAGTGTCAATCTCCAAACTGCCCAATTATCAGTGAAGAACCACTCAGAAATAATTTAATAATTGATCTAACAATTGACCAGTAATTTCACATGGATATGCAGGAAATGGGGGGTTTGGATCAAGTGCAGGCAGATGAGATTTGTTTATCTTCCATCATGTTCACCACGAACATTGTGGGCCAAAGGACCTGTTCCAGTGTTGTTCTGTTCTATGTTCTCCAAATACAAGTATTTCAGACTATGAATCTGTTGATGATCAGCAATCTTTTTTTAGTTAATTTTGTAATCACTCTCTAATCACTGATCAATAACATCTTTTTCTGATTGTTGAATACAAGTTCTCTAACAATTCAACCAACCAGCACTGACTATTGATCAATTAAAAGACAGAGTAGGATGAAGCCTAACAAGGGAGAAATGAATAGGAAGGAACGGGCGATGCTGGTTTACACCAAAGATAGACACAAAAAATGTTGGAGTAACTCAGCGGGTCCGGCAGCAAAAAAAAGAATAGGTGATGTTTTGGATCGAGACCCTTCTTCAGACTGAGAGTCAGGGGAGAAGGAAACTATAGGTGTGAAAAGGTACAAATCGGAGCCAACACCAATGACCCAAGAAAGGTGGGTCATTGTTGACTGTGGAAGAGGCACTAACAAAGGGATACTCTCCCCTTCCCTCCCCCACCCTAGCAGGATGACTAAGGTGGGGGAGGGAAGGGTAGAGAAGGAATGCAAGGGTTACTTGAAATTAGAGAAAGCAATATTCACACTGCTGGATTGTAGGCTGTCCAAGCGAAATATGAGGTGCTGCTCGTCCTATTTGTGTGTGGCAGTGGAGGAGACCCAGGACAGAAAAGTCAGAATGGGAAGGGGAGTTAAAATGTTTGCAACTGGGAGATGCGGACTGAGTGTAGGCGAGTATGTTAGCAGATAGTGTGAGAGCGAATAACGCCAAATATCAAAACATGCTGTTTGCTTATCAAGGACGAGGCGTCTGCGACATTCTCAGGAAAAAGGGAGGTAGGTGAGATGTCCGTGTTTGGCCCATATCCCTCTAAACCTTTCCTATACCTGTACCTGTCCAATGGTATTGAAACTAGTTCAAGGAAAGTTTGCCACACTGACCAGAGGATGCAGTGTTTGATGAATGGGGACCGTGTTAATTTGGTTGGAGGGTTTTAGAAGAATGAGAGGTGACCTTATTGAAATGTATGGCTGTGAGGAGGTTTGACACGATAAATTTTGATAGAGATACAAAAGACTGCAAATGCTGGATTCTTGGGAAAGATACAAAGTGCTGGAGGAACTCAGTGGGTCAGGCAGCATCTATGGAGAGCATGAATGGATGACATTTGGGGTTATGACCCTTCTTCAAGACCTGAAACATTGTCTGTAGATTTTGATACGAGTGTTTTCCCCTTATGGGGAATCTAAACTAAGGGATGTATTTTCAGAATAAAGGATCATCCACTAATTAAGACACAGATGAGGTAAGAAATTCTTTATCTCAGAGGGTTGTGTATATATGGAGTTATCTACATCAGAGTTCTGGTAGCTGAATTGTTAAATAGATAGATTTTTAGTCGAAAGGTGAGCTGGAAATTATAGAGAACAGGCACTAGGACAACATCAACAATGATCTTATTGAATGGCAGAACAGGCTTGAGGTGTGAAATAGTCTACTCCTGTTTGTTATTCCTTATTTTCTCACAAATGGTTTGGCCAAAGTTTTGCTGCAAGGATATGATTAAAAGAGATATGACAAATTTTAACCTTAGCACTGACAACTGGGAATCGGCTGCTGAGGACCGGGGGAAGTGGATTAAGGACCTCCAGGCGGGTATGAAGCATCATCACAGCCTGTGGTTCAAGATCCTGGAGGCCAAGCACCAGCACCACACAATGGTCAACAGCTACAGCAACACAATCCCCAATCCAATGGCAAGAGACTTGTGGAAGCTGTGGGAGGGTCTGCCTGTCAAGGATAGGCCTACTCAGCCGCAGCAGGAGATGCAACTACAGATGAAACGTCCCCTCTCCAAGTAAGACAACGTCAAAGCCGCACCATCATCTCTCGTAGATGGACGGATGACAACGACAGCAACAGGTTGGAAAAGCTCAGCTGGTCAGGTAGTGGCTGTGGAAAGAGAAACAATCAACACCTCTAGATAGGGTACATAGAAACATAGAAAATAGGTGCAGGAGGAGGCCATTTGGCCCTTCGATCCAGCACCGCCATTCATTGTGATCATGGCTGATCGTCCCCTATCAATAATCCGTGCCTGCCTTCTCCCCATATCCCCTGAGGATGCTGAGAGAAGGAAGAGACAATTGGACATGATCTTCCAAACTTGGACATTGGGAAGGTGTCGGAGTACTGGAGGACACCAATGAACCTACACACGCAGGATGTGGGAAGAAACCTAGAGGAAACATATGGGGTCACAGGGAGAATGTGCAAACTCCACACAGGCAGTACCCAAGGCCGATAACACAGATTACAAAAGATTACTTACTCACAAGTTAATATAGCCAAACTGTAAAAACACTTGTTGGAAGTATATAAAGTAACGAGAGGCATAGGTAAAGTAACATCTGGAACTTTTTTACAGGGGTGGAAATATCAAGGACGAGAGGGCATAGCATGAAGGGAAAAGTGGCAAAGTTTAAAGGAGATGAGTGGGGTCAGTTTTTTTTTTACAGAGTATGGTGGATGCCTGGAATGCACTGCCAGGGGTAGTGGTGGAGGCAGATACAATAGTGGCATTTAAGGGGGTTTTAAATAGGCACATGGATATGTAGGGATAAGGATCATGAGCAGGCAGAAGAAAATAATTCAAATTGGCATTATATTCAGCATAGACTAAGGGATACTGTGCTATACTCAGCAAAGCCACCAGCAAGGATGAGTCTCATCCCCAGTCACTCCCATTTCTTCCTTCTCCCATCGGCAGCAGGTACAAATATGTGAAAATGCACACCACCTGTTTCAGGGGCAGCTTCTTCCCAGCTGTTATCAGGCAACCAAACCATCTTATCACCAACTAGAGAGCAGTCGTGACATACCATCTTCCTCATTGGAGACCCTCGAAATATCCTTAATTGGAGTTTACTGGACTTTATCTTGCACTATCTTGTTACCCCTTTTATCCTGTATCTGTACACTGGGGGCGGCTTGATTGTAATCATGCATAGTCTTGCTGACTGGATAGCATGTAACAAAAAAGCTTTTCATTGTACCTCGGTACATGTGACAATAATAAATGAAATTAAACTAAAACTATTCATCTGGGAATGTTAATTATCACATTCGTTCAACCAACAACGATGATAACTAGATGCAATAATTGATTTCTGTAGTTCCTACCCTACAATTCGGTCATCTTGCTTGATTTATCAACCACTAACATTTGAAATGTTCAACAAAGTGATGCATTTCATACGTGATCTCCAACTTTCTCTATCCTGTATCTGTACACTGGGGACAACTTGATTGTAATCATGTATAGTCTTGCTGACTGGATAGCACACAACAACAAAATCGCTTTTCATTGCACACTCTGTACACATGACAATAATAAACTAAATTACTGTGTAGGAATGAACTACAGATGCAGTTTACACAGAAGTTAGACAGAAAATGCTGAAGTAACTCAACAGGTCAGGCAACATCTCTGGAGAAAAAGAGACGTCAATGCCCTTCTTCAGACTGAAGTTCTACAGACTGCTAAACCACACGATTGTTCTTGAGGGAAATGGACCACGTGCAGGCATAAAAATGATTGGTTTAACCTGGCATCATGCTCAGCACAGACATTGTGGGCCGAAGGGCCTGATCCTGTGCTGTACTATTCCACGTTAACGATGTGATCGCTGATCAGTGGCGAGTGACATTTTTCTCTCTTTCAGGATTGATCAATAAACGTCATGAGCGCCAGGGTTTTGGCCAGGAACGAGAGGGAAGGAGGAGATAGACGCCCCCCTTACCGTGGCGTCCTGCCCTGCGTAGTGCCCGATCAGCCGGGCGCCTCCCGGATGCCTCTTGCTGAACTCGCTGATATCATAGACCTTCCTGCGGATGACGAGCCAGCGGTCGGTGCGGCCGCAGTGTCTCTGCACCTCGTCCCAGGTGAAAACCCGCCGGCCGCCACGCTGCTCACTGGAGCCCATCACTTGGAGAGGAGCCCGGGGCAGTAGATGTCTCCACCCTCACTCCCGGGCCGGGCTTCGTTCCCCCGCCATCCCCTCGGCTCTGCCCTTCGCCCCAACTTCAGGAGCACATTCAAGTTACCCCCCCCCCCCGGGTGATTGGTCGATGGGAGGGAGGGGGGCAAGAACTACCCGGAGACTGGTTGCTATTGGTCAGTTGTAACGTCTACTCCGCTCAGGCGGCCAAGGGCTGCTCGCTCATTGGCGGTTGTGTGGACATCAGATGGGCTCAGGCAGCCGTCGAGGGCGTCGATGTCGGGACGCGGTGAGCAGCTTGAATGCGGGGTTGGATCATTCACACCAACCTCGGCAGATTTAGTCAGGTGAAAGCAAAGAAACGGAAAGGAGAAGTGTGGTGGGTGGGTGGAGAGTTTAGGAAGGAACTGCAGATGCTAGTTTAAACCGTTAGAGTACGATGCTCTCAGCTCATGTACTAGAGTAACTCAGCGGGACAGGCAGCATCTCTGGAGGGAAGGAATGGGTGATGTTTCGGGAGGGTCTCGAATTTTGTGTCTATCTTCGGGGAAAGAAAGTTGTCGACTCAGAACTGTATTTCGAGGCTGCACGTGGTGTAAACCTAGAGGTGAAAGAGATGAAAGAGGGAGACAATCTCTGGCTGTAGATCACACTGCCGGGCCATTCCCTCTACTCCTGATGCCTGGCCTGCTGAGTTCCTGCAGCACTTTGTGTTTTGGTCCAGATTCCAGCACCTGCAGTCTCTATCAAAATATATCCTGTCAAGGTCCCTCGCTATGCTACAATTTTCATAAGGTCAGCTCTCATTCTTTTAAACTCCTCCACGTACAGACCAGCCAAATTAACAAGTCCTCATTCATAAGTTCATGTCAGTTTAGTCTATTGTCACTTGTACCGAGGCACAAAGACAATACATGATTACAATCGAGCCATTTACAGCGTATAGATACACGATAAGTGAATAACGTTTAGTGCACGATAAAGCTAGCAAAGTCCGATCAATGATAGTCCGAGAGGCACCAAAGAGGTAGATGATAGTTCAGCACTGTTCTCTGGTTGTGGTGGGATGAATCAGTTGCCTGATGACAGCTGGGAAGAAACTGTCCCCGAATCTGGAATGTTCACACCTGATGGGATAGAGGAGAAGATGGTGTGGATCCTTGTTGATGTTGTCTGCCTTTTTGACGTTATCTGCAGGATAATTCTATTTCCACAAAACAAATATTGCCTTTATGTCCCAGACTGCAAACGTGGTAACATGTTTCAATTTAGAATTACTTTGAAGGGCATGTAGCTTCCTAGACACCTGATAACATTTTTGCCAGATTTGGAAAGTGGAGCAGCTGAAAATCGCCCCCACTCCAAACCAAATGACAGCTTGGTTACAAGGTAGGACCTGGATAGTGAGTTGGATGATCAGATATGATCACACTAAATGGTAAAACTGCCCCCTAGGGCTGAAGGGTCTGCTCATAGAATCATACAGCACAGAAACAGGCCCTTTAGCCCAACTCATTTATGCTGACCAAGATGCCCAATCTAAGCTAGTCCCATTGGCCTGCATTTGGCCGCGTCCCTCCAAACCTTTCCTGCACATTTACTTGTTTGCTCTTACTACTTTCTCTGTTTCCCCTTTAGGGATTCCCAGCTTAAATACCAGCCTGTTCTAAAGACTGGTGGACTCTCTCTACTCTGATAGAAAGTGGAGGCTATAGCCAAGAACTAGTGACTACAGTCCCCAACGGAATTTTAAGCTGGAAATCTTCATGCTGGCATTAACCCTTTCCATTCAGTCTAATAAACTTCATGTTCTCTGCAATGAGCCAATCCAGAATTTCTATTTTATAAAGTGTCCCATCCAGACTTTGATCCATTTCATTTCTATCTCCAGAGGAATACTCAGACAGGTCTGAGACAGAGTATTGAATTGTGACAATAATCACTATTAAGCCTATTCCTGCCTTTACCCTCCTAAATAAAAACCACAAACAAGAACACGGTCTACTTCCCCTATCCTTCCCAACTCAAGGGAACTAAGTCATGTTCAATGTTGACATTGTCACTGACCAACTCGTTCATCTTGAACCTGTAATCTAATAATAATAATAATAAATTTTATTTATGGGCGCCTTTCAAGAGTCTCAAGGACACCTAAGACTTTTTGAGCAAATGACAAAGTGCTGGAGGAGCTGCTGAGTTCTCAGAGCACTTTGATTTTCATCAAGGTTCCAGCATCTGCCATCTCTTATGTTACCAACTTGAGAAGTGTTGTTTGGTATGGTTTGGTCTTGCTAGCATTTATTGGATTTGGATTGTGTCATGAACTTAAATCTAGGAACATGGTTGTGAATATAGCCCAGTCCATCACTCAGAGCAGCCTCCCCACCATTGACTCCATCTCCATTTCACAATGCCTTGAAAAAGGCAGGCATCATAATCAAAGCCATTTCCCACTCCGGTTCTTCCTTCTTCCCCGCATTTCCATCAGGGAGAAGGTACAAAAGCTTGAAAGTGCGCACCACCAGACTCATGACAGCTTCTTTTCCTCCGTTATCAGTCTTCCGAACAATTCTTCCATAAGCTAAGGTATTATCTGAATCACTTTGACCCCATCATGAACATTAGACTTTGTTTCAAGGACTAATGCACTACAATGCTGAGAACTATATTTTTGCACTTTGCATCTTTCACTTTAATCTACCTAATGCACTTTTGAATTTGGCTTGACTGTATTTATGTATATCTGATTTGGTTGATTAGCATGCAAAACAATCTTTTCACTGTAACTCAGTACACATGGTAATAATAAACCTAAATCTAAACATTAAATGTATGTCTAACCTCTTATTTTCTATCCTTCATGATGACTCTTTCAGGGAGGCAACTTTAAGATGGATCGTTTTGGTGGAAGGTCATATTTTAGTGATTCTTTAATGGGTGAAATAATGATACCTGATTGTCATAAGATTAAAATACCATCTGCTAATACTATATTTTAATGAGTTCCAAATCCAAAAATTATAGCAAATGTGTTATTTTACTGGCTCCAACTCAGACGTTCTCTGTCTGGAACTAGAATACAATTAATTAGTAGTCCTATAATAATAATTATTTTGTTTTTAGCAAGGACATGGGAGTTGAATGAGAAACGGTGTTAACATGGAACAGTGAAGTAGGGACTATTGGTCTCTGAATACAAAAAAACTGAGTTGTAGTTACCCATAAATGCAGAAAAAATTATATCTTTACCTTTGGAAGAAGGGTTCCGACCTGAAATGTCGCCTATGCTTTTTTCCCAGAGGTGTTGCCTGACCCGCCAAGTTACTCCAGCTCTTGGTGTTTATCTTCAGTATAACCCAGCATCTCCAGTTCCTTCATGCACATAATATTTTTACAATTTCTTTTTAAAATTAGAGCCTGGAATTTACTGTTCGGGACAGTAGCACACATAATGTACGGTAATCGTAAGGTATTTGCTCTTAATTATATTGTGGACATGAACATTAAAATAAACCTGAAATGCCAAGTAGAATGTTTATACAAATGTATTATACACATCCATTTGTGTTCAAAGAGTGACTTCCAGAACTATTATAAATATCATGTTAATCATGCTACTAACATTAGTATAAATGTATAAAAGTGTTAGTAGATAAAATATAAAAATCTAATTTGTTTGGTTCAGCTCTTAGCTCCGGTCTCGGATTAAAGGGGACCACTCACACCCACACATCCAGAACAGACCGTCTACCCATTTCTTCTTAGGCCCCCTTCGGCCATGGCTGACCATGGTGCCCTTAGGGTGCTATTCCCTATATGGAGGACGGCTGTGGGTGACTTTGTTTAATGTGGGGAGCACAGACAGCCACCCCACGTGGGGTCCTTGACAGATCTGGGTCAGAATCCAATGGCATGGAGTCCAAGACGACCGGAGACCCTTTTCTGCTGCAGCCTTCATCTGCCTTCCCCGCCGTTGTGACGCTCCACTAAGGTCAGCCATCGTCTTCCGCCTGTTCCACCGTTGAGGTCATGGTTGGATTGCTCTTTGGCAGAGACCTCCCCTTCGACCATGGGTGGCCCTACCAGGAGCATAGTTCCAGACGGCATCGCTCTCAGGATCTCAGGTCCACACAAGCTTCTCCACCACGACAAGATGACGATCCGTGGAGAACCATCTACCCATCTAGTGTTAGTATTAATCTTCCTGCACATATGAGGCACACCATCAGTCAGAGGGTAAGGGGTACAGAACATTCTGCACAATGACAGCCCACAGATTCCATCCTTATACATGGACACTATGTTCTAACTTGTTCCCTTTCACTCACTTTGCCAGCTGCCGGATGGATGCACTGTCAGTTTTTTATCCACCAGATTTTCACAATGTGACAAAGACTCACTGGTTTTCTTCTTGCCCAGTCTTTGTCGCGAGTGTTATCGATCATCCAGAGCTAATGTTGTAACTTTAATGTAGACTTTTATCAGTGGTTTTCTAGACTTCCAAGCCTAATCATTGTGGAATTTCATTTGATGTGGTTGAAATGATGTTCAGGAGGTTGATTAAGCTAAATTTATTCTCTTCCTTACACACATTTCTAAGATTCTGTTGGCTTCTATTTTTTTTTTCACCTAATTCTCAAATTTTGAACGTAGGAATTAATGTCATAATTTCATAACGTATATACTTTTAATCTGAAAACCCTTTCCCAAAACAATCACAGTAATGGCACGAGAACTCTCAATACATATAAGAGGGAATGTTTACAAAAGATGACTAACATTTCTGTTATGAAATTCTCAACTTCAATTTACCCTTTCTCTAAGTTCAGAGATAAATGTTACATTTTAGCACTTTGTATAATTTTTCAAAATCAATTTCTGCCCTTTTTTTCATTTAACAAACAGTGAAAGTTACATTTGAAACAAAGTTTCTGTTTTGAGTTACATGATGTGATCCATCCAAAGAGAAACATTTTAATGTACTGAATTACTAATTATCTTCTGGAGGTATATAAGGCCGCACACTTTAAAGTACGCAGTACACTAAGCATGTTAAAGGTTACGGGAAGAAGGCAGGAGAATGGGATTGAGATCAAGTGGCAGAGTAGACCTGATGGGCCGAATGGCCTAATTCTGCTCCTATCTCTTATAAACTTAATTTTGTCCAATTCAAATCCCAAACAGACATTATAAACAGCATGTAAAAAGAAATGAAAAGGATAATAACAACAGAATCCGGCCTGAAATATTAACATCTCTTTCCACAAATGTGACAGACCTGCTGAATGTTTTGCATTTTCTGGTTTTATGTTACCAACAATTTCGTAATTTTCATGTATAAATGAGGAAGTTAAATTATTATTATAGTGGGAACTTGATAGTGTAAAACCCGTGATTAAAGAAGAATAAATTAGGTTTAGGTTTAAATTTATTATTGTTCCGTGTACCGAGATACAGTGAGAAATGTTGTTTTGCATGCTATCCAAACAAATCAGATAATAATGTACATAAATGCAAACTCAAGTACAATGGGTAGAGAAAAAGGACTGCAGAATATAGTTCTCAGTGTTGGAGCAAACCAGTTCCAGAGACAAAGTCCAATGTCCTTAATGGGGACAGGACCCTAACTTATGGAAGGACCGCTCAGAAGCCTGATAACAGTGGGGAAGAAGCTGTTTCCCGAGTCTGATGGTGTGCATTTTCACGATTCTGTATCTTCTGCCCGACAGGAGCTGGGAGAAGAAGAAATGGTTCGAGTTACTGCGGACTTGATAGAGGACTTCAAGACTAGAAAGAGTGAAGAGTGGTAGATGACCTTATGTTGTTGATAATGTGGTAACAATGATACACATTGAGATTAAAGCAAAGAGTGGAACATTGCAATTGGCCATCAGATCTACGCACTACATACAATTGTAGCATCAAAAATCTTTTTTTTTTTGTTTAAACTCATTAACCTACAAACCCGTACGTCTTTGGAGTGTAGGAGGAAACCGGAGCACCCGGAGAAAACCCACACGGTCACAAGGAAAATGTACAATCTCCATACAGACAGCACCTGTAGTCAGGATTGAACCCGGGTCACTGGCACTGTGAGTCAGTAACTCTATTGCCACGCCACCATGCCACCCCAAAAAAGTTAGAATAGGGATAACACAGATCTAGTGAGAATTAGTTCTATCAGCGAAGACTCAGGAGGGCGAAGGGCCTGCTAACATGCTGGATCTCCAAACTAAACTAAGATATTCCTGGTGCAAGCCTGTTTTACTCCCTGTCATCCTTTACACGCTCCCATACAGACGTCACCTTGATTAACTACATTCTGTGCCCGTGCTAGGCCACGTTAACAATTAGATTTGCTTGTGCTCCTGACTCTTCGTATCTCTTTAACTCAAAGGAACAGACCGTCTATTCAAATACAAAATTGCAACTTTGATTAGTTGTTTAAGATACTTTGCTGAAAGATTATATTATTGTGCTTAAATGCCAGGAGCTGAGAAATAATAATGCCACTGTGTAACAAATCATTGGCAAGAGAACGCTGACGAACGTTTTAATTCACTTCATTTCAGCTGCTGCTTGCCAACCTGCTGCAGGTCTGTTAGCACCTGAAATCCCTCTCTCTCTGCCAAATCATTCCCATCCTTAGCAAAACACTAAGTGGTGGAGAAACTCTGTGGGTCAGGCAGCATCTGTGGAGGGAATGGACAGAATTACATTAGCACTATACGACACCCTAGGGACAATTTTCAACATTTACCAAAGCCAATTAACCTATAAACCTGAACACCTTTGAAGTGTTGGAGGAAACTGGAGCACCTGGAGAAAACCCATGTGGTCACAGGGAGTACGTACAAACCCTGTATAGACAGCACCCATAGTCAGGATCGAACCTGGTCCTTGGCGCTGTAAGGCAGCAGTTCTACCATGGCACCACAGTGTCGCACCCTGTCTTACTCATGTCCCCTTGTTTCTCTTTCTCGTTACCCCGGCACAGAATTCCATTACGCTGAAGAAAAAATACAAACTGCTGGGGGAACTCAGTGGGTCAGGCAGCCTCCAGGCAGACTTGACTGGTCAAATGGCCTAATTCTGCTCCTGTGTCTTATGGTTATCCACGGAGGGTCGGGACCCTACGTCAGATTGATTCAGACATGTCACCAGTGGAAAATGTAACTAAATTGAAAATGAAGGATGAGAGGAGGTGACTCAAGAAATGTTCAGGCAATTGGAGATCAGATTGAATCAGGAGGATAAATGCTTTGGGCTTCAGGAACTGCAGGTGTTGGAATCTTGTGCTAAAAATAAAGTTTTGGAGGAACTCAGCAGGTCAGGCATTCCTTTATGAAACAACACCCCAAAGTTCATCTGTCACTTGCCTGGGACTTTGTCCAGGTCCCACCTCTCTTCCAGCTCTCTACTACAATCGGTTTGAAGAAGGGTTGTAACCCAAAACATCACCTGCCCATTCCTTCACAGACGCTGCCTGACCTACATTATCTATTGAGTACAGTGTTTGCAACCTGTTGTGCTGCTGCAAGTAAGAATTCAATTGCTCTGTTTTCAGGACATATGATAATAAAACACTCTTGGTTAAATGGGGTTCTAAAGGAGATACAAGGAACTGAAGATGCTCCTTTACATAAAAGAGACCTAAAGTGCTGGTGTAATTCAGCAGGTCAAGCAGCATATATATGTAAAGGGAATGGGCAGATGACATATTGGGCCTGGACCCTTCTTCGGACAGTTTGTAGTAGGGAGAGCGAAAGCTGGAAGAGAGATGGGGCGGGACAAATGCTGGCAAGTGATAGGTGGATACAGATGAGAGGAGTTTCATTGGCAGATGGGTGAACTAGAGCCAAAGGGGTGTCAGATATGTGGAGGAAAGGAGCCAAAGGGGTGTCAGATAAGGAGAGAAGAGGAGAGAAATGTGAAGCTAAGACGGCATTTGCTTCCTTTATTTCCTGAGCTGTACACCTCAGTTTCACAATGAAAAACGTTACACCAACAGACAATTTCTAAACAAAAAGAGACATGGTGTTCCTCAAAATATCCATGGAACTAATCATTTTACGAAGCATTTTGTAGTAAGGTGACATGAGTTGGATTAACGTCGGAGAAGGGAGAACAGTTCAGGCAGACGTGTTCCTCAGTAAGTCTGTCTAATACTACTGTATTAGCATAACCTATGGAGACACGAGGAACTGCAGATGCTGGAATGTTAAAGATAACACAAAGTGGTTAGATGAGAGGTACAGCATGGAAACAGACCCTTCGGCCCACGCTGACCATCGATCACCCGCTCACACTATGCTATCTCACTTTCGCATTCACTCCCTCCATGGGGTCATTTACCGAGGCAAATTAACCTATGAACGTCTTTGGGATGTGAGGGGAAACCGGATCACATGGAGGAAACAGGGGAGAACATGCAAACTCCACACAGACAGCACCAGAGGCCAGGATCGACCCCGTACCTCGGGCGCAGTGGGGCTCAGAATGCACTGTGGGCGCTAGAGGAACTCAGCGGATCAGTCAACATATGTGGAGGAAAGAACTGCGGATGCTGGTTTCAATCGAAGGTAGACACAAAATACTGGAGTAACTCAGCGGAACGGGCAGCATCTCCGGAGAAAAGGAATGGGTGACGTTTCGGGTCGAGACCCTTCTTCAAACTGATGTCAGGGGAGTGGACGAGACAGAGATAGAAAAGAATAACTCCGCGGGACAGGCAGCATCTCTGGAGAGTAGGAATGGGTGGCGTTCCGTCTCCAATTCATGTCCCCTCACAAAAATGCTGGAGAAACTCAGCGGGTGCAGCAGCAGCATCTATGGAGCGAAGGAGATAGGCAACGTTTCGGGCCCGAAACGTTGCCTATCTCCTTCGCTCCGTAGATGCTGCTGCACCCGCTGAGTTTCTCCAGTATTTTTGTGTACCTTGTGTCCAGCATCTGCAGTTCCTTCTTTAACCCCATTCATGTTCTCCAGCCTGACCCGTTGAGTTACTCCAGACACTCCCGTGTCCCCTTTTGTGCGTTAACAGGAATCTGCAGTTCTTTCATAGTTGGGTAACACTGCGAGGAGGAACCCCGCCTCTACAGAGTCCCGGGGCAGCGAGTCTGGCAACATCTGACCCCTCCCTGTCTGTGAAACGTCCCTCTGTGCCCGATTCAAAAGGAGGAAGACAGAAATCGACGCTATTGAGAAGATTGGGCAAAGTTGGGCAACACAGTGGAGGAACTCCTCGCCGCCGTCATCTCGTTGGAATCAAAGATCCTATGCTCCGCTATAGGATCTTTGGTTGGAATGAGGTTCTCCTGCAAACTCTTAGGGAAGTATCAGCCCCCAACTCGTTCGAAAGATCAGCATTGAACCAATGCCTGCAGACGAGAGCTGTGACACCGCCACTTGATTGGTGCAGAAACTCTGCTGATCACCTAGGTTACAGCATCGTATTAATGGTTAATTCTTGTAGGATGTTGCTGGGCGGGTTGGAAATATAAGATGAAACGCTAAAGCAAAGAGGACAGGTAGAGAGAGAGAGAGAGACACACACACACACACACAGACACAGACAGACAGGCATGGGGAAAGGCGGAGAGAAAAAAGAAGAAGAAGACTTCGAGAAGAAAGTACCCCTTTACACGTGGGACGAGATTGAGAAGCACAATAGCAGGACGGACCAGTGGCTTGTGATTGATAGGAAAGTATACAACATCACCAACTGGGCGCTCAAACACCCGGGAGGGATTCGGGTTATCAGTCATTATGCCGGCGAAGATGCAACGGTAAGGAAACCGCCTTCGTAGAGAATCGGAGCGCATGTAAATTAAAGGCATCCAGCGATGGTGTGATGCATCCGTGCCGTTTGTCACAGACGAGTTTGAGAACATTAATAGCCTTTCCAAAAAATTACAGCGCGTGTGTAAACCCCCTCTCCCCCACCCACAGCGCCTTTTCGGTGAAAATTGTTCTGCAAATTTATTTGGGATGAATTATTGATATGGAATTCTTGCTCGGGGGTTAACACCGGCTTTTTTTATTGGCAAAGGTTCAAGGTTACTCGAGTTCAAGAAATGCAGAGTTACTCTCGGTCATCTGGATCTGTGGCATTTGTGCAGCGCTGCTGTCCGCTGTACAACTCCAGACCTGGTCCACGTCTAGATACTAAATTGCTGCTGTGAAAGTTAAAATATCATTAGGAAACCGGCTCGTTTTAAAATATATAATTAAACAAAATCGACTAAGCAATGACTGTGGTTTTCTCAAAACGTGCATGGATTTGTTGGTAGATTGCAGTTTCTAAAATACCCACTGTAATCTAGGAAAACCGGGATGTACCATACGATATTTTTTTTTCCAGCCACCATTATTCAGTGGGCGGTACGTGAATTCATTCTGCTTTAGAATGCATCTGGAAATTGCTGAAATCCTATTTTATATGAAGAACAGAAATTGTCCTACTCAGTTCTGGCAATGACTTACCATTTAACGTACCACTTGATTCAATGGATAAAAGTATTATTTGGACTGATATACTATATTAACACAATTAAAGTTTCCTTGAAGTAGATTCGTGATAATAATCAGAAATGTGTAAATTATTTCAAAATAACCATATTTTTAAATGTCCAATTCTGGCCTGAATAGAGTGGATGTTTCCACCAATAGGAAAGTCTAGGACCAGAGGCCATAGCCTCAGAATAAAAGGACATACCTTTAGGAAGGAGATGAGGAGACATTTCTTTAGTCAAAGGTTGCTGAATCAGTGGTATTCATTGCCACAGAAGGCTGTGGAGGCTAATTGATATTTTTAAGGCAGACATTGATAGGTTCTTGATTAGTACAGGTGTCAGGGGTTATTGGGAGAAGGCAGGAAAATGGGGTAGAGACGGAAAGATAGATCAGCCATGATTGAATGGCGGAGTAGACATGATTGGCCGGATGACCTAATTCTGCTCCCTCTCACATGAACCTCACTCCCTTCTGAACTTGCTGCTTGTTTAGTTGGATGTCGCTCCATTGATGTATGTCAGATGTTCATGTTCAATGTGGACTTAGACTCTATGTGTTTTCCAAGCTCTTCATCTGTAGGAAATGGTACGTCTCGTATACCTAACCAGCATCTAACGGACTACACATGTAGCTTAATATTGATCAGGATTTGGGAGTTCTGCAGATTGTTGGTAATAGGTGAACATAGGTGAGGTGATAGGCAGATTGTTGAACAGAGATGAAAAGACAGGTGTGAGCTCAAAAAGATAAAGAGTTGTGAATTTTGAAGCTTCGGTGTTGAAAAGTTTGCAATCGGTCTGATGAAGGGTCCTGGCCCAAAACATCATCTGCTCATCTGTTTCAATATGATCTCCAATTGCCTGAACAGTTCTTGAGTCACCTCCTCCCATGCCTTCTCCCAATTTATTTACATTTTCCACTAATGACATCTGTTGCTCAAAGGTAGAGATTGGATTTTTAAATGTTATTGTATTGCTTCAGAGTTCAGTAATTTGCTGGGCAATTTTGGTAGATGTTGCAATTTATTTACAGTTCAATGAGGTTGATGAGCTGTGTTTTGCATGCTATTCAAACCGATCAGATAATAATACAAATAAATACAATCAAGCCAAATTCAAGTACAATAGGTAAAGCAAAGGGGAAGATACAGAATGCAGAATATAGTTCTCAGCATTGTAGTGTACCAGTTCCATAGACAAAGTACAATGTCCTTAATTGGGTAGAGGTAAATCGGACAGTACCCTAGTTTATGGAAGGACTGGTCGGAAGCCTGGTAACAGAGGTTTGGTTTAGTTTAGTTTAATTTAGTTCAGTTTGGAGATACAGTGTTGAAACGGGGTCTTTGGCCCACCACGTCCACACCGACCAACAATCACCCATACACTAGTTCTATCCTACACACTAGGGATAATTTACAGAAATCAATTAGCCTACAAATCTGCACATCTTTGGGATGTGGGAGGAAACTGGAGCTCCCAGTAGAGACGTTGTTTCTGAGTCTGGTGGTGCATGCTTTCAAGTTACTGTATCTTCTGCCCGACAGGAGAAGAGGTATTTTCATAAGCCACTTCAAGTAATCAGGTAATCAGACTTTACTGGACTCATCTTGCACTAAAAGTCCCATACACTGTGGACGGCTCAATTGTGATCATGTGTAGTCTTTTCGCTGACTGGTTAGCATGCAACAAAAAGCTTTTCACATGACAGTAAACCATACAAAACTAAACTTATCAGAGATTTCTCAAAAGGATTGACTCAGTTTTGTACAATGGTTTGTGTTCTCTATAGAATGCTCTAATTGTTATGGATTGGAATCTTGCAACAGCAGGGTGTGAAGAATTGTATCCCATTACCCTGCAATGAGATGCATTTGGTTAGATAATAGTGTGAGTCATCAGTGAAACCGCAGCACATGTAACCCATTTGGGGCATAATACGGGCAGACGAAAACAGAAGGTCAGCTGGTAAATTACAGGCAAATGAAGTAGATTGTTTGCCCAGTGATTGAACTGATTCAGCTTCTGTCCTCGCTCTTCAGATGAAGTGATGACGTAGGGACCCTGGCCCTGAACTTCACGGTGCAATTACCCAAACTGAATGATACTGTCACTGCGCTGGTGGTTTTCAGTGAGCTGTTAAATCTTCTTTTGAAGCTGCCCTTGATAAATTCATGGGTAAGTGTGTCACAGTTGCTAAGCAGGTCTCCGTCCCATGCCGTTAGCTCATTGCAGCTGAGGCAATGACTTTAAACTTTAGAGATACAGCGTGGACACAGGCTCTGCGGCCCACTGAGCCTGCGCCAACCAGCGATCACCCCATACACTAGCACTATCCTACACGCTAGGGACAATTTACAATTTACAGAAGCCAATTAACCTAAAAACCTATGCGTCTTTGGAGTGTGGGAAAAAAACGGAGTGGCAGTGGATAACCCATGCGGTCACAGGAAGAACGTACAAACTCCGTACAGACAGCGCCCATTATCCAGATTGAACTCGGGTCTCTGGCACTGAAGGCAGCAACTCTATCGCTGTGCAAAGTGCTGTGCCGTTGTGCTAGTGGATGTTGTATTGTAGAGAGCGATGGAATCCTTCAGTGAGAAGCCATTTAGCAATTCAAGCCTGACAGACCCTCTGAAATAACTGTTTATTTTCATGATTCCACAGAGTCGGGTTCAAATAATCCAGGGCGGCACAGTGGCGCAGCTGGTAGTGCCGCTCCCTCACGGCACCAGAGACCTCGGGTACTGTCTGTGTGGAGTTTGCGCCTTCTACCTGTGACAACGTGGGTTTCCTCTAGGTGCTCCAGTTTCATTCCACATCCCCAAGACATGTGGGCTTGTAGGTTATTTGGCCTCTGTAAATTGCTCCGAGTGTGCAGGATGTGGATGTGAAAGTGGAATAACAGAACTAGTGTGAACGGGTGATCAATGATCGATGTGCACATGGTGAGCCGAAGGGCCTGTTTCCATACTGTACCTCTAAAACTAGACTAAACGAAAGCCAACTATGCCATATGTTTTCTAATCACCTTATCAACTCATCCTCTTGCCTTCAAGCCTTTATGAATCTCCTGGGACTCCTTTGGTCTTCTGCTCCTGCCCAGTAGTATCATTTACAGAATACTATCTTGTCCAGGGTATCTCTCCCAAGTGCATCAGTGCAAATTAACACAATTATCTCGTCACCTGTGGATTTTATCATTCCTATTATATCCGTCTGAAATCCGTTCCTATCCTATTCATTATTTACCATTGTGATCTTGTGTTTCATCTCCACTCTTCAACAGTTTCACAGCTGTGCCCAAGTCCAGGCTGTTTAAACAAGGAAAGCAAACAAGATGTTCCAATAGCATCTCACAGCGCCAGAGATCCGGGTTCGATCCTGACCTCGGGTGCTGTCACAATCAATCACAATCACAATCACAATAATACTTTATTAGCCAAGTACGTTTTGCAACATTAGAGGAATTTCATTTGCCAAGTCAGTCATACAAATAAAAAGCAACGGAACACACAAAATACATTTGAACGTAAACACCCACCACAGTGACTCCTCCACATTCCTCACTGTGATGGAAGGTGAAAAAAAAAGTTCAAATCTCTTCCCTTCTTTGCTCGCCCGCAGTCAGTGGCCTGGAGCCATCTGTTGACGGGACGATCTTGACTCCCGTAGCCGGCAGCGTTTTGGCCCTCCTCATCGGGCTGATCAGTTCCTGCATCAGGGGGATGTCAGCTCTCCCGCGCCGGGCGATTGAACACCACGTCTGGGCTGGTCAAGCCTCTGCGTCGTCAGAGCTTCCTGACTCGGCCTCTCCCGAGACTGCGAGCTCATGATGGTAAAGTCCGCAGGCTATGATTGGAGCGATCCCAGGCAAGGGATCGACCCCAATGTTAAGTCCAAGCCTCGCGGTGGGGCTCAAAGTCAGTCCGAGGAGGCCTCCAGCTCCATCGATGGTAGGCCGCAGAGCGACCAGAGATGCGACCCGGAAAACAATAGCATCTCCGGCAAGGTAAGAAACTGAAAAAATGTTTCCCCCGACCCCTCCCCCCACATAAAACAAACCGGAGAACATTTACACAGACTTTTAAAACGCATTAAAAATAAAAATAAAAGACAAAAAAACAGACAGACTGTTGGCGGGGCTGCTAATTGTGTGGCACCCCTGGTGGTGGGGTTTGCTTGTTCTCCCTGCGACTGCGTGGGTTTCCTCCAGGTGCTCCAGATACTTTAATTCATACCTTAGAGAGATAGCGTGGAATCACAGCCTTCAGCCCAGTGAGTCCATGCCCACTAGCATTCACCCTGTACACAACACAGTCTCAGGGAGGTACACACAAATGCTGGAGAAACTCAGCGGTTGCAGCAGCATCCATGGAGCGAAGGAAATAGGCAACGTAGTTGCTCCATAGATGCTGCTGCACCCGCTGAGTTTCTCCAGCAATTTTGTGTACCTTACTGAGGGAAGAGATGGTAGGTTAAATAACATTGAGATGTAGACCTGCCCTGTTTTAATTCACTGATGGAACCGGTTTAGTGATGTTCATCTACTTAGCTCAAGGGCACAAAAGACAATGGTTATAGGGTGATTTCACGAAAGGTCACTGGAGCGTAAATCCCCACTCACGTGACCGAAAATTTTAACTGGGGGACAAGCGTCACTTCCGGTACATGTTAGTGAATGGGAAAACACGCACTTTCACACCCGTTAAAAACATCGAAAACGGCCAGTTTTTGAGCTGCAATTAAGTGAGCCAGTCGGGGTGACCGTGAGGTACAGCAACCTAAATTTACAGTCCAAAAAAAAGATAGAAACTAAGGTAAATACAAGAGCGAGCTGAAGGTGTAAAAAAGGCGGAAGTGTTAGCGGACTTTTTTCTTGGAGATTTAAAGATCCAAAATATCGGGAATTATCGCGTTTGCTCGCTGCATTTCATCAAAAGTGGCATTATTGACTTTTTATCTTTATTCATTTGTTATATGAAAAGTATTAAAAGTTAGAAATCCTTCAGTAAAATTGCAAAATCAGGTGGGTTTTAACATGCAAAATGAACACGCTTCTGAAGCTCCATTTACCATTTAAATAATCGTAAGCTTGCATCTCAGTAAAATTTATTTCAAAACGCATTGATAGTTTACGATTATTTAAATGGTAAATGGAGCTTCAGAAGCGTGTTCATTTTGCATGTTAAAACCCATCTGATTTTGCAATTTTACTGAAGGATTTCTAACTTTTAATACTTTTCATATAACAAATGAATAAAGATAAAAAGTCAATAATGCCACTTTTGATGAAATGCGGCGAGCAAACGCGATAATTCCCGATATTTTGGATCTTTAAATCTCCAAGAAAAAAGTCCGCTAGCACTTCCGCCTTTTTTACACCTTCAGCTCGCTCTTGTATTTACCTTAGTTTCTATCTTTTTTTTGGACTGTAAATTTAAGTAGCTGTTCCTCACGGTCACCCCGACTGGCTCACTTAATTGCAGTTCAAAAACTGGCCGTTTTCGATGTTTTTAACGGGTGTGAAAGTGCGTGTTTTCCCATTCACTAACATGTACCGGAAGTGACGCTTGTCCCCCAGTTAAAATTTTCGGTCACGTGAGTGGGGATTTACGCTCCAGTGACCTTTCGTGAAATCACCCTATACCATAGTTAGATAAAAATGCTGGAGAAACTCAGCGAGTGAGGCAGCATCTATAGAGTGAAGGAATCAGTGACGTTTCGGGTCGAGACCCTTCTTCAGACTTATACCATAGTTGTTTAACAAATAGAGCTGGTTAAATATGGAGAAAACCTAAAGTATAGAGTTGCTGTCTAACAGCGCCAGAGACCCAGGTTCAATCCTGACTACAGGTGCTGTCTGTCAGGGAGTTTGTATGTTCTTCCTGAGTTTCTCCAGCATTTTTGTGTACCTTCGATTTTCCAGCATCTGCAGTTCCTTCTTTAACCCCATTCATGTTCTCCAGCCTGACCCGTTGAGTTACTCCAGACACTCCCGTGTCCCCTTTTGTGCGTTAACCGGAATCTGCAGTTCTTTCATAGTTGGGTAACACTGCGAGGAGGAACCCCGCCTCTACAGAGTCCCGGGGCAGCGAGTCTGGCAACATCTGACCCCTCCCTGTCTGTGAAACGTCCCACTGTGCCCGATTCAAAAGGAGGAAGACAGAAATCGACGCTATTGAGAAGATTGGGCAAAGTTGGGCAACACAGTGGAGGAACTCCTCGCCGCCGTCATCTCGTTGGAATCAAAGATCCTATGCTCCGCTATAGGATCTTTGGTTGGAATGAGGTTCTCCTGCAAACTCTTAGGGAAGTATCAGCCCCCAACTCGTTCGAAAGATCAGCATTGAACCAATGCCTGCAGACGAGAGCTGTGACACCGCCACTTGATTGGTGCAGAAACTCTGCTGATCACCTAGGTTACAGCATCGTATTAATGGTTAATTCTTGTAGGATGTTGCTGGGCGGGTTGGAAATATAAGATGAAACGCTAAAGCAAAGAGGACAGGTAGAGAGAGAGAGACACACACACACACACAGACACAGGCAGACAGGCATGGGGAAAGGCGGAGAGAAAAAAGAAGAAGAAGACTTCGAGAAGAAAGTACCCCTTTACACGTGGGACGAGATTGAGAAGCACAATAGCAGGACGGACCAGTGGCTTGTGATTGATAGGAAAGTATACAACATCACCAACTGGGCGCTCAAACACCCGGGAGGGATTCGGGTTATCAGTCATTATGCTGGCGTGGACCACGTGGGTTTCCTCCCACACTCCAAAGACAAGATGTACAGGTTTGTTTGTTAATTGGATTCGGTAGAAATTGTAAATTGTCCCTTGTGTGTAGGATAGTGCTAGTGTATGGGTATGGTTGGTCTATGCGGACTCGGTGGGCCAAAGAGCCTGTTTCTGCTGTATCTCTAAATGTAACTAAATTAAACACAAGTCAACTTCATGAAGCTGCAAACAGCTGAACAATGTGGCTGATGGATTTTCACTTTAATTCATAGTGTTGCTGGTCAAGGAAGAAAAGGAGAATTAAACTATATCAATTGAAATTGTTAGATGAATTGGGTGACAAGAACATTGTCCTTTAAAATAACAAAAGAGGTTTTCGATGTCGAGCAATGATAAGAGAATCCTGATTTACAAGATTACCAATTTTAATACTAAATGGTCTAACTCCAACTTTATTAAATGTTGGCCATTTTCTATGAATAATAAAGATAGACACAAAGTGTTGGAGTAACAGCAGATCAGGCAGCATCGCTGGAGAAAAAGGATGGTTGACGTTTTGGGTCGGGACCCTTCTTCAGGCTCGAAGGGCCGAATGGCCTACTCCTGCACCTATGTTCTATTTTTTTCTATGTTTCAGACTGAAAGTGGGGTGGGGAGGGGGGGATATCATACACAATCTGTACCACTGTGGCCTTTTAAGAGAATAAAATATAGCATTTTGTAGTATCTGGCAGCAAATATCACCTAAACCTAATTTGAAATGAATTCATGAAAAATGTTCAAGTTGGAAAAGCCTTCATTTGTACGATCAAACTTGGGAGCACTGCTGTAGTTACCAATGTCTTTAATTCATGCATGGACATTGTGGGCCAAAGGGCATGTTACTGTTCTGTACTGATCTATGTTCTTTGTTCTATGTTAGTCAAATTAGCTTGTCCAAGAAGTGTGCTCTTTATTTATTAAATTGCATGCTAGATACATGACACTTTTCCTATCCAACGGGTGATTAGTTGTAATGTATTCCTGGGCATTAAAATATCAATATCAAGAAACCTACTTGAAACTGTGGACATTATGATTAATCTAGTTCTGTATCCTCCCCTGAGGCCCTGGAACTTCAAAAAAAGCGAAGAAAGATATTCCTCTTGCATTCATGCAGTGACTTGTAGACTTTCGAGATACAATGCGGAAACAGGGCCTTCGTCCCACCGAGTCCACGCTGACCAACAATCCCCCCCGTACACTAGCACTCTCCTGCACACTAGGGACAGTCTACATCTTTTTTATCAAAGCCAATTAACCTACAAACCTTGTGTCTTTGGAGTGTGGGAGGAAACAGCAGTACCCGGAGAAAACCCACGCAATCACAGGGAGAATGTACAAACTCCGTACAGACAGCACCTGTAGTCAGGATTGAACCTGTGCCTCTGACGCTGTAAGGCAGCAGCTCTACTGCTGTGCCACTGTGGATCAAAACCAGTCTAGTGATAGTCCACACATCAACTTCTGGACTAGATTCCTTCTGTAGGAGTAGTCAAAAAGCTTGCAGAGAACCACACACATTGCACAAGCCCAGAATTGCAACTTAAGGCAATAGACAATAGGTGCAGGAGTAGGCCATTCGGCCCTTCAAGCCAGCACCGCCATTCAATGTAATCATGGCTGATCATCCCCAATCAGTACTCCATTCCTGCCTTCTCCCCATATCCTCTGACTGCTATTTTTAAGAGCCCTATCTAGCTCTCTCTTGAAAGCATCCAGAGAACCTGCCTCCACCGCCATCTGAGGCAGAGAATTCCACTGTTCCAACACCTGTTGGATAAGAAAAGCTGTCATATATCTAGTCTACAATTTCATAAATTAAGCGCACAACACTTGGACAAATTAATTTGACAAACATAGAACATAGACCATACTACAGTACAGCACAGGAATAGGCCCTGTGGCCCACAATGTCCATGCTGAAAATGATGCCAAGCAAAACTAATCCCCTCTGCCTGCAAATGATCCATATCCCTCCATTTCCTGCATGTTCATGTGGCCAATCCACAAACCTCTAAAACACTACTATCATATCTATCTCCTCCACCACCACCCCTGGCATTGCCATCCAGGCACCTAACACCATTAAAAAAAACTTTCCCAACAAATCTCCTTTAAGCTTTGTCCCTCTCACCGTATAGTTATGCTCTCTAGTCTTTGACATTTTCATCCCAGGAAAACATACTCTATCTTTGCCTCTCATAATTATAAATACTTCTATCAGGTTAATCAAAATGTGTTTGCCCCTTATCAGTCCAAGTTGTCCATGCCTTAGTGCATTAGTGCACGGATTGCTTCATTATCTGAGGAGTTGCAGATGGAAATGAACACTGTGCGATCACCAGTGAAGCATCCCACATCTGACCATATCTTAGAAGGAAGGTCACTGATGAAACAGCTGAAAATCTTTGAGCTAAATATGTGTAGCTTTATTGGAAGGTCGGTGGGGGCGCTGTGAGACAGCTGCGTTATTTCTACTTTTTTTTTTTTTTTGGTGTGTCTAGTGTCAGTTTGGATGTATTTCGGTATGTCTTATGTGGGGGGGAGGGGAAAGGGGGAAATCGCTTTTGGCCGCCTCGTTCACGGAGAGGCGACTTTTTCCATGTCATCTCCCTCGCTGCCTAACATCATGGAGCCTTTCCCGGAATCGGGCCCGGAGCATTGGCAGCAGGCGCAGCGTGGACTTTCCATCGCAGAGCGAGCAAAACTTTGCCGGGGATCGCCAGAGAGGAGTGCTCCGAATGCTGGCCTGGTGTTGTTGACGTCATGGGACTGTGGTCTGCGGAGCTTCTAGCCGCGGGCGTGGCGTGGACTTACCATCCGGAGCCTGGGATCCCTCGCTAGGGATCGCTGGAGAAAATCTCCGACCGCCGGCCTGCGGCCTATAACATCCTGATGCCGCGGACTCCGGTAGGAAAGTGCCGATTCGGGACCTCCAAGCCGCGGAGTCTGTGGCCGCGACCACGGATGAACAAGGGAGGAGGACTGGCTGAACTTTGTTGCCTTCCTCCACAGTGAAGAATGCTGTGGTGGATGTTTGTGTTACATTTTATTGTGTATTGTGTGTTCTTTTTAAGTGTATCGCTGCTGGCAAATTCATTTCACTGCATGTAATGTGCATGTGATGAATAAAATTGACTTTGACTTTGGAAAATGACATTTTCTTTGTAAAATTTACAGAATAAAGGAATTGGGCTTTCTAGTACCAAAGTATTTTGCTTAAAAAAAGGACACAACGGGTCAGGTAGCATGGTCGGAACCCTTCTTCATCGATAGGGGTGCTTCAGGTCGGTACCATCTGAAGAATGATCCAGATCCGAAATGTCACCTATCCATGTTCTCCAGAGATGCTGCCTGAGTTACCCCAGCACTATATGTCCTTTTAGTAAACCAGCATCTCGTTTCCAGTTCCTCGTTTCCAACAAACATTGACACAAAGTGTCGGAGTAACTCAGCGGGTCACGCGGCATCTCCAGAGATGCTGTCTAACCTGCTGAGTTACTCCAGCACTTTGTGTATTTCTTTGGTATCAACCAGCATCTGTCATTCCTTGTTTCTACATTCCTCGTACCTCAAACATTTTATTTGAGAAAATGTTTTGAGATAAGTCCAAAACAATTCTGTAATTATATTTTACTCTCTGGTAATGAGTTAATATTTAGTTAATATCAAAAAATAAGAGCATTAACTTTTGGCTCATTAGTACCATTGTTGTGTGAATGAGCGGTATCTCAATTACAAATTTAGGTGTCAAATCCTGCTCTGTAGCTTTGCACCAGGATAATTTGGGATCTCACTTCAGAGAATGATGCATTGAAAGATTGCAATCTTTCATGGACCTTTAAACCGTGTTAGTGATACACAATGCTGAGGTCAAAAGTAAGAAAGGAATTTATCAGTACCTATCACTCCTCAAAGTGGGTTTTCTGTTTTCTGTGTTGCCTGTTGTAGTTAGAGCAGTGGAATGCTGTAATATCCTCCAAACTCTTCACAACCAGGAACATCAATTATGGAGTGCAACATGTACACCATCTAGGACAGGTGTCGGCAACCTTGTTCTTCATAGGGGCCAGGATGCATGTCTGTGAGCGGATGGCAGGCCACATCTATCACGTGTACACATGGATCCCGCCCCGAATGGCAGGCATCAAATCACGTGTTCACATAGATCCTGCCCCTTCGAGGACACCACCTGGAGCACTGGCCCCTAGTTACGAGCGCTCACGAACACGGCGTACCATTGCCTTGTCTCTGTCCTGAAGGCGGTGGCTCAAATACTCACACTCACTCGTCCCCGGCCTATTGACAATCCCGATCGCCACAGTGAAGCCCAGACACAGAAGGTGCGCGGCCGTGCCGGCAGCTTTGCGCAAGATGCGGTACAGCCAGAGCTCGGTGCTGCTTGGCGGAACTGGAGATGACGGAAGTCTGCCGGCCAGCTAATTACGGGGAAAAAAATACGCCTGCGGGCCGGATAATTTCGGCCTGGGGGCCATAGGTTGCCGACCCCTGATCTAAGACAACGTAGCCCACCCACTACCTTCTCTCCAAACTCTGAACAGCACCCTTCATTCCATCCACCTCGATACATATTTCCTCCCCCCTCTTCCCTGGATTCGCATCGATTTCTCTCCGTCCCCCTAACCCCCATCCCCTTCCACCTGTATTCCTTCCTCTGGCTTCACAATTCGAACCTCTTCTATCCTTATTTCATAATTTTGGTCTTTCCATCCCTTTGCCCAACCACCTGCAAATCAACTCCCCCTCTCCACACATGACATATCCATCTATCATTTCCCAGGCTTTGTTCTACCTCCAACTATCTTCCAGCTTTATCATCCTCCACCACAATCAGTCTGAAGAAGGGTCCCAACCCAAAACGTCAGCTATTCATGTTCTCCGGAGATGTTACCTGACCCGCTGAGTCACTCCAACACTTTGTGTCTTTTTTTGGTAAACCAGCATCTGCAGTTCCTTGTGTCTCCTTTAGAACCTCCTTTCATCAAGAGTGTTTTATTGTCACATGTCCTGAAAAGAGAACAATGAAATTCTTACTTGCAGCAGCACAACAGGCTTGGAAACACTGTACTCAATAGATAATATAATGAGCACACAAAATAAAAGAAGTTCAATAAGTAAAATAAAACAATATAATGCTAAAACAAAACAAAGCCAAAGTCCCTTGTGGAACGCAGCCAGTTTGGAGTTCAGAGTTTAGCTGGAGTGTGCAGTGTTCAATAGCCTGATGGTTGTTGGGAAGAAGCTGCTCCTGAACCTGGATGTTACAGTTTTCAGGCTCTGGTACCTTCTTCCCGATAGCAGGAGTGAAATGAGAGCATTGCTGGGGTGGTGTGGGTCTTTGATGATGCTGGCTGCCTATTTGAGGCAACGATGCTTGCAGATCCCCTTGATGGTGGGTTGGTGATTAACCGTAACAGACAATTCTCACAAAAAGTAGTGAGATAAGGAGATAAGGAGAGAAGCGTGTTCTCCGATGATGGTAGGTACTGCCTCTCCTTTGGATGAGATGATGCCCAGTATGTTCTTGGCTGGTTAGTTACAGGTGCTAGCTGTGCCCACAAGAGCAAGGCTGTGTGTCAATGTTTCTGTGTTTCAGATCATCTTGACAAGTATCAGATGAAAGTCTTCATGGTTGAATTTAGGGTGGCACTGCTGACAGAGGTGTTTTTTTACAGTGCCAGGGGCCCATGCTTGATCCTCTCCTCGGGTTCTGTCTGTGTGCAGTTTGCACGTTCCACCTGTGACCAAGTGGTTGTTCTGGTTTCCTCCTGCATCCCAGGGATGTGCGGGTTTGCAGGTTATTTGGCTGTAAATTGCCTCTAGTGTGTAGTGAGTGAATGCAAAAATGGGATCATATGTGCACAGGTCATCGATGGCCAGCATGGACGCAGTGGGCTGAAGGGCCAGTTTCCATGCTGTATCTTTCAAACAATCGGCTGTGTGTGCAAGATATGCAAGATATAATTGTGTGCGTTGGAGTAATATTAATTTAATGTGGGTACATTGAAGCAAATGATTAATGTGGATGCTTGGTAGGTGAGTGGGGAATATGTACATTGAGTAATATCTAAGACTAATGATACAGTTGATGGTGTGGCATTTCAAGATCTATTCACCCACGTAATTTTTTTCTGCAGCAAAGTTCACTGGTATTTGATTCCTGCGGTTGAATGTTGCAGTTATCTCTGCCCACTCCTTTTGCATCGTATGTCTAGGGCATGCCCTGCCCCAAACATCAGAAGTCGCTACCTCCAATGCTTCATGGAAAAAACTATGGCATTGCCTTGCAGATTATTGGCACACAGGCACACTGTCCAAAGGCAAGGCAGTGGGAGGAAACTGGGTCGGGATTCACAGGGGGAAATCAACCTGGATTACAGCTCCTGATCATTATCCAATGGGAGCTGAGTGGGTGACTAATGAAACCAAACTACATTCACTGTGGTGGAAAGATTGGCTCTTGCATTACAAACAAGGGCGTCCAAACCAGGACTTGACACGCAACTTCTACTGCTCCCTCTGGCACTTGGCATGGAATCCCTGCTGTCGCTTCAGGCTCTTGGGTTGAAACCTCTGGTCGCATAATGCAGAAATAAAAACTTGGAAGGTTTTAACTATTCCAGAAAAAAAAACTGTTTAGCAAAGAAAAGGGACCAGCTAATTTAAATGAGTATAAAAGCGTGGAACAGCCTAATTTTTCCTCGGGGTGTATGTCGGGAAATTTAAATCTTAGGAGCTTCAATATGAGGTGTGTGCATTCCTGTCAATTGGCTGCTGGTTGTCGATCAGCACATTGCAAAAACAAGAGGCCGATTGTGTTTCACATGGGAATTAAGAATGATGCCAAGATCGTGATTAGCTGGTGGAAGGAATGCTATTCAGATGGAGATTTTCAGGATCCTGAGGTTGTGCAAATGTTTTAACATTTCAGTCAGTATCCTCAATGACAAAGGATAGTGCAATGATGGAAAGACGAACTGGGCAATGCAAATGAAACATGCTGTGATTAGAAATGTGGATGCACAAAACTTAATTCAGAGACACACGGTGCTGTAATCTTGAGCAAATTGCAAAGCGCTGGAGGAACTCAGCAGGTCAGGCAGCATCTGGGATGGGAATGGACAGATGACTTTTTGGAGAGAGACCCTTCTTCAGGTTGATAGGAGTGGGGAGGAGGATGGGGAGGGAAGCTGGAAAAGAGAGATTGGGGTGGGACAAAGCTGATGGATGCAGGTGGTTGAGGTTTTATTTTGTTTAAAACTTAATACTGGTAGAAAGGAAAACTTAGAAACCGTGTGTTTGTCTGAAACACAAGCAGAAGTGGCTGATAAATTTCAAGAGGGCATCAATGCGAAGAAAGTGTAATAGCAGATTGTTATATCGTTCAAGGAATCTTTCCTCTAGCCACTATGATTGAAGTCAGGGGTAAGGAGATAATTTTGATACGCATGCGAGCTCTCCACAAGACACGCAAAGCCGTCCGAAGATAAATCTTCAAAACCCAGTCTCTTCATTAATAGTTTCTTTATTGTCGTAGTAAAAACAGTAAGATATTCATCCAAACTTCTTCTTGTTTAAGTACATTTTGATCTTACTCGTAGTCAAACTCGTGCATGGTCGTAAGCTGTGCCTTCTTCCCCATGCTTCTTCCAACTAAACTAAAAACTACTAGCGCGTCTGCGTGAGAATCCCACCCTCAAACACACCTCCGACCACGTAATTAATCTCACCCACATAATTACAGGCAGATATACTAAGATTTTATATGTATTTTACGGTGTTTTTATATGCAATGTATTTTATGTAATGTTGGCCGTTGTCTGGACCTTGAGTCCGAAATAAAGTTTAATAATAATAATAATAATAATAATAATGCAATCCAAAGGCTCCCCAACCAAAACGTCACCAATCCATGTTCTCCACAGATGCTGCCTGACCCGCTGAGTTTCTCCAGCACTTTGTGTCTTAAGGCAAGGCAGACTCCTCCCAGTGGGAGATTGCTTCTGGCACAACCCTCCATTTCCATCAGGATGATTAGTTTCCACCGGATCCTGAATAAAAATGATAGCTTGCTCCAGAATAGGGCGATGGTGCAGCGGTACAGTTGCTGCCCTACAGCGCCAGAGACATGGGTTTGATCCTGACTATGGGTGCTGTCTGTATGGAGTTTGTACGTTCTCTCCGTGAATGCATGGGTTTTCTCCAGGTGCTCCGGTTTCCTCCCACACGCCAAAGACCTACAGGTTTGAAAGTTAATTGGCTTTGATAAAATTGTAAATTGTCCCGAGAGTATAGAATAATGTTAGTATCCGGGGTGGACTTGGTGGGCCGAAGAGCCTGTTTCCACACTGAATCTCTAAAGTCGAAATATAGTTAGTTTTTTTACATTGTAAACCTCTGGAACATCAAACTGATTTAGTGATCCAAAAACACAGAAGGCTAGGCTGACTCAATGCTCACAACGTGCCATCACATTGCAATGGAGACTGAAGGAAATGGAGATGCTGGAATGCTGAGCTAAACACAATCCACTGGAGAAACTCAGTAAGTCAGGCAGCATCTGTGGAGGGAATGGACAGATGACGTTTTGGATCGGGTCCCTTCTTCACATTAGTGTATATGTATTGTTAGTAGACCTGAACAGTTATCATCTCCAGGTTTAGATGATCTGGTGCATCTGATTCTGACCAGTTTAACCAAGTTGAATTCACATCAAGCTGATGCTGATCGTCTATCTTTATACAAATTCCATATAAAATCCGTGAAAGCTGGAAATCCCAAATATGAAGAAAAAAGCTGAAGTATGCGTGGAATTTGGTCAAAGCTGCTCTTGGTCCAGTGTCAGAACCTTGTAATTTATAAGCAGACTTTCACTGCCAGCAACGTTGGCAGAATGGGGGGATTCCAAGGAAGTTCATACTCTGGCTGTACAAATCATTTGAAGAATAAAAATGGTTGATTGTTTTATGTTGGTCTTTCAGTCAGCCCAACAAATGAAAAGAATCAGCCAAACGAGTTTCTATAGGTAAACCTAAGAACAAAATAAAATGAGTGAGGGCTGAAAGAAAGGTCCTGATCCAAAACGTCACCTGTAAATGTTCTCCAGAGATGCTGCCTGACCCGCTGAGTTACTCCAGCATGTTGTGTCTTCTTTCCTGGTGCCTACTGTTGCATCTTGTAAATGGTACACGCTGCAGGCACAGTGGACTGGTGATCGAGCGATCAAATGTTTCAAATGGTTGATATGGGGAGGTAAAAGTGGACTGTTTTATCACGGATGGTAACCAAAGTATTCATGTGGCTGGTTCTATTGAGTTACATTTTGAAGACATCTCAGTTCTGTTGAAGGGTCATAGAGTCATGCAGCATGGAAACAGGCCCTTCGGCCCAACATGACCATTCCGACCAAGATGCCCCATCAACACTAGTCCCACCTGCATGTGTTTGGCCCATATCTCTCTAAACCTTAACTATCTATGTACTTGTCTAAACGTCGTTTAAAAGTTGTTATAGTGCCTCAACTACCTCCTCTGGCAGTTTGTTCCATCTACCCACCAACCTCTGTGTGAACAAGTTGCCCTTCGGTTCCTATTAAATCTTTTCCCTCTCACTTAAACCTATGTTCCCTGGTTCTTGATTCCCCTTCGCCCTTAAACTTTAACTCTGTTTTGGATTCCACAGGTGCTGCCTGACCTGCTGGGTATTTCCAGCATTTTCTGTTTTCAGTTTAGATATTTGGGATAATCGGTCATTTGATCATCTCCTGGCATTCTTGTGGGACAAATGTAATGGGCCTGTCCCACTTAGGTGACTTTTTAGGCGACTACTGGAGACTATGCAGTCGCCACATGTTCGTGGGTGGTTGCTGGGGAGTCGCCTTCATGGTCGTGAGTAGTTCCCGCATTCTGGGAACTAGTCGCAACTTCATTCTGGTCGTCGCTAATTTTTCAACGAGAATTCTCGTGCCATAGGGGCAGTGGTAGTGAGTCGCCAGGAGGTCGTAGGTTGTCATAGGTTGTCGTCAGTGCTGACCGGTGAATTTCATTGGCTCATTGGGAAAAAAAACATATACAGTAGTTTTCAGAACCAAAGATAACCAACCGGTAATGTTAATGTCCGCCGAGCTTCACAGCCGTGTATCTCTGGCTTCTTAAAAGTTGTCTCCACTCCTTCTCCCCACCCTGTCTCCCCCCTCTTCCCCCCTCTCCCCCCTTCTTTTAAAGGAAGTGACCCTTCCCGTACACTGTGCTTTCACCGTCTTAATTACAGGCGCCAACCTTTCTCTTCATTGTGGTGTGTGTCTGTATCACATTGGCTTTGCACCGTGAATTTAAATCAGACAGCACTTCCCCCGCTTGCCCGGTCCATTGCCTGCATAACTGGCTGGTGAAGGAAGCGATGTGTGTGTGTGTTTGTTCCACTCTGACAGTCACCGTTCCAGTCGCCGGGTTTTCAGCAACCGGCTACAACTTGACAGTCGCCTGAAAAATCGCCTGTGGCACAGGCCCATTACTGATCTGCCCATGTCCAAATGTTGTCTCGGTCTTGCTGCAAGCTGGCATGGGCCACACCATTTGCTGAGGAGTTGTGAATCATGCAATCATCAGCAATCTGAGTGGCACACTGACGCAGCGGTAGAGTTGCTGCCTTACAACACCAGAGTGCCGATTTCTATTCGTACGTTTTCCCTGTGACCGGATGGGTTTACTCCTGGTGCTCTGGTTTGCTCCTACATTCCAAAGACGTGCAGGATGACAGATGGCACAATGGGCTAAGTGTTCGGCTGGCAACCGGAAGGTAGCTGGTTCGAATCCCGCTTGGAGTGCATACTGTCGTTGTGTCCTTGGGCAAGACACTTCACCCACCTTTGCCTGTGTGTGTCCTTGGGCAAGACACTTCACCCACCTTTGCCTGTGTGTGTGGATGTAATTATGTGAAGCACTTTGGGGTCAATGCAAGTTGACTAAAAATGTGCTATATAAATAAAGAAAGAAAGAAAGGATGGAGGTTAATTGGGTTTTGTGAATTGTCCCTAGGTTGTAGGATAGAACTAGTGTACAGGTGAATATTGGTTGACGCCAACTTGATGGGCTAAAGGGCCTGATTCCACGCTGTATCTCCACACTGAACTAAACTAAACTAAACTCAACTAATGGAGTTGAAGATAGGTGGATCTAGGACAATATCTTGAGAAAGTCCTCAGGCTGTGAAAATTGAATTTTGATATCTCAACCATCTACAATTATGTGAATGATGGCTGCAAGCGATCTCCTTGATACCTATTGACTTCATTTCTACCAGGGCACCTTAATGTCACTCGATCAATTAATTTCTTGATGTCAACTGATACCACCCTCATCTCATCTCTGGCCCCAAATTGGACCAAGGCTGTAATGAGGTCTCGATCTGATGAGTAGGTTATTGGTCAGCACCGTTAACGACACTTTGCTGATGATTAAGAGTAGACCAATTGGCTAGTAATTGGATGGATGGACTTGGCCTGCTGTTTGTGAATGGGACATACTTGGGCTTTTCCTTTATTGGGTAGATGCCAGTGTTGCAACTGCACTGGAACAACTTAATTAGAGGATCAAAATGAACCTCGTGATTAATTTTGACTGGTATCCACTTGGAATAGTTAGGAGTTACAGATGTCCATCTTAGATTTGGATATAGTGGCCACTCTATTTGTCCATGACTACATGGGCAATCCCAGGCAAAATAACTAGAAGAGATTGCAGCAGGATCTGGATCGATTGGCCAGGTGGGCGGAGGAATGGTTGATGGAATTTAATACAGAGAAGTGTGAAGTGTTGCATTTTGGGACGTCAAACAAGGGCTGGACCTACACAGTAAATGGTAGGCCTCTGAGTAGTGTTGTAGAGCAGAGGGATCTAGGAGTACAGGTGTATGGTTCCTTGAAGGTCGAGTCGCAGGTAGATAAGGTGGTCAAAAAGGCTTTTGGCATTTTGGCCTTCATCAGTCAGAGTATTGAGTATAGCAGTTGGGAGGTCATGTTGCAGTTGTATAAGACGTTAGTGAGACCGCATTTAGGATATTGTGTTCAGTTCTGGGCACCATGTTATAGGAAAGATAATGTCAAGCTTGAAAGGGTTTGGAAAAGATTTACGAGAATGTTGCCAGGACTTGAGGAAGTGAGCTATAGGGAGAGGTTGAGTAGGCTGGGTCTCTATTCTATGGAGCGCAAGAGGATGAGGGGGGGATCTTATAGAGGTGTACAAAATAATGAGAGGAATAGATCGGGTAGATGCACAAAATCTCTTGCCCAGAGTAGGGGAATCGAGGACCCGAGGACATAGGTTCAAGGTGACGGGGAAAAGATTTAATAGGAATCCGAGGGGTAACTTTTTCACACAAAGTGTATGTATGGGTGTATGGAACAAGCTGCCAGAGGAGGTACTTGAGGCTGGGACTATCCCATCGTTTATCCCATCGTTTCAGAGACAGTTAGACAGGTATATGGATAGGACAGGTTTATGTGGATAGGACTACTTATGTGCCAGTCCCAAAAGTGGGTCTTCTTTCATTCATTATAGTCACCACTCTTTCACATCTTTGAACAGCAGCATTTCTTACACGAACTATGATTCCGTGTGCCTTCACTCTGTGGACGGCTTGATTGTAATCATGTAGTCTTTGCGCTGACTGGATAGCACACAACAAAATAGCTTTTCACTACCTTGGTATGCGTGACAATAATATTAAACTAATCTAAACTAAAACAAGCTTCAGACATTGTCAAACAGAGGGATTTTACAACTGTGGAGAAAGGATGTAAAAGAGAGAGAAAGCACGAGGGAGAGAAGTCCCCACAATGTGGACAGGAGCATGGTAATTGAAAGATCATTAAAACATTGGAAATATCTTGGGAAATACCTGGATGTGGAATCTTGCTTTTGTTGGGAAGAGGATCATTTAATGCCAATTGCAGCAGGAAGGATAATTTAAATAGTAATGGTTAAATGCCACCATAGCTTTGTCTTCTGTATAGAGATGACGTGTGAATTGAGTGGGTATAGACTCCATGCTCAGCACACCGCTCTGCTTTTGCAAATGCTGGCACAAGACTTTGTATTTTTTTATTACCATCACTGTCACTTGTACCAGATTTGTATCAGCGGTTCATTGCTGCGGTAGGGAGTATTTGATAATTGATAAATAATTAATAAATGTACCCAATGCTAATATCACCCTGTGCAAGGGCAGCACAGTGGCGTAGCGGTGGAGCTGTTGCCTCACAGTGCCAGAGACCCGGTTCAATCCTGACCTCAGGTGCTGCCTGTGTGGAGTTTGCATGTTCTCCCGGTGACCATGTGGGTTTTCTCCGGCCGCACCGGTTTCTTCCCACATTTCAAAGATGTTCAAATTTGTAGGTTAATTGGCTTCTGTAAATTGCCCCTAATGTGTAGGGAGTGGATGCGAAAGTGGGATAACAGAACTGGTGTGAAGGCTGATCGATGGTCGGTGTGGACTTGGTGGGTTGAAGGGCCTGTTTCCTTCCTGTATCTCTAAACTAAACTGAACATGCTTTGGAAGTCACAATGAGTTTATTGGTTTAGAATATTTGCATTTTTCCTTCTGTGAAAGGTCATGTTTTGTTTTTTTATCGCTTGTGTTTTTTTTCATTACAGGATGCATTCCAGGCTTTCCATCCAAACCTGACCTTTGTCCGAAAATTTCTGAAACCACTTCTGCTTGGTGAGCTAGCACCGGGAGAGACTGGCCAGGACCACCAGAAGAAGGTGAAATCTTGCTTAGTTTCTCGACAATGGTTCTTTTGACCTAAATTTAACACACACCGTTTTAAAGCAGACATTTGTCATTTTTAATATTATATTTCTTGTTTAATTTGAATAGATTAATCACTGTATTAAAATAGCCCAATAATTAAATGTAAATATGCTTTTCAGTATGTTTTGAGAGGCATGGTGGTGCAGCTACAAGAGCCTCTGCCTCACAATGCCAGAAACCCAGGTTTAAATCCGGATTTCGGGTGCTGTCTGTGTGGAGTTTGCAGTCATTAATGGGATAGCACAGGGACCAGAGCTGGGGCCTCAGCTACTTCTATTTGTGACTTGAAGAAAGGATTCAGTATACTGTAGCCACATTTTATGATGATACAAAGATAGGTGTGTATCTTTGCGGCAGCACAGTGGCACAGTGGTAGAGTAGCTGCCTTATAGCGCTAGAGTCCCGGGTTTGATCCTGACTATGGGTGTTATCTGTACAGAGTTTGTACGTTCTCCTCGTGACCGCCTGGGTTTTCTCCTGGTGCTCTGGTTTCCTCCCACACTCCAACGACGCACGGGTTTGTAGGTTAATTGGCTTCGATAAAATTGTAAATTAACCCTTAGTGTACAGGGTGATTGTTGGTCGGCATGTTGGTGGGCCGAAGGGCCTGTTTCTGCAATGAATCTCTAAAGTCTAAAGATGGGTTGGCAAGTAGTGAAGAAATTGTAAGGTGGTTGCAAAAGGATATGAATAATGTTAGCAAGGGGACTGGAAATTGGCAGATGGTGTGTAAAATGGGAAAATATGAAGTTATCCACTTTGTTATGAAGAATGAAAAATATAATTATTATTTATATCGTGGAAGATTGAAGATTGTGGGGGTACAAGAGATTTAGGTGCTTTATATGAAACACTTTATATGAAAGTTAGCAAGCAGGCACAGCAAGTCATTAGGAAGGCTAGTGGAATGTGGTGCTTTATTGAAAGGGGCATGGGTTATAAATGAAGGAGGTTTTGAGGCAACTTTACAGGTAACGGTGAGACTGCAGCTGGAGTACTTCTAGAGTATGTGTCTCTGTGTTTAAGGATGGATAAACTTGTATTGGGCAAAGAAGGCTCACTGGGTGAAAGGGTGGGCAAATGTAGGACGGTTGACGAGTTGAGTTTCTTTAGACTTTAGAGATACAGTGTGGAAACAGACCCTTCAGCCCAATGAGTCCACACTGACCAGCGAACACCACGTACACTAACACTATCCCACACACTAGGACCAATTTTACCGAAGCCAACTAACTTACAAATCGTTGTTGTAGTGTGGGAGGAAACAGGAGCATCCAGAGAAAACACACGTGGTCACAGGGGGAAGGTACGAAATCCGTCCAGATAGCACCCATAGTCAGATTCGAACCCGGATCCCTGGCGCTGTAAGGCAGCAACTCTACCGCTGCTCCACTGTGCCGCACATAAAATACTTGAATTTAATTGTCCTGGCTGCCTTGTTTGGATTTGAACTCTTGACTCAGGATCGATCAATGGTCTGGAACTCTTGTTGCTAATCTTGCAACCTAACTATGATGCCACACTTTCATTCCTTTATCTAATTATATTAAGAAGAGTGAGAGGTGATCATATGGAGCCTAATACATCCCGAGGGGGTTGCTGAGAGAGTGTATCTTGGTGGAGGCAGAAGAAGAAGTTGCCCCTTTAATGCAGAGAAAAGGAGAAATGTCTTCTCTCGGAGGGTCTTGACTGGATTTCTGGAGAGTTGTGAAGTTGAAGCCATTGGCACATTGCAAACAGGAAGTCAAGAGGTATGAGAAAGAGCTGAAAAATAGTGTTGAGGTAAGACTGGATGAGCCTTGATGTTATTGAAAGGTGAGAATGCTTGAGAGGCTGAATGGCCTACCCTTATGTCTGTTCCGTCTTTTATTACGATCCTCCTTGAAACAGAGCAAACTGAGGGGGAAGAAAGACATAGAGTAATTCAACGATAAACTTTTCAACGAACCCTCTTCAAAGCCTCCACAACCTCATTGTAATGGGATGACCAGAACGGCACACAATACTCCAAAGGCAGCCTAACCAGACCCATATCAAGCTGCATCATGGCTTTTATACTCAATGTCCTGACTAATGAAGGCAAGCATATCATATACACTCTACCTATTTGTGTTGCTACTTTTAGGGAGCTATGGACTTGGATGCCAAGATCCCCGTGTACATCAATGCTGTTACGGAGCTTGCCATTAACTTTAAACAAACTGATGAATCGATGCTCTAATCTGTGACAGTTCATTCCATTTACTATATTTTGGAGCACTGTATGTTAGCTTTTGAGAAAAAATAAGTAAGCCTGGTTCTTTTGAGTTCCAATGTGTGAAACATTGCTACTAAGCATCCTATAATGGTTTAATAAAGCAGCATATAAATATCAATTGATGCTGCACTTCCAGGGATGCTTAATCCTTCCATCAATTACTTTAAATCTATTCCCCTTGGTTTCTGATCCCTCAGCAAAAATAGACGGGTCCTTCTACAGCTTCTCCCGAAAGAGTCTTTTTAACGAGAGCAGGCCAAAAAGAAATTCAAGTCGCCATTGTATTGTGATCCACATTCTGTGTGAGAGTGGATAGGTGCCAACTCCTCAATCATTGTAGTCATTAATAATTAGGAGGTTTTTTGTACACGTTCAATGTTACTAATGTCAGGGCGAGGATCACTTCTTCTCCTGGTTCCCCATGCATGACGACCACACAGACAGGGATCAGCTCCAAAGAAAAGGTCCCCCCTCTCTATTCATGCCAGATCAGTTACTGTAGAGTTAAATTCCCGTGATGCAGCCTCATCACGTATTAATGGGTCATAGTCGGTACATGTTAGATGCAATGAAAAGTGCTCTTAATCAAGACAGAAATCGAGCCGTGCAGATTCTCAGCTGTCAATAGACAGGAGATGCACTTGTATATAAATGCAAGGCATGGAGGGATATGGGTTATTGGCAAGCAGATAAGAGTTAGTCTTGGCATCATGTTTGGCTTAGACATTGTGGGCTGAAGGGCCTGTTCCTGTGCTGTACCGTTCTATGTGTAGGAAGGAACTGCAGATGCTGGTTTACACCGAAGATGGACACAAAATGCTGGAATAACACAGCGGGTCTGAAGAAGTCTGAAGAAGGGTTTCGACCTGAAACGGCACCTATTCTGTTTCTCCAGAGATGCTGCCTGACCTGCTGAGTTACTCCAGCTTTTTTGTCTATCTATACTGTTCTGCGTTCTATGATAGACCCATCCGTGAAAAAGGCACCAAAATCTGAGGAGGCAAGGATATGTTTTGTGATGGGGTAATGAGGGATGATGATAAGAGTGAGGTTCCACTTGAGTGTAAATCCAGTGTGCAGTGTTGAGGTAGGGGCATGCACTAGACCGGCTTGGCCAGATACCAGTGGTGCACAACTTAATACTAAATCTATAATCTTATTTAAGCAACTTAAATATATCGATCAGTAGGCACAAGGAACTTCAGATGCTGGTTTACAAATAAGACAAAAAGTACTGGATTAACTCAACGGGTCAGGCAGCATCTCTGGAGAACATGGAGAGAATATATCTATCAGTAAGTAGAAACAAGGAACTGCAGGTGCTGGTTTACACTAAAAAGACAATGTTGCTGGAGTAACTCCATGTGCCAGGCAGCATCTCTGGGGAACATGGATAGGTAATGTTTCAGATCAGGATGCTTTGGAAGGGTCCAGACCTGAAACGTCACCAATCCATGTTTTTCAGGAACGCTGCCTGAACCCCCCACCCCTCCAATACTTTGTTTCTTTAAAAAAAAATATCTATCAGCAATGCTTCCTTTAAAAAAACAGCACAAGCCCACTGATCTGCTCTCAGGTCCCAACCTAATCAAGGACCAGTCACACCCCAGTTACTCCCTCTTCACCCCTCTCCCATCCCGCAAGAGGTAAAGATGTGTGAAAACGAGCACCTCTAGATTCAGGGACAGCTGCTTCCCAGCTGTTATCAGACATCTAAACCATCCCATCACAAACTAGGGAATGGTTCTGACATACCATCTACCTCATTGGAGACCCCTTACTAACCTGGTACTGGCAGCAAGTAAACTGGCAGGTAAACAAATTACCTATCCATGTTCCCCAGAGATGCTGCCTGGCACATGGAGTTACTCCAGCAACATTGTCTTTTTAGTGTAAACCAGCACCTGCAGTTTGGCGGCGCGACTCACCCGTTGCAGCGGCCCCTACAGCCTGTCTGTCTTTTTTTTTTTTTTTTTTTGTCTAGTTAAATGTAGTGTTGGTGTTTTTTAATATTGGTTTTAAATGTGTATATGTGGGGGGCGGGGGAAACTGTTTAAAATCTCTTCCCTGTCCGGGAGACCCGACCTTTTCCCTGTCGGGTCTCCGTTGTCGTTGGGGCCTAGCACCGTGGAGCGGTCTCCAGCCTGAACGACCCGGGGGCTCGGGAGAATGCGGAGCTGCGGACTACTCACCATCGTGGGGCTGGCCGGCCTCGGAACGTGGGGAGCGGTGGTGACTCGCTGCTGCGACTCGACTCCTGGGGCTCGGAGGCTCCAGCAACGCAGCCGCAGGTCCGGTGGACTGGGACATCGGGAGCTCGCGGGTCCGGGGGGAGAGAGAGACCACTTCCCGGAGCTCCCGCAACGCGACTTCTCCAGCCCGTGTCGCGGGGTTGGAACGACCCGGAGCGGGGTCATACATCGCCCAGCACGGCTTCATGGCCGTGGGACATTCCAGCACCCGCCGGGGGCTCCAACTTCGAGACTTCTAGACCAGGAGCGGGGCCGTAAATCGCCCGGCACGGCCTAAAATGGCCGTGAGACTTATCATCGCCCGCCTGGGGCTTGGACATCGGGAGAGACATGGAGAACAGGGGAGAGAAAAGACTTTGCCTTCCATCACAGTAGGTTCACTGTGATGGATGTTTGTGTGAACTAAATTGTGTGTATGTCTAGGAATTGTCTTTGTTTGTATAGCTGTGGAAACGGAATTTCGTTTGAGCCTCACTGAGGATCAAATGACAATAAATTGTATTGTATTGTATTGTATTGTATTGTATAAGTGTTTGGAAGGTGTTTAGTTGAGTTTGGTTTAGTTTAGTTCAGAGATACAGCATGGAAACAGGCCTTTGGTCCACTGAGTCCACGCCGAGCATGGATCAACCATTCACACCAGCTCTATGTTATCCCAATTCCACATTCACTCCCTACATATTATGGACAATTTACAGAGGCCAATTAACCTACAAACCTAAGGTACACAAAAATGCTGGAGAAACTCAGCGGGTGCAGCAGCAGTTATGGAGCGAAGGAAATAGGCAACGTTTCGGGCCGAAAAGTTGCCTATTTCCTTCGCTCCATAGCTGCTGCTGCACCCGCTGAGTTTCTCCAGCATTTTTGTGTACCTTCGATTTTCCAGCATCTGCAGTTCCTTCTTAAACACAACCTACAAACCTAGCTCATCTATGGGATGTGGGTGCAAACCAGAGCACCTGGAGGAAACCCAGGTGGTCACAGGGAAAACGTGCAAACTCTGCACAGTCGGTATCCGAGGTCAGGATTGAACCCAGGTTCCTGGTGCTGTGAGGCAGCGGCTCCACCTGCTGCACCACTGTGCTGCCTCAGATCATTGGATTACTTTATTGTCATTGCATAATATGGAGACCTAAGATTTTTCATTTTGCTGTTGATTTGAATTGTTATGTTTAGATACTTTGCCTAAAATCTAGGACTTCTTTTTATTAGCTGCTCAGTCAACCTTGAAGGTGGGTCCAAAAGATAATGTTGATGAGTCCACAGCAGTAAGGTGGCAGAGCGCAAATCTATGTCAATACTTAAGCAAATTAAACATATCTATTCACTATTACTTCCTTTAAAATAAATAGTAGCATCAGGGAGACAGTTTAGCCTAAGCATACAGAATTTTTCTCATGGCGTATTTTCAATTTGAACTAATATATTATTCAAGCAAATCAATGTCGAATTAAGAGGGGAAAACTATAATTATTGTGACATACTTGGCATAGGAGTGGTAAACCTGGCATGGCACAGCGGTAGAGTTGCTGTCTTAGAGCGCCGGAGACCCGGGTTTGATCCTGACTAAGGGGGCTGTCTGTATGGAGTTTGTATGTTGTCCCTGTGACTACACGTGTTTTTTTCGGGTGCTCTGGTTTCCTTTCACATTCCAAAGACGTGCAGGTTTGTAGGTTAATTGGCATCGGTAAGATTGTCTCTAGCGCGTAGGATAGAGTCAGTGTCCGGGTGATCACTGGTTGATGCAAACACGGTCGGCCGAAGGTCCTGTTTCCACGCTGTATCTCTAAACTAAAGGAGTAGATAGACACCTGTTCCTGTACCTGTTCCTTTTCTCCTGAGATGTTGCCTGACCCGCTGAGTTGCTCCAGCATTTTGTGTCTATCTTTGGTATAAACCAGCATCTGCAGTTCCTTCCTAAACTAAAGGAGTGCTTGATGCTGGTATCTTTAAACCACTACCACTTTGAACAGGACTCCTTGAAGCACATCGTCGTGCCTGACGGCTTGTGGGAACCGAAGGGAAGATGTCTAGGTGACCTTGTCCCCTGAAGCGACCCCGACACTAATTGTCCAGTGAGCAGAAATGTGGAAATGCACATAGTTTCTGTGGTGGTTTACAAGTTTCTTTATCTGCACACATTAGTCATAGTTCAGTGCTCGGGTCAGTCAGAATGGAGAAGAACATCATTAAATAATTTATTAAAAGATTCAGTTTACATCACTAATGCAGAGTTGAAAGCAATGGATTTCAACAACACAGATACTCTCTGTAATCCAATTACCTCCTTGCACATTGATATAAAGCTCTACCTTACAGATGGCCTTTTGTGTGCTTGCAATGTTTGCGACTCCCTGTAATTTGATCTAAGTTTGGTTAAGTTTCCTTTTGCTGAGAAGGAAATTACGTTTTATTACCATTTTTGCTCTTTTTTTTACGCCCACTGATTTAAGCTTCAATAATGTTTTTTATGTAAGAAGGAACTGCAGATGCTGGATTAAACCGAGACACAAAATGCTGGAGGCAGCTGCTCTCAAGAGAAGGAATGGGTGATATTTCGGGTTGAGCCAATCAGTCTGAAGAAGGGTCTCGACCCGAAACGTCACCCATTCCTTCTCTTCAGAGATGCTGCCTGTCCCGCCAGCATTTTGTGTCTAATGTTTTTTAGTTCCTCAGCTTCCCGTTAATGAGTCAAGTAAACAGCCGTCATATGTGAGCTGTGTACTATCAGGCTATTTTATGCAAGTCGATGCCTTCGATGAATAACCTCTACATTGACGTGCCTTCCAAAAGATGCCTCATTATGTGTACTGGGAACCCCCAACTTTTCTCTTATCTAGTTGTTTTGTCCAGATTCCCACTAAGTTCCTGTCAGGTATCAGCTAACTAAATGGAGTTCAGGTGTAGAAATAAAGAACTGCAGATGCTGGTTTATACACAAAATTAAACAAGTGCTGCAGTAACTCAGCTGGTCAGGCAGCATCTCAGGATAACATAGATAGACATTTTGTGTTCAGAACCTTCTTCAAACTGATTGTTGGGGGGAGGGGGTGGGGGGCACCAGAAAGCTGGAAGAGAGGAGTGGCAGGAAAAGATCAACACAGGCGATGGGGGTGGGGGTGGGTTGATAGGTAGATGGTTGGAACAAAGGCCAGAGATAAGAAAGCAATTTGCAGAGGCCCATTAGCCTATAAGCCTGCACATATTTTTGGATGTGGGAGGAAACCCGAGCATCCAGAGGAAACCCACACAATCACAGGGAGAATGTACAAACTTCGCACAAACAGTACCCGTAGTCAGGATTGAACTCAGGTCTCCGGCGCTGTGAGGCAGCAACTCTACCACTGTGGTGCCGCTTTTATTATGGACTTTTCCCTAGACACTTTATGGGAGATTTCACTTCATACCTTGGGGAAAGTGATTAATTCACATCGATTTGAAATAATGTAAAAATGAATTATTAAAAATATATTGTTCAATATAGTTTACTGAAGTTTCCATGAACTCTTCTTTGCAGCTAGAGTTGATTGAAGATTTTCGGGCCTTGCGGAAAACAGCAGAGGACATGGAACTATTTAAGACAGATCTGGTCTTTTTCTCCCTCCACCTTGGCCAGCTTTTTCTCCTGGAATTCCTAGCCTGGTTTACGTTGTCATATTTTGGGTCTGGTTGGATTCCAACGCTCATGGCTGCCTTAATCCTGGCAACCTCACAGGTATGGGGCCGTCATGGCTATGTAATCGGATCAATGAAGCGTGAAGTTAAAATGTCAGTGAAGACTAAATGAACTGCAGATGCTGGAATCCCGAGCCAAACACAAGTGTCGGAGGAACTTAGCTGGTCAGGCAGCATCTTTGTAGGGAATGGACAGATGTAATTTAAGCTCTGAAGAAGGGTCCCGAGCTGCAACATCAGTTGTTCATTCCTTCCATGGACGCTGCCAGACCTGTTGAGTTTAGTTTAGAGATACAGTATGGAAGTAGGCTCTTCAGACCACTGTGTTCACACCGACCGTCGATCACCTGTTCATACCAGTTCTGTGTTATCCCACTTTCACATCCACTCCTTACACACCATGGGCAATTTACAGAGGCCAATTAACCTACAAACCCACATGTATTTGGGATGTGGGAGGAAACCGGAGCAACAAGAGGAAACCCAATCGGTCACAGGGAGAATATGCAAACTCCACACGTGGGGTCAGAATCGAACCCAGGTCTCTGGCGGTGTGGGATAAGAGCTCTACCAGCTTTTCCTCCAGCACTTTTCAGTTATGCCTGAGTGAGGTAGAGTGATTAACTCCTTGGTCCCTTCAATTAGATTATGGCTAGCAATCTCGAAGAACGGTCTAATTCCAATGCAGGATCGACAAGAACAGGTCATCTAACGAACCCTACTACAAACTCTAGCACATTCAATTATCCAAAACTCTCTTTTCTAATCACATAAATCATTTGAAGAGAGTAATATCCACTGTATTGAATCAAAACAATATTTAATTTAGTTTAGAGATACAGCATGGTACAGACCCTTCAGACCACTGTCCAAATCAACCATTGATCACACGTTCACACTAGTTCTATGTTTTCCCACTTTTGCATCCACTCCCTACACTAGGAACAATTTACAGAAGCCGAATAACTTGCAAACCCGCCTGTCTTTGGGATGTAGAAGGAAACCAGAGCACACGGAGGAAACCCATGTGGTCATAGGGAGAACATGCAAACTCCACACAGACAGCACCCGTGGTCAGGACTGAATCTAGATCTGTGGTGCTGGGAGACAACAGCTCTACTGGCTGCGCCACTGTGTTTCCCACATGTTCCCATGGAAAATTGCGAAAAAATAATGTTTCATAGAGTCAGTTTTTTAAAAGGAAGCTGTCGCTCATAAACCTGATAGTTTGTTTAGATAAAACGTGGAATCTAGAAAGCAAGAGAAAGCATGTTTAAAAAAATGTTTTTTCCAGCCAGTCATCCAAGTACAGTTGAGAGAGTTAATTTCCTGAGCCCCTCTGATATTAAACTGCAGGATTTCCTAAAGCAGCTTGAAGCCATTAAAATATATATGAACTATCTTCGGCTTGAGGCAATAGAAGTGTTCAGAATTATCAATGATTTTGTGCAAAAAGAACAACTATTGTCGCTGGTCAGTTAAAAGATGCCAATATAAGACGATTATAAAAGAAGTGAGGGAGATGAGGAGAATATTCAAAGCATTTTGTGCAAAGGAATTGCTTAGGAGAAACTGAGATGGAATAGGAACAGTGAAGGGTTTAAAAAAAAAGAAGTAGATAAAGGAACCTGAAAAAGGAACAAAACAAGCAACTAAGGTGTAAATACATGGAACTGCAGATGTTGGTTTTCAAAAAGACACAAAGCGCTGGAGTAATTCAGCGGGTCAGGCAGCATCTCTGGAGAACATGGATAGGCAACATTTGGGGTCGGGACCCTTCTTCAAGCTCAAAAGATTGTGCTGGGAAATGCCAGTGAATACCTCTCTTTTGGCAGACCCATTGTTTCTGCTTGTTCATGTCCCACCAAAATAATTTCCACATATCTTGACTCCATCCTATCCCCTCCACCCCGGTCCAATTCCTCCCTACCTGTCCAAGACACCTCACACGCTCTTCGTCTCTTCAACGACTTCCGTTTTCCAGGCCCCTACTGCCTCATCTTTACCATGGATGTCCAGTCACTCTACACCTCCATCCCCCACCAGGAAGGTCTTAAAGCCCTCCATTTCTTCCTCAACCACAGAACCAGCCAATTTCCGTCTACTAATAATCTCCTCCACCTAGCAGAGCTGGTCCTTACCCTCAACAACTTCTCCTTCGACTCCTCCCACTTCCTCCAAATCCAAGGCAATCTATGGGCACTCGCATGGGCCCCAGCTATGCCTGCCTCTTTGTTGGGTACATCAAACAATCACTGTTCCAGGTGTACACTGGCCCTATCCCTGAACTCTACCTCCGCTACATTGACGACTGCAGTGGTGCTGCCTCCTGCACCCATGCAGAACTCACTGACTTCATCAACTTCACGACTAATTTCCCTCCTGCACTCAAATTCACCTGGACCATCTCCAACATCTCCCTACCGTTTCTAGATCACACCGTCTCCATCACAGCAGACAGACTATTGACCGACATCTACAACAAACCTACTGACTCCCATAGCTACCTAGACTACACTCTTTCCCACCCTGCTTCCTGTAAAGACTCTACTCCCAATTCCTACGTCTATGCCGCATCTGCGCCAGGATGTTTTTCCATACTAGATCATCGGAGATGTCCTCATTCTTCAAGAAACGAGGGTTCCCCTCTTTCATTATAGATGAGGCTCTCACAAGGGTCTCCTCAATATCCCACAGCTCCGCTCTTTCTCCCCCTCCCTCCATTCACAACAAGGATAGAGTTCCGCTTGTCCTCACCTTCCACCCCATCAGCCGTCGCAGAGGTTTACTTGCATCTCCTCCAACCTCATCTACCGTATCCGTTGTTCCAGGTGTCAACTTTTGTACATCGGCAAGACCAAGCGCAGGTCAATCAATCAATCAATCAATATTTATTACATGTCATTTGAACCTCAATGAGGCTCAAACGAAACTCCATTTCCACAGCCATACAAACAAAGACAATTTCCTACAGACATACACACAATTCAATTTACAAAAACATCCATCACAGTGAACCCACTGTGATGGAAGGCCAAGTCTTTTCTCTCCCCTGTTTTCCATTTCTCTCCCGATGTCCAAGCCCCAGGCGGGCGATGATAAGTCCCACGGCCATTTTAGGCCGCGCGGGACGATGTACGGCCCCGCTCCTGGTCTAAATGTCACAAAGTTGGAGCCCCCGGCGGGCGCTGGAATGTCCCATGGCCATGAAGCCGCGCCGGGCGATGTACGGCCCCGCTCCGGGTCGTTCCAACCCCGTGACACGGGCTGGAGAAGTTTTGTTGCGGGAGCTCCGGAAAGCGGTCTCTCCACCCGCGAGCTCCCGATGTCCCGACAGTCCACCGGACCTGCAGCTGCAGCTGGAGCCTCCGAGTTACGTGGTCGGGCCACAGCAGCGAGTCACCACTGTTCCCCACGCTCTGATGCCGGCCAGCCCCACGATGGTGAGTAGTCCGCAGCTCCGTGACTGGAGCCTCCAGGTCGTTCAGGCTGGAGGCCGCTCCCCGGTGCTAGGCCCCAACGACAACGGAGACCCGACAGGAAAAAGGTTCAGCGATCGTTTCGTTGAACACCTCCACTCAGTCCGCCTTAATTTACCTGATCTCTCGGTTGCTCAGCACTTTAACTCCCCCTCCCATTCCCAATCTGACCTCTTTATCCTGGGCCTCCTCCATTGTCAGAGTGAGGCCCAGCTCAAATTGGAGGAACAGCACCTCATATTTCGCTTGGGTAGCTTACACCCCAGAGGCATGAACATTGACTTCTCTGACTTCAAATAGCCCTTGCTTTCCCTCACTCTCCATCCACTCCCCCTTCCAAGTTCTTCCACTAGTCCGACTGTCTCCGACTCCCCGACTACATTCTATCTCTGTCCTGCCCACTCCCCTGACATCAGTCTAAAGAAGGGTGTCGAACAGAAAAATGACCCATTCCTTCTCTCCAGAGATGCTGCCTGTCCCACTGAGTTACTCCAGCTTTTTGTGTCTACCTCTCTTTTGAAACTGACACAGAATTTCAGAGCTGGTTTCCCATCTGCTGTATTAAAATCATGTGATAGGAGCAGAATTAGGTCATTCGGCCCATCGTCGTGAAAGACTATTCAATCATGTCTGATCTATCTTTCCCTCCTAACCCCATTCTCCTGCCTTCTCCCCATAACCTCTGACACCTGTACTAATGAAGAACGGGTTTATATTTTACATGTAGCTTCATGTATTCCATCGACAGTCACTTTGATTCCAGGCATCCCCAGGGAAATTTATTATCGTAATTCTTGATTCATTATGAGCGGCACAGTGGCGCAGCTGGTCGACCCACTGCCTCATGGCTCCAGAGTCTCGGGCTTTGTATTGACCTCGGTTGCTGTCTGTTTGGAGTTTGCATGTTCTCCATGTGACCGCACGGGTTTCCTCTGGGTGCTCTGGTTTCCTCCCCCATCCCAAAAGCGTGCGGGTTTGTAGGTTAATTGGCTTCTATGAATTACCCCTAGTGTGTACGGAATATTGGATAACATGGAACTAGTGTGAACGGGTCAGTGTGGACTCAGTGGGCCGAAGGGCCTGTTTCCATGCTTATCTCTAAACTAATTGTTCTGAAATGGCTATCCAGCAGTTACGCTAATAGATTTATTTCGACAGTCAGTATCTCTGTAAATTGCCCCGAGTGTGTAGGGAGTGGATGCAAAAGTGGGATAGCCTGGAACAAGTGTGAACGGGTGATCAATGGTTGGCATAGACACGATGGGCCGAATGGCCTGCTCCATGCTTTGTCTGTAAACAAAAAGAAACCATTTGTTAATTTATAATAGTGAAATGCAGAAAAGAGCATTGCATGATCAAATTTCTTGACTATTATTTTATTACTTGCTATAAATAGTAAACGGAGTGAAATGTATTTTCCTATCGTAGTGCAATTCTTAGTGCAGAAGTGATGATCTTTCTCTGTCAATTCCAGGCTCAGTCAGGCTGGCTTCAACATGACTTCGGACATTTGTCAGTTTTCCGGAAAACAAAATGGAACCACCTGTTACACAAGTTCCTGATAGGTCACATGAAGGTAATCATTATGGAGGCACAAGGAACTGCAGAGACTGGAATCTTGAGCAAAGCAAAGTGCTGGAGGAACTCAGTGGGTCAGGCAGCATCTGTGGAGGGAAATCTGTGGAGGGCGACGTTTCGGGTCATGGCCCTCCTTCAGACTGGCGCAGCAGTTAAATAGTGCAGAGGTGTAAAAACGGTGTTGGGTGCAGATGAAACAGAAGATCCTATGGAAAATGTTGAATAGGATAGGAGCATATTATATAAGGATATGGAAAGACTGATGAAATCCTCATGCGCAAGGCCAAGTGTTTTATTGTCACATGTCCCAGGCAGAACAATGAAATTCTTACTTGCAGCAGCACAACAGAACCTGTAAACATTGTACTCTGTAAAAATATAATAAACGAGACAAACAATAATAGTGCAAAAAGACAAAAACAATGCCCCCAAGTCTATGTAGTTCAGAGCTTATTTGGAGGTTGTAGCGTTTAATAGCCTAATGGTTGTTGGGAATAAGCTGTTTCTGAACCTGGACGTTACAGTTTTCAGGCTCTTATATCTTCTTTCCAATGGCAGGAGTGAAATGAGTGCGTGACCAGGGTGGTGGGTGGGCCTCTGATGATGCTGGCTGCCTTTTTGAGGTAGCGACTCCTGTAAATCCCTTCGATGGTGGGGAGGTCAGAACTGAGATGGACTGGGCAGCGTTCACCACTTTATGCAGTCTTCTTCGCTCCTGGGCGTTCACGTTGCAGAACCATGCCACGATGCAACCAGTCAATATGATCCCTACTGTACACCGTTCATTCATCTGGTCATTAATTCAGTAGCGGGATGCTAAAACTTGTTTGTGACAAAATGTGAAGCTCATAGACACTGAGTTTGGATTATTGTAAACAAGTGTGGCAGCAACCTTAAAGGTAGAGTGAATGGAGATTACCGTGCTCTTACTAAGCTGTGTGATATTGTATCTCATCTCTAAGGGAGCTTCTGGAAACTGGTGGAATCATCGACACTTCCAACACCACGCCAAGCCCAACATCTTTAATAAAGACCCTGATGTGAACATGCTGAAGATGTTCGTACTGGGAAACACACAACCTGTGGAGGTAAATTCTTTTAATTCAGAAATTAAAATAAAGATAGAGGCCTATAATGGGGAACAAGAATAAGTTTGAAAAATGACCTTGAGGTGAATAAGGAAACATTGAGTCTCTGTACTGAGTTCCAAATTATGAATTAAAATGAGAAATTCTGTTCTCTATTGGGGAGGGGGGGGGGGGAAGGGGGGGAGGGGGGGTGAAGGGGGTGAAGGGGGGGGGAGGAAAAAAACAAAAAAAAACAGCATGGATAGGAAAGGTTTACAGGGATATAGGCCAAATACGGGTAAATGGGACTAACTTAGACGCGGCATCTTGGTCTGCATTAACGAGGTGGGCTGAAGGGCCTAATTCCATGCTGGATCACTCTGAATCAAGACTCACTTGATTTCAACATTAACCTGTTCAGTGCCACCCCTGAGTATACTCGGGTCATGGCCAGTAGTGGAGAAAAAAACTTGACAGTGAACAGGTTAAAGGCAGGTTGTGTTGGGAAATTTGCAATACAGATTCTTTCTATCTTCTTGATATTCGAGGCTGGGACCAGAATTGGGATAAAATTACACAAGTATGTGAGACTGTCATGTTGTCTGACCTCTTCATACATTTAGTAAACAGAACCATTGGTTTCATTAAAATAAAACTGCCCTGAGTTACAGAATAGGAGCCATGGAGACATTTACAAAATCATTTTACTCGTAATAGCAATTGATATTATACATAGGAGTGAATAACAAATCCCAAGTTTTCAGATGATTTAGTAGCAGAATAATGAATACTGTGAAATGCCCTTGGATGTGAGTTTTCTTTCATTTTTAAATTCCCCTAGAAAGGATTCATATCAACCTACCGCCTGGATTTTTCACAGGTGATCAAATATTTGAAGATGAAATAAAATGTGGTGGGAAGGATTCCTGTTCTTAAAGCTGAAAGCAGGCATTTCACACTGGTCCCAGTCGTGATATTTGTGCATATTGCTAACCCCATTGCATGTAATTGACAGCAAATATAATTTAGTTTAGTTTTGAGATACAGCGCAGAAACGGGCCCTTCGGCCCATCGAATCCATGCCAACCAGCAATTCCCGTACACTAGCATTGTGCTACACACTGGGGACAATTTACAATGTTTACCAAAAGCAGTTAACCTACAAACATGTACGCCTTTGGAGTGTTGGAGGAAACAGGAGCACCCAGAGAAAACCCACGCAGTCACAGGGAGAACATGCAAACTCCGTATAGACAGCACCCGTAGTCAGGATCGAACCTGGGTCTCTGGCGCTTTAAGGCAGCAACTCTACTGCTGCGCATCGTGCCACTCTAAACATGATATGGTTCTACAGTGAATGACTCTTTGGAATTTCACTTGGTGAAAAAGGGGACGAGACACTGGGGGTAGTGTGGTAGTGACAGGAAAATGACCATACAGGGATCACATAGATACTTGCTCCTTGTTCCCACTCTGTCCAACAGTCCATATCTAGTCAAGAGATCCTTCACTGAACCTGATAATAGATCTACTTGATGAATCCAATGGTGGTTTCAATGGTAGGTTACCATTTGAATATATCTATTATTCTGTGTTTCATGCTTCTGATGGGTAGCAATGTTGGCAGAAAAATCCTTAATAAATATTGTAACTCTATCTCCTATTTGCTCCGTACTTGGGGTGTGTGTCTGCAATATTTAGCTCAATAGAACAATAAGTACATAGGAGAAGGATGTGGGATGGAATCTAATGCACTACTGATCAGGGAGAATGTTAGAGTGGAATTTAATTAAGGTCTGGTATGTTTAGGATAGTGTATCCTATGAACTGTGTACCAAAGAACACAAAATGCTGGAGTAATTCAGCAGGACAGGCAGCATCTCTGTAAAACATGGAGAGCTGACATTTTGAGTCGAGAACTTGCTTCAATCACTGGAGTAATTCAGCGGGTCAGGCAGCTTTTCTGGAGAACATGGACAGGTGACGTTTCAGGTTGAGACTCTTCTTCAGTTTGATCTGAAACAGCACCTATCCATGTTCTGTAGAAATGCTGCTTAATCCACTGAGATACTCCAGCACTTTGTGTCCTTTTGTGTGTTAACCGGCATCTGCAGTTCCTTGATTCTGCAACTATGTACTAAAGGCTTGGCTTGGTTTACACCTAAGTCCTCTTTTTGTACCGGTAGTTTGGAAAAAAGAAGATCAAGAATTTGCCGTACAACTATCAGCACGAGTACTTCTTCCTCAGTGAGTATGTCTCCGTGAGCGTCTGGCAATATTGTAGGTTGTCACGGTTGTTATGTGTGCTGATTATCTGCTGCGCTGTCATTTGCCGCTCTCTCTTACAGTTGGCCCGCCCCTGCTAATTCCGGTGTATTTCTACTATCAGATAACGATGACGATGATCGCCCACCGCGATTGGGTGGTACGTACATTAGCCTCTCTCCCATTCTCCCCGCAAGTTCAACACTATTATGAAGGTTGACACAAAATACTGGTGTAACTCAGTGGGTCAGGCAGCTTCTCTGGAGGAAAAGATTAGGTGACGTTTTGGGTCTGAACCTCGCTTCCCGCTTTCTCTTCCTGCACCTCTTTCCACTGGAGCGCAGTGGAAAGTGGAGAGTGGGAACACACAACACTCTCCCTTTTTCCCCGAAGGATGGAAAAATCAGATACTAGATGGGACAGCTTTAAGGTGAGAAGAGCAACGTTTAAAGGAGATGTGCAGGGCAAGGTTTTTTACACAGAGTAGAATATGCTGCCTAGGGGGGTGATTGAAGTAGATACATTAGTGACAATTAAAAGACTTTTGGATAGGCACATGGATATACAGCAAATGGAGGGATATGGGTTATGTGCAGATAGATTGGTGATGGTCTTGGCATCATCTGTGGCATCAACATTGTGGGCCGAAGGGCCTGCTTTTCCACTACTGTTCTATGTTCTGCCCCATGCTACAGTAAGACTATTGTGAGGAAAGGTTTGGGTGATTGGACCTGTGAGTTCTTCTTCCTCCCCGTAAAGGAATCAACAATTTTTTTGTTTGGCACTCGGCCCAATTGAGTTGTCTTTCCTCATTAGTTGGGGAATTCTGAGCTCCCAAATATCCGTGCCATTCTGGACATCAAGAGTACATTGGCTTTTGCATTTGTGAAAAGTGATGCATCTGGGTCGTAAAGCCAGTATTGCAAAGTAAATATTGAATGGAACAGATTTGAGGGTCCGAGGAGGAAGGCAGTTCTGATTTGCAGACTAAGCGGTCTAGGCACGTGCAGTCGATCCTGGTCAACTTGGCAATACACCCTCCCTCCCTCCCCACCCCCGGACACTTCCCTCATGAGTGTTTTGGTTAGCATTGCCAACTTGCAGGACAGACGGGTGGATGCCTGCCCAGTCAGCTTGGACCACGAGAAGGCCTTTGACAGGATATCACCCACTTACATGACGGACGTGCTCTCCAAAATGGGCTTTGGGGAGGGAACCAGAAATTGGATCCAACTGCTCTACGCCGATATCTGTAGTGCAGTCCAAATCAATGGGTGGGAATCAGACAGCTTCCCCGTCAGGTCTAGTCAGGCAGGGTTGCCCTCTCTCCCTTGTCTTGTTCGTCTGTTGTATTGAACCTTTTGCCGAGTCCATCAGTAAGGACGTGAGCATGAGGAGTGACATTGCCAGGCAGTGGGGGCACTCAGGTCAAAACCTCCCTGTACATGGATGATGTCGCCGTCTTCTGCTCGGATCCAGGGTCGGTCCACAGATTGATCAGCGTCTGCGACCAGTTTGAGTCGGCCACGGGAGCCAGGGTGAACCGCAGGAAGAGCGAGGCCATGCCCGACCGATCTTCGGTCCCCTTCACCATCAAGCCTGACTTCTTGAGGGTGCTGGGGATCTGATTCGGGGGGGCAGAGGCGTGTGACTGGAGCAGATAGCCAAGGTGGGGAAGAAACTGGAGCTGTGGAAGTAGTGCTCCCTCTCTATAACGGGAAAACATTTGGTCATCAGGTGTGAGGTGCTCTCAGGGCTGCTGTACTTGACACAAGTGTGGCCTGTCCCTCTCTCCTACGCCACAGGGATCACCCGGGCCATCTTCCAGTTCATCAGGGGGTCGAGGATGGGCCGGGTGTGATGGGCCACAATGCACAAGTTAGCAGACAACGGGGGTAAAAACGTGCCCAACGTCGCCCTCAACCTGATAGCCACCTTTGTGTGTGGTTGCATCAGGCGGAATGTAGAGCCAAGGCACGTGGGCACCAAGTGCCACTACCTGCTGAGGTGCTACCTGTCCCCGGTGTTGCGAAGGATGGGCCTGGCGCAGATGCCACGCTCAGCTGGACATTGCCGCACCATCTGTCGCTCGTGGAAAGGTTCCTCCGGACCAACACCTTTGACCACAAGTCCATCGGGGAGTGGTCAGCACGGAACGTCCTGCAGGCACTGCAGGGAAATGACTCCATGGATCCAGTGGCGTGGTTCCCAGAGCAGACTGCCCAGCTTGTCTGGCAAAATGCCTCATCGCTAGAACTCGCCAACAAGCACCAAGACCTGGCTTGGCTGGCGGTGAGGGGAGCACCTCCCAGTCAGATTCTTCCTGCACTTTCGGAACCTCACTACCAGTGCACGCTGCCCTCGGGACGGCTGCTATGGAGAGGAGACTGTTGCCCACCTCTTTGCAGAGTGTGGATTCGCCTGCAAAAAATGTCTGAGCAACACATCTTGAATGACCTAGGATGGGAGCTGAAACTCAGCACTCCCTACATTGACTGTGTTGGATGCACAACAGAGCAATGGTGTTTACACCAAGTGTAAATCAGGAATAATATCACAAAGCCATTAACGATCTGGTTTGCATCTTCTCTACTTTGTAGGATGTTGCCTGGGCAGCAACGTACTACATCCGCTACTTCAACACTTATGCCTCTTTCTATGGATTCTTTGGGTCTGTCATCTTTGTTCTATTCGTCAGGTATGTACAATTAGAGAGAATTTATTTTATTTTCAGTCAAACCTACTAGTGTTACGATTATTTGGATCATGAATTAAGGTGCTGCCACATTTAAATAGTTGAACTGAATTGAAAGATACAACATGGAAATAAGCCCATCGGCCCACAGAGTCCACGTTGACGCGTTCTCACTAGTTCTATATATAATGCCACTTTCTCATCCACTCCCTACACATGAGGGGTAATTTACAGAGGCCAATTAACCTACAGACCTGCACGTCTTTGGGATGTGGGAGGAAACCGGAGCACCCAAAGAAATCCTATGCAGTCACAGGGAGAACAGGTAACGTCTACACAGACAGTACTTGAGGTCAGGATCGAAACTGGGTTCCTAGTGCTGCGCCACTGTGCTTCCTCTCATGAGGCACATGTTTTGAGTTAACATAGGTTTTTAGAGCAACTCCAATGCTCAAATTCCTTTTATCCTATGATCCAAGTGGTGAATTGTCAGAAGTTCTGTTAAAATTCCTGTTGTCATTCAGAGCAGTTCTGTATCTTCATTATTAGATTAGATTAGATTAGATAGCCTTTATTGTCATTCAGACCGAAGTCTGAACGAAATTGCAGCAGTCATACATACAATACAATACAATAAAAAACAATAATAAACACATATTAACATCCACCAGCATCTCCTCACTGTGATGGAGGCAAAAGTCTTAGGGCTGCAGTCTCTTCCCTCCTCTTCTCCCTCTGCGCTGAGGCGATACCCCACCGGGCGATGTTAAAAACTGTCCCGCGGCTCAATCACCGCGCCCCGGGGTGGTCGTAGCTGCCGCCCACCAGTCCTGCTGACGCAGCCACTGGCCCGCGGCCGAACCCCGGACTCAGGCCACCACCGCCAGAACACCGTCCCAGCCACCGGAGCACCGTTCCAGCCCCGAGCCGGATCGCCCCCACGTGAGTACCATTACCGTTACCGTCTCAGCCCCGCGCCAGGCCGCCCCGACATGGGCGCCGTACCTCCCTCGGGCTGGGCCGCCCCGACATGGGCGCCGTACCTCCCTCGGGCTGGGCCGCCCCGACTTGGGTGCCACTCCTCCCTCGGGCTGGGCCGCCCCGACATGGGCGCCGTACCTCCCTCGGGCTGGGCTGCCCCGACTTGGGCGCCGCTCCTCCCTCGGGCTGGGCCGCCCCGACATGGGCGCCGTACCTCCCTCGGGCTGGGCCGCCCCGACTTGGGCGCCGCTCCTCCCTCGGGCTGGGAACGCCGTACCTCCCCGAGCTCGGCCACTCCAACGGGAGCACCGTTCCTTCCTCGGGCCAGGCCGCCCTCCCGGGAGCGTCACAGCCCCTCACGGAAGCACTGTTCCAGCCCCGAGCCGGGCCGCCCTCACGGGAGCGAGCTCAGGGCTCTGCCTCCTGAGCCTCGAGGTCGCCAGCTCCGCCATTAGGCCTCAGCGCAGACGGAGGCAGAGAAGGGGAATACGACAAAAAAGTCGCATTCCCCCGCAGGGAGAGACAGCAAGCCCCGTTTCAACCCCCCCCCCCAAACACAAACTAAAAACCAAAACTAGACTAACCAAAATGAAATAAACAACACAAAAAACACAAAACAAACAGGACTGCCGGTGAGCTGCTGCAGCCAGAGCCACGCCGCCACGCCGCCATTATACCTGAATTGCACTTTAATTTTTCCTAACTGTTGGGATCGGGTGTTGCAGCTCGAGGCATAGCAAGCTTCTGGCAAAGAAACCATTAATTATGTACAACACATTGATGAGGTTGCATTTGGAGCATTGTGTTCAATTTTGGTCACCATGCTATAGGAAAGATGTTGTCAAGCTGGAAAGAGTGCAAAGAAGATTTATGAAGATGTTGCCTGAGCTATAGGGCGAGGTTGGATAGGCTAGGATATTATTCCTTGGAGCACAGGGGGATGAGGGGTGATCTTATGGAGGTGTTAAGATTATGGGGGGGACACTATAGGTAGGGTGAAAGCATAGTCTTTTACCCAGAGTAGGGGAATCAAGAACCATAGGACATATGTTTAAGGCAAGAGGGGAAAGATTTAATAAGAATCCGAGGGACAACTTTTTCACACAAAGGATGTTGGGTATATGAAACATGTTGCCAGAGGAGGTAGTTGAGGCAGGTACTATAACTCAGACAGGTGCATGAAACAGGAAAGGCTCAGAGGGATATGTTCCAAATACTGGGGCTGTGAGGCTGGTGCAGATGGGGCAACTTGCTCGGCATGGATAAGTTGGGCCGAAGGTCCTGTTTCCATGCTGTATGACTCCATGACTATAATGTCAGCTGTGCCGTGGTTAGAACTTGAAGTGGAGTAAACAGATTTAATTAAGAAATATTTTATAGCTTTCCAGGTATTTTGTCAGCTTGCCAATAGGAACTTGACTTTACAGCTATCAGTTAATGAAGTCTAAGTTTTACCAACTTTCAATGTCAACTTTACTAAACAATAACAGCCATTTGGAAATCTACCTGTTGCCATGAAACTATACTCAGGTGATCAGCTCAGTAAATGAGAATAAATCAAATGAAATGAAATTGAATAAAAAAATGTTAACTGGTTGCACTTCATAATATTCATGGAAGGGCACCCAAATAAATGTCCCAAACAGAGACAGGCCCTTCAGCCCAACGTGTCCATGCTGACCATGATGCCTCATCTACACTAGTCCCACCTGCCCACATTTGGCCCATATCCCTCTAAACCTTTCCTATCCATGTACCTGTCAAAACGGCCTTTAAATGTTGTTATAGTCAAGATTCAAGAGTGTTTTATTGTCATGTGTCCCAAAACAGAACAATGAAATTCCTACCTGCATCAGTTCAACAGATATGTATGCGTAAACACCATAATAAACAACAACAAAAGTTTTGTGTAGGAAAGAACTGCAGATGCTGCTTTACACCGATGTAGATCAGAGTTTATTTAGAGGTTGTGTGTTTCATAGCCTGATAGTTATACGGTAAGTATAGTGTTGATAAGAGTTAACACCTAACTACTGCATAATTCTCTCTGCAGGTTTATCGAGAGCCATTGGTTTGTGTGGGTGACCCAGATGAGCCATATTCCAATGGAAATTGATAATGAAAAGCACAAGGACTGGCTCAGTATGCAGGTAGTTTCCATTTAATGAACAGATTTGGAACTTTCTTTGGGCCTTTTATACAAGTTTCCACTTCAAGAAACATGCTTTCGTGGTGTTAGAAATTGTTATTCTTAATAAAATGGCCACTTCACTAAATTATAGTCATTACACAAGAGCTGCATCAAAACTATTGCCCCTCAGTTTTACAGAGTGCCACATCAAATTGGCCATTTGGTTTCTTGACAGTGATTGGTAATAACAAGGAACTATCTTTGGTGTAAACCAGCATCTGCAGAGACAAAATGCTGGAGTAACTCAGTGGGCCAGGCAGCACCTCTGGAGGACATGGATAGGTGACGTTGCATGAAAGGACCCTTCTTCAGACCATCTTGATTGACTGTTGCCATGATTTGGTGCATCAGTGGAGGCTCGGTAACAAGATCTGGTCGCCATTCATTTATTTGATCTCTTTGCTTGTTTTGTTGGATGACGCCTGGACAGACAATGAGGAGTGGGGAATTTGAGAGGATAGATCAGTCCTGACTGTGACAATAAATGATCTTATCATTGTCAAGTCTTGAAATGGGGAATTGTTACTTGTAGGAGACGCTGACAGGTGGTCCAGTATCTGTGGAACACCAAGTGCTTTTGTTATCAAGAGAGGAAACAGAGAGAGTTCAGAAAGATAAAAAGAACATAAATCAATCAGAACTCCATGAAAAGTTTTGTGTCTTATGGTTTCATTATCACCTTGAGATGCTCGATACATGATCTCTCATTAATCTGTGGAGTAAGATCTTCAATTATTAATGCACACTGTTCATGACTGGAGAAGCAAATGACATTACGTCACTATCTATTTCAACTTCAAATTTCAATGACTTTGTTGCTCAGAATGTTAAGAATACTGAAGGCAATTTATTAAAATACTAATAAACATAATTAGAATATTTATAGTAAATTAAAGTCTCATGATAATACAGGAAAGCGCAGGCATAATGACGTCGATCTTAGAAAGTTGGTGATTATATGGAGTGTGAATATTGTATGGAGTTAGGGATGGTAAATTTAAAGAGTGTTGTCTTAAGACTTTAGAGATGCAGCATGGAAACAGGCCCTTCAGCCCACCGAATCCATGCCGATCAGCAATCACCCCGTATTGTAGCTCTATCCTACACACTAGGGACAACTGACAATTTACAGAAGCCAATTAACCTACAAATCTGTATGTCTTTGGAATGTGGGAGGAAACTTTGGAGCACCCAGAGAAAACCCACAAGGTCACAGGGAGAACGTAAACCTTCGTACAGACAGCACCCGTAGTCAGGATCGAACCCGGATCTCTGGTGCTGTAAGAGAGCAACACTACTGCTGCGCCACCGAGTTGCGCTATTTCAAAGTAAAACATAGAATGCTAAATTGAAGAAACTAGATTCATATAATCAATAAAACAAATATGTAAAACCATCAAGGATCAGTCATGCTACTAATTTGTAAAAGGCTTTAAAACCGCAGGGCTAATCATTCAGATTTCTATCGATGCAAAATTCTTTCCATTCTTCCAGAATGGAAGGAAGGTTCTGACCCAAAATGTCTCCTTTTCTTTCTCCTGCAAAGATGCTGCTGAGTTACTCTTGCATTTTGTGTCGACCTTTAGTATAAACCAGCATCTGCAGTTCCTTCCTACATATTGGCTTTGATATATCTTTCCATATTGGCTTTGATATATCTCTTTTTCAAACAGATCTTTGGATAAGTGGTCCAGACTAACTGTAGGAGGTAGTCGCCTCTGCATCACATTCCCTGCAGTACAATATAAACCAAACTCCCTTCCATTGACTATTTACACCTCAAGTTGCCTCGGCAAAGACAGCAGCATAATCAAGGATGAGTCACACCCTGGCCACTCCCTCTTCTCCCCTCTCCCATCAGGCAAAAGATATAGAAGTGTGAAAACGCACACCTCCAGATTCAGGGACAGTTTATTCCCAGCTGTTATCAGGCAATTGAACCATCCTAGGACCAACTAGAGAGCAGTCCTAAGCTACTATCTTCATTGGAGACACCAGGGCTATCTTTGATCCGACTTTATCTTGCAGTAAACAATATTCACGTTATTCCCGCTATCCTGTATCTGTACACTGTGGATGGCTCAATTGTAATCATGTATTGTCTTTCGGCTGACTGGTTAGCACGCAACAAAAACTTTCCACTGTACCTTGGTACACGTGACAATAAACTAAACTCAACTAAGCTAAACCAAATTCTTTCTTAAGAACTGCTAATGTAATGCACATCACTTCAACATTAATATTTGCTAAGTTAAGGTGTGTTACATGGGAGTGATAGTAATCCATTAGGCATCTCAATTAGCCAATGACCAATCCCCCTGTATTGCTCCTGTAGTCTTTGGCACCTTTACCCAACATAAATCCACCAGACTCTGCTGACATTTTGAGTGGACCAAATTTCAATAGCTTTATAGAGGACAGTCTTTGTCTTTCCACCACTTTGAAATGTAGAAATACTTTCTGATATCAAACCAAAAGATGATTTAAAAAAAAATCTGGATTCTTACAACAGCACAGCACAGGAACAGGCTCTCCGGTCCGCAATGCTTGTGCCAAACATGATTCCAAGATAGACTAGTCTCATCTGCCTGCCCATGATCCATATCCCTCCATATCTATGTGCCTCTCTAAAAGCTTCTTAAATGCCACTATCTTCGCTCTGTATTTTTTTCCTTTACCATTCCACCAAATTCAGTCATTTTCAATCCTGCTATTAAATTGCTACATTTTTTAGGAATTCAGTGAAATACAAGCTGAGCCAATGCCACATGTCCCAATGATGCTGCCCTGCTGAACATTGTGAGCTCCTTTCCCTCATTACTTCAGGAAGTCATGATGCAGCTTTATAGGAATTTGGTTAGGCCGTATTTGGAATATTGCATGCATTTCTAGTTGTCCCCATTACAGGAAGGATGTAGAGGCTTTGGAAAGAAGGTTTACCTGAATATTGCCTGGAATATGGGGTATTAGCTACAGGGAGAGGTTGGACAGACATGGAATGGTCAGAGGGTGGTGAATGTCTGGAATGCACTTCCAGGGTTGGTGATGAAGGCAAATACAATACTGGCTTCTGATTTATAATTCTGTTGCTTTTCCAGTTGGACTCCACGTGTAACATTGAACAATCCATCTTCAATGACTGGTTCAGTGGTCATCTCAACTTTCAGATTGAGCACCAGTAAGTACTTTCCGATACAATAGAACTTTATTTATCCCCAGAGGGAAATTAATCTGTCAACAGTCATAAAACACAAGCTACATGAAACATGAAATTAAAGTGAGTGGAATGAATTGGGGATGTACAAAGATTTTTTTGGGGGGGGGGGGGGGGGGGGGGGGGGGAGACGACAGTCCACCCCACGACAGATGGGGGAGGAGTTGTACAGTTTGATAGCCACAGGAAAGAAGGATCTCCTGTGGCGTTCTGTACTGCATCTTGGTGGAACCAGTTTGTTGCTAAAGGTGCTCCTCAGATTGACCAGTGTGTCATGGTGGGGTGAGCTGTATTGTCCAAGATGCTCTGCAGTTTGAGGAGCTTCCTCCCCTCCATGACCACCTCCCATGAATCAAACTCTGCCCCCAGGACAGAGCCAGCCTTCCTGATCAGTTTGTTAATCCTGATAAGTTTGTTCGATTGTGGGCTCCTGTAGGGGTGAAACGGTGGCACAGCGGTGGTGTTGCTGCCTTACAGTGCCAGGGTCCCGGGTTCAATTCTGACCACGAGTGCTGTCTGTCTGGAGTTTGTACATTCTCCCCGTGACATGTGTGAATTCCCTCCGGTTTCCTCCAACATTCCAAAGATGTACAGGTTTGTAGGTTAATTGGCTTTGGTGAGCTTCTGGGCCTGTTTCTGTGCTGTATCTCTAAACTAAACTACTCCTCTGACATCAGACTTTGCAAAATGACACTTAACTTTTCTTTCTTTGGAACATTTTTCTTTTGCAGCCTTTTCCCCACGATGCCTCGTCACAACTACTACAAGATCGCACCTTTAGTGAAGTCGCTGTGTGACAAGCATGGCCTGAGCTACCAGGTGAAACCATTGTCGCAGGGCTTTAAGGATATCGTAGGGTAAGCAATGATACCAGAGGATGTCCTCTTTCCACACACCGTTTACTATCTTAATTCTCTGCCGGAGAAACTTAAAATTGAACCTATTTTTAGACTTTAGAGATACAGCGCGGAAAAAAGGCTCTTCGACCCACCGAGTCTACACTGACCAGCGATCCATGTACACCATCCTACACATTAGGGCCAATTTACGATTTTTACCAAAGTCAATTATACTACGACCTGTGCATCTTTGGAGTGAGTGAGGAAACCGGAGCACCCAGAGAAAAGCCACAGTCACAGGGAGAACATACAAGTTCCGTACAGACCGCGCATGTAGTCAGGATCGAACCCGTGTCTCTGGCGCTGTAAGGTTGCCACTCTACCCCACAGGGCTGTGCCACTGTGCCACCATCTTCCCCTTCAAAGTTGCCAAAAGGATAACTTTAATATATATGCAAGGCTTTAGTTCCTGTATTTCTTGTACTTATTAAGTTAAAACTTTGCTAATTTTAAACCTTGAAATCATGTATATTGATGTTCAGTTTAGAGATACAGCATGGAAACAGGCGCTTTGCCCCACCGAGTCCACACCAACCATCGATCACCTGTTCACAAAGAAGGGTCCTGACCCAAAAATCACCCATCTACTGTATGTTCTCCAGAGATGCTGCCTGACCCGCTGAGTTACTCCAGCATTTTGTGTCCTTTCTTTGTATCACCCGTTAACATTAGTTCTGACCTTGGGTGTGGAGTTTGCATGTTCTCCCCATGACTACATGGGTATCCTGCGGGTGCTCCAGCTTCCTCCCACATCCCAAAGACCTGCGGGTTTGTAGGTTAATTGGCCTCTGAAATTATTCCAGGTGTGTAGGGAGTGGATGAGAAAGTGGGATAACATATAACTCACGATCAATGGTCAGGGGGCTGAAGGGCCTGTTTCCACGCTGTATCAGCGGGCGGCACAGTGGCTAAGCGTTAGAGTTGCTGCCTTACGGCGCCAGAGACCCCGGTTCAATCCTGATCACAGGCCTGTATGTTCTCCCTGTGACCGTGTGGGTTTTCTCTGGGTGCTCTGGTTTCCTCCCACACTCCAACGACATACAGGCTTGTAAGTTAATTGGCTTTGTTATAATTGGAAATTGTTCCCAATGTGTAGGATAGTGCTAGTGTATGGGGTGATCACTGGCCGGCACGGACTCTGTGGGCCGAAGGGCCTTTTTCCACACTGTGTCTCAAGTCTTTCAATCTTTAACTATTTCTGGTGCGAATTATTTGTTTAGACTTTTAATTAAGCTTATCTCGTATGTTGTAGATCGAGGCTCATCATCTAACATATGACTTTTCACACCCATAGGGCCCTGAAGAAGTCTGGCGACTTGTGGTTAGATGCTTACCTCCACAAATGAGGCTGCTCCAGCAATCCTCGCTTCCCTCTCTCCTCACTGCTCTCTGAGTTCCAGCACTGCTTTGGAATTCCAGTTTCTTTCGGAGTCTGTGTGCATCTCAAGTGATTTCCGCAGTATTAACAGGATGCTGCCACTGGCTCTCTGCAAGACCTGACCGCAGATCCCATCATCAACTGAAGGCTGGTGAAGAGCAACTTTGAATCAAATTGTTCCACACCCCTATCCCATCCCCATTCCAGCCTTGGCAGGCAACCAACCTCAATGGAGCAGAGTCCGTTTTAATTAGGCAAGAGACAAATGGCTTGATTTTATTTCAATTTATTTGTGTTCAGAGGCACAGCCCTTAGAGCTGTGACACCAATGTTGTGTTCTGCTAAGCTGTGCTAAGGGGAGCTACAATAATAGCTGGATGGACAATTACCTCTGGGTGAAATACATGTCTTAACAAGGTGTGCTGTGGCCACTGCCACTTACTGTAGGGGTTGTTAAGGAGGAAGAGCTGTGAGAGTATTTTAAGCAACCATTTCACTTGCCCCCAATCCATGGGTGGCACTTAAGAATGAGGTAGATAGACTTATGGACAATGGAAGAGTCAAGAATTCTAGGGAACAGGCAATAAAACGGAGCTGAGGCAAGGCTGAAGAAGCCGTGATCTCAGTGCATGGCGGAGCAAACTACGGAGCTGTGAGGCTCACTTCTGCTCCTATTTTAATTAATAGATACAGAATGGAAACAGGCCCTTTGGCCCACCCAGTCCATGACGGCCATCGATCACACGTTCACACCAATTGACCTGCACTTCCAACACATGAGGGGCAGTTTACAGAGGTCAATTTACCTACAAACCCGCACGCAAGCCTTTATGTTCTTCACCCTGGATGGGATCATTTACTTAAATAACACTTCTGAGTAAAATGGAGTTGAAATAGCACAGATCCCTGAGACAGGAGGATTTGGAAACCTGTTTCCTTCTGAATCACTAACCTGTAGAGAGTGGTAGGAGAACCGGTTAGTCATGGAATCACACAGCATGGAAACAGGCCCTCAAGCCCAACATGTCCACGCTGACCAAGGTGGCCCATCTAAGCTAGTCCCATTTAGCCCTTATCCCCCCCTAACATTTTCCTATCTGTACACGTCATTATAACTGCAGTTACGCCTGGGTCGATGGCACCCCACCCGTGGGTGTCACAGAACCCCACAGACGAGACACACCCCACATTTCCACCAAGGTGAGATCTAGAAACAACTCACCAGTGGGGACTGCAGCCCAGAGAGTCAGAATGGTGGCGCAGCGGTAGAGTTGCTGCCTTACAGCACCAGAGGCCTGGGTTCGATCCTGAATACGAGTGCTGTCTGTACAGAGTCTAAATGTTCTCCCCGTGACCTGTGTGGGTTTTTCCCGGGTGCTCCGGTTTCCTCCTACACGTACAGGTTTGTAGGTTAATTGGCTTCGGTAAAATTGTAAATTGTCCGCAGTGTGTAGAATAGTGTTTGGCATGGACTGTTTGGCATGGACTCGGTGGGCAAAGGGCCTGCTTCTGCACTGTATCTCTAAAGTCTACACCAGGCAGGTTTTTACATGCTGCCAGCGTTGCATCTCAGTTGGCAAGTGTCCTTTGGTGGGTAAGGCCGCCAAGCAAATAATGAGACCTTGCTTTGATCATGCCTCAACGAGCTTGGATTAATTAAGTCTATAAAATATGTGTGCCTTAGCGAGACACCATAGGTGTGGCCCATGGACTTGTACCCTACCTGGTTTTAAATTTGGAGTAAAGAAATGATAACCATGGATTGTCAGGGAAACCCATCTGGCCCCTGACGGAAATCCACCATCCTTACAGTCTGGAAGGAATTGCAGCTCCAGTCAGTGTTTCGTTTCTTCACTGTCGATGAGTGAGCACTGAATACAATACAAGTGAAGACACAAAGTGCTGGAGTAACTCAGCGGGTCAGGCAGCATCTCTGGAGAACACAGAGGGTGATTTTTCAGGTCGGAAAAAGGTTCCTGGCCCGAAACATCACCTAGCCACGTTCTCCAGAGATGCTGCCTGACCCGCTGAGTTTCTCCAGCACTGTCATTTTTATTAAATAAACCAGCATCTGCAATTCCTTGCTGCAGATGAACTTCACTCACCCAGTCAGCCTATTCCTGATTCTAGATCTATCAACATCTACCGATCTTTAACAAGCTTCTTGGTTCATGATGAACAATAAATATTTTCCTTTCCAGCGACCTCCATGTGCTTTGAACTAATCAATAAACTGTCCGAACAATTGGAGGCGGGGGAATAACTTGCTGCACCCTTGTTCCCATCCATCCCCCACCACTATTGCTCACCTCACACCCTCCCCACACGTACTTGAACAAAGTGCCAGAAGCAGAGAACTAACAAAATCACGACACACACATTTGGTGATTCTGAACATGAATAAAATCAAGCCCAGAGAATCTGGTTTACAAAGAAAACACTCTTTAAAAAAAAAAAAAAAAAAGACCTGAGGAATGACTGGTTCTGCAGTGGTTTACGGGTGATTTGCAAAAATTGTTTCTGTGTCGTTTTGGAACAGATCGTTGACCTGAGATATCACTCCAAGCCGCCATTGATCCTGTTCTTGCCAAGCACTGTTTCTGCTTCTTGGAACCATGATCGCCAGGTCGCCTTGCCTTTGTACGGCACGTACCCCTCATCCTGGTCAGGTATCTGCTGAAACAAAGGTTCCTTCACCCACATCTCTGTTCACAATCTCTACAGACCAGGAGACTATGACAATGTTGTTTTTAATAAACTGACTAATTCTGCTTTTTTTTGGCATTACTACATCAAATAATCGTTGCCTCACTTTAAACCTACTCTGGTGAACATTATTTGTAAATTGTGGATTCTTAATCAAATGTACCCATCTGCAGCAGCAGATCACTCCACCAGCTGCGTATTACTGAATGCAATTCCTGTTGTTCATTAGTTTCCATAACATTTTGATTTAAAATTTCAATATTAACATTTAGTTTAGTTTGGAGATACAGAGTGGAAACGGGCCCCACGGCCCACCGTGACCACGCCGATCAGCGATCACCCATACACTAGTTTTATCCTGCACACTAGGGACAATTTACAGAAGCCAGTTAACCTACAAACTCACACGTCTTTGAAGCGTGGGAGGAAACCAGAGCACCTGGAGGAAACCCATGGGAGAACGTGCAAATTCCATATAGACAGCACCCGTAGCCAAGATTGAACCTGGGTCTCTGGTGCAGTAAGGCAGCAACTCTACCGCTGTGCCACTCTTGTGCTTTATGAATGTAAAGCGTGGATGCTTTTGATAGGTGTCGTATAGGCAGACATCAAAACCTGTCCTCGATTGTGTTCATCTATTACCTGCCATGCTTTGTCCTGCCTCTTTCTCCCAGCTTTCTTCCTCCCTCCCACCCCCACAATCACTGAAGAGGCATCCCAAGCCAAAACTTAACTTATCCATGTTCCCCAAGAGATGCTGCCTGACCCGTGGAGTTACTCCAGCATCTTGTGTCCTATTTGTGTAAACCTGAATCTGCAGTTTCTATGGTTCTACAGTACTGTTGGACGCAGCATCCCACAGCAGAAGAGAAAACAACCAGAACCCAAAGCAGCCATTAACTCAAAATAACTAATTAAACAGTATGAGAGCAAGCGGAGTTGCAAATTCTATATTGGCAAAGGACTATTTGGAGTATTAAGTCAGCCTGTTATTGGAAGGATGCCGTTAAGGTGGAAAGAATGCAGAGAAGATTTACGAGGATGTTGCCAGGATCGGAGGACCTGAGCTATAGGGAGAGGTTGGGTGGGCTGGGGCTTTATTACTTGAAGCAGGGGAGGCCGAGGGTGATCCTATAGAGGTGCACAAAATCAAGAGGGGAATAGATAGGGTTAATGTACAGAGCCTTTTACCCAGGGTAGGAGAATCAAGAGCAAGAGGACATAGGTTTAAGGTGAGAGGGGAAACATTTAATAAGAGCCTGAGGGTCAGCTTTTACAGAGGTTGAGTGAGTATATGGAATGAGCTGCCAGTGGAGGTAGTTAAGGCCGGTACCATAACAACATTTAAAAGACATATGGAGGTACATGGATAGGGAAAGTTTAGAGGGATATGGGCCAAATGTAGGCAGGTGGGACTAGCATAGATGGGGCATGCTAGTTGGCATAGGTAAGTTGGGCTGAAGGGCCTGTTTCCATGCTGTATGACTCTATGTTGGGAGTGTAACAGTAACGCCCCCTTGTGGATCGAGTAGTGCTTTCACCAAGGGTTGATTTGTCCACATTAAGAAACAAGCTTTGGAAACACAGAAGACTGCAAATGCTGGAATCTTGAGCAAAAAACAGTGCTGGGGGAACTCAGCAGGTCATGCAACATCTGTGGAGGGAATGAATGATACACAAAACCACACATACTGGAATCGTGAGCAAAAAACAGTGCTGGAGGAACTCTGTCTGAAGAAGGATCGCTCCACAGATACAGATCAGTCTGAAGAAGGGTTTCGGCCCGAAACGTCGCCTATTTCCTTCGCTCCATAGATGCTGCTGCACCCGCTGAGTTTCTCCAGCAATTTTGTGTACCTGCTATCTGAATCTGCTGAGTTTCTCCAGGATTTTTACCGAATTAATCACTGAACTAATGCCAGAAGAGTCAGACAGCACAAAAACAGGCCCTTTTGCCCAATGTCCATGCTAACAAAGATGCCCCATCAACACAAGTCCCACTTGCCCACGTTTGTCCTATATCCCTCTAAACATTTCCTATCCAAGTACATGTCCAAATTTTTAGTTTTAGAGATACAGAGTGCATGGAAAGACTCTTCGGCCCATTGTGTCCACGCCGACCAACAATCACCTGTACACTAGTTCTTTGTGTGAAAAAGCTGCCCATCTGGCTCCTTTTAAATATTTCCCTTGTCAAACCTATGTCTTCTGATTCCCCTACTCTGGGTAAAAGACTTTGCGCATTTACTCTATCGATTCCTTTCATGATTTTATATACCTAAGATCATCCCTCAGCCTCCTGTGCTCCACTGTGTAGTGGGAGTGGCACTCAATGGACCCGTCAGCCACTGTAGGCTTGTTTCTATGCTGAGCATCCAATATAGTGTGCTACAGACAGTACTGAGCAATCCCATCTCGGATTCATTCACTGACATGACCAATGCTGAATCTTCAACATTGCAAACCTCGGATTGTCAAAGACAATTAGAAATGTAACGATACCCGACGTCCATCTTCATTTTTTTTATTGAAGCCAATTAACCTGCAAACCTGTACATCTTTGGAATGTGGGAGGAAATCAGAGCGCTGGGAGAAATCCCAGTCACAGGAAGAACATACAAACTCCGTACAGACAGCACCTGCAGCCAGGATGGATTCCAGGTCTCTGGTGCTGTAAGGCAACAACTCTATCACTGTGCCACTGTGCTGCACTGACATGACAAACTCTCTCGGTGATCCATTCTCGGAATGCAGGTTTTTGACCAGACCTAATGGATGAATCTGTATCTCCCTCTCCCCTGATTCAGCCCGAAGAAGGGTCTTGACCTGAAACTGAAAGGTCACCCTTTCCTTCTATCCAGAGATGCTGTCTGTCCCACTGAGTTACTCCAGCATTTCGGTTTCAATCAGCATCGGCAGTCGCTTCCTACAACTAATGGATGGAGGGTCCAGAACCTTCCAGCAGTGATGCAGATGGGGTGCATCCCACAATTAATGCGTAGGTAGCCCCCGGCCCTCTGATTAAGACCTGCTTCAGAGCTGTCAAGCTAAATACACGTGGAGAGATACAGCACAGAAACAAGCCCTTCAGCTCACCGAGTCCACACCAGCCAGCGATCACCCCATACACCAGCACTATCCTACACACTAGGGACAATTTTACAACATACTGAAGTCAATTAACCAATAAACCTGTACGTCTTTGGAATGTAGGAGCAAGCCAGAGCACCCGGAGAAAATCCACACGGCCACAATGAGAATGTAATCGCAGTACAGACAGCACCCTTAGTTGGGATCAAACCCAGGTTTCTGGTGCTGAACATAGAATGGAACAGCACAAGAAAAGGTCCTTCAGCCCACAATGTCTGTGCTGAACATGATGTCAAGGCCAACTCTCATCTGCCCGCATATAATCCATATCCCACCATTCCCTGCATATCTATGTGTCTATCCAAAAGTATTTTCCAGGCCACAATCATAGCTGCCACGACGACAACTACCCCCAGCAGCACATTCACCGCTCTCTGTGTAAAAACAAAAACTTACCCCCAACGACTCTTTTAAACATTTTCTCCCTTTCACTTTAAAGCTGTGCACTGTAGTATTTGATATTTCCATCCTATGAGAAAGGGTGACAGTCAGAACCTATCTTCCCAAACACAGTCCAGCTTATAAGCTACAGTACATTCGTGTTTCACTTGTGCCTCCCCGCTCCAGCAATCTGGGTTCAATCCTGACTGGGTGCTGACCATGTGGAGTTTGCACATTCTCCGTGTGACTAAGTGGGTTTCCCCAGGGAGCTGTGATTTTCCCCACACACCCCAAAATTGCGTGGTTTAGTCGGCCAATTGGACACTGTGACATTGTGAGGCTGCAGCTCTACTGCTGCACCACCGTGCCACTTGAGGGGCGGCAGAGGCTTGGTTGGGCCAGAGTTCACGTGATGCTGTATGACTCGATGGCTTTGTATATAAAGCATCTAAATACTTTGATTAAATTCCAATTATTACCAAATTCGTATTATTCATCCACATTCAAGCCTAATCAACCATACAACTTTGAGATATTAGTTTTACATCAGCTTTGAGATGCGAGTTATACCCAGTAGACACAAAATGCTGGAGTAACTCAGCGGGACAGGCAGCATCTGTGGAGAGAAGGAATGGGCGACGTTTCGGGTCGAGACCCTTCTTCGGACTGATGAGTTATACCAGTGCTGGCAAGCCAAGGTTTCTCAGATTAGGCTGCATCTAATGGATGTACTGCAATGACGAATGACAAAATGGAGTCCCTAGAAGGGGTGTTCATCCTTTAGATGAGAGCATACAGGGCAAGATAAGCAAGTTTGCTGATGATACAAAAGTTAGCGGTTTTGCAGATAGTGAAGATGATTATGAACAATTGCAGCAGGATCTGGATCGATTGGCCAGGTGGGCAGGGGAATGGTTGGTGGAATCTAATACAGAGAAGTGTGAGGTATTGCATTTTGGGATGTCGAACAAGGGCAGGACCTACACAGTAAATGGTCGTAGTGTTGTAGAACAGAGGGATCTAGGAGTACAGGTGCATTGAAGATCCTTGAAGATCGAATCGCAGGTGGATAAGGCGGTCACAAAGGCTTTTGGCACTTTGGCCTTTATCAGTCAGAATATTGAATATAGAGTTGGGAGGTCATGTTGCAGTTGTATAAGACATTGGTGTTCAGTTTTGGGCACCATGTTATAGGAAAGATATTGTCAAGCTTGAAAGGGTTCAGAAAAGATTTACGAGGATGTTGCCAGGACTAGAGGGTATGAGCTATAGGGAGAGGTTGAGTAGGCTGGGTCTCTATTCCATGGAGCGCAGGAGGATTAGCGCAGATCTTATAGAGGTGTATAAAATCATGAGAGGAATATATCGGGTAGATGCAGAGTCTTTTGCCCTGAGTAGGGGAATCAAGGACCAGAGGACATAGGTACAAGGCGAAGGGGAAAAGATTTAATAGGAATCCGAGGGGTAAGCTTTTCACACAAAGGGCAGTGGGCACATGGAACAAGCTGCTAGGGGAGGTAGTTGAGGCTGGGACTATCCCATTGTTTAAGAAACAGTTAGACAAGTACATGGATATGACAGGTTTGGAGGGATATGGACCAAGCGCAGGCAAGTGGGACTAGTGCAGCTGGGACATTGTTGGACCGTGTGGGCAAGATGGGCCGAAGGGCCCGTTTCCACACATTATCACTCTATGACTCTAAGGTGGTGGTGCACCCGTCACAGACCTCTTTAAACTGCTGCTTCTTAAATGCAGTACTCACATATTGTAACACAAGCCTATCCAACATACTTAATCATTTTGTAAATTAATTGCACTGTTTGAAAATCTCATTAAATGACATGGATGTCATTCACAAGTGAATACAGGTAGTGGATTCGTCAATAAGGGTGAATTACTTGATCAACATTATTTCAAAAAGTACCTTCAACTAGCGTTACTTAACAGATTAATTTGCCTCTGTAAATTGCCCCTAGTGTTTACAGAGTGGGTGAGAAAGTCGTATAATGCAGAACTAGTGTGATGGTCGGTGTGGACTCGGTGGGGAGAGAGGATGGGGGGGGGGGAGAGAGGATGGGGAGGGGGGTGGAGAGGATGGGGGGGAGGAGAGGATGTGGGGGGGGGGGAGGAGAGGATGGGGGGGGGGGGAGGAGAGGATGGGGGGGGAGGAGAGGATGGGGGGGGAGGAGAGGATGGGGGGGGAGGAGAGGATGGGGGGGAGGAGAGGATGGGGGGGAGGAGAGGATGGGGGGGGGAGGAGAGGAGAGGATGGGGGGGGGAGGAGAGGATGGGGGGGGGGGGAGGAGAGGAGAGGATGGGGGGGGGAGGAGAGGATGGGGGGGGAGGAGAGGATGGGGGGGGGGAGGAGAGGATGGGGGGGGGGAGGAGAGGATGGGGGGGGGGAGGAGAGGATGGGGGGGGGGGGGGGAGGAGAGGATGGGGGGGGGGAGAGGAGGCGGGGAGAGGAGGCGGGGGGTGCTCCCAGAGTAAATGATTGGGGGGAGAGGGGTCGACTATACAGCAGTCCAGCCAATGTATAGTGGATGAACTGCAGATATGTCGCGAATGATTTAATAATCATAACAAAATTTACTAATCACTAATCTTTTAAACATGTTCAGATGTTGTCTTGCTTCTCTAGACTACCTCAATTGCCATGTTGAGCTGCAATTATCAGTGCAAAAAACCATAAAAGAATTAATACAACTTGATATGATAAATTATGTAATAAAAATTTATTGTACAGAATATCAATTATATTTAATGCATCTGTACTTGCATTTTTCTCATCAAAAAGCTTACAAAATCTATATCAGTATTTTTTTTTAAACTGTGATCTTCAATCTTTGCTCTAATGCAAGATGCAGGTTCAAATAAATTGCACAGACATTATTGAGTGTTATTTTCATGAAAAAATACTGTCATAATCAAGGCAAATTGAAATGTTTTCAACTTTACGTACCCAATCTCAGATTCTGGTACTTCCAAGGGAGGTATGACACACTTGGGTGCAGCACATACAATCTACACAGCTGCTGCAACAAAGTGTCTTTTGATTTAGTCTCAACCCCCCCCCCCCCCCCCCCCCCCCCCCACTCAAACCACGCAAAAGTAGAGGATTCGGATCAGAGGACACAGAAATGTAATTCAGTTAAATTAAGAGATGAGAGGAAACGTGGAAGAATTTCCTTGCTGAAGAATACGGCAGATGGCATGGCACCGAAAAATAAATTAGATTATACAAAGTCTATTTCGTGGCCACAAATGGAAGTGCGAGTTACTGTAGGTTGAATAATAGATTTGGATTCTTTTAATATTTTCCCCCAGTTCAGGCACTTTGGGGTTTCACCAAATGCAACTGCAAATTGAACACATCATCTGTGATTTGAGCTATAAACTCATGGGCAAAAAAAGAGCCGTTTTACACAGGATCCAGGGTTAAATTAGGGACGTCAACGATAAAAAGGTCATTTCCAATCTACTGCACTACCTGTCGCCGGAAGCAAAATGAAAAAGGGACACATTATAGATCAACCAGGATGTAGATGCTACTTGGTACATGTCACAGCGTGCAAGGGTTTACGCCCTTAAATCTGCAATGTGATAAACGTTATTAGTGACAAATTAATATGTTGGAGCTATCAAGGCCTGGGTCACAATTAAAATTTATGGCACAAACTAAAAGAACACCTTATCTAACACATTAGATAGGAACAGGAGAAAAACGTGGTGCTGCACCAATTAATTATGTAAAATTACTTTCACTATCACCATTGCTTTCTTTAATGCTAATTTAACTTTTCTCCTCAATTGGTCAATTACGAGCTCCATGGTGTATAAAGTAAATACCTTACTTTAGTGCATATTACCTCAAATACAACCAGAGTTTTTAAATATAAATATAATATATAAATATGCCGAAATGTCTTCAATGAACTAAGACGCATTTTTCTTAGGTTTCATCTTCTTTCTTAGTTCCTCCTCTTTTCTCAGTTCTTCCGCGTCCTCCATTATACCCAAACGCAAGCTGCAAAAGAAGGTAGTTCATGTTTTATAAGCAATATACTTTTACTTTTAGGCTTTTAGAGATAGTGTGAAAACAGGCCCTTCGGCCCATCGAATCCACATCGACCAGTGATCACCCCTTACACTAACACTATCCTACACACTTGGGTCAATTACAATTTACAGAAGCCAATTAACCTACAAACCTGTACATCTTTGGAGTGCAAGAGGAAATCGAAGCACCCGGAGAAAACCCATGCAGTCACAGGGAGAATGTACAAACTCCGTACAGACAGCACTCGTAGTCAGGATTGAACACGCTTCTCTGGAGCTATAAGGCAGCAACTCTACCGCTTCACCACTGTGAACACATATTTTAAGAGCTTTCACCTTCTCCCCATCTTTTAGATTCTCCAGCATCCATATTTATAGGAATGACAGACAAATTAGTCTCACCAGTTTGCTTTGCTTAAATGTCAAGTGACATATTAAAACAAATAGCCAGTAGAGTAAATGTTTAAGAAGGAACTCCAGATGCTGGAAAATCAAAGGTAGACAAAAATGCTGGAGAAACTCAGCGGGTGAAGCAGCATCTATGGAGCGAATGAAATAGGCAACGTTTCAGGCTGAAACCCTTCTTCAGACCTTCTGAAGGGTTTCGGCCCGAAACGTTGCCTATTTCCTTCTCACCTCTAGTGCTGGACATTTCCACCCTGGGGAAAAAAGTTCTGACTGCCCACCCCGTCCATGCCAAATGAATCAAGAGATTAAATTTGCGTTAAGCATTCTCAATTCATTTGTTATATGCATTACAAAAACAAATCCTCAGATTTTCCTAAAGGTCTTGCAGAACCTAATATACCATCAAGCCTGAATGACTAATTATCCCCCTTCTCATTGCTGTATTAGTTGTTCCTGGATCTACACTATAAAAACCAAGGTAATGGCAATACAAACTTACAAGTAAATATCACCAATACCTTGTCCTGGGCCACACATATTGAAGCAATGGCCAAGAATGCACACCATCACCTCTATTCCCTTAAGAAAAAGGATTAGGAAATTCAGCACGTCTTCAACTCTCACCAACGTCGACAGATAGAACCGTAGAAAGCGTTTTATCGGGATGCAACAGAGAGGTTTGCGAACAGCTCCATCCAAGATCGTAAGAAATTGCAGAGAATTGTGACATAGCCCATTGCACAATCCAACCTCCCTTCCATTAACTCCATTTACACTTCATGCTGCCTTTGCAAGGGTACCAGCATAATCAAGGCCGAGTCTCACCCCAGTCACTCCCTCTTCTATCAGGCAAGAGGTACAGAAGTGTGAAAACGCACACCTCCAGATTCAGGGAGTTTCTTTCAAGCTGTTATCAGGCAACTGAACCATCTTATCACCAACTAGAGGGCGGTCCTGAGCTACTATCTGCCTCACTGGAGACCCTCGGACTATCTTTAATCTTGCACTAAATGCTATTCCCTTTATCATGTATCTGTACACTCTCGATAGCTCAATTATAATCATGCATTGTCTTTCTGCTGACTGCTTAGCATGCAACAAAAGGTTTTCACTGTACCTCGGTACACATGACAATAAACTAAGCTGCTATCCAGAGGTTTGCCACAAGTGTGGAGATAGTGATCTTCTTCAAAGCAGTTATATATCTGGTCGAGTTTATGCTAAACTAGGGACTGTAGAGCAAATGAAGGAAGAGTAACTGGTACTCAAGATCAGTTTTAGCAAGGCATCGTGTCTTGGAGAAGAGGGAAATTGTCAGGACATGGTCTAATGCCATGTCTAATTGTAAGGAGGTTATGTCATGAGTGACATGGCCGTCATCCCGATGGACTAAATACACAGAGATATACAAAATATAAAATCTCCTCCAGGTAATATCCACACATGTTTACCTTTTGGCTTCCTCCTTCTGCTGTTCCTTCCAGCTGCTTTCAATAGATCGCAAAGCATAATCACTTTCATCCCTGTACCTGAAACACAGAAGGAGGTCGAGGCAGTTACCTCACAGGGACCCAATTCTTCATCAATACATTTCAATAACTCTTAGCTGTGGAAAGAGGATATGGGCGGGTACGTTTATTGTATCTGTACGTTTTGCTGCATATCTATAACCATCTTTTATTACATGAGGGGGAATGGAACATTATGTTAATCAGAATCAGCATTTTATTTCAACCAGTACTGCCACCTCAGGCAGATAATGGTTTATACACAAAATGCTGGCGTAACTCAGCGGGTCAGGCATCATTGCTGGAGAACATTGTCAGGTGACGTCGGGACACTTCTTCAGACTGATTCAATCTGCGTGGTCCATTCAACACCTTGTGTCATTTCACCTGAAAACTAGGCATAGATGCTGCTGATCTGCACCAGCGAGCCCTTTTTCACCGGCTACCGCATGGTCTGGTTGACAAGACTGTTGGGGCTCACATTGTAGCCTTTGGGGACAACACCTTCTTTGGGTCGCCTCCACTGACAGGACGTGCTTGATCACCACGGGGTTCCCTTCCCTCTCACCAGCTGCAGCTTCTTCCTGTTCGGCTGTCACTTTGTCCACTCACTGCTCCATCGCCGTCTCTACTCCTCCTCGCCTTGTTTAGTCCCTCCTCTCTCCTCCCTCCTCCACTGCCGCCCCCTTCCTCCACCTTCACCCCGGCATACGCTGACATTTTCCAAGGTGGAGAATGCCGGCGGATGCCAGGGAGGCCGCATGGACAGAGCCACAGGAGGAGGAGGCATCTAACAAATCGGCGACAAGCAGAAAGCAGCAACAGCAGCAGGTGAGAGGGGAGGGAGCCCCATAGTGACAGAGTGTGTTTTGTCGGCGGCAGCGATTTGGCCCCAGGGGCTATAATGTGAGCTGCAACAACAGCCGCGTCAACCGGACGGTGCGATGGATGAAGAAAGGCTTGCTGCTGGGCCTTTGCGAGCTGGGGCTGGCGTTGGAAGCCGGGGCTTGGGAGGTGGTGGAGCTGGGATGGTGTAGGCAGGTCCGTCCTCTTGAGTCAAATTCCGTTATGAAGGGGTCCGTTAGACAAGGGTTTACTGCACTTTTATTCTCATGAAACTTGTTTGATAAAGATTTAATCTCAAAGTATTTTGTTAAAAGTTAATGTTGAGGCACGAGTGTAAAACGTTCAAGCACAAATCCTCTATTGCTCTACCGAGTGATCAGATAACAAAGTGGGTTAGATACTGAGTAAAGACCTTGATTTCCCGTTCCCAACCCTCCTGCATTGCAAACTTCAGCTCTGCAAAGATTATCACTGTATAGCCTCTCAAATAAATCAGTCTGTTCAAAATTTATCCTTAATCACTCAAAAATAAATTTACTTCATGGCGAGTTCAGGTATGATACGGATATCACCAAGCAAGACTTTTGCCCACTCAACTTAAAGAACAAGTCTTTAGACTTTACTTTAGACTCTGGAGATACAGCGCGCAAACCAGCCCTTCGGCCCACCAAAACCATGCCGACCAGTGATCACCCCACTACACTATCACGATCCTACACGGTAGGAACAATTTACAAATTTACCAAAGCCAATTAGCCTATAAACCTGTACATTTAGAGTGAGAGAGGAAATTAGAGCACCTGGAGAAAATCCATGCGGTCACAGGGAGAATGTACAAACTCTGTACTGCCAGTACCCATCGTCAGGGTTGAACAGGGTCTCTGGCACTTAAGGCAGCAATTCTACCGCTGCACTGCCCTAGAGTTTGCCCACTTACCACATAACTCAATATCAATGATGAATATTAAATAAAGATATTATTAATAGTTATATATTACACAAACACATATTGGAAGTCCACCTTGCTATTCAAATGTTGCCGCACACCAGACAAATAAATAACCATATCACAGTCCAGCCTCAAGTCAAAATTAAAAATACTAGAAATAGTCAGGACATGAGGCATCTGTAAAGATTGAAGCAGATAGAATTCCAGGCATAATTTGTGGTGATTCGATAGTAATTCTAAGAAAGATGTAATATGATTAATAGCTGAAACCAATTTAGCGGAATAAAATGTTGCTTGAGAGGGTGCTGCAAGAAAATGTAAAGTTCAGTAATGTAAAGTTCAGTAACGTAAAACACTAACTCTAACCTGCTGGGGAATTCAAAAATTTCCATATGAGCAATATTTTGCTTTCAGAAAAATAGCACTTTCAGTTCTAAGATTATATAAATTTAGACCATGGAACAGGCATTAACAAGTCAAGTCTCAGGGTTTCTTAGATTATTAAGATTTTTAAATGAAAGAATAAAAAATAGTAAGATCAACAAGATGTACATTTCCTCTCCAACTAAATCCAAGAACATAGAACAGAATAAAGATGGGACAAACAGTTGGACTAAATTTGGAGTACCTTACCAGAATAGAAGTTAACGAATCAGAAAAGGGAGGCGGCACTAGAAGTTCATAAGTTCTAGCAACAGAATTAGGCCATTCGGCCCAACAAGTCTACTCTGCCTTTCAATCATGGCTGATCTATCTTTCCCTCTCAACCCCATTCTCGATAAATTATATTTTCCTATTTTCCATATCTCATTTAAGAGCCACACCATTTAATTTCTTCAGCCCTTCCTTCCCCTTACCTCTTCTGTCTTGAGCAAGGTTAATCTAGTATTATGGGTATCAGCATCAGCCCAAATTTTGAGTAAAACACAAAGGGCTGTAGGACGTTAACATGTCAGGAAGCACCTGCGGAGGGAATGGAAAGCCATCGTTTTGGGTTGGGATCCTTCTGTCCATTCCCTCCAATGCTGCTGGCTGAGCCACCAAGTTCTTCCAGCACTTCGTATTTTTGCTCAAGATTCCAATATTGCATCTTCGGACGAAATCCTGAAATACCTTCCCCCCAGTAGATGGCCCAGAGAAACCTTTTATCTTTTGTAGTAGCCCAGGGACACAGTTTAATTGCAGTATTCTCACTGCTACCAGGCTTGTGTGCAAACTCATCACAGATTTGGAGCCAACTAAGCATTCTTTAGGTATTTGTGGTAATTGTGGAGAAAGGATATTCTTGAGTAGATACTGTATCTTTATCTAAAGTTTCCATGTGCCTTGGATCCATATTTAAGACATAGGAGCAGAATTAGGGCATTCAGCCCGTCAAGTCCATTCTGCCATTCAATCGTGGCTGATCTACTTTTCCCCCCTCAACCACATTCTCCTTCCTGTGTCCCATAACCTTTGCCACCCTTACTAATCAGAACATATTATCTATGCTTTAAAAACGATGGCCTTCGCAGCTGTCTGTGGCAATGAATTCCACAGATTCACCACCCTCTGGCTAAAGAAATTCCTTCTCATCTCCATTCTAAAGGTACGCCCTTTTATTCGGTGACTGCGCCCTCTGGTCCTAGACTCTCCCACTACTGGAATCATCCTCTCCACATCCACTCTATCTGGGCCTTTCAATATTTAGTAGGGTTCAATGAGATCCCCCTCATCCTTCTAAACTCCAGCGAGTAAAGGCCCGGAGCTTTCAAATGCTCTTAATAGATTTAACACCAATCTATCAATAGGAAGATTAATTTTAGAGTTTTCAATGGTATTTCACTCAGTTTGCTGCAAAATAGTAGCAGGTTCGCAACTTGTGTTAAAATATAGAAACAAAGAACTGCAGATGCTGGTTTATACCAAAAACAGAAACAAAGTGCTGGATTAACTCGGCGGGTTGAGCAGCATCTCGGGAGAAAAAGGGTGAGTGATGTTCAGGTCATTTAAGGACCCTTCTTTGGAGTGAAATAGAGGGTGGATAAAAAACAACTTCCTATTAGCACCCTGACTGTCCATTTTTAAGGTTTAATTCAGTGATCTGGATTTTCTATACAAGATAGCCTAAGTCTCACTACCCAGCAAGGTCACTTGCTCCACAAGAAAAGTTAGCTTACTTGGATCGGTCATATCCAAAGATCTCCTTGATGTGCTTTGAGATTTCATCTTGTGATGCTCCAGCATCGTCAATAAAATCATCCATTTCCGAGTCGTATTCCTCATCATCGTCATCGTCCAGTCTTCGTTTGTAGGATATTGGACCAGGTGGCCTTGGAGGACGTCCTGTGGCATAGAACCCAAATCATTGTAATATATCGCAAATCCATTCGCTAATGGCCAATTAACAAATACAAACCATACACTACCACTCAGTCATGAGAACACAGCATCTCTCAAGTCAGTGACATTTTGCAGTGAAGATATTATAATCATTCCCCAGGTCTTCAGATGTAACATTTCAATGTTGCCAAGAATCGCAAAAGAACAATAAAGATCTAGGCACAAGGAACTGCAGATGCTGGTTTACAAAATAAAAGACACAAAGTGATGGAGTAACTCGGGTTAGGCAGCATCTCTGGAGAACATGGATAGGTGATTTTAGACTTCAGCGATACAGCATGAAAACAGGCTCTTCAGCCCATCAAGTCCACGCCGGTCATCGATCACCCCATACACTAGCACAATCCTACACATTAGGGACAATTTACAATTATACCGACACCAATTAACCTACAAATCTGTTTAAGAAAGAACTGCAGATACTGGTAAAATCGAAGGTAGACACAAAATGCTGGAGGAACTCAGTGGGTGAGGCAGCATCTGTGGAGAGAAGGAATTGGCGACATTTCGGGTCGTGACCCTTCTTCGGGTCTCGGGTCTTGATCCGGAACTTCGCCAATTCCTTCTCTCCATAGATGCTGCCTCACCCGCTGAGCTTCTCCAGCATTTTGTGTCTACCAACCTACAAACCTGTATGTCTTTGGAGGGTGGGAGGAAACTGGAGCACTCAGAGAAAACCCACACGGTCACAGGAAGAATGTACAACTCCATACAGACAGCACCCGAGGTCAGGATCAAACCTGGATTTCGGGCGCTATAAGGCAGCAATTCTACCGCTGTGCCATTGTGCCGCGACTTTTCAGGACAGAAACCTTCTTCGGTCCGACTGTAGTGGGAGGGTATGGGTGGGGGCAGAAAGCTGGAAGAGAGGTGGGGGCAAGACAAAGTCTGGCAAGCAATAGGTGGATACAGATGCAGGGATTTTTTTGACTGCCAGATGGCTAGACAAAGGACTGAGATGGAAGGATAAAAGGTGTGAGATACAGAGATAAGGATAGAAGATGCATTAAATGTGAAACTATGGGAAGAAATATTGGTGGAAGGGGACAGGGGGGGGGAAGGATGGGGATTTCAATTCCTGCCTTAACTACCTCCTCCAGCTCCTCGTTCCATACCCCCCACCCCCCATCGTTTGTGTGAACAAGTTACCACTTAGATTCCTATTCAATCTTTCCCCCCTCACAAACCCATGTTCTCTGGTTCTCAATTCTTCTGCTCTGGGCAAAAGACTCTGTACGTCTACCCGATCTATTCCTCTCAGGATTTTGTACACCTCTATTAGAGCACCCCTCATCCTCCTGCGTTCCAAGGAATAGAGACCTAGACTACTCAACCTCTCCCTAAACCTCAGGCCCACGGGTCCTGGCAACTTGCTTGCCAAGACAGTGTGGGATGGGATTCACATTTGGGTTGGTAAGGTTTTTCTTTTCCACCTTCGACATTCTAGGCCATAAAATACGTAAAACATATCTTTAAAATTTACAATTACATGGTTTTTATCTCATACCTGGTGGGTGCATCATTGGCCTGTACCCTGGTGGTGGTGGTGGTTTCTTATTGATGACCGGTCCATTGCTGGGCCTTGAAAGAAAGTTCTTTGATGATATAGTCTCTGATACCACAGTACATTTGGGCTTCAATTCTCCAGGTCGTGCCACCCCAGAATTTGGAGCGCTCCCATGTCTCGTGGGCACAGGCAAAGTATTTTCAGGTCTCATCGATCCGGTGTTTCTCGGTTGTATCGATCCTGAGGCATTAGTGCTCTTTGATTGCAGAGACCCAGGGTTACGCTTTGGGGTGCCCAAGCTGCTCTTTTCTTTCAGCCGTGTGGAGTCCGAGGCTCCTGCATGAGAAGGCTTGCAATTACTTGCACTGTTGGCCCTAGAGTGGCCTGAGCTGCTCGATTGCATTTGGGTCAAGTGGCTTGCACTGCTTGCTTGCTTTTGGTTAAAGCCAGAGGAAGCTTTGTGTCGTTCAGGAGCTGAACTACTTGCACTTCTGGAGTGCAACGGATTTGAAGACTCTGTCCTTTCGTGTCTTGGGGAAGCATTGTCAGCTTTTCCAGTTGATGTCGGTCTACTGATTTTTTTCTGGGTGTGTTTTGAAGACAATGCAGAGTGGCTTCCATTCGATCCAGGTTTTAATCCTTTGCTTGGTACTTGGGAGCTATTTCCAGATTTGGCAGAGACATTTACTGCAGTTTTCCCAGACGTTTTGGAGGTGGGACAGCCACTGCCTAATCTGGACTTCTCTTGTGTGGGTGCCTTGTGAGATGCTGAAGAAGGTAATCTTTCACCAGATGAAGTTTTGGGATTTTTGCTAATATTGTTGGCAGACACCGAGTTATTGTTTCTGGATACAGTACTTTTCTCTCCTTGCGCCAAGTTTGTGCTTTTACTGCCTTTAATTGACGGTTCTTTCTTTGACGAGCTGACTGGTTGTGAAAATGTGACCACCTTTTCAGATTTCATTTTGTCGTTCTGCTTTTGCCGTTTGCGCTCTAGAAACTCAAGTTCTTTCAGTTCCTCCGCAGTATGTAGCTTCTCCTCCACTTTTTTAACGGGTTTAAGCTCTACTGGCTCAAACTGTTTCTTTTCAGCCAGCTTTAGGAGATCTGTGAAGTTCATGGGTGGTTTCTTTGGGACTTGGGACTTGCTTGCCTTTTTATGAGCTTGTTCTGGCACTTTTGTCACTATGTCTGGTTCTTTATACGCTCTCTTGGGCTCCTTCATTGGTTTCTCGGGCTCTCGATGCGGGCGTTTCAGCTGTTTAAATGCAACCTCAGGCTTTCTGTAATGCTGATTATCCGATATCTCATCCAATTGCTCTACAAATTCTCCCGAACTGTCAGAATTGGCAGCTTCTGACATTTCATCCTCCACCTGCTCCCTATCATAGTACTCCTCACTGCTGTCATCCATTCTTTGTTCCTTTCCCTCATCATCATCAGCTCTTCTTTTGCCTTTCTGCTCCATGGGAATACCATTGTAACCTCTGAAATTGTCTTTAGTCCGAGTCGCCATTGCTCTGGCTTTACGATCATGCTTTAGTGCCACTCGCTTTGCTAGTAGTACCTCTTTCCGCTGCTGTTCTACCAAATCTACATGATAGAAAAAAAGATACAGGTTAGGCATAAATACAACGAAACTGATGGTATTATAGAGAAGCATTATTTTGTACATCTAACCATGGAAGATCTCCCCAACTATAATCAAGAAACAAAAAAGACAGTGCTGGAGTAACTCAGCGGGTCAGGCAGCATCTCTGGAGGATATGGATATATGATGTTTGAGTTCAGTTCGGGATCTTGCTTTAACCTGAAGAAAGGTCCCGATTGGCTCCATGTTTCCTTGGTGATTGGTGCTGGCTCTGATTTGTTCGGAATCTTTTCATCAGACCTCTTAAGTTTCTCTCTCCCCTGACTCTGTCTGAAGAGTCTCGGCCCGAAACGTCACCTATTCCTTTTCTCCAGAAATGCTGCCTGACCCGCTGAGTTACTCCAGCATTTTGTATTCATCTCCAGAAATGCTGCCTGATTCACTGAATTACCTCTGGTGCTTTCCCTTGCAACCACAGGAAATGTAACACTTGTCGCTTTATCTCCCCCCTCAAGCAGTCTTTCCAGGTGAGGCAGGGGTTCACTTGCACCTCCTCCAACCTCATCTATTGCATCCGCTGTTCTTGGTGTCAACTGCTCTACAACGGTGAGACCAAGCGTAGGCTTGGCGATCACTTCGCCCAACACCTCCGCTCAGTTCGCATTAACCAACCTGATCACCCGGTGGCTCAGCACTTCAACTCCCCCTCCCATTCCGACCTTTCTGTCCTGGGCCGCCTCCATGGCCAGAGTGAGTCTCACCGCAAATTGGAGGAGCAGCACCTCATATTTCGCTTGGGTAATTTACACCCCAGCAGTATGAACATTGACTTCTCCAATTTCAGGTAGTCCATGCTTTCTCCCTCCTTCCCAGCTCTCCCAAAGCCTACTGTCTCCGCCTCTTCCTTTCTTCTTCCCGCCCCCCTCCCCCACCCCCACATCAGTCTGAAGAAGGGTCTCGACCCGAAACGTCGCCTATTTCCTTCGCTCCATCGATGCTGCTGCACCCGCTGAGTTTCCCCAGCAATTTTGTGTACCTTCGATATTCCAGCATCTGCAGTTCCCTTTTGAACACCTTGTGTCTCTATATTTGAGAAACTGTAGGGAGGCGTTGGTGGAAGGCTCAGCCAATCATTTACAAAACAACACAAGGTGGCACAGTGTGCAGCAGTAGAATTGCTGCCTTACTATGCCACAGACCCGGGTTTGATCCTGACTGTGCTGCCTCTACGGAGTTTGTATGTTCTCCCTGGGACCTCGTGGGTTTTCTCCGAGTGCTCTGGTTTCCTCCAACATCACAAAGACGTGCAGGTTTGTAGGTTAATTGGTTTCTGTAAGTTGTCGCTAGTGTCTAGAATAGTGCTAATGTACGGGGAGATCGCTGGTCGGCACGGACTCGATGGGCCGAGATGCCTGCTTCTGCACTTTATCACTATAAATCTAAATCCATAAATTCTAAAACATTTATCAGTCAGACAGCGGAGAAACTGGCCTTTGACTCACCATGTCGATGCTCCCCATCAAGTATCTAACTATTAGAATTCCACTGACCAGCATGCGATCTGGTGTGGTGGAGCCTATCGGCAGCGGCTCAACTACAGTTAATTTTTGTCTCGTTAAATGTATGTCTTGACCCTAGTTTTTATTATTTTTCTTTAGCTGTTTCCTTGTCGACTTTTTCCTTGTCGGGTCTCCAGTGTCGTTGGGCCTAACATCGTGGAGCCGGCTGCCAACCTAAAGGCTCCAGTCGCGGAGCCTGCGGACCTGACAACGCGGAGCTGGCCGATGGTGCTCGGCTGCGACCCGACTTCGGGGCTTCGGAAGCTCCGGCCGCAGGCCCTGTGGACGGTAACATCGGGAGCTCCAGGTCCCTGGTGGGAGACCGCTTTTCGGAGCTCCCGCAACGGCAACTTCTCCTGCTGGAAAACGCCGGGTTTAAAGGACATGGAGCGGGGCCTAATGTCGCCCGCCGTGGCTTAAACGGCCACAGGACTTACTATCGCCCGCCGGGGGCTTTAACATCGGGAGCCCCAGTTCGCCTCAACGCTGCAGTTGGACTGCTGGACCGCGGGAGAAGAACAAAGGGAAGAGATAAGACTTTGCCATCCATCACAGTGAGGAGGTGTTGGAGATCCACTGTGATGGATGTTTATGTAAACTGTGTTAAGTGTGGGTCTTGGGTTTTTTTGTTCTTTCGTTCAAAAGCAAACTGTTTGAATGACAATAAAAGGCATTCTATTCTATCTGCAGTGTTCTATACTTTGGGCTTGTCTAGATATTTTTTCAACCTTTTCAATCTTGTGGGTGTACCTGCCTCCACCAGTCTCCTCTTCCAGCTTTCTCCCCCCTACCACAATCAGTCTGAAGTGGGGTCCCAGCTCTTTCCGGTTTCTCGGCGTCCTTATCTCAGCTGACATCTCCTGGACAGACAACACGACAGCGGTCATCAAGAGGCTCAGCAGCGGCTGCACTTCCTGAGGGTTCTCAGGAAGCACAACCTGGACTCTAACCTGCTGCTGACCTTCTACCGCTCGTCCATCGAGAGCCTGCTGACATACTGCATTACAGCATGGCACGGCAGCTGCACCATGGCAGACAGGGAGAGGCTTCAGAGGGTAACTAGGACAGCACAGAAGATCATTGGTTGCCCTCTCCCCTCCCTGATGGGATATTTACACCTCCCGCTGCCTTAGCAGGGCAAAGAATATCATCAAGGACAGCTCCCATCCTGCGTTTGGACTGTTCGACCTGCTGCCCTCTGGAAGGCGCTATAGGTGCATCAAAACTAGGACAAATAGACTCAGGAACAGTTGTTTTCCGAAAGTCATAACTACTCTTAACTCACACATGCACTGACTTCACAGCCCAACACCCGGACTTCCATCTATTCTATCCACGTACTGAAATTTGGAACTGTAATGTGTATTGTAACTGTAATCTTAAATATTTTTAAATAATTTTTTAATATTTAAATATAATTTTTAAACATCTGCCTAAGAATACTACCTATTCATCCTTCACCATTTTGCCTTTATAGATATGTATATAGTGCCGCAGAATTATGCACCTATCCCCCCCCCCCTTTGTTTTGTTTTCTGTTTCTTGTTTTTTGTACTAAATTATATGTATGCACTGAGTACGAGCTGCTTTTAATCTCATTGTACATGTATAGTGACAATAAATGGCATATCTATATCTATATCTTAACAAGCATCTTCCCATATAAGGAATTAGACCTATCATTGCATTTGGGGAAGTTTCCAAAATCTGTTATTAGGGACAAAGTAAATGAGAAATTGAATATAAACTGATCGGTAGATAAATAATATATTGGGAACAAAGGCACTGCAGATGCTATACAAAAAAAGACCCAAAGTGCTTGAGTAACTCGGCGGGTTTGGCAGCATCTCTGGAGAACATGGATAGGTGATGTTTCGGGTCGGGATCCTTCTTCAGACTTTAAGTGGTGGGGGAGAGAAAGCTGGAAGAGAGGTGGGGACAGGACAAAGCCTGGCAAGTGTTCGCGAGATACAGACATCTATCACTGATAGGCAGCATTCAAGGTGTTGTTACTTATGCCCTCTATCACATGTTTCAGGTCTAGAAATTCATGCAGACAAAAACTGTAAAAGAAAGCGAGACACATCTCACAAAACTGTACATCAACATTCTTTTTAACTGCTGTACCTTTTTTCTTCAGCTCCTGATCCTTGCGTTTGAGAAAGGCCTGCACGGCTGAAGATGGAACTATTTTCGATTGTTCGCTCTTCTTCGGAGGTTTCACTGACAAGCTGTAACGCTTCTGTTGAACAAAGAACAAAATAAATCATATGTAATTTGTTCACTCGAACCTTTAGTAAAAGATGACTACTGTAATATGTAGAAATGCAAGTAAATTAGTTGTTCCAGATGCTTATAGCTTGTTTGGATTGTTCTCTGGAGCATCTAGGCTGAGAGATTGAATATTTGTAAAATGATACAGCTAAATAGGGTAGACAGTTAGAACCTTTTTCCCCAGGTTGAAATATCAAAGACTTGAGGGCATAGTTTTAAGGCGAGAGGCAAAATTTAAAAAATGGTTGTGTGGTGCAGTTATTTTTACACTGAGAGTGGTAGGTGTCTAGAACGCGCTGCCATTGGTGGTGGTGGAGGCCAATACGATAATGGTACCAAGAGAAGTTTAGATAGGCACATGGATATGCGGGGAATGGAGGGATATGGATCACATGTAGACAGAGAATATTAGTTTAACGGCATCTGGTTCGACACTGACATTGTCGGCCGGAGGTCTTGTTCCAGTGCTGCATTGTTCTTTGTACACTGAAAGACAAAGACAGGCAGGCCATGGTTCATTCCCCAATCTCTGCTGATTTGGCAAACATTAGTCAGAGATATGAAGCAACAGTAATAATTCAAAGAGTTGGGAAAATTGCTCTATTGTCCTGTTAAATTGACTATTCAAATAGTCAAATATTATGGTTGGAGATAAAGGAACTGAAGATGCTAGTTAAGAGCTGGGACCCCACTTCAGACTGATTGCGGTAGGGGGGAGAAAGCTGGAAGAGGGGACTGGTGGAGGCAGGTACACCCACAAGATTGAATCAAATTCCTCCAAGTTGTACATTTAACAACACAATCCCTTTTATAATATTTACCACCAGAAACAAATTAGCTCACCATGTTTTTATTTACTAGTTGTGGAACTTGGTTGTGCAAAGATCATTGCAAGATTTCACCAAGCAACAGCACAGTTACTGCACCACAAAAACAATTTACAATGAGCTTGCTAAGAGTTTTGAAATACAAGATGTGCCTGAGATACAATTTCTTACAACAGGAATTTGTGAAAAATAACGAGAATCCAGGTCAGAGCCAGAGTTGGCAAATAAACAATAGACGCAGGAGTAGGCCATTTGGCCCTTCGAACCAGCACCGCCATTCAATGTGATCATGGCTGATCATCCCCAATCAGTACCCCGTTCCTGCTTTCTCCCTATATCCCCTGACTCCACATTTTTAAGAGTCCTAGCTAACTCTCTCTTGAAAGCATCCAGAGAACCCACCTCCACCGCCCTGAGGCAGAGAATTCCACAGACTCAATACTCTCTGTGAGAAAAAGTGTTTCCTCATCTCCGTTCTAAATGGCTTACTCCTCATTCTTAAAGTATTAAAGTCTTTTATTGTACATAGAATTCATTGCCACAGATGGCTGTGGAGGTCAAGAAATTGTGCATTTTTTAAAGGCAGAAATTGATAGGTTTTTCATTAGTAAGGATATCAAAGGTTACGGGGAGAAGGCAGGAGAAAGGGGTTGAGAGAGAAAAATAGATCAGCCATAATTGAATGACGGAGTAGACTCGATGGGCTGAATGGCCTAATTCTGCTCCCATGTCTTATGGTATAAAATTTTTGGCTTAGGTGAGAGGCAATCAACTTTGACGGATAATCATGGGAAAAAATTGCCTATCATTGATTTCAAATCACGATACTATTTATGATTAAAAGGACACAGAGTCCTTGAGTAACTCAGCAGTTCACCAGGCAGCATCCCTGGTGAACATAGATAGGTGACATTTCAGTCTGAAGAAGGATCTCAACTCAAGGTTGTGTTGGACTAGGCACTAGTAGGCAAATTGCATTATAACTATTTTTTGTGAAAGGAAACTGAGGTGACAGGCTGAGATCTTTGAAGGAGCTGAAAAATTTGTGTAGGGTTTTGGATTTAGCCAAAGGCCCTTTAATTAGAAACCTTGGTTGTTATCGTAAAAAATTTCTGCATTGTCTGATAGTTCAATTTTAAAGGTTTTGCGCATCATGCCTCATTTACTTTAATCTCTTGTTACATGCAGAAATAGTACACTGAGCTTTCTTGTTGTGTTTGGACTTGTGCAAGTCATTTTTTAATTTTTAGCTGGTTTCCTCAGAGATAATCAATACAAGCTTAAAAAGTGAACAATTCTCAAATAAAGGTTAACCTGAGCATACTTGTGCTGTAAACTAGACTATTTATCTGCCACTGGGAATCTCAAACTCTGTTTATTAAACGTTTCAGCACATTTTTTCTTGCGTTTCTTCCTCATTCTTCAAAGAGCTGTTTTTTACTACGCTACCATGGGCACAGATACCCATTCTTTGTGTAAACTGAATTAATAAATCTTTAGCAGAAATGTTTTTTCATTGATTTGGGTTGTCAGTAATCGCTGAAAGAACTTTCTTTCCTCAAATCACCTCCAGCTCAAAGTGAGGGTGAACACAGCATCTAAAATAGCACATAAAAATAAGGAACTGTGGATGCTGGCTTACAACAAAACGACACAAAGTGCAGGAGTAACTCCGGAGAACATTTGGAGGTTAATCGGCCTCTGCAAATTGCCCCTAGTGTGTAGGAAGTAAATGCAAAAGTGGAATAACATAGAACGAGTGTAAAGGAGTGATCAATGGTTGGCATGGACTCGATGGGCCGAAGGGCCTGTTTCCAAGCTGCAGCTGTCAATTAAAAAAAACTGAAGACAATGAATCAAGATTATTGTGCACAATATCCTCTTGTATACAGAGCTATGTTCAGGTGTTTGTATTTCCTGATGCAGTATTGCACCCAAGGGGTTAGTTCTGACATGTAATCAATGTTACTTGTTCACTCATCACTAGCTGTGACACATTTATCCAAGGCAAAGGGTTGACATCTCCTGCGTACAAGGTATTAAACTTATTGCACAGACATCAGATACGGTGTCTGCACACATTTTGATTGGATTTCAAGACATCAATAGGCTGTGGCACTCAGCCCAAGATATTAGCATTTTGGAAACTACACTTGAAGCAAATAGAGTGGCATTAAATGATATAAAGTTTGGGTTTTGGAATTGAGACTGTGAACATGGCAGCAAGTGACATGCTGGGTGAGACAACGGTGATGCATGATGAGGCTGCAACCCCTCAGCTCTAATGATCCAGGTTCAAGCTCCTCCCTCAACTTTATCCAGGCACTCCAACAGTCCTTTCAGGTGAGGCAGAGGTTTACTTGCATCTCCTCCAACATCATCTACTGCAGCCAGTGCTCCCTGTGCTAGCTCCTATTTCGACGAGACCAATCGCAGACTTGGCGACCATTTCGCTGAACTGTTCATCTTTGCCTGCGCAATCTCCTGGTTGCCAAACATTTTAACTCCCCTTCCCATACTAACCTTTCTGTCCTGGGCCTCCTCCACTGTCAGAGTGAGGCAACACCTAAATCAGAGGAACAGCACCTCACATTTTGCTTGGGCAGCTTAAAACCCAACAGCATAAATGTTGATTTCTCTAATTTCAAGTAACTCCTGCATCCCTTCTCTCTCCCCCACCCCAGTTGTCCTACTAGTTCCACTGTTTCTTTCCACCCTCCAAAGACGTGCAGGCTTGTAGGTTAATTGGCTTGGTAAAAATTGTAAAATGGTCCCTATTGTGTAATGTGTGTGCTAGTTGGCAGGGATCGCTGGTCAGCGTGGACTCGGTGGGCAATAGGGCCTGTTTCCACACTGTATCTCTAAACTAAACTAACACTCAGGGACAGTTCCAATTTTCCTGGTGACCACACTTGTGGGAAGTGTGCCTAGCTGCAGCTCCTATAATGGCAGGCCACATGGATTGCCTTGGAGCATCTGTGATGTGGAAACTGTCATAAATATTCAGGGTCTGGTCAGGGAGGATGAGGCACGTGTCAATTATCGGCAGGTAGGATCAAGTGAATCCTTTGAGTAGAAGGGAAGAAGGCGTATACTTGAGGAGGAAATTAGGAGTGTAAGAAAAATTTCCCACAGACAGGGTAAATAATTCTAAAAGTTTTGATTAAGAATTAAAAGGCGTAAGTAGAATCTGGGTGAAATTAATGGAAATATACTAACAACAAAATGGGATTAGTGTCGGATTAGTGACAAAATAATTCTATTTTCCTTTTTTTCCTGTTAATTGTCAAATGTGTCTCTGATATTTGACCTCTCATCAAAATAACCAGTAATTCCTTTGGCAGCCAGCCTTTGATTAGACACAAGCATTTGGAAATTTTAAATTGCTGACATTAAATTTGAATAATAGTTATCGTTCATACTGTGCAGGGGATTCCACCAGAGTTCAAAAAAGCTATTTGTGGGTTTACATCGTTACACAAATATATTATACTTTTGGACACTGTAATAAACGAATTTGCATTTTGGAGTGATTTAACCAGATACCAGGAACCTTGTTTCTATTTAACTCTGGTGTGCTCTGCAGATGTGAAGAACTGTTTCAGTCTATGTAACATGCAATTTTGCTTTATGTGTCGTTAGCAATGATGTTATCTACTGTCTTATAGTACTTCTTTCGCTGATACCACCTAACAATGTAAAGATATTTATAGAGACACCTTATATTTTACGCATATTTAGATATACGCGCTTGACTAATTACTTCTGAAGTTTAATTCATATGCTCCTATTTTTTGAATAATGAGCTCAAAAGTATGCCAGGTACCTTATGGCAGCGTAGTTGTGTTGGTGCCTGGAATATGTTTGATTTATGCACTTTGATTATCAAGAGCGTAACCCCTGTGTAAAACACAAGGTGCCCGTATACTGTGACTGAAGGCCTAGGGTTGCAGTTCACTCAAGAAGAAGAATACATTTGTTTGAGTGCAAGGAAGGGTTATAATTGTTTTTAAATCTTCCTGAACTCAGCACGTTGCCAATGGGTTTATCATTTGCTGCATAAAAATCATGCATCAAATGCTAGACAGCACTGTTTTAAGGCGAAAGGGGCAAACTTTAAAGCAGATATGCAGAGCAAGTTTAAAAAGAGGGTGGAGGGTGCCTGGAGTGCAATGACTGGGTGGTGGCGGAGACAGATACGATCGTGGCGTTTAAGAGGCTTTGAGGTAGGTACATTAATTTGTAGGAAATGGAGGGATATGGATCATCTGCGGATGAGACTAGGTTATCTTGACATCATGCTCAGCACAAGCATAGCTGCACTTTTCCATGTTCTATCAACAAATTACTCACCATCAAAATATACAAAAGTAAATTCTTAAGGGCCTGTCCCACCAGCATGCGATAGCATGCGTCTAGCGCGACCAAACGTGGTCGCTTGAGGCGTACGGCCTCGCGGGGCCGGTCCCACTTCGATTGGCGGAGGCGTATGAAGTTGTGCGGGGCTGGTCGCGACATCGCTCAGGGCTCCAAAAAACTTGCACTGTCCGAAAATCCCACGCGACAACGGCCTGTCGGCCCGCAGCCACATTGAGGCCGTACGCAGCGCCTCGACGGGCGTGTACGCAATGTCTCAACGCCGTACGCAGCGTCTTGACGGCGTACGCTTAGCGTGTGGCGTTGCGTAATGACGTCACTGGCCGGCGTGCCGTTGCGCGATGACGTCACCAGCCCTGCACAACTCCATACGCCTCCGCGGTTGGAAGTGGGACCGGCCCCACAAGGCCGTATGCCTCAAGCCACCACGTTTGGTCACGCTAGACGCATGCAAACGCATGCTTGTGGGACAGGCCCTTTATACTCGAGTCAGCTTTGATATAGTTTCTTATACTTTGAAAACAAATTAAATAGGATAAGGACCTTAGGAGAAATATTATCTAAGACCTATATTGGAATAATTTTGCATATCTCAGGTTTCATCAACATTAAACTGAAAATACCTCAAATCGTAGGTGTTTTTTTTCCTTGTTCACTTTAAAATAGATGTAGACAGTGACAGGTAATGGATCTACTGCAAATCTAAGGTGGATGAAGATTTTGCATAATTACTTTGTTGCTTTGTTTAAACCTCCTTGAGAAGAATAGCAGCTGTAAGCCCTGTGCAAAAGCACTGTGCCGAGTCCCACAATTATAGAACAAGTTGAATCTCATGCAACCATAAAACCATTTGGTGAAATTTGAAATTTCAACAGTTCCAAAATAGGATTCCACAGTGCAAATCTATCCTGAATTTTTGAACCAATCTATGAACCATTTTCAAAATGAATAATGAATAGTTAGAAGCAAAGTGGTAATGTTAGAAAACATGAACTTTGTGCTAACCATGTACAAATGCATTTAAAATGCTGCAGTTGCTTTGCAGGCAAAAATACCAGTGAATTCATAAGATCCCACAACTAACACTTTGAAGAACTATGTAATTTCTCAAAATACTACCCTTGTCTTGCACTCAGTTCTGTGGTTGCCTTCTTAGCCCATGATGAAATGTAAAAGAACAAATAATTTCACCCAATACATATTGTCAACAGGACAGCACACCCCCGACACTGCACTGACACATGAATACAAGAGGAATATATGCAAAATTTGTGCAAGACGTATGCCATATTGGTACGAAAGCAGTCAGAGGGGAAATCTACTGCCACACATATTTTAATACACCAAAGTTCCTAAAAATAGATGCACGACTTGGGAAAAGCATATTTACAGTGCGGTTAGATGAAATATTCCGCAGGCTAATTAATGGAAAACTTCACAATTTATCAAATATTCAGCAATCGCACCAAAGATAATCCTTCATCATGGGCAGTTGCCTCATACGATGGATATTTACGTAGTAAAAAGGATATTGCAGTCATTTTATATTATATTTTATTTACAGAATTACTGAAGTCCTACGTGTTCACACTGAAAACGTACATCAACCCCCACCTGATGCAACCACCTGCGCCAGCTAAAAACACAGCATATTTATGCAGTCACAGTTCAAGATCTGCTCCTGAAATAAACTGCACATGTGGCACATTTTTCTTATCTCTCCTTTCAAAAGCACAGGTATGTATTAACAAGGTAAAAAAAAAATCAGTTGCAAATCCCAGTCCTATTCTCCAACTATAATTAACTAAGGCCCATGAAAACTTCCCAACAACCAATTGGAAATATCATATATGAATATCGTATAGGGTGGCACAATGGTGCAGCGGTAGAGTTGCTGCCATACAGCACCAGAGACACAGTTTTGATCCTGACTGCGGGTTTATAACTGCGACCATGTGAGTTTATATCAGGTGCTCCGGTTTCTTCCCACACTCCAAAGATGTACAGGTTTGTAGGTTAACTGGCTTCTGTAAAATGTAAATTGCTCCTAGTGTGTAGGATAGCGCTAGTGTGGGGGGTGATAGTTGGTCGGCACATTCAGTGGGCCAAAGCGCCTCTTTTCACACTGTATCTCTAAAGTCAAGTAAAAAAAGCAAGGAAATAGATCAACAGCCCCACCTATCTCCGCCCAAAATTTCTGTCCGCGTGAGTCAAAAATAACCACCAAGACAAATAGCTAATTTTAAGACTGCAAATATAGAGACGGGAACAGAGGGAGGTGTCACAGAGAAAATTCACTTCCAGCTGAGGAAATGCACAATAAATGGAAGGAGAGGCAAGGAAAACCAGGGGGTGCATTAGAGTATGTTCATAGTTCATATATAAAGGTACAAGGGCAGGTAAGGTTATAAAGACACAAAATGTTTTCCTTTATTCACTGAGGCATATAGTACAAGAGCAAGGTGGTTAAGCCAGAAATGTATACCACACTAAGTGTAGAAAGGAACGGCAGATGCTGGTAAATACTGAAGATGGATCAAAGTGCTGGAGTAACTAAGCGGGTCAGGCTGCATCTCTGGAGAAAAAGGATGAGTGACGTTTCAGGGCAGGACTCTTCTTCAGATTCAGGTTCGATAAAGTGTCCCGACCTGAAACGTCACCCATCCTTTATCTCAACAGATGCGGGCTGATCCACTGAGTTACTCCAGCACTTTGTGTCTATACCACACTACTTACATAACAGTCTCACATTACTTCGAGTCACACTGCTTCGTCTCACAATGCAAGAAAGGCAAGAAGAACAGGAGAGATTTGCAAAAATGCCAAAACATAAACATTTAGATAATAGGAAAAAATTGATAGACTATGATGGTCTTCAAAGAGAAAGAATATATTTCCCTTTTCTAAAACCAGAGGACATAGTCAAATGGAAATGATAGAAGCATTAAAGAGATGAGGAATCTCTTTTTTAACCCACCCAAGGGAGGTGGACCTCAAACAGAACAGGACATGGAAATCAAAGCTCTGATCAAATTTAAAAGCAGTTGGACATCCACTTGTACAGCTGTGACCTGTATGGCAACTCTTTTTCAACTGGCAGACAAGAGCCAAATTACATCCTGCTTCATTTCAATCTCTACTTCCAGATTTCTATTCCCACAAACCTTCCCATAGGCATCAATATTGTTCAAGCTTCCTTCAATCAAACGTGATTTTAGCCGGGGGGGGGATACAAAGTGTTGGGGTAACTCAGCGAGTCCGGCAGAATATCTGGGGGACTGATGGGTGCTGTTTGTCAGGACCCTTCTCCAGCACTGTGTTTTTTTTTGTAAACTAACATCTGTAGTTTATCTATGGTTTTGGCAAAAAGTTTGTGTTAATGCAAACAATTGGCTAAAAGAATAAAACTTATTTTGGAATTCTAAATTCAGTACAAGCCATAATGACAGTGGATATGTGGACAATTGTACTCCAAATTTGGTCATTTGTTCTGCAGGAGACAGGCTTCCTACATTTTAACTACATTCATTACAGGGAACAGGCCTGTCAATCCTCCATAGACATTCTTTATAATCTCAAATATGAATTCATATCTATGGAAAGTTATGATCCTACTGTCGGTATCATAGATAAATATAATACATGCTTCTCCACCAAAGCTCCTTACAGTATATCATTAGTCATGTCTCAACAATTACCCTCCTCTTGATACTTACATATCAGCCAATTTCCTAACAAAGCCAGTATACTGAGCTTCATTACACTGAGATTCAACGTCAAAGTGGTGAGAGATATTTACCAAGCTCATTCAAAAAGTCCACACAATAATTCAACCAAAGTTAGCAGCGTGATTTCAGGATATATTCTTACTTTTTCCTACCAAGGTTGGTGATGGAAGATGAAAGCTATCTTCTTGAATCCAAGTCATGATGTTCAGGAGCTTAAAGGACGCAAAGTACCTCTTCCTGGGCCTGTAGTGACTGGGGTGTTTTAAAGATGTAATCTAATTATCAGTGAGGCCTGTCAGTAGCTGGGGTGTTTAAAAGTTGGAATACCACTCTCCCCATGATTGTTTAAAGGGTGCAATGCAACTCTACCTGGGCCTGTGACTGACTGGAGTGGTTAAAGGTTGGAATAACTACACTCTACAGGCCTGTGTGTAGCTGGAGTAGTTAAAGACTGCAATGTAACTCTCCCTGCAGTCAAGGCTGCATTAGAACTTTTCCCAGGGTCTGTCAGTGGCTGGATGGTCCAATGCAACTCTTCCTAAGACATTCGAAGTGTACAATGCAAGTCTTCCCAGCACATATAAAGGGTACAATGCAACTCTCCCTGGGGTGCTTAAAGGGTGCAATGCAACCGCCCCGGGGGTAAAGGTTGCAATGCAACTGTCCCTGGTGGAAAGGGTGCAATGCAACTCTCCCTGGGGTAAAGGGTGCAATGCAACTCTCCCTGGGGTAAAGGGTGCAATGCAATTCTCCCTGGAATAAAGGGTGCAATGCAACTCTCCCTGGGGTAAAGGGTGCAATGCAACTCTCCCTGGGGTAAAGGGTGCAATGCAACTCTCCCTGGGGTGATTAAAGGGCGCAATACAACTGTCCCTGTAGTAAAGGGTGCAATGCAACTCTCCCTGGGGTAGAAGGCTCAATGTATTCCCATGGGGTGTTTAACGGATGCAATGCAACTGTTGCCAGGTTCTCAGTGAGCAGCAGGGCATGGAGAACGAGACGCGGCTACATCCGGCACGGGGCCTCCCCCGGGGAGCGATCACTGGGGTGACGCCGTTCCCCGGGCCTGTGCGAGGAGTTTGCAGGCGGCCACTTACCCGGATCTGGCCATCAACCTTGTTCTCAGATGCTTTACTGATGACGCTGCCGAAGTCCATGGCGACAGGGTCGGCGACGCCACCACTTGCAGGCAGAGCTCAGGTCCGCGGCGCCACCAGTTACGGGGAGAGCCCGGCTCCCCGGCTCCAGCTCAGGCTTTGGGTATCTTTGGGCTACTCGGCCTGCGGGAGACTTGTCACTTCCGGCAAGCCCGGCCTCACTTCCGGCAACCGCTGCGCCGTCACGTGACCCGAGATGTCACCGTCAGCGCTGGCGACAGGGAATTGGGCCGAGTGTCCGCGTTACAGATACAGCCTGAGGTATACACCTCAAAGGTACACACACTGAGCTACACACATGTTACAGGTACACCCTGAGCTACACACACATATCACCACGGATATGACACAAAATGCTCGAGTAACTCAGTGGGTCAGGCAGCATTTCTGGAGAAAAAGAATAGGTGACATTTTGGGTCAGAACCCTACTTCAGCCTGAGAGTCAGGGGAGAGGGAAACTAGAGGTATGAAATTCAATAGCCCATTGTTAACTAGGGTGCAGACATTACGGTAGTATTGCCAATATAACTAAATGTTCAGGTTTTGCAGGGTTATCCATATCTTAACCAACATATGGACATAAAAACTTATCTTTTAATTCATTAATGTAAAGGTGTTACAAAATTATATCTAATTGAACATCTGCAAAGATATTATAGGGTCATCGCTAACTTAACCAATCCATGGATATTTCAAGAGTTATGAAATATCTTGCTTTTTTAACCAAAGCACAGGATTGCAGGTTTATTGACTGGTTCGGAAGCTAGATTGGATCAACATGAACACTGACAGTACAGCTCTTGCTTGCAGGTCCACACAGGTCCTGATGCCAGCCCAGCTCAGTTGTGGTCTGAGCCTTGGATTTAAATCAGCCCCAAGATCTAACAACAAGTGAGTTCTGAACTTCAGGTCCAGCATTGGGAGGGGCAAGAGCCGGGAAGGTCAAGATATATTGGTATCTTTAGGTTTGGGTTTATTATTGTCACGGGAACCGAGAGACAGTTTAAAACTTTGTTTTGCACGCTATCCAAACAAATCAGATAATACTATACTAAATATAATCATCAAACTCAAGCACAATCGATAGGGGAAAAGGGGAGTTATAGAGTGCAGAATATAGTTCTCAGCATTGTAACACATCGGTTCCATGGGTGGCATGGTGGAGCAGCGGTAGCATTGCTGCTTTACAGATCCAGAGACCCAGGTACGAACCTGATTATGGGTGTTGCCTGTATGGTGTTTGTACTTTCTCTCTGTGACTGGCGTGGGTTTTCTCCAGGTGCTCCGGTTTCCTCCCACATTCTGAAGACATACATGTTTGTTGGCGAATTGGCTTGGTAAAATTGTAAATTGTCCCTAGTGTCTGTAGGATAGTATTAGTGTATGAGTGATCGCTGGTCGGCGCCGGACTTGGTTGGCCGAAGGGCCTGTTTCCGCGCTGTATCTCCAAACTAATCTAAAATTACAAAGTTCCATAGACACCGTTCGATGTCCACAATGGGCTAGAGGTGAATTGGACAGTACCCTAGCTTATGGAGGAATTAATGCTTAGACATTATGGTACCCACATCATGTAGACTCTGGCCACGATGTGGGTACCATGCACACATTGGGAGGACTGTCCAGTGATCAGACAGACGGCAAAGGGTATTAAGCCCAACTTTGTATCTTCATTCCATAGTGCATCAGTGTTTCTCCATTTGATGTCAGGGGCAGCCTACACTAGGGGACCACTAATAAAGTATGCAGGACAGAAGTGGGGACTCAAAGAATTGCAGATCCTGGAATCTTGAGTAAAACACAACGTGTTGGAGGAATCAGCGGGTCAGCAGCATCTCTGGAGGAAATGGACAGATTATGTTTTTGGATGGAACCCTTCTTCAGTTGCTTTAAGCCATCTAACATTGCATTCAGATGATTGGGACAGCACAGTGCGTAGCACCAGTACCAGACACCTGAGTTTGATCCTGACTATGGGTGCCTTCATGAATGGAGTTTGTATGTTTTTTCTGTGACTGTGGGTTTTCTCCAGGATGCTCCAGTTTCTTCCCACACTCCAAAGACGTACGGGTTTGTAGGCTAGTTGGCTTAGGTGAAATTATCCCTAGTGTGTAGGATAGTACTAGTGTACAGGGTGATCACTGGTCGGTGTGGGCATGGTGGACCGAAGAGCTAGTCACTGCGCTATGTCGATAAAGAACAAGGTCAAGAGGAGGTAGACAAAAATGCTGAAGAAACTCAGCGGGTGAGGCAGCATCTATGGAGCGAAGGAAATAGGCAACGTTTCGGGTCGGGACCCTTCTTCAGACTGATGTGAGGGTGGGGGTGGGGGTGGGAAGAAGAAAGGAAGATGCAGAGACAGTGGGCGGAGGGAGAGCTGAGAAGGGGCGGAGAAAACAGGGACTACCTGAAATTTGAGAAGTCAATGTTCATACTGGGGTGCAAACTGCCCAAGCAAAATATGAGATGCTGCCCCTCCAATTTATAGTGGTCCTCACTCTGGCCATGGAGGAGGCCCAGGTCAAGAGGATGTAGGCTGTTGGATGACGGTTGATGTCGATTAACACATGGTCCATCTGCTCTACATGGTGTTAGTGGTCATTAGGTTACAAACACAAAGCCATTATCTGCAGTGGAGTTTCTAAAACTCGTGTCAAAAGCCTGTTTGAGAATCGCAATAACATTTTCAAAAACAAGGAGGCACTGTTGCCCCTTTTTAAAAGAAAAAGGTGGTGAAATCATTGGACAAAGTCAGCATGGATTTACAAAAGGTAAATCATGTCTGACGAATCTTATAGAATTTTTCGAGGATGTAACTAGTAGCGTGGATAGGGGAGAACCAGTGGATGTGGTGTATCTGGACTTCCAGAAGGCTTTCGACAAGGTCCCACATTAGAGATTAGTATACAAACTTAAAGCACACGGCATTGGGGGTTCAGTATTGATGTGGATAGAGAACTGGCTGGCAAACAGGAAGCAAAGAGTAGGAGTAAACGGGTCCTTTTCACAATGGCAGGCAGTGACTAGTGGGGTACCGCAAGGCTCAGTGCTGGGACCCCAGCTATTTACAATATATATTAATGATCTGGATGAGGGAATTGAAGGCAATATCTCCAAGTTTGCAGATGACACTAAGCTGGGGGGCAGTGTTAGCTGTGAGGAGGATGCTAGGAGACTGCAAGGTGACTTGGATAGGCTGGGTGAGTGGGCAAATGTTTGGCAGACGCAGTATAATGTGGATAAATGTGAGGTTATCCATTTTGGTGGCAAAAACAGGAAAGCAGACTATTATCTAAATGGTGGCCGACTAGGAAAAGGGGAGATGCAGCGAGACCTGGGTGTCATGGTACACCAGTCATTGAAAGTAGGCATGCAGGTGCAGCAGGCAGTGAAGAAAGCGAATGGTATGTTAGCTTTCATAGCAAAAGGATTTGAGTATAGGAGCAGGGAGGTTCTACTGCAGTTGTACAGGGTCTTGGTGAGACCACACCTGGAGTATTGCGTACAGTTTTGGTCTCTAAATCTGAGGAAGGACATTATTGCCATAGAGGGAGTGCAGAGAAGGTTCACCAGACTGATTCCTGGGATGTCAGGACTGTCTTATGAAGAAAGACTGGATAGACTTGGTTTATACTCTCTAGAATTTAGGAGATTGAGAGGGGATCTTATAGAAACTTATAAAATTCTTAAGGGGTTGGACAGGCTAGATGCAGGAAGATTGCTCCCGATGTTGGGGAAGTCCAGGACAAGGGGTCACAGCTTAAGGATAAGGGGGAAATCCTTTAAAACCGAGATGAGAAGAACTTTTTTCACACAGAGAGTGGTGAATCTCTGGAACTCTCTGCCACAGAGGGTAGTCGAGGCCAGTTCATTGGCTATATTTAAGAGGGAGTTAGATGTTGCCCTTGTGGATAAGGGGATCAGAGGGTATGGAGAGAAGGCAGGTACGGGATACTGAGTTGGATGATCAGCCATGATCATATTGAATGGCGGTGCAGGCTCGAAGGGCCGAATGGCCTACTCCTGCACCTAATTTCTATGTTTCTATGTTTCTATGACAATGTTATTCCCGCATTATCTCACCTGGTAGTAATTTTTGTATTTTTATTGTTTGAACTAGAAAACAATTTACCTCGACCCTCTTGCTCCCGTCTCCTGATAGTTCGACAACGGGTACTGCATATTACTGCAGAAACCTTTTCCCAAGATGGAAAAATCAAATACTAGAGGGCATAACTTTATGGTGAGAGGGGCAAAGTTTAAAGGCGATCTGCAGGACATGTTTTTTACGCAGAGGGTGGTGAGGGCCAGGAACGTGCTGCTGGAGTTGGTGGTTGAGGCAGATATGTGAGTGGCATTTAAGAGACTTTTGGATAGCACATGAATTACAGCCTCGCCTACAGTCTGTCCTAGTGTGTGTTAGTTTTTTCCACTTTTTTTATTTTTTTGTGTGTCTCAATGTGTTTTTAATGTTTAATGTTTCTCTGTGTGTCTTGTGTGGGGGGGGTAAGGGGGGAACTGCTCCCGTGTTGCCATGTTGCCTCCCCCGTGGCCTATCATCGAGGATCGGTGCGGCCTTTCTTGGAGACCGGGGCTTCAGCAGCGGGCGCAGCGAGGACTCCTTCGTCGCGGAGCAGGCGAGCCCTCGCCGGGGTTCGCCGTAGGGGAGTGCTCTGTTCGCGGTCTTATTCTACCGCGGGTGCGGCGGGGACTTACCATCCGGAGCGGGATCCCTCGCCGGGGATCCCTGGAGAGAAGCTCCGACCGCCGGCCCTGCAGTCTGCGGTGCTTCTGGCTGCGGCGGGGACTTTAGATCTTCGACGGCCGACCTACACCATCTTGAAGCCGTGGTCTCCGGTGGGGAAGCACCGATTCAGGACTTACCTTGTCTGCACATCTGGACGCCCGCAGCGGCGACTTGCGTAGGGGTGTGGTCCCGACCACGGGGGAAAATGGAGGAGGACTGACCAAATTTTGTGCCTTCCACATTGCATTGATGAATTCAGCATTGATGAATGCTGTGGTGGATGTTTGTGTTAAATTTTTATTGTGTATTGTGTGATCTTTTTTTATTGTACTGCTGCTGGCAAATTCATTTCACTGTACTTTATGTGCAAGTGACGAATAAAACTTGACTTGACTTGACTTGAGCATGCCTTGTGTCTTGCAAGGATGCTACATGAATGTTCAGACGACCTAATCACAGTCATGAGGAATAATAGTTAATCAAGCTTAAATTGCCCTTCATTGCAATGATTGTGACGACGGAGGACATACTGTCCAATACTGAAATAGCCAAATATAAAGTGCAAAGAAGGGAAAGAATTTAAATGGAGCAAGAGAAATGGAGGACCAGTTAATTTGGCCATCCATCAATGGGACTAATCTCCCTACCATCAAATAGATCTATAGGAGGCGTTGCCTCAGAAATGCGGCCAACGTCATCAAGAACCTAAAGCATCATGACAACGCTCGCATTTCATGCTAGTCATCAGGAAGAAGGGGTAGGTCTGAAAACTGATCTCCAGGGTGAGGAACAGTTTCTTCCCAACAACCATCAGGCTCTTGAACACAACAAACATCAACTAAAATAAAAACTATGAACTGTCTTGGTTGCAATCAGGACTTCGACTTTTGTTTTGCACTAATATTATTTTTAATGTATTGGACTTCTGTTTATTGTGTTATCTATGAGTACTGTTTTACAGATCTGTTATGCTGCTGCAAGGGAAAATGGCATAGTTCTATTTTAGGTACATTCAACAATTAAACATATTTTCTCCTGATATAAAGTAGGGCAGAAAACAGAGTTTCAATGAGTGAAAGGAATGTGAAGACAAACTTCTTGCAAGTTTAAACAAGCATTTGGTATAAACAAAGAGCCGCTGAATTAAAGTAGTTCCAGGATATATAAAACAGCAAGTAATTTGATAATAATAGTTTAATTATATTCTCTCTGTGAGTTAAGTTAAGGTAATAAATAGAGGTGTGTAAGAGCACCTCAGGCCAGTGGAATGAATGTTCTGTGTGGTGTGAAACTCTGGAATGCTTCTTGTGTTTTGGACAACCACAGGTACAGAGAGTCATCAATCGGTTTAGAGAGATATGGGCCAAACGCCGGCAGGTGGGACTAGTGTAGATGGGGCATATTGGTCAGCATCGGCAAGTTAGGCCTGTTTCCATGCTCTCTGGCTCTATGATTCTATAGGGGGGGATCTTTATCTTTGTGTTTCACAGCTTCAGCAACAGTTGATGCCACTGAATGTGGATTGTTTATTTTCTTGTAACAATTTTCTCTTTGCAAGTCTTGTCTCTTGTGAGGATGCTTTATTGATATTCAGAATACTTAGCTTTAAGTCAATCACAGCCAGGATAAACATCAAAATTAAATTGCCCTCATTGTAATGGTCACAATAATATCAAATCTAAACTGTTCAACTGAATTTTGCCCCTTGATCGTTTCCTCTGCGTTACTTAATCCAAAAATTCTATTAATTAGTGAGGTCTAATTGACCTTGAACAAATCCATACAGTTCTCTAATTCATCCACATTTCTCCAAGTGACTGCCAATTCTGTACCTGCCTATTGTTTACAAAACTTTCACCACCAATGCTTAAATTATGTGGTCGGAGTAGAGGTGGTGGTGGAGGCAGGTACGATAGTGGCATTTAAGAGGCTTTTAGACAGGCACACGGATATGCAGAGAATGGAAGGATATGGATCAGGCAGAGATTATTTATCTTGGCATTATGTTCAACATAGGCATTGTATGTCTATTGCCAGAAGATTCATGAACCAAGAAATTTAGAATGAGGGTGAATATTAGCCGCGTCAGGGGGTATGTGGAGAAGGCAGCAACAGGGTACTGATTGTGGATGATTAGCCATGATCACATTGAATGGCCTACTCCTGCATCTATTGTTTATTGTCTATAACAAAAAATAAAAAGTACGAGCACACAACGAGCATTTAGATTCTGGCATTCATTGCCAAAGGTAGTAGAGGAGGGAAATTGTACCATTCAAAAAAGTGCTGGATAAATATCTGGAAGAAAATAATTTGCAGGGCATTGGGGAGTGAATGTAGGAAGTAGCTGGATGACTTCAACAGAGTATTTATGGACTCGACAGACAGAATGGCCTCCAAGCTTGTTGAAACCATTATCCGATTATGTGATTTTCTGAAATTAATGCAACAAGCAAATGTAATTTCGAATGGCCTAATTCTGCTCCTGTTTTATGATGTATGATTTTACAAGTAAAAATCCAGAACAAGCAAATGTTACTTCTGTATTTTTACTTGTAAGATCATAAATCATAAAACATAGCAGAATTAGACTATTCGATCATTTAACAATACATGTTAACTGTAATTTTGTCTGTATTATTTGCAATATAGCAACATTTCAGTTATTCATCTACAAAATTAAACATTAATGATAATTGAATAGTCGAGCTGACATGTGCAATGGACTAGTTAGCATGCAACAAAAGCTTTTCACTGTACCTCGGTACAGGTGACAATAAACTTAACTAAACTAACCAATGCAATTTATTTATTTCCAAATACTCAATCATCCTTTTGAACGGTGCTATTTACTTGTACATCAGGAGTTATTGGCTTCCAGCTGGTAGTTAAGTTCCACAACGGAACAATTACTTGCAGTTGCACAACAGATATGTAAATATATGTTAAACCCATGATAAAAAAACAAAGAAAAAAATCTATATATATATAAAGCAAACAAATAATAAACAATAGTACAGAATCAAAAATAATGGCCCCGTCTATATAGTTTGAAGACTATTTGGAGGGTGTATGGAAGAACCTTCTTTCTGGTGGCAGGGATGAAATGAGAGTGTGGCCAGGGTGGTGTGGGTCTCTGATGATGCTGGTTGCCTCTTTGAGGCAGCGACTCTTGTTGAAGGCATTCATTGTCGTTGGGGCAGCCCCAGAGTCAGGATCCCACTCTATGTCCCCACACATCCTCGGGGTTTACTGGCGGTCAATGTGACGTCACGTGACCCCCTCCCGGAGCCCCCCTCCCCCCGTGACGTCAGGGGATCCGGAGAGAAACAGAAGCGGGACGAAGCGAAGAGCAGGACTGGAGCAGCAGTGGTCACGGCACAGGGCGCCGGCAACGGCAGGCATCCATCCATCCATCTATCTATCTATCCATCCATCCATCCCGGGGGTGGGAACGAAGCCCGGAGCGGATCTGGAGGCGGAGGAGGAGGTGGGGGGGGGGGGGGAGGAAGGAAGAGGAGGCGGCGAGCGGGAAGGAGAGGAGAATGGTGTCGCCGGTTACCGTGGTGAGCTCGCCCCCGGGCCAGGGCCCGGAGATTGGGATGGGACCAGACTTTGTTTACCTGTGAGGCAAAACTTCATTCCGCCGAGCTGCATCTCTCGGGAAATCTCAAATATCTGTATAACTTTTGCAGAGTTATAATAATTGTGGCCGTGCAATTATTAAATGTACAGAGTGTGGAGGGCGGCGGATCAAGTTCACAGGACAGATTATTTGCTTGCATGTTGCCGCTTTTATTTGCTTGCATGTTGCAGGTGGTGGCAGCTCTTTTGTTCACTCTCTCCTACACGCTTCCTCTGGGTTTTATATCTTTCTTTCGCGTTTATTTTTGTTCTGACAGGAGCTGTCATGTGATAGAAACAGATACATGCGTGGTCCGGTGACTGCAGATGCTATTGGACGCCAGGAGTTTGCGGGGAGAGAAGGGATGGAGGAAAAGCTGGTTAAAAACATGGAGAAAATGACGCAGTGCTTAAGTTGCCAGAGTTACAGATCAGAGGCGACAGCAGAAATGCTGGAAATACTCAGCTAGGTTCAGGCAACATTTGAGGGAGAAAAAACAACGTTTCACGCCGCTGATCCTCTCATCAGTTCAAGTCACCGATCTGAAACAGTTCCTCTCTCCATCAGTTGGTACTCGACTTTTATTTTTGACCATTTTCTGTTTTTATTTCGGATCTTTTTGTACTTTCTGCATATGTTGTTCTTTGTTGCTATTCAAGTCAACCAAATGCACTGATTGCCAGTCCCCAGACCCGAGTTCTATTCCCACAAGATTTGTGGAATTTAAATTCGGTTAATAACCTGGCCTATTTAACAAAATACATACTTATGATGGCTGTAAAAGTAGCAACATTGTAAAAAAAAAACGTATTTGTTTCCCAACTGTCCTTCAGGGCATAAAATCTGTCATCCTTTCCTGGGATGGATTGGGTGTGATTCCAGAACCTACAGTGTGATTGCCTCTCAATTTAATGTGAAATGTCCCAGCAAGTTAGTCAGTTGTACAATAACGGCCACATTGAAAGAGGGAAGGCATATCAGGTTGATGTTTTTGCTCAAGAAATCATACCTTACATACAATGTACCAGACTTCCCCAGTAGTACCAATCAAAGATCATAGAGCTGAGGTTCCAATCCCCATCTGAGTGTGCACCCACTTCTCCTTTCCCCTCCCCCTCCTCCTATCTCTGTTCAGTTCCACCTATGCCCTCCCTCAGGCTTTACGTTCTCTTCTCTCCTTATCTGACATCCTTTTGCTCGCTTCCTTTTTAAAAAAAATCTCTGGTATCACCCTTTGTCTTCTTTTCATTTCTACCCTTTATCCAATCATCTGCCAATCAAAACCCCATCTGTATGTCAGTCTGAAGGATTTCAAAATGTCATCTATCCATGTCCTCCAGATATGCTGCCCGACCTGTTGAGTTACTCCAGCACTTTGTTTCTTACTCAAGGTTCTAGCATGCGCAGTTTCTTGTGTCTCCAGACTTCCCCATTTTGACCTGTTTCGCAACAAAAAGCTTTTCACTGTACCTTGGTACACGTGACAATAAACTAAACTATGCTAAACTAAACAAGATAGACTCTGCAGAGCATATGGCCCAATTATATCCAGGTGGGAAAAAGGAAGTCCATGTGAGTCCTCAACAGTAGATCCAGGCTGCTATGAAGTCATGTGGCATCAGTCAAACATGGGCAAGAAATCCTCTCCTGATTATCTAATGCACCCCCTCGCTCTCCATGTTGAACACCTGGAAGAAAACGGCAAATAAAGAGGGTACAGAAAGCCGACCGATATCCATTGTCAAAAATAGCTGAATAGTATTATGACTGACTGAAGTGGACGTCTTTAATAACAGTATTGCCAGATTAGATCTACAATATGTAAATTAATTATCATGAAGGATATAAGCCTCTGCTTTAACACTCTCACCCTGTGCCCTGCCCACCTGCCTCCTTGTGCCCATCATTCCCCCTTCCTACTAATATTGTAGATGTTGCAAATATGAATTGCAAATAACAAACAACGCAAGTACTTAGAGGGGTGGCACAGTGGCGCAGCTGGTAGAGCTGCAGCCATGCAGTGCCAGAGACCTGGGTTCGATCGTGACCTCGGGTTCTGACTGTGGAGTTTGCACGTTCTCCCTGTGACCATGTGGGTTATCTCTGGCAAATCCTGGTTCCTCTCACATCCCTATAGGTGCGGATTTGTAGGTTAATTGCCCTCTGTAAATTAATTGTAGTGTATTGGGAATGGATGCAAACTTGGGATAATGTAGAAACTAGTGTGATCGGATGATCGATGGTTGCTGTGGAATCAGTGGACCAAGGGGATTGTTTAAACACTTGCTCTGTCTGTCTATCTGTCTGCCTGTCTATCTATCTGCTTATCTATCTATCTGTCTGCTTGCCTATCGATCTGTCTATCTGCTTGCCTGTCTATCTGCTATCTACATATCTATCTGTCAGCATATCTATCAAGCATCTGCATGTACAAAATTAATGCTGATGCAATAACTCTACTTCCTCAGAAATTGGCTGACCTGCTGAATTAGCATTTTCTTTTTTATTTAGTGTTTTTTATAGAAATGTTATGTCCTGTTAATTATAGAGAGAGAGAAAGACCTGTTCAGGTCACTTTCTCGAGACAATGCAGAGTTTAAAATTTATGCGTTTTTTCCCCCCAGTACATTTAATGGCTAGTGACTCCATTGATTGTTGCAGATGGAAACAGTGCCAGCATTCATACACATAGATAGATTACTGTCACATTGGCAGATCAGAAGGTCTATTGCAGCAATATTAAATGGGCAAAAAAAAAGCAATAAGATAAGTTTATTATATCAGGCTGTACAGTGAATATACAGGCTCAGAAGAACATGAAAGAGGTGCTGAGCAGGTCAGTTTATCCTCTCCTAATTACTCAGTCTCATGTATCCAAAATGGCACTGACCGTGAGCATTAAAACTTGTAATATTCACTTACAGGTGCACAACCTTTTATCCAAAAGCCTTGGGACCAGACACTTTTCGTAATTCGGAATTTTTCGGCTTTCGGAATGGAAGATTTTTAGCGTAGATTTTAACGGCTGGCTCAGTGGTAGAGTGCTCGGCTCATATCCGCAAGGTCGCGAGTTTGCGCCTCGATCCCGGCAGTTACTCGATCACGAGTTTGAGTCTTCAATGTAGTTTTTTCTTGCAGAATAGGAGAGAATAGGGAGGGTTAGGCTGGGATCATTCTCTGCGAGATGATCTTAGTGCGGTAGACAAGTGTAGGAGAGGTGTACTGACTGTGTGGGCAGAACTTTGGAAGTGATTGCCCACCATTTTCAAAAGCCGCTGTGTCTCCCTGTCCCTGGGATAGCAGGGGGCGATCAAACAGCACAATACCCCCCTCCCCCTCCAACTCCAGAGGAACCCGCTCCCCGATGGGCCGCTATGGCGACAAGTGGCAGTTCGCCCACAGCCCGAGCTGCGCCCCCTCATCCGCAACCCGGGTTCCTCTGGAGTTGGAACGGGGCTGGGCTAGAGTTGCTGCTGGCTGTGGGTCTCTGGGATCTCTGTGCTTGCAGTGGGCCTGGGGATCGGTGTCCCGTTGGTCCTGACGTCTCCGGTGACTGGCACTGACCTGCTGGCATCGCCGACGTGAAGACAGTCCAAAGCCCCCGCGCCGGTGCAATGGGCGGGGAGCTGGAGAGGGGAGGGAAGGGGTCACACACATGGCCGGGAAGCAGAGGGGTGTAGGTGGGGTGAAACTGAAGGGAGCGACAATCTGCTGCTGCCTGCCCGCTGAGTTAAAACGTTCCCACGGTAGACTCACGATACACTGTGTATCGTGAGTCCACCGTGGGAACTTTTTAACTCAGCAGGCAGGCAGCAGCAGATTGTCAATTATTAACCCTCCCGCGCAATATACCCTCACCTTCTCTTTTATGAATGGGGATTTAGTTCTCCTTTCTTCGAGGACCGACCGGAGGTTCCGCTGTCACCTCTGCGGGCCGCCCTCGGTGAACATCTTCAAGGACCTTTCTTCAAGGACCGAAAAAATGTCCGGTATTCGTAGCTTTTCGTTATTTGGAATTTCGGATATAAGGTTGTGCACCTGTACCAATAACTTGTCCAATGACATTCAGTTCTGATTCTACCAAATTGATTTTGTCATTGACTTCTTTATCCATACTGAATATCATAGAAATGGTGTTTGTTTTAAATCATTTGCAGGATGTGGGTGTTGCTGTTAGACACTCATTTGTTGTCTGTCAAAAAATATACAAAATGCTGGTGTAACTCAGCAGTCTGAAGAAGGGTTCCGACCTGAAACCTCACCAAATCCTTTTCTCCAGAGATGCTGCCTGACCCACAGAGTTACCAGCATTTAGTGTCTATCTTGTGGAGGACATGAATAGACCTCCACAAGATAGGTGGAGCCAGGTCCCTTCTTCAGACTAGTTGTAGTCAAAGAGAGGAAACTGGAAGAGGTGGGAACAGGACAAAGTTTGGCAAGTGATGGGTGGATACAGGTGAGGGAGAATTTTAATTGGCAGATGATTGGGCAAAGACCAGAGATGAAAAGTAGGAGATAAGGATAGAAGAGGTATGGAACGTGAAACCAGAGGAGCTAAGTGAATGGGATGGGACAGAGGGGGAGAGCAGGGAGAGATGGGTGCGCACACAGGTAGGCCAAGAGGGGAAGAAAAAGTGGGGATTGTTTATCAAAAATTGGAGTGTTCAATGTTCCCAACCCGTGTTTGCCAGAGATGCTGCTTGACAAGTTGCCGTCCTTGTGCGATAGTTGTTATCTTTCCCTGATTGTACTTGAGACGGTGGTGTCGAACTGCTACAGTTGTGCTATGACAATACATTTCTTCCCACACTGCTATTAGGTTAGGAAAGGGGGTTTAGGATTTTGACCCAGCAAATGTAATAATGTACTAAACAGAATGATGTTTGACTTGAAGTTGGTTACTTTTGTGCAGCTGCTGCCCTCTAAGTTGCATGTCAGAGAGGGTTGGTGGGTAGGGTGCAATCACCTTCCAGATGGGCAGCACGGTGGCGCAGTGGTAAAGTTGCTGCCTTACACCGCCAGAGACCTTGATTTGAGCCTGACTAGGGGTGCTGTCTGTTCGGAGTATGTACGTTCTCCCTGTGACCACGTGGGTTTCCTAGGGTTCTTGCGTTTCTTCCCACATTCCAAAGATGTACAGGTTTGTAGGTTAATTGGCTTCGCTAAAGATTGTAAATTGTCTCTAGTGTGTAGGATAGTGCTAGTCTATGGGGATCGCTGGTCGGCACGGACTCAGTGGGCCGAAGGGCCTGTTTCTGAGCTGTTTCTCTAAACTAAACATTGCGGCCATTGCATGATAATAATGGAGGAAGCGAATGTTCAAGCTCATGGATGGGATGCTAGTCAAGTCAAGTGTTCAGGAAAGTGTGGTGCATCATGAGGATTGGATGTATTCGTTTAGTTTAGTTTATTGTTACATGTACCATGGTACAGTGAAAAGCTTTTTGTTGCATGCTATCAAATTGAGCCGTCCACAGTGGACAGATACACGATAAAGGGAATAACATTTAATGCAAGACAAAGTCCAGTAACGTTTGATTAAAGATAGTCCGAAGGTCCAATTAAGTAGATGGTAGGTCAGGGCTGCTCTCTAGTTGTTGGTAGGATGGTTCAGTTGCCTGATGACAGCTGGAAAGAATCTGTCCCTGAATCTGGTAGTATGGGTTTTCATACTACTGTACCTGGCTTTTGGAAAAGTGAGGGAAAGGTGTGTAATGGTGAGACCAGGTGTCTGAGGAATGATTTATAAAATGTATAATTATAGTATGATTCTATTTTTCTCATAGCATGGAATTCTTTGATTTGCAAGTGGAGGGCTGTCCCATACCTCTGTCATGTTAGCTGCTGATAAATGTTATTAAGATGCGAGCGTGCAAAACTCTGCCCAAACTCCATGCTGTGTTATCACTCTACTCATTCCACTGTGAAACCTAAGAGAAATATGAAAGATTTAACATTTTCAGTATTCTATGGATTGTAGTTTGAAATGCCATTAGATGATTTGTATGTCCTATCCAACGTTTAGCATAACCTCTTGCAGAATGGATTACAATTTCATGATCTGATTTCTGCTCTGATTAAAATATTGGTATTTTGGAGTTTTAGAAAAGGATCCGAAATCTGATATGGGAACTATGACAAATTCATAAGATCCTCTCATTCCTTCATTGGTACCATTGCTTAAATTGGGTCAATATCTTGTGTCTTTTGAAATAAGCCATAACATTGCCAGGTGAGAGAAGGTGAATGGTTGAATGCCGTTTTGGTACATATGACAATAAAACAGTTTTGACACTTGACTCGTGAGGTTGGGGCTAAGTCCTTTAGAGACGTAAAGATTAGAGCTTGACACCAATGTTTTCATACAAAGGATGGGTATATGGAACGCTGCCAGAGGAGGTAGTTGAGGCAGGTACTATAACATCATTTAAAAGACATTTGGACTGGTACATGGATTGGTACGGTTTAGAAGGATATGGGCCAAACAAAAAGATTAGAGTTTAACTCTGATATTTTCATGCTGAGGGTGATGGGTATATGGGACAAGCTGCAAGAGGAGGCACTTGAGGCAGGTACGAGAACAACATTTAAAAGACATTTGGACAGGTAATTTAAAGGTTTTGAGGGATATGGGCAAAAATGGTGGCACTAGCGTAGATGGGGCACCTTAGTCGACATGGGCAAGTTGGGTCGAAGGGCCTGTTTCCGTGCTGTATGACGCCCACTCTCTATGTATGTTTGTATGGCAGAATCACTTGGTTTACTTTATCTTGGAGTGCATGCTTGGATAACATAGTTTCACTCTCTATCTGTCTACGATGTACAAAACCTGGGGAGTTTTTTAATATAATTGTGGCAGGTAAAAAGATACAGCGATGAAACTTGTCAGGAGAGCAGCAAATGGCTAGATATTGGAGTGTTTGCTATTGTCAACTTTTCATGAAGTTAGCAACACGGCTTATATGGAATAATAGTCATGATCTCCAAATAACAAGGATTTTACAGATCTCCAATTGGTGTAACATCACCTATTCATTGTATGCATGGTCTGTTTGCCCAACTTTTATTCAGTTTCAAATGGAAAAACAATTTCTTCTCATAAAAAAAACAACACAAAGTGCTGGAGTAACGCAGCAGGTCAGGCAGCATCTCTGGAGGACATGGATAGGTGACATTTTGGCTAGAGAGGTTGATAGGTATGACAAAGGCCAGAGATGAACTTACATAAGATGTGAGGAAAAGAGGATTAGAGAATTGTGAACCTAGAGGATTGATGAGGTGTGAATCAGTGAAGAAAGGATCTGACCCGAAACGTCATCTACCCATGTTCTCCAGAGATCCTGTCTGACCTGCTGTATTACTTCAGCACTTTTTGTTGTTTATTTTGTAAACCAGCATCTGCAGTTCCTTGTCTCTACTTTTCATCACGTGCTCTGAGTGCTGCAAAAATCACCCCCTGTTAAATCTCATGTAATCAAACGTCCTAACACATTTTCTTTCTCCTAACCTTCTGACAAACTTTCCTAAAGTGTCCTCTTCAATTTCCTTGGTATACACAGGAAGGAATTGGAATCGGTGGACTAGAAATTAAAAAAAATGCAAGTGCAATGCAACAACTCTTGCTTGTGGACAGGAACATTTGTACATTTTCTAAAAGTGCCTTTTGAATACAATGGAAAAAAAACATTGTATATTCTGTTACAAAATATTCAAAAATAAATTCGTAATGAGCTAGCAATGCCTGAAAAATTCAGCACGTGATTAAAAAATGAATTTACGAAAGGTTTTTAATTATTTTACTGTTATACTAGTAGAAAGCAAACATCACTTGGGACAGACAGTGGAAGCATACGATCAGGGATATTGAACTACAACAATAGAAATGGACACCAACATTGGCATTGTCTGCCATTCATTTAGCCTGTGCAAAATTAATACTGAAAGTGACGTGGGTTTGAGTGTGACAATAAATTACGACTCTCCAAGAGAAGAAAGAGAGCCACAAGCCTGCAGTAGTTCAAGCCACTTTTTGGATATGCTCTGACATTTTTTGCAGACTACTGTATAAGGGAAATTAATCTTGCAGTGCTATTATTCACGTGGATACCAACACATGACTTTTCTTCCTCCCTAAAACCAGTAGTGAAACCTCGTACATCCACAAAATAGTCCTCTATCAGCAGGCCTGCGTTTCCTGTTAAGGTAGCTTTACTAGATAGAAATATTGAACAGTCAGCAGATTCTTGTCAGCAGGCCCTTCCAGTGTGAAACAACAGGAAGCAGATGTTGATTGATCTCTCGTGCACGAAAATAAAACTAAAAACTGCAAATCTAAAATAAAAACATCAAATGCAGGTAACAATCAGTAAGCCCGGCAGCTCATGTGGAGGAAGAAACGGCAAACATTTCAGGTCAATGTGGGGGGGTGGGGGGGAGAGTGACGGAGTTCCACGGTCATCTGAACCTGAGGAACATTTTCTACTCAATGTGATGTCGATTTCAGCAGAATGACACTGAAGGGACATGAGAGTGTGTTTATTAAACTGCCTCTACCTTGCAGTTTAAGAATAAATGAAATTCATTAGTATCTAATGGCCAAAGTAATATTGATAAAATTGAGAAGGTCAAGGAAGATTGCCAGAAAAGCATAAATCAATTAAATTAAAAAAAAACCCCTGTTTTATATGGTAGGAAAGACACAAAATGCTGGTGTAACCCAGCAGGTCAGACCACATCCCTGGAGAACATGAATAGATGATGTTTCTTGTTGACTGATTGACCCGTCAGTCTGAAGAAGGGTCCCATCTGAAACTCCTATCCATGTTCTCCAGGGATGCTGCCTGATCCGCTGAGTTACTCCAGTAATTTGCGTCTCTACTTGGCAAAGCAGCATCTGCCTGCTCTTGTTTCTATTTTATGGTAAATGTACAGAAATGTCAGTATAGTAACATTGTATTTCTCTTTTTGTTTGCCCACGTGTAGGTGAAAAGTGAGGGACCTAAACTGGTGCCTTTCTTTAAGGCAACCTGTGTATATTTTGTCCTCTGGCTGCCAACCTCTAGTCCATCGTGGTTCAGTGCACTGATCAAGTGTCTCCCTATCTTCTGTCTCTGGATGTTCTTGCTGGCTCATGGAATCAACTTCCTCGGAACACAGCCCAGTGCGAGAAAGATCTTGGCAGGCCTGATATTTTCTGCTTTGGGGGATGCATTTCTCATCTGGCAGGAGCAAGGCTACTTTATTCACGGTGAGTGTTTCCTGAATCATGCTTTAAGCACTGGCTACATGCCTGAAAAGATTAAATGTATTCAGCTGTATTAATGGAAGCGCCACAGTACTTCCACACCAATTCCAATGTTAATACAACTGCGTGCGATCCTGGTCGGCAGATATTGATTCAGTCATGTAGCATGCAAACAGGCCTTTCAGCCCAATTGCCCTCAACCACCAACATGACCCATCTACACTAGTCCAACCTGCTTGTGTTTGCCCCATATCCCTGTAAACCTATCCTATCCAAGTACCTGTCCAAATGTTTCATAAATGTTGCGATAGTACCTGTCTCAACTACCTCCTCTGGCAGCTCGTTCCAAATACCCACCCCACTTCGTGTTTTTTTTAAAAAAAGTCACCCCTCAGGTTCCTTTCCCCCATCACCTTAAACCTGTGTCCTCTGGTTCTTGATCCCTCCTCTGGTTCCTGATTCTTGAGATGGTGTGATGTCTTAGTGAGTGTGCAAAGATGGAGTAAGTTCCCAATGTCTGACCCCCGTTACTGTGCTCCCTGTCATCTCATCCGGGCCCATGTACCTACGTACCCTGTGTGTTCAGTTTTGGGCACCATGTTATAGGAATGATGTTATCAAGCTGGAAAGGGTGCAGAGAAGAGTTATGAGGATGTAGCCAGGAGTTAAGGGCCTGAGCTAAATGGAGCGGTTGAGCAAGCTAGGGCTCTATTTCCTGGAGCGCAGGACTATGAGGGGTGATCTTATTGAAGTATACAAAACTGTGAGAGGAATAGATCGGGTTGACGTACAGTCTCTTGTCCAGATTAGGGTATTGGTGTAGATGGGACATGTTGGTTGGTGTGGGCAAGTTGGGATGATTTGCCTGTTTCCATGCTGTATGATTCTTATGATTCTAACTCACCACAGCCCTTGTTCTGGCATTCTGACCACAGGCTGATCAACCCCTTTGCATTTTCCAACAAAGAACTTTTTAAAAATAATTTCTCCGAATCCTTAATTTACCAACACAGTAAATCTCTGATCTATTATTGAATGTTAATGGCATTTCATTTGATACTTTGGGTAAGATCCCAGTTTGAGGCTGAGAGTTGGAAGTGAAGCTTCGGTGACATTCAAATTCCTGATCATGGGAAAATCCTAATGATCACGAAATCCTAGGTGTCATAGGAGCATGGAAATGGGCCTTTTGGTCCAACTTTCCCTTGCTGACCAAGATGCTCCATCTACACTAGTATTTGCTCCACTTCCCTCAAAACCTTTCCTATCTGTCCCAATCCACGTGTGTTTTAAATGTTGTTATAGTATGTTATTAAAGGTTGATTGATGATGTTAGACAAAAAAGCTGGAGAAAATCAGCGGGTGAGGCAGCATCAATGGAGCGAAGGAATAGGCGAAGTTTCGGGTCAAGACCCCTCTTCAGACAATGTTATGTCATTCCACACTCCATTTAAGATCAACTAGTTCTGCTTCCCACATAAACTTAGCAGGATTATGTTTCCTGCACTCTCTTTAAATTTATCGGTTTCATTGGAAAATTTATTATTCCACAAAGTAACATCTTAAAAAATAGTGAAGTAAAAATGCATTCAAGTAGTAAGAAAAATAATATCTAACATCTAGTTTGGCACTACCCATGTCCTGAGTCTGCTGGATTAAAATATGAATCAAAATAAATATTTTCATAAGTTATGGGAGCAGAATTAGGCCATTCGGCCCATCAAGATCTATCTTTCTCTCTCAACCTCTTTCTTCTGCTTTGTCCGCATAACCCCTGACACCCTTATTAATCAAGAATTGTCAATCTCCGCCTTAAAAATATCCATTGACTTGACCTCCACAGCCGTCTGTGGCAATGAATTCCACAGATTCACTTGCCCTGGGCTCGCTCCCGTGAGGGCGGTCCGGCTCGGGGCTGGAACGGCGCTCCCGTGAGGGGCTGTGACGCTCCCGTGAGGGCGGCCTGGCGCGGGGCTGAGACTCTCCCGTGAGGGGCTGTGGCGCTCCCGTCGGGGCGGCCCAGCCCGAGGGTGGAATGGCGCTCCCGCCGGGGCGGCCCAGCCCGAGGGTGGAATGGCGCTCCCGTCGGAGCGGCCCAGCCCGAGGGTGGAATGGCGCTCCCGTCGGGGCGGCCCAGCCCGAGGGTGGAATGGCGCTCCCGTCGGAGCGGCCCAGCCCGAGGGTGGAATGGCGCTCCCGTCGGGGCGGCCCAGCCCGAGGGTGGAATGGCGCTCCCGTCGGGGCGGCCCAGCCCGAGGGTGGAATGGCGCTCCCGTCGGGGCGGCCCAGCTCGAGGGAGGAACGGCACTCACGTGAGGGCGATCCGGCTCGGGGCTGGAACGGTGCTCCGGTGGCAGGGACGGCGTTCTGGCGGCGGTGACCTGAGTCCGGGGTTCAGCCGCGGGCCAGCGGCTGCGACCGCTGGACTGGAGGGCGGCAGCTTCGACCACCCCGGGCCGCGGTGTTTGAGCCGGCCCGTTGCGGGGTTCGGTGAGCCGCGGGACTGTTTGTACCATCGCCCGGTGGGGTATCGCCTCAGCGCAGAGGGAGAAGAGGATGGAAGAGACTGCAGCCCTAAGATTTTTGCCTCCACCACAGTGAGGAGGTGCTTGGAGGACTCACTGTGGTGGATGTTAATTTGTGTTTATTGTTGTTTATTATTGTATTATTGTATGTATGACTGCAGGCACGAAATTTCGTTCAGACCGCAAGGTCTGAATGACAATAAAGGTAATTCTAATTCTCTTGACTAAAAAAAAATATTTTACAAGGTAGACAAAAGTGCTGGAGAAACTCGTCTGAAGAAGGGTCTCGGCCCGAAACGTTGCCTATTTCCTTCGCTCCATAGATGCTGCTGCACCCGCTGAGTTTCTCCAGCACTTTTGTCTACCTTCGATTTTCCAGCATCTGCAGTTCCTTCTTAAAAAAAAATTGCAATATAAAGAAGAATATAATAAAATAAATATGAAATAACTCAAAAACTTGACAAAGCAGACACTCTCACAAAGCCAACAATTCATGTGGACGATTCTGGGCCTGTTCATAACCTCTTGATTCCTCATTAGGTTGCTTTTTGCTTTTATTGTGAATATGGACAGCGTTTGTGTATTCGGTGTGTGAGGTGAACACAACCATGGACTGTCCTCAGATACACATTTCCCCAGCAGGGTTCACTTTGCTCAGTATTGTGTTTAATTTTCTCTAACTTGTGTGTGGTGAAACCTGTTGTATCCTTAACTAGAATCATCTAACTCAAAACTGGAAATCAGAACAGAATCATTAAAAGCACAATTGAATCATTCTGATCAGTTTAGTTCATGCTGATTCCCAGAGGGTTATTTAGCAGCAGAGAAATTTTAGACAGTTTTATTACATCTTCTGTCATAACACCTAATTTTGGAAATTTGAACTTTTCTATTCTTCTTTATATGCATTTTTTTTTTAAAATGGAAAGCCTTTTATTTAAGAAAAAACACAAAGCGGATCAGGCTGCAACTCTGGAGGGAATGGAAAGCCAATGTTTCAGGTCGGGGCCCATCTTCAGACAGATGGTAGTCGGGGTGGAGAAAGCTGGAAGAGGGATGGGGAATCGAAAAGCCTGTCTTTGATTGGCAGATGGGTGGACAAAGGCTAGAGATGAAAAGGAGACAAAAGGGTGTCCACCAGCACTTTGTGTTTTATTTTGTTCTGTGGTTCCTTGCGTCTTCCTTTTATTTACACCAGTTTCTCTTGCTGACTCCCCAGGCCTGCTCATGTTTGCCATCACGCACGTCCTCTACTCCTCAGCCTTTGGCATGAAACCCATGAAGCCTGTGCCCGGTTGTGTGGTGACGGTTATCTGCGGAGTCTCTTACTTAATGCTGTACCCGTACCTCTCTGGTCCCTTCACCTACCTGGTGGCAGTTTACATCACTTTGATCGGATTCATGGGCTGGCGTGCTATTGCTGGGATGCAACTCTTCAACGACCTCTGGACGTGGACTAAGCTATCTGCCTGCCTTGGAGCTGTGCTCTTCATGGTGTCCGACCTCACCATCGCAGTCAATAAGTTCTGCTTCCCTGTGCCTTACTCCAGGGCCATCATCATGGCCACTTATTATGCTGCCCAGATGCTCATTGCTCTGTCAGCAGTGGAATGCAAGGACGATCATGATAGAACCATTCAAAAAATGAACTGAGGCACAATCTCCCCTTGCACAATAACAAGCATTGCTGAGTTCCAGTGGGACACAGAAACCTGCAAAAACTATGGTGTGAATCTGATTTCAAGCCACATGGTTTATTTTGATAGGTTTGCTTCTGTGTTAGCTCATTGTACCTTACGAGTAGTGGTCTTCAGTCAGGTGGGTGAGAGGACATTGGCTGATGCCAGCTAAGGTGGGTCTTCATCTGACCCCTGATGAGGGTCTTTCTCCCACTGCAGTTCTGTGCGGTAAGCCCTCTACTCATCAGTAACTTGATGGAAGTTGTCCATATTCATTTCAGTTGCGAACCCTAGAATCAGAGTGGGAGAAAGATTGCAAGCGAGCAGGTCTCACGATAGCAAAAACTGAATGATGTGATAATCAGGTTAACCTGAAACCTGTCTTCCTGACAATATTCCTAAATTCCCTTTGCTTCAAATCTGGAAGCTTTATAACCAATACCTGTGAATTTATGTATGTTTCGGGGAGAGGTTAAACCAGCACTTAAAGGCAATTGGATAAGATTTAACAGTGAATATAAATGAAAAGGATCCATACAAAGTCGTGAAAACTGACAAACAGGGAAAGATCAGGTCCATTTAAGTTTATCCCACACTGATGTGATATCTTGCACATTACAATGCATCTCTACCCTATTCCAGTGGGAAGCTATGTAATCTCCATGGAGAGTTCAAGAAATGTAAATGTCCAGCCCATTTAAGGAGAGAAATTGTGGAAAAATGCTTTTCTGACTTCTCAAGGGATTAATCTAGTCCAGGAGACTACTCTTACTTTGACTATATTATACAGTACCTGCCTCTTGCTTTAAAACAAAAAGTCACTGTTTCAGGGAAAAATTAGAGGAACAGGGCTGCAGTACATAGCTCCAGTTAGCTGACACAGTTTTCATGGCCAAATTTCTTCCTCCAGTGCTTGCAAAATTGTTTTAAAATGATGTACCTTTTGCTGGAATCCTTTCTGTGCAAGCATCTCTTTGTTTGCAGCAACTAACCTAAGGAATGGCCACCCTACAAAATAAGGTGGATTTCAATCCTTTACTCTTGAGTAAGCATCCGCTTTCCGTGTTGTAGATTGGAAGTTGAGGGAAAAAAATAACCCTTTTACTGTTCTGTGCTGCAGAGGACAACTGCTCCTTTTATCCAGTACACGCTGGTGCTATTTGACATAAATGTCTGTTTGTTGTTGTAATTTTCCGAGTCTATGCTCGTGATAAGGGGCAGAAAATTGATGAAAGATTATCCATGAATTTTGGGCGCATTGGCCAATGGGTGGTACTCCCCATAATATACTCGAATTTAGACTCATAATGAAAATGTAACAATCTCATCAATTTTAAAAAGCAAATTTCTGTTTTAGTTTGCTTCTACTCTGATTTCCTCTTCTGCTTCCCCCCCACCTGGAAAGAGGTGAGACAAGGTGGTGTTTGCATTGAAGGATACCATCTGGTATATCACCATATATATATATATATAAGCTGATGCAGATACATCGGGTGATAGAAGATGGCACAACTGTGGTGGTACAACCTTGCTCTCACCCCATGTCTGTGCATACTTTCCCAGAGGACCTACTGGATATCAATCAGCAGCAGCAGCCACCCTGTTCCTTCATTTTGTACCTTCCAACCAGTAGCACCCAAGACCTTTGGAGCACTTACTAGTAAGTGGTAGCTGATAGAGCCACTGCCTCACAGTAATAGAGACTCAGGTTTGATCCTGACCTCAATTTCTGTCTGTGTGGAGTTTGCATGTTCTCTCTGTGACCACATGGAATTCCTCCGGGTGCTCCACTACCCTCTCACATCCCAAAGATGTGCGGGTTTGTAGGTTAATTGGCCTCCGTAAATTGCCCCTAGTGTGTAGGGAGTGAATGCGAAAGTGGGATAACATAGAACTAGTGTGAATGGGTGGTCGATGGTCATCATGGAATTGTTGGGCCAAAGGACTTGTTACCATGCTGCATCTCTAAACTAAACTAACAATTTAACCTGAACCTTAATGATTTGTACAGCTTAGCTTTTCTGTAAGGAAGTTAAGTAAACTGATAATTTCAAAGGTCATTTAGATCTAACTTACTGACTGAGTTTAAACTCTGTAGATTTTTCTTGCATTGCAAGAAGAAACGGCAGAAACTGAAAGTCGCCTTCTCAATCCATTATTTTATCGTATTTAATTATTCTTTTGAACAAGTGCACATGCAATTTGCTCACCTGGAAGGACTAAAAAATTACCACGGTTTATAAAAGAGACACCCTGTGTGGGAGTCCTTTGTCAAAGAACCTGCATTATGTAATTTTTTTTCTGGATTTGGTTGGTAGGGTGCTCTAGAATGTCAGCTTTCTGTTTAATTATTTAATGAGTGGAGATGAGGGAGATGCTTTGAACCAACAAAATATTGCCACTGGACTTAAAAACCTTCCTTTTTAAGTTACATCAGAGCACAGCTTTCTTTTATATTAATTTATTCTCTGCTTTCTCACTATAAATCACCCAGTGTTTCTTGTTTATATTTATTTTAATGTGGAGAGGGTTTACAGTACCAAGTGAGAATGTTTAAGGCCAAAACAGTGTTACCAACCAGAATTTTAAAATGTAGGTAAAACTGCTTACTGAAGATTTCAACATATACCGGCATGCAAGTATCTTGTCAGTATAGAGACAATTATTGTTACACGTTGCATGTATATATAACCATTTCTTGTATCGCCAATATATAGTATAACTGCCTTCTATTTTTACATGAGAAAATTAGCCTAACTCTCTCCTTTATCTGCTGATTAGTGTGCTTTAATTGAAATCACTTAACTTTGCAATGATCAACGATCAAACTTTGGAACTTCCTTGCATCATCATTCAGTTCAGTTGAGCCATCAGGTATAGATAATCTTTAAATAAAATGATTGATCTTTAGAATTATGAATGTCATGGGGTAACCAATAACTGTCATCTTTGAGCTTTCCGAATGGTGTCATAACACCAAGAGCTGAACTTCTCTAACCAACAATTTTGTTACTATGCATGTCACTGAAGGGCAAAAATAGTTATTGCAATCACATCTCAGTGTCGTGCCCAGCTTCTCAGCAAAGTGCATTGGTGAAAATGTAAAATCTTTATGCAACGTCTATTTGAGCTTATGAAAAATCCAAGTAATACATTTAGAGATTTCATCCTTCCAAAAGAGGTTGTTAAAGGAGAAATTATTCTGAGCTCTGTAAAGTAAGGATAAAGTTTTAGCCATTGCAGGTTTGTCTCCAATGGTCTTCAAGAAAAGCACATTGAAGTGATAATGAAACATCATGTACAAAAAGCATATGCATGTTACAAAATAATGGTTAAATTATTTTACTATCCCTTCCCACTGAGTGTATTATAAATATATTAAGCACATTGTATTTGATTAAATACTGAGGGGTTATTGTATCTAAATGAACAAAGAATTATTCTTAAAAAGAAATGTTTTTATTTTTATTTCATAATGCACTGAAATATGCAAAATTGTCTCCACATAGTGGGCTGACATGCAACAAATTAAGTATTTAAGATTGAGGATGGTCATAGTGAGATTATTCTAACAAAAGCTTTGAGCAAAGAGTACACTCGCATGGAAAGTGAAGAACTAGTGCAAAGCAAGATCTCGTCTGTAAAGAGCAGTAGTGAAGACAAAGTAAGTGAATGTAATGTTATATTAAATGTTGATTTCAAGCAAATATGGAGGGATGTAAGAAGCTCCTAAGCTTTGAGTTCATGGTGAAGAATATGTTAACGTCGGAGACAAGTGCGATGAACTTTGATCTCAAATGGAGTGTGGAAAAGATAAGGTTATAATGTGGAACTGAAAATGGCGAAGGAAGGAAGGTCAAAGGATCTTTGATTGCTGTATTACTGTCATGGGAAAATATGGCAGGTTGCAATTAAGGGGGAGAGAGGCTCAATGCCCGCACCCTTATTACAACAGAAATCTCTGATTTTGCAGAAATCCTTTCTTTGCATTGTCTCCATGGTTATGTGAGGGGCATGAAAATCTTGGGAATTTTAATAGTGAAACGCAAAATGCTTTTAGTGTAGACTTTTGAAATGACATTTAGATGCTTGTGAAGAAATCATCATACATGCATATGGCACTTTTCTGTTCAGAGAGAACGGAATAAATCAGTTAATATTTCAAGTTTAGAACATTTTATCATCTTCATCCCTTTCACAATTTGCATGTAATGATACTGATTATAACCTTTCTGCTTTTAGTTGAAATGATCTGACACAGATCACCAACATTTGATTTTTGGTTTCATTCTGGAAAACTGATGCTGTGAGTTACTTACAGCTTTATTGTTTTGTGTCTGTTGATGTTGGAAAAATAACTTGTATTGTTACTGAAACACAGCAAACTACAAGAATGCTGACTGTGAATATGATTGGCTTTGGACTTTGTTCAGGAATTTGTAATCCCTATCAATGGTACTGTGCAGTATTTTTTTTTATGAATTGAACTATCGAAACTGCCATTAAAAATCCACCAGCTGAAGTATAGCTTTGGAGTGGACTAACATACACAATATGTACAAGATTATTAGTATAATTAATACATGAATGGTAAGCGTACGAGCCAGTGTTAATACTGGTACTTGTGCAGTTTATTTTGGATTAAAGGGAACAATTTCCTGTCATTTAATTTCTGGCATATTCATCTCTGTGTATATCAATGTTAGCTCAGACACAGTTTATTCAAAGTGAAAGGGAATGATTCTCCCCTGTCCAGTTCTGTTCTGACTCTTTGTGACTCGATTTTGGCTCCGGCAATTTTTGTACTGATAATAATTGCCTGACAGCTGAGGAGTTATTTCTTGTTGATAGTGTTGATGAAATATTCCTTTAGCTGGAATGTTAAGTGGACATCATTTCTCGTAGCATTCATCACTTATGAAACCAGCATACATTTTGCTCATGTAGTATTTAGATCTACATGTGGCAATTTGTCATTGTGATTCATTGAAAGAACAATTGGCTCTATCAGAAGGTGGTCTTTTCAAATTCTTCAAGGTGGGTTATTTTGCTCGCGGGCTAATATTTTGATATTCATGCTGTTTTTTTTCTAGATGTTGTCCACCCATTGAAATACTACTTTGAGACCCTTTTTTTACCCATTTGATTTTCTAACCCCATTCCAAAGCATGGTGTGCTCCTGAAGTCATGATCCAACTAACCTCTTTGTGAACAGCAGTAAAAAAAAATGAAGTGGTCACTCATTGGTGAAAGGCTGTGTGAGGAGAATAAAACATTTCATTTGCTGCACTTTATATTTATATTAAGGTGAAAACATTCTTCATAAATGCAAAGGTACCATGTCATGGATTTAAACATTTAATCTAAACTTGGAAAACTAAATTTAAATTATAATCCTTTTTCTAATTTTTATCATTTATCTTATTTAGAATTGAAATGAACCAGAATAAAAACAACTTTTTTTAATTTCATGAACACTTGATTTTCTTCCTTCCTTTCCCTGAAAACTAGTTTTGTGGCCTTCAGCACCTTTATATTTTGCACGTGTGAAAATATACAGTCACAGGGACCATACATAGAAACATAGAAACATAGAAATTAGGTGCAGGAGTAGACCATTCGGCCCTTCGAGCCTGCACCGCCATTCAATATGATCATGGCTGATCATCCAACTCAGTATCCCGTACCTGCCTTCTCTCCATACCCTCTGATCCCCTTAGCCACAAGGGCCACATCTAACTCCCTCTTAAATATAGCCAATGAACTGGCCTCGACTACCCTCTGTGGCAGGGAGTTCCAGAGATTCACCACTCTCTGTGTGAAAAAAGTTCTTCTCATCTCGGTTTTAAAGGATTTCCCCCTTATCCTTAAGCTGTGACCCCTTGTCCTGGACTTCCCCAACATCGGGAGCAATCTTCCTGCATCTAGCCTGTCCAACCCCTTAAGAATTTTGTAAGTTTCTATAAGATCCCCTCTCAATCTCCTAAATTCTAGAGAGTAGAATTCTACAATCGAGGCTGGTATGCCCTAACCCATGTTAAAATAGAAAATGGTGGATATAGATTTGGCATAAGAATCCCGAGTGACTTCTCTTCCTGAAAGGCATGGTGACCAATTGCACCTATTGACCATTGTCAGAATCTGTGCATTAGAGTCATAGTTAGAGAGTGGGAAAACAACCTTTTGGTTCATGCCGACCAAAATGCCCCATCTACACTAGTTCCACTTGACCTGTTTAGTTCCTATCCCTCTAAACTTTCCTGTCCATTTATCTTTCCAAATGTCTTTTAAATAGTGTTATAGTACCTGCCTTAACTACCTCCTCTAGCAGCTCGTACTATACCCATCACCCTTGGTGTGAAAACTTTGCTCCTCAAATTCCGATTAAATCTTTACCTTAAACCGTTGTCCTCTGGTTCTTGACTCCCCTACTTTGGGTAAAACACTCTGTGCTTTCAGGGTGTCTATTCCACTCATGACTTTATACACCTCTATAATGTCATCCCTCAGTCTTGTACGCTCTAGTGAATAAATTCTTAGCCTGCCTGACCTCTCCCTATAGCTCATGCCCTCAATTACTGGCAACATCCACATGAATCTTCATGGCAATGTTGATTAACGAAAAGCGTTTTATCTTTACTGATGAAATTCTTGCACTGATTGCTATCCTACTTTACTTTTTAAAGACTTATAATGCATTGTAGCAAAGAATGCCATTGGGTCCATGCTGACCCCATTCTGATCAGTCCCTTAATATCCCTTAATAATAATAAAGTCGACTATATCATGAAATTCCTTTCAAATTTAAGAATAAGTGTTAATCTATTTATTGGTAGCCATTATTAAAATACTGAACAGAGAAACTTGGCATGGTCACATAAAGTGATATTCTACATTGTGATATTCCTCAGTATTATTTTTAATTAATTTCTCCTGGACACAGCATAATCCATTATGAAAGTGTTTCTTGGATAGAGAACAGTATTAGAACCTAGCAAAGGATAAATGTTTTATACAAAAGTAGCAAAAAGTTTGTGATGTAATCATTCTTTGATCTTTTGATGAATTGATGTGTCCTCAACACATGCAATGCCCTCCGTACTGTTTGGGACAACGACCCATCATTTATTTATTTGCCCCTGTACTCCACAATTTAAGATTTGTAATACTGGTAGATAAAATCACATGTGGTTAAAGTACACATTGGCAGATTTTATTAAAGGGTATTTTTATACATTTTGGTTTCACCATGTAGAAATTACAGCTGTGTTTATACATAGGTCACCCCCCCCCCCCCCCCCCCCAATTTCAGGGCACCATAATGTTTGGGACACATGGCTTCACAGTCGTTTGTAATTGCTCAGGTGTGTTTAATTGCCTCCTTAATGCAGGGATAAGAGAGCTCTCAGATCCTACACTTTCCTCCAGTCTTTCCATCACCTTTGGAAAAATTTATTGCTGTTTATCAACATGAGGACCAAAGTTGTGCCAATGAAAGTCAAAGAAGCCAATACGAGACTGAGAAACAAGAATAAAACTGTTAGAGACATTAGCCAAACATTAGGCTTACCAAAATCAACTGTTTGGAACATCATTAAGAAGAAAGAGAGCACCGGTGAGCTTACTAATCGCAAAGAAAATGGCAGGCCAAGGAAGACCTCCACAGCTGATGACAGAATTCTATCTTTAATAAAGAAAAATGCCCAAACACCTGTCCGACAGATCAGAAACATCCTTCAGAAATCAGGATTTGTCAATGACCACTGTCCGCAGAAGACTTCTTGAACAGAAATACAGAGGCTACACTGGTTAGCCGCAAAAATAGGATGGCCGGGTTACAGTTTGCCAAGAAGTACTTAAAAGAGCAACCACAGTTCTGGAAAAAGGGCTTGTGGACAGATGAGATGAAGATTAACTTGTGTCAGAGTGATGACTAGAGGAAAGTATGGAGGAGAGAAGAAACTGCCCAAGATCCAAAGCATACCACCTCATCTGTGAAACGGTGGTGGGTGTGCATAAGCTAAAGATGGCTGCAATACAGGCCTGGCAGAGCATCACCAGAGAAGACAGCAACTGGTGATGTCCATGAATTGCAGACTTCAAGCAGTCATTGCATGCAAAGGATATGCAACAAAATACTGAACATGACTACTTTAATTTACATGACATTGCTGTGTCCCAAACATAATGTTGCCCAGAAATGGGGGCACTATGTATAAACACTGCTGTAATTTCTACATGGTGAAACCAAAATGTATAAAATCTGACAATGTGCACTTTAACCACATGTGATTTTTTTTCTATTATAAATCTCAAATAGTGGAGTGCAGAGGCAAATAAATAAATGATGGGTCTTTGTCCCAAACATTATGGAGGGCACTGTAGCAAGTAATTATTATGGGAGAAAGAAGACACAAAAGTGCTGGAGTAACTCAGCAGTTCAAGGTCTCATCTCTTGGGAACATGGATGAGATTCGTTTTGGGTCGGGAAACTGCCCATTAATTCGCTGCGGCCTTCTCTACGGACAAAGCAGACTTTCTTCTGTTAATAAGCATTGCCGTTCTAATATGGGGGTGCTCCATTGTCCTTGATCCATTCTCCTTGGGAACAACAACTGGGTGCACTAGCTGTTAGAAGCCAAGTGATGTGGTCCCATCTCTGAGCACATTGACCTGATGTTCTGTAGATCTGAAGGACAGGCTAAAGGCAAGAAGATAACTGTTTTGTATCCTCCTGTGGGTAGTGATACCGATTAGCTGAAAGGATGTATGGCAGGCTTACAAGGTTGCTTGGATTGCAGGCATTCATGGTGGACAGGTTAGCAGCTGTGTGCATGGCAATGATTTTTAATGCATTTTTGTCATGAGTTATGAGAATTATGAGTTGACAGTAAATGATGTTTATTTAAACTAGGTTAAACGCAAGTATTTTTGTAGAACTTTCTTCCCTGCTATGTGAATGATGCATCATACTTATTAGTGAACATAAATGAATGAGGTAAACTATTAATATTTGTGTTTCATCTGCTGGTAAATAGATTTCTTCACTCCAAGGGGTCACACCAAGGCCTTCACACCAGTATCCAGTCAGTATTGCAATTGGTGGGATTGGTGGTCTTTCCAATTATTCATTGCTTTGTAGCATTCCTGAAATGTTTATAATTTCCAGTTTTCTCTATTCATCTCCGAACAGTTATATTTCATGATGGCAGTGGTTCTATCAACACCAGGCAGCTTGTTTGCATTCTGCTCCACTGTCTATTTCTTATCTCTCGTGGGGTCAGAGGCCAAATGCTCGCAGACTTTCACAACTTAGCCCAGTCCTATTCGCACTTTACACAGTTACAGTAGTGGTCATAGGACAGCTTTTGTTCATGGGAAATCTGACTGATTTTTATTCCCTTTGTAAGGGTAGGCGGTCAGGTAATGTGTTCACTGCCTCCTTGGTTGAGATTACACGTTTGCCAGGTTGTCATGAATTTCTTACTGTGTGCTTTGGAGTATTTCCCATTGTGAAGATCCTAACTGGGTCAACTGAGAACGAATGCATTTCAAATCCCTGTCCAATCTCCTTAATCATTATTTTTGAGCATCATGTTTTTTATTTGTATTTTCTAGTCTCCAGCCATGAAATGATCGTTCATAATGTGTCTCCTCGAATTTTGTTTGTACATTGTACAACACCCTGATATAATAGAACAGCTGAGGTCAGGAACTTGGTGGTAGATGGGGAGAGAAATTTAACCTGCGCTTTATTATTGCCTTTACAATTGGTGCTCAAGTAGACGGGGCCAGTTTCTCACCGCTTTTCCATATTTTATTTTCTCATTGTCATGTGATAATTATGATTTGAGCTAACATATGTTGGCCACAGACATTGTTAAAGGCATTAGAGAACTTCATTATAAAAATGTTTCCTTTATTAAGTAAGTATTGATGACATATCTTTTTTTTCAAAAAGGGAAAGCACAAAGAGCTTGATAGCAAAGATGCTGAGAGAGTTTGCAATTAGATGCTAGGCTAGTTCAGCTGCAACACCAGAGGAGCAAGTCTCAAATGCTGAATAGTCTTCTTTTACCTTTCCTTTTAAAAAAAAATCACTAGTAGCAGGTATGTTGAAGGTAGCCAAAGGAGTAGTACACATTGCATTCTAAATAGAAGTTTTGTTTAAGGCATAAGTTTCATGATTGTTCAAAGGAGTTATTTTGGTCAGTAAGGATGATTTGTAATCTAGAAATCTATTCATCAGTATCCAAGAAGAATGAAAGCGATCTGCTTGTTGTTTCATATTGTCTGATGACCCCTTAAATTGAGTTGAATTTGTAAACCTTATAAGAAACAACAACAAATAGAGAGTAAAGGATTGCAACTGTCATTCACATTGAAAATGGTTAAGAATGTAGAGTTTATTTTTAATTTAAGAAATTTATTAAAGTTAAAGGCAGCGCAGTAGTACAGTTGCTGCCTTACAGTGCCAGAGACACAAGTTCGATCCTGACTGCAGGTGCTGTCTGTTTGGAATTTGTATATTCTCCCTGTGACCACATGGGTTTTCTCCGGGTGCTCCGGTTGCCTCCCACACTCCAAAAACGTACATGTTTGCAGGTTAATTGGCTTTGTTAAAATCGTAAATTGTCCCTACTGTGTAGGATAGTGCTAGTGTATGGAGTAATCGCTGGTCGACGCAGTGGACTGCAGGGCCTGTTTCTGCACTGTATCTCTAAAGTCTTAAGGGAAATTGAGTGTTATTCTTCATTTTGACAATTGGTTTGAATATTTGTGTGAAGTCTGAAATGAATGTGAATCGGTCTGCAGGGACACCAAAGGCCTGATTTCTGTTGGCTCTTTGCTAATAGCTAAAGGTTGGGCTTTCTATTTTACAATAATGATTTAGGGAATTCTAGTTTCACTTTCGGAAAGTATAGACTACTGACTCTCTTAAACATATAATTGAGACCTGTTGTATCTTACAGTAAGCCATCTTATTTTGGACTACACATTGAGTTTTGTATTATTGTGGCAGAAGATTGTTAGGGGCCTGTCCCACTTTCGTGACCTAATTCACGGCCTCTGCCGAGTTTGCCCTTGTCTCGTACTCGCAGCATGGTCTTCACGCGGTCGTAGGTAGGTCGTGATGCTAGTCGTAGGTACCCGTGGCATTAAGTAGGTCGTGGCGTTTTTCTACCCTGATGAAAATTGTCCACGAGTAAAAAAATTCTCCACGAGTAATTAGGTCGTGAAAGTGGGACAGACCCTTAACCCTATTTTAGAATTATATTTATTAAAACATGGTTCCAATTTTGTAATGATTGAATCAAAGTGTTGCTGTATATAATTACCATGCAATAATTACTGATGTATTGATTTCTTTACATTGGGAACAACACTTTTCACAATGGACCATTTCCTGTCTTGTTGATCTATTCTATCTATAATGCCGCTGGCCAATTAGTAAGTATTGTGTTACTGAGCTTTGAGCATGGATTTGCTGTTGGTGTTATCCTGATCTATGTAATGAGTAATCTGAATTTTATTACTTAAAATGGGATTTGCCTTCTATTTGTACGTTTGATTAGTGTATCCTGGTTTATTTGTCTTTGGTTTCATGGTAAAGAGCTTAATTTTGACATTAAACTAACACTGGCGTGAAGTTGTTCAGTGGCAAAATACTGAAGGCTGTCATTTGTCTAAACAGCAAAGACCAATTGCACTCCAGCTTGAACTGAGACTAACCTTGCAGCTTAATATTTGCTAATAAATTATATAAATCAAATTAGTGACCTTTAATTGTTTAATTATTTACATCCCACTCCTCCTGTTCTGATTTATTTGGTTTGACCTTTGTTGGATGTAGTTCTGGGGATATATTTTGACCCAGTCATTGTAGTTATGCACTGACTTTAGACTTTAGAGAAACAGCGTGGAAACAGGCCCTTTGGTCACCGAGTCCGCTCCGATCAACAATCACCCATACACGAGTTCTATCCCACATACTAGTGCCAATTAACCTACAAACATGCACATTTTTGCAATGTGGGAGGCATCCAGAGCACCTGGAGAAAACCCACACAGTCACTGTGAAAATGTATAAACTCTGTACCAACAGCACGCGTAGTCAGGATTGAACTCTGGTCTCTGGCACTGTGAGGCAGCAACTCTATCATTGTGCCAGTTTGAACACATATGTTAAGAGTTAAGAATCTCCAGTATCCATATTTATAGGAATGACAATAAACAGACAAATTAGTCAATTGGGTCAAATGGAAACCACAATTTTTATATGTGTCACTTTTCTTGGGTAAATTGGCTAAGCAAAATGTTTGGGAAAAGAAAGTGAGCCAAATCAACACCTAACCAATAATGTATTAATTATCACTATGGGGTCCAACTGCCTATAACCTATTTTAATCTCTCTGCCTTCATAATAATGAAAAATCGGGCTGAAGGCCCATCAAGTCGGCCCTGGTATTTGACAAGGCAATGACCAAATTACGATGACCAAGGCAGCACCGTGGCGCAGCGATAGAGTTGTTGCCTTACAACGCTTGCAGCACTGGAGCCCGGGGTTCGATCCCAACTATGGGTGCTGTCTGTACGGAGTATGTACGTTCTCTCTGACCGCATGGGTTTTCTCCAAGATCTTCGGTTTCCTCCCACACTCCAAAGACGTACAGATATGTAGGTAAATCGGCTTGGTATGTGTAAAATTGTCCTTAGTGTGTGTAGGATAGTGTTAATGTGCGAGGATCGCTGGTCGATGCGGACTCGGTGGGCCGAAGGGTCTGTTTCCGCGCAGTGTCTCTAAATTTTCAGGCTGAAGTAGCCTATTCCTGCTATTTTAAACTATACTTCCTCATCCTCTTGTTTGTAGTGCCCAAAAATTATTTACATTTCATTCTTCAACTTACTGATTTGACTATTCCTCCACAACCTCCTGGAGTCAAGCACTAAAGATACACACCTTCCATGTAAATAGGTTTCTCCGCAACCTGGTCATAGGGTCATGCAGCACGGAAACAGGCCATTCGCCCCAACTTACCCATCCTGATCAAGATGCCCCATCCTCGCCAGTCCCACCTGCCTGCATCTGCCAACAAAACATTTCCCCTCCATCTACCTGCCCAAATCTATATTATAAAACTCTGAACTTGGATGTTTATATCCTTGTTTGTGCCTTGCGTGTTTGATTCTCTTTTTCTGTGATTCACATCTCGAAAACCCGACGCGCTAATGGTGTCATTTTTACATATTCCGGTAGATTTACCTCATGAAGTCAAAAATCGCCTCATCTGAAAATTTGATTCATTATTTCCCGAGTCATTTCTTGAAATTCTTCACCAATCTGAGATATTTTTTGAAGTTAACGAGCTGTAGCGAGCTGATGACGTCACAATGGCTCTGCTCCTCACGGCCAGCGTACAGTTTCCAATGCGCAGCCTGCTGGCCACTGTTTTCCACGAGCTGCGAGTCACGTAACCCCCCACCACCCCACCCCACCCCCCCCAACCCCCCACCGCGCGTAACTCGCACTCGGCAGCCGTCTGCAAAGTTGCCCCTTAGTTTCCTATTAAATCTTTCTCCTCTCACCTTAAACTTGGTTCTTTGGTTCTTGAATCCCCCCACTTGGGGTAAAAGACTGAGCATTCACCCTATCTATCCCCCTCATGACCTTATACACCTCTATAAGATCACCCCAAGCTCCAAGGAGTAAAGTCCTAGCCTACCTAACCTTAGATTGTTATGTCCTAAATTGTTCACCCCCTATCCTGTAAAATAAGTGTATGTAGGAAGGAACTGGAGATGCTGCTGTATATCGAAGATAGACACAAAGTGTCTGAAGTAACTTAGCGGGACAATAAAAAGAGGGTTCTTTTAGATTTTTTTTACAGGCAGTTATATTTTGTAAAATACAAAGAATGAAAAATTGCAGTTCCATTACAGACTTTCAGCCGATCCATTTCTCCGATCTCCCTGATTAAGTCGTCGGCAATGAAGGAGCTGCTTGTTTAGGCCCCGGCTTCTTCAACATTTTACTCCTTGCATTCTTCAGACGATAAATCGTACTTGCAACCTCATCGGACAATATCTGTTGGGAATTTAAAGTGGATGCATGTTACTTTACAGGTCCTTTGGAAAGACACAAAATCCTGGAGTAAATCAGTGGGTCGGGCAGCATCCCTGGCGAACATATACACTGCACCAGCCTCTGATTACATTTTAATATGTTCAAACACGAAGCAATTTAAGTTGTTTCATGAATCTGAGGAAAGGTAAAATTAAATGAGGAAAATCTCTGATAAGAATGCACCATCCGTAGCAAACTAAATTAGTAAAAAGTGCTGGAGTAACTCAACAGGTTACCACCATCTCTGAAGAAGAATCCTAACCAAAATGTCACCTATCCATGATCTTCAGAGATGCTGCCTGATCCACGTAGTTACTACAGCATTTTGCTTCTTTCCTTGGTAAACCAGCAATAAGCGAGTTTGGTATTCCGAAAAACGCAAGTAATCATGGGATTTGTCAAAGGTCAAATGCTATAAAGAAATGGGTCTTTTTTTGTCTTTTTTCAAGCTTGCATTCGTCAGGGGGCAGATAGAGGGGGCAGATGCGAGTGGGAGACTGGGGGGGGGGGGGTATTCCGACTGCGCTCCCTCAGCTGCCACCCTAAATACAAGACGGAACCTTGCCGCACCTTCCACATCACCAGCTACTGCCCCTACGGTACCCGCTGCCATTTCATCTACAACCCACTCTCAAGACATTTTATAGTAAGTATCCTGCAATTCATCCTCCAGTTCGTGCCAAAACATGGTATCAATTTCCCTCTTGGTAATATAGCAATCTACCAAACCCTATCTTCTTGGCAAGTGGGAGGATACTGGAGCAGCTGGAGGAAACCCATGAGGAGATAGGAAGATTGTGCAAACTCCACACAGATAGCGCCGGAGGTCAGGATTGAGCTGTGATACAGCAGCTCTACTTATTTTGCTGCTGTGTCAATTTAACAAGCCTTTGGTCTCGTGGTTTTAATTTCTTTCCTGCTGCCAGATTGCTCCTCTCTTGAAGGCACTGATATTTCCTAACATAGTGTCAAGGACACTGGCATCCTCATTTATGTAACACATCCGCAGTTGGCAAGCTCTTTTGCCAACTTTGTCTCGGTCACAAACTACTTCCTTTCTTCGATGCTTTAAACCAAGCCTCAGCCAAGTGTAATGCTTCAAATTATGCCAGTGATACAGTTAACGACTTCAAACTAACATCTGACGACAACTTTAGACTTTAGAGATACAGCGCAGAAACTGATTAGCGGGTATCCTATACACTAGCACTATCCTACACCCTAGGGACAATTTACAATTTTACTGAGGCAAATAAACTTTGGAGTGTTCGAGGAAACCGGAGTACCCGGCGAAAACCCATGCGGTCACAGGGAGAACTTACAGACAGCACTCGTAGTCAGGATCGAACCTGGATCCCTGACGCTGTAAAGGCAGCAACTCTACCACTGTGTCAGCCTAACTTCATCGGTGAACATTTACCTTGAAAACAGAATCACTTTTTTCTTCATAATTTTTTGATTTTGCCACACCTTCCACCTGAAATAAGAAAATATGTATGAAAAGATTGAAGATTGCTCAAATGCAAAAAAAAAAGCATATTAAAGAGAAAAGTAAAAAAAACAAAACAGGATGTCTGGGAATTTTATAAGAGTGATGTGACAATTTTGGTGAAAAGTATTTGGAAAAGAAAATTGGGAATGCATAAGGTGATAAGGTCATATATTATAGGAGCAGAATTAGGCCATTTGGCCTGTCAGGTCTACTCCGCCATTCAATCATGGCTAATGTATCTCTCCCTCCTAACTCTATTCTCCTGCCTTCTTCCCATAACCCCAGACACCTGTACTAATCAAGAATAGATCTATCTCTGCCTGAATAATATCCACTGGCTTGGCTTCCACTGCTTTCTATGACGAAGAATTCCACAGATTAACCACCCTCTGACTAAAGAAATTCATCCTCATCTCCTTCCGAATGGAACGTCCTTTAATTCTGAGGCTATGACCTCTAGTTCTAGACTCTCCACTAGTGGAAGCATCCTCTCCACATCCACTCTATCCAAGCCTTTCACTATTTGGTAAGTGTCAATGAGGCATCCCCCTTATCCTTCTAAAATCCTTCTGAAATATGACATCTCCACGTTTGCGGATGACACCAAGCTGGGTGGCAGTGTGAGCTGCGATCAGGATGCTATGAGGCTGCAGGATGACTTGGATAGGTTGGGTGAGTGGGCAGATGTGTGGCAGATGCAGTATAATGTGGATAAATGTGAGGTTATCCACTTTGGTGGCAAGAACAAGAAGGCAGATTATTTGAATGGTGTCAGATTAGGAAAAGGGATGGAGCAACGAGACCTGGGTGTGCTTGTACATCAGTCACTGAAAGTAAACATGCAGGTACAGCAGCCAGTGAAGAAAGCTAATAGCATGTTGGCCTTCATTGCAGGAGGATTTGAGTTTAGGAGCAAGGAAGTCCTACTGCAGTTGTCCAGGCCCCTGGTGAGGCCACACCTGGAGTATTGAGTGCAATTTTGGTCTCCTAATTTGAGGAAGGCATTATTGCTATTGAGGGAGTGCAGCGTAGGTTCACCAGGTTAATTCCCAAGATGGCGGGACTGGCATATGATGGGTCGACTGGGCATGTATTCACTGGAATTTCGAAGGATGAGAGAGGATCTTATGGAAACATATACAATTCTTAAAGGATTGGACGGGCTAGATGTTGGGGGAGTCTAGAACCAGGAGACATAGTTTAAGAATAAGGGGTAGGCCATTTAGGACTGAGTAGAGGAAAACCTCTTCACGCAGAGAGTTGTGAATCTGTGGAATTCTCTGCCACAGAAGGCAGTGGAGGCCAATTCACTGGATGTTTTCAAGAGAGAGTTAGATTTAGCTCTTAGGGCTAAAGGAATGATCATATTGAATGGCGGTGCTGGCTGAAAGGGCCGAATGGCCTACTCCTGCACCTATTTATCTATGTTTCTAAACTCCAGCGAGTTCAGTCCCTGTGCCATCAAATGCTCATCATACCTTAACCCACTCATTCCTAGGATCGTTCTTGTAATTCTCCTCTGGACCCTCACATGCTTCCTCAGATATAGTGCCCAAACGTGCTCACAATACTCCAAATGCGGCCTGACCAGCGCCTTATAGAGCCTCACATTCTTTGCGATATCTCTGATTGTCTCACTGGGTCCTCAGTAAGTCAAATGCATTTGTACATGGGTCAGGCCAGTTTAGCAAAAGCACATATATGACCAATTTGTTACTTAAAGGGCAACTGCCTGAGCAGGGAACAAACTTCCACGCAGTCGTCAGACTGAAGAAGGGTCCCGACCCAAAATGTCACCTGCCCATTCCCTCCAAGGATGCTGCCTGACCTGCTGAGTTATTCCACCACTTTTGCTCAAGATTCCAGCATCTGCAGTTCCTTGTGTTTCCATGTGGTCTTCCTTGAATTAAATATTTATCCCTTGTGGAATTCTCTTTGTTGACCTCCCCTCCAAAACCTGCCTCTTGCTGATTATAATCTGATGTCTCTGATTATTAGCTAAACACAAAGTGCTGGAGGAACTCGGCGGGCCAGGCAGCATCTATGGAGGGAATGGACAGGCAACGTTTCAGGTCTGAACCTTTCAGCGAATTTGACCCCCTGAGTTATTCCAGCACTTAATGTTTTGTTCAAGATCCCAGCATCTGCAGTTCCAATGTAGAAACTAAGAACTGCAGATGCTGGTTTATACCAAAGATACACAAAATACCGGAGTAACTTACTGGGTTGGACGGCACCTCTGGAGAAAAGGTATAGGTAATGTATCGGATCTTGATAAGTCAACTATCCCTAAAGAGACACAAAGTACTAGAGTAACTCAGGGTGTCAGGCAAGGTGTCTCCTTTTTCTCCAGAGATGCCGTCCGACCTGCATTCCTCCAGCACTTTGTGTCTATCTGCATCCATGTTTCTCCATCTCTGATTATGAATATAATTCCTGCCTCTCAAAACGGTTATGACCCAGCTTCTCTCAGTAACTGATTGAGATTTCATATCATGCTCCATCTTAAAGGAAAGAGCACCTCCACTTTCCCGAGTTATTCATGAATTCTCCTGAGTTATTCACAAATTCTCTCGAGTTTTCAAACTCGTAGAATGTTCGTAACGAGTCCGTAGGAGTCCGTGGATATATCATAGTGGCTCGTTATGCCAGCCGTAGGTACCCGGGGCTATTTTTTTTACTGGTGGACATTTTTCATCATGCTGAAAAAAAGCCCCGACTTACCTGATGCCCCGAGTACATAACGAGCCGCTATGATATACCCACGGACTCCTACGGACTCGTTACGAACATTCTGCGAGTTTGAAAACTCGGGAGAAATCGTGAATAACTCAGGAGAATTCGTGAATAACTCGGGAAAGTGGGACAGGCCCTTAACTCTTTGGATTTCAATTCCTGCCCGATTTATTCTTGACCCTCCCATTCTTGTGCGTCTCTGCTCTGCCTCCTGCCCAATGATCCAGACCTACGGGCTAACTGAGTGTGTGAGGAAAAGGCCTTTTAGAGCAACAGCTATATCTGATGCACCTCAGAACGTCAGGATCGCCACAGCTGTTCTACCTCTCACATATCTGGAACTGTGCAAATTAATATTCACCTCCTCAGAATGGGCGAGGTCCTCACACACGACTGCCACTGATCGCAGCCAGTTCTGATAAATACCTTCCTCTTCTTGATTATGTTTCTTTTCACTGAAAGGGGAAAGACTTGCATCAAAAACACAATAACCCAAACCTCCTTGTTTTCGATATATCATATTCGGTCCACAAAGAAGGGGCCTGCATTATAGCTTCTGTTTAATGTGTGGCTCCACTCAATTTACTTCACATTCTTGACTTGCCTGCACAGGCTGATTGGTCAATAAGTAACAGCTGTGCTGTGAAACTAAAATAATGAACATTGTTGAACCCTTGGTTAAATTTGATATGACTTGGAGAAGCTTCATTCAACATTTTCACACTACATACATTGTCTCCTCTCCAACTGTTATAATAATTATTTTACCTTTATACGGTGGAACGGACTTGTTGAAATTCTTTGCAGCCTAGATTCTGTTTTTCTTTTATTTTTTCTAGTTTAGGGGGTTTTGTTTTTCTCTTTTTTCACTTTTTTTCTTTTTATCTTTTTGTTTTTATATATATAAGTTCTCTTTTAAACACTTAACTATATTTACATAGAGACCGGGAGGTCTATATTCAATGTATATTTTGACACTGGACATTTAGGTTATATCTGTTACTAATGTAATCCTGATCACTATGTATCAATATCACTGTTCTGTTTACCATTATTTTTTTTTTGTTTTATTTTTGTTTTTGAAAAAAAACAAATAAAAAGATTTTAAAAGAAAGAAACTAAAGTAATGAAATTACTGTAAAATCAGGTACTTAAAAAATCCTATTGCACCTCCTGAAGACCTGTCAGGCCGTGTTGTGCGGTAAGTACAATGATTAATGTCTCCCCTTAGCTGGTTTGTGGCGCAGTGGTAGAGTTGCTGCCTAACAGCGCCAGAGACTCTGGTTCGCCCCTGACTACGGGCACTATCTGTACGGAGTTTGTACGTTCTCCCTTGACCATGTGGGTTTTTTCCAGGTGTTCTGGTTTCTTCCCACACTCCAAAGACGTACAGGTCTGTAGGTCTGTAATTGGTTTCTGTAAATTGTAAAATTGTCCCTAGTGTGTAGGTAGTGCTAGTGTATGGGTGAAACCGCTGGTCGGTACAGACTCGTTGGATCAAGGAGCCTGTTTCCACTCTGTATCTCTAAAGATTAAAGTGTGAATCAAGCACGCACAGTGATGTACTCCCGACTGGATAAAGGCATAATGTTGGGTTAGTAAACTGATGCATCAAACCATGCTAGACATGGGTTGCGATATACCAGAACTATTTACTCTGTACTTTGGTACTTGTGGTTTCAATTTACTAGGCTTTTAAAACTCGAAACTAATGTCACCTACATGGTTCACTTTTCCCCTCCACCTGAATCCCTTTACCTTCACTTGCCAGGAATGGACACAAAGTGCTGGAGTAAAAAGGAGATACAAGGAACTGCAGATGTTGGTTTACAAAAAAAAGACAAAGTGGCTGGAGTAACTCAGTGGGTCAGGTGGTATCTCAGAAGAACATGGATTGATGATGTTTTAGGTCAGGTCCCTTCTTCAGACTGATTGTGATGGGAAAGGGGGAAAGAAAGCTGGAATAGAGAAGGGGCAGGATTAGGCCTGGCGAATGATAAGAGGATATAGGTGAGGAGAGGTTTTGATAGTGGGTGCTGGAATAATTCAGCGGGCCAGGCAGCATCTCTCGAGAACATGGATTGGTGATATTTTGGGTCTGGACCCTTTTGGAGATTTATGTCTACATATCATATCACTTTCCAGGCTTTGTCCCACCCTCAGCTATTCCCTCTGTACTACAATGTCTGAAGATTGGTCCTGACTCCAAACATCACCTATCCATGTTCTCCAGAAATGTTGCCTGATGATGTTTGGAGTCAGGACCAATCTTCAGACATTGTAGCATGGTCAGCATGGACTCAGTGGGCCAAAGGGCCTGTTTCATGCTGTATCGCTAAACTAATCTAAACTAAACTAAATACATTGAGTCTTTTATTGTCGCTGGATCTAAATCCCAAAACTCTGTCCTCAACTGTACTGGAAGGAAGGGCAATAAACATTGGCCTTGTCATCATCTTGATTCCAAAATGAATACATAGCAAACATTCTATATCATTCTATATCAGATCATTCAATCAACACAAAAGTTTAATTACACGATCTTCTGGATGAACTCCTTCCGTGCGGCCATCTCGCTGCAAGCTTCTTTCACTCGGCCCTCCATCGTCAGACGACCACTGAGCTGTGCTGCATGTATTCCCAGCACCGTTATGTTCACACTCTCCTCAACCAGGGAACTGAAACAGGGAGAGGGAGAGGGAGAGGGAGAGAGAGAGAGATATCAGACCAAGAGAGAGAGAGAGAGATCAGCCCCTCTCACACCCTAGAACTGGATTCACATGACCAGCATGCAGAAATAGATTGATTGGTTTTAGGTTTAATGTGTAGGAGGGAACTGTAGATGCTGGTTTACACCAAAGATAGACACAAAGTGATGGAGTAACTCAGAGGGCCGGGCAGCATCTCTGGAGAAAAGGAATAGGTGACATTTCGAGTTGAGACCCTCCTAAACTAAAAAAGAGTATTAGTAAACATAGTCAAGCCAAACTCAAGTTCAGTAGGTAGAGCAAAGGGGAAGATACAGAGAACATTTAGAAATGGCGCTAGATTTACAGGTAGACCAAAGATTGAGTCTGAAGAAGGGTCTCGACCTAAAACGTCATCTATTACTTTTCTCCAGTCCAACTGAGTTACTCCAGCATTATGTGTCTATCTTAACCTTGGGTTTAGGTTTATTATAGTCATGTGTACAGCAAAAGCTTTGTTTTGCATACAATCAAATCAAATCAGATTCAGGGACAGTTTATACCCAGCTGTTATTAGGTAACTGAATCATCCTATCACCAACAGTCTTAACATACCATCTACCTCGGAATATCTTTAATTGGACTTTACTGGACTTTATCTTGCACTAAGCGTTATTCCCTTTATCCTAAACTGTACATTGTGGACGGGTTGATTTTACTCGTATATAGACTTTCCGCTAACTGGATAGCACGCAACAAAAAAGTTTCCCGCTGTACCTCTGTACACATGACAATAAACTGGACTAAATTTACAAGAGTAGAGCGATTGCATCAGATGATAATAGATCCTCCTCTGTGACCAGCACACAAAGTTGCTACACTCCGGCATGTTATTGCTGATAATGGAACCATAGAATATCAAAACAATTGATGTGAATGTTTAGTTAAATTACTTTAGACATATAGCATGGAAACAGGCCCTTCAGCCCATCGGCCCACGCTGACCATCACCCGTCAACACTAATTCCACTCCCTACACATTTGGGGCAATTTTTACAAAGGCCAATTAACCTACAAACCCACACATCTTTGGGCTGTGGGAGGAAACCGGAGCTCCTGGTGGAAATCCTCACAGTCGCAGGGAGAACTACAGGAGACCTGGGTTCTATACTGATCTTGGGTGCTGTCTGAATGGAGTAACTCAGTGTGTCAGGTGCATTCCTGGAGAACATGGGTAAGTGATGATTTGGGTTGGGATCCTTCTTCAGACTGAATAGTATTTTTCATGTGCTCTTTCAACCTTTACATAACACAAAATGCATCTGGTCAATGTAGTGCTTGTGAAGTTTGTTAAGTTTACTCAGGGAAACATAACATGCAAATTATATATACACGACTGCATGTCACATGTTTATGAAGTCTTAAACCGGGTGGAGTACCTGTTGTTTGTGATTCGTTTCTCCTGACTGATGATACGACAAGCCTTTCTTCTATCAGGAGTGGTAAAGTTTACTTGCAGCTGGAAGGGCAGTTTTTCATTATCCTGAACAGCTGAGAAAATGTAAAGATATTTGTGTTCTCTGTATCGATAAATCCGAGTCATTGGAGATTAAATTGCACATAGTATGGAATACCTCGCTGAATATGAAGACTTCCCTTGCTATTCTCAATCTGGGAAGTGCAGAATCAGGTGCAGTTGTCATCAGATAACTGAACCATCCTACCACCAACTAGAGAGCAGTTCTGATCTATTTTCTACCTTATTGAAGACCCTTGGACTATCTTTAATAGGACTTTACTGGACTTTATCTTACAGAAACATTATTTCCTTTATCCTATATCTGTACACTGTGAATGGCTTGATTGTAATCCTGGATTGTCTTTCTGCTGACATGACACCACACAATAAAAAAGCTTTTCACTGTACCGCGGTACACGTGCCAATAAACTAAACTAAAGTTAACCTAGAAGAGGAGAACTTGTACAAAGGCAAGGTCACTACTGACTGACCTTTCTGCATCCGAAGGAAGGTCAGGATGGTCGAAACCCATCATGGGGTAAGGGCTGGGGTCAGAGGGGAGATACTGTGGGGGGGGGGGGGATGATTGTGGCTGAGGGTTGGGGGGGGGGGGGGAGGGTGTGATGGGGAGTATTGGGATGGGGGGTAAAGCAGAACTAGTATTGCTTGGAATAAGAGGTAGGACAGCAGGGCCTAGCGTTTCCATGTACAAAGTTAAGACCTCTGCCTAGATAACCATGCGCTTGAATATTCAAGCTAAAAAATAGATTTTAGCTGTTGAACATATAGTTGTGGCTTTATCGTTCCCACAGCATGTGTTGGGATGGATCAAATGTTGCATTTGTAATTAGAGGAACTGGTTTCGGACAGGCGTGTAAGGGGAGGAAAGGGTGGTAATAGATGCACATGCACCGCCCATATCCTCAACCTATGTCTTATCGTGCCGATCTTAAAACCTCTTAAACACCATTATTGGATCTGCCTCCGCTACCATCTCAGGCAACACATTCCAGGCACCCACCACTCTTTGTGTAAAAAGAAATTGCTCTACACATCTCTTTAAACTTTGCGCCTCTCACCTTAAAGCTATGCCCTTTGGCCTTTGACATTTCCACCCTGGGAGAAAGTTTCTGACTGGCTACCCTATTTATACATTAGTAAAACTGTGGGCTGCTTAGTATGATACAATTAGCAGTTCTTTCTAACACTTACTTTGAATGTGGGATTCCTTTATTCCGAATTCAAATGTCATCTCCGTATCTTTGGTAACATTTCCAACTTGCTTCACCAGCTTATTTCCTGTTTGCGCTTCATATCTGAAATACCTAAATACAAGAGAGAAAGAGAAAAAATGTTTTCTCCTTGTGCCAGAGCAGCCGGTATTTACATATGATTTCCAATATAATAAAACATGTCAAGGCACTTCATAGGAACATAAGGCAATTGATCACACAATCAGCAACCAGCTCCAGGTTAGTTTGGAGATACAACATGGAAACAGGCCCTTCAGCTCACCGAGTTACAACCACCATCAATCACCTGTTCACACAATTTTATTCAACTTCCGCATCCACTCCCTACTCATACGGTGCAATTTTACAAAGGCCAATTAACCTGCAAATCTGCACATCTTTGGGATGTGGAGGGAAACCAGAGCACCAGGAGGAAACCTTTGCGGTTGCAGGGAGAATGTGCAAACCACGCAGACAGCACCCAAGCTCAGGATTTCCCCTTGGTCTCTGGTGGTGTGAAGCAGCAGCTCTACCACTGTGCCACTGTGCCACTCTTAGGAGGCACTAGTATAACATGGGCTTGGACTTGACTGGCTCCGTGTCTCCTATTAACAAAGACCATTCATAGTCTAATTTGCAGCACCACCTTACATAGCACAGACTTCATAAAAACAAGTCCAAGAAAATGTAAGCAAATGAATAACGTTATGAATGGTCAAAAATATTTTCTGCTTTCCCAAAATGCTTATGATATACATTAGGATCCCCCTTATCCCGTATGTGTATGCTGTGGACAGTTTGATTGTAATCATGTATAGTCTTTTCGTTGGCATGCAACAAAGAGCTAGGTACACATGGCAATAATAAACTAAACTAATGAAATGTTAATGGATTTGTTAATAATACATCCCTATTATTATAGTGTCAAAATGGATAGCCTCTGAATAGAACCATTGAACCATTGAAAAAGGCAAAATCAATGAAATTGAGCTGCTTACATTGATCGGCTTGAAGGTGGCTTCATTACTGACTGAAAACTGTTATGCAAGATTGTTAGTGCCATGGATATTTATTGGAGATTGCTATTGTGGTGCTAAACGTGAAAGATTCCCAGTGTAATAATGGAAATCTGGATCCCTTTATGTTTACAGAATCAAAGGGTTTTTTTTCCCCCTTCATCACAAGTGATAGAACATTCAACTAAGACACAAGGTGCTGGAGTAACTCAGCGGGTCAGGCAGCACCTTTGGAGAACATAGATAGTTGATGTTTCGGGTTGGGACACTTCTTCAGACTTTGTGTCCTTTTGTGCATTAACCAGCATTTGCAGTTCCTTGTTTATACATTAGAATATTCAACTAGGATGTATTTTCACCTGGAATTCTCCGTCTAATCTTTTAAGTCTTGCAGTCTACTATATTTCTTACCACTTTTGAAATTTCTTCATATTCGAACAGCAACTTCACACCCTACACCTCTTAACTACTGTTTAGTGTCTTTGCTGCCCCATCTTTTGTGATTCACCTTGGGATTGTTACTGAATTAAAGGCATTGCACAGGTGCATGTAGTTGATGTTTTATTGCACTTACATGTGGGGAAGAAAGCAGAAGGTTGTTGTCCAATCTAGTGCAACCAGTAGATGCCTTCAGAGACACATTTGATCTGAGTAGTTTTCACTTACATTTGTTCAGTGACTACAAAGGTAACAGTAACATCAGTCGCAATCACATCATCTTCCAAAGTAGCTTGAATCTCGTTGGGCAAATTAATTGGATTGACAATGTTGACCTGAAATGAGAAATAATAAGATTAGCAAGCTTGGCATCTCCTACTTCATCATTTCTGTCTTTCATTTCTACATGTACACATCCAGTCCGTAAGGCAAACTAAAAGAATGTAAGGAGCACAAAATGCCACTCTCTGACCAATTAGGGTAGCACAGTGGTGCAGCGGTAGAGTTACTGCCTTACAGGGCCTGATACCCGGGTTAGATCCTGACCACAGTTGCTGCCTGTGCAGAGTTTATACGTTCTCCCCGTGACACCGTCGGTTTTCTCCGGGTACTCAAGTTTCCCCCTACATTCCAAAGAGGTGCAGGTTTGTAGGTTGTTTTGGCTTTGGCTCTTAAAGATAGCGGAGTCAGGAGACATGGGGAGAAGGCAGGAACGGGGTACTGATTGGGGATGATCAGCCATGATCACATTGAATGGCAGTGTTGGCTCGAAGGGTCGAATGGCCTACTCCTGCACCGATTGTCTAATGTAAAAGTTGTCCCAATTGTGTAGGAGAGAACTAGTGCATGGGTGATTGTTGGTCGGCGCGGACTCGATGGGCCGAAAGGTCTGTTTCCATGCTGTATCTCTAATCTAAACTAAACCTTGAAAACCCAGGATTAACTTCAGAGTACCCATGTGCAAGACACTTAGTTTAGTTTAGTTTAGTTTAGGGATATAGCATGGAAACAGAGCCTACCGTATTGACCAGCGATCCCCCTACACTAGCACTATCCTATACACTAGGAACAATTAGCAATTTTTGCCAAAAGCCAAACCCACCTACAAATCTGTACGTCTTTGGAGTGTGGGAAGAAACTGGAGTTCCCGGAGAAAAGCCATGCGGTCACAAGGGGAACCTCTAAACTCCGTACGGACAGCACCCGTAGTCAGGATCGAATCCGGGTCTCTGGCGCTGTAAGGCAGCAACTCTACCACTGTGCCACCAATCCGGACACTTCTATGGCATACAGTAGTTTTTGATGGGTCGCTCTTTATTTGCAAGTGAGTCTTTAGCGTTATGAGGCAGCAGCTCAACTGGCTGCACCACTGTGATACCCACAATCAGTCAGCCCGAGTGCAACGTGTTTACATAACTCAGGATGCAACACTGGGATCTCTCTCTGTATCCAGGAATATCAGAGATGATTAACGAGATTGTAGAGGACAAGTAGAAGTCGTGTGCTTAGCGACAACAGCATTAACACAACTGCAAAAGGTCCATTGTTGACCCTCTAGTGCTTGACAGGACAATGAAACTAAATTATGAATCCATACAGGATATATCAGCTTTCCACAGTCAGAAAGTTTATATTGTAATAAAGATCATAACTTTAAGCACATCCAGCAGTGAAAAGAACATCAATCAAATAGTGTCTCATGGTCACTGGATATCTATCTGGAACGCAGCCCTATCTAATTTGGTGGAGCAAACCTAGTCACAGAGCATCCCAGTTGCTGCCTCAGTTGAGACCAATTCACTCAACACATGCCAGGAAATGGACATGAGCTTTTTGTGTTTTGGATTTCTATTCCATGTGACATTTTGTCACATGTATAAGATCATGAGGGGAATAGATAGGGTAAATGGACAGTCTTTTATTGAGAGAAGGGGAATCAAGAACCAGAGGACTTTGGTTTAAGGTGAGGGGTAAAGGATTTAATATGGACCTGGGAGCAACTTTTTTTATACAGAGAGTGGTAGGTACATGGAACGAGCTGCCGGAGGAGGTAGTTGAGGTAGGTACTATTGCAACATTTAAAAAGCATTTGGATAGATACATGGATACCATAGGTTGAGAGGGATATGGGCCAAACGCAGGCAGGTGGAACCAGTGTGGATGGGGCATGTTGGTCGGTATGGGCAAGTTGAACTGAAGGCTATGACTGTGACTATTTATTCCATGACTGAAGCATTAAAGGAGATTAAAATGAGATCTACTCTGAACTTGTAAACACGCATTGAGTCTTTGATCCAGTGCAGGGGAATCAAAAAACAGAGGATATAGGTTTAAAATGGGAGGAGCAAGATTCAGCAAGAACCTGAAGATGGGTCCCGACCCAAAAAATCACCTATCCGTGTTCTCCAGGGATGCTGCCTGACCCGCTGAGTTACTCCAGCACTTTGTGCCATTTTTTGTTGACATTGTTCATTGCTCTTAAGATAATTCCGCTGGAGTTGTGTTATTTTTTGTTTCATTATATAAACTGCATTTTGAAGTGAAGTAATTAACAGTGTTACTGTTTCCACTATTACATTGGTATTCTTACCCTTCCTCCTGTCCGATCTGCCAAGTTTCCAAGTTCTGCCAATCTACAGTCGGTGCCTTCTATTGTCAGAATCGATACAATCACCCTGGAGCAAGGACAGAAAATATAAATCTGTGTGGAGCAGACCATTTTTATTTTGTCACTCTTCTGCTATAACTTTCCAACCAGAAACTCTGAGACATGGTGGCGCAGCGGTAGAGTTTCTGCCTTACTGTGCCGGAGACCCAGGTTCGATCCTGACTATGGGTGCTATCTGGGTGTTTGCACATTCTCTGTGACCATGTGGGTTTTCTCCGGGTGCTCAGGTTCCCTCCCACACTCCAATGACATATAGTTTTGTAGGTTAATTAGTTTCAGTAAAATTGTAAATTGTCCCTGGTGTGTAGGATGGTGCTAGTGTACGGGGTGATCACTGCTCGGCGCAGACTCGGTGGGCCAAAGGGCCAATTTCTGCGCTGTATTTCTAAAGTCTAAAGGTAGCATCTGTGGGAAGAATTTCTGAAAAAGGGTCCTGGATCTGGAACATTAACTTTCCTTCTCTTACCACAGATGCTGCGTAACCTGCTGAATATTTTCATCATTCCCTGTGTTTCCTCCCCCAGGTCTCCAGCATCTGAAGTGTTTTTGAGTTTCATTAAAATGCAATATACAGTAATTGGAAGTCATTTTGTGCAAAAACAGTGGAGCATAAAAATTGATTGCTTACCCATTTAAAGTTGCTTGCTCTCCTAAATCGGTGTAGAATTGTTTGGAGTAGGCATGCATATCTTCCTCCATGCTCTCCAAGTATCCCAGGCCTATATTTGCCTTCCCATCTGTACAGATGATCACCTGAAGTTGCAGAATGTATAAGAGTTATAGAATTGTCCTTGCAGATGAAACTTGATAATACAAGCCTTCTACTCGCGTTGCAGCAAATATTATTACATCATTCTATCACCAGTGGTATTGGATGGCAGTGTGAAAACATTTTTCATGCAGAAGGTTGTGGTTATATGGAACGAGTTGCCAGAGAAGGTAGTTGAGGCAGAGAGAGTCATAGAATCACAAAGAGTGGAACCAGGCGCTTTGGCCCTACTTGCCCATGCTGACCAATATGCCTCATCTACACTAGTCCCACCTGTCTGCATTAGGCCCATTTCCCTCTAACCCTATCCATGTACCTGTCTAAATGCATCTTAAACATTACGATAATACCTGCCTCAACTACCACCTCCAGCAACTCGTTCGATATACCCACCACCCTTTGGTAAAAAAAGAGGCAGGACTATAACAACATTTGAAAGGTAGGTACATGGATAGGAAAGTTTTAGAGGGATATGGGCCAAACCCGGCCAGGTGGGACTAGCATAGATGGAACATCTTGGTTGGCATAGACTAGTTGGGCTGAAGGGCCTGTTTCCATGCTCTTTTACGCCAATGGCAGATTGATATGAAAGAGGCATAGCTCCCTGAAGATAGACACAAAATGCTGGAGTAACTCAGCGGAACAGGCAGCATCTTTGGATAGAAGGAATGGATGACGTTTCGGGTCAAGACCCTTCTTCAGACTTCTTCAGTCCTGAAACATCACCCATTCCTTCTATCCAGAAGTGTTGTGTCCTGCTGAATTACTCTAGCATTTAGTGTCTATCTTCATTGTAAACCAGCATCTGCAGTTCCCTCCTGCACATAGCTCCATGACTCTCTTCCCTGTTCCACCTGTGGCTCAATGCATGGAGCTTTGTACTTGGATTCTTGCCAGACAGAATGATCCAGATACAATTCTGGGTTGGTCCTGGGTGTGTAGATCTCAGGCAGAACAGCTGTCAGGACATTGCCATCGGCTCAGACATACCTTTGAGCCGGGACTCATTGATGCCATCGACACTGCTACAAGTGCAGCTGGACCCAGGGCAGTAGCACCTTTCTCTCTCATCCTACGGAGAAAAATTACAAACTTTGGGTCAAATCGAAGCGCAATTGTGGCCGGGCGTGTGTTGAGCTCCCAGAACTTAGCAGAAATAAGCATTTAAACTTCAACTAACCAGGAACTGGAAGAGGAATTTAGAGACCGGTGTTGGACAGAGTGTGAACATTAGTTGACGACATGAACACCATTGACTAAATCCCTGGAAAAAATGGCTTTAAAAGAAGACTAGAAGATGCTTGTGAGTAGGAAGGAACTGCAGATGCTGGTTTACACCAAAGATAGACACAAAATGCTGGAGTAACTCAGTAACTCAGAAATAGGTGACGATTCGGGTCAATATCCTTTTTTCCAGAGATGCTGCCTGATCCGCTAAGTTACTCCAGCATTTTGTCTCTCTATCTTCGCTAGCCTCGACATTTAGAGTGAGAGCGGGTGCTTTTAGCATAGACCAATGTTAAAAATCAACACAGAAATGGAAAGTTTAAGAAGGAACTGCAGATGCTGGAAAATCGAAGGTAGACAAAAATGCTGGAGAAACTCGGAGGGTGAGGCAGCATCTATGGAGCGAAGGAAATAGGCGAAGTTTCGGGTCGAGACCCTTCTTCAGTCAACTAAAGAAATGTAAAGGATATGCTTAAGTGTGCCAGACCACAAAATTAAAATAAGCATAAGGAAAAAGAAGAAACTACTCACTATAAAAACGTCATATTCAATATCGGCCAGCCTGCCATCCAGTTCAATTGTGCACGTTCTTGTCACCTGCCGCAGTGCTGGGGGGGGGGGGGGGTCGCCACAGTGGCGTAGCTGTTAGAGCAGCTGCCTCACAGCACCAGAGACCCAGGTTCGATCCTGACTAGGGGTGCTGTCTATATGGAGTTTGCATGTTCTCCCTGTGACAGCATGGGTTTCCTTCGATGGGATCGGCTTCCTCTCACATCCCAAAGACATGCAGGTTTGTAGATTAATTACCCTCTGTAAATTGTTCCTAGTATGTACAGAGTTGATGAGAAAGCGTGATAACATAGAACTAGTGTCAACGGGTGATCAATGTTGGTGGGCTAAAGAGCCTGTTTCTCTAAATTAAACTGAATACGCAAGTACCTTCACAAAGAACCTGCTTCGTTACTGCTTCAAGTGCATTTTTCTGTTATTTTATACTGAAAGAGCACTTGAATTTTCATGAACATGATGAGTTTAGTCAAATGCAAAAAGTGAGGAAAGAGTTTATTTTTACACAGAGGGTGGTAGGTGCCTGGAACGCGCTGCCAGGGCTGGTGGGGGTGGGGGCAGATGCAATAGTGGCATTTAAAAGGCTTTTGGATAGACACATGGATATGCAGGGAATGGGGAGGATATGGATCATGTGCAGGCAGAAGAGATTAGTTTATGTTGGCATTATGTTTGGTGGGGACATTGTGGGCCAAAGTGCCTGTTCTCTGCTGTACGGTTTCATGTTCTATGGAAGTATCCACAAAAAACCATCTCGAACATTCCTTCATATTCAGCCCTGGTCATGAACGAATATGTCCATGTAACTCCAGCTAACAAAATATTGGGTTAGTCTGAAGAAGAGTCTCAACCCATAACGTCACCTATTCCTTTTCTCCAGAGATGCTGCTTGATCCGCTGAGTTACTCCAGCATTTTGTGTCTATCAAGAATGTTGTGCCACCTTTATTCTACACACATCAAACTACACCAGTGGCATAAATCCATTAATCGATGGCTTATTGACATTCAATTGGCAAACAATAAATTCTGTACTTACTCTTGGACCCTGTAGCTTAGTGTTTGAATGCTCTCTGCTATGCACTCTGGCCTGGGATAATCTCTGCCTTTTTCCTTTAGGAAGTCTGAATCCAACAGCTGATAATTACTCAGTCTTGTGGGCATCTGTGTTCCATCACCATAGATGGTTACCTGGGAAAAGAAAGGGAATTGAGTCCTATTATTCCTCACACTGCTCTCCAGTGGGGGATTCAGTTAGAATTGACATTTACTCAAACTAAAGGGTCACACATTTTCCACCCGCACCTCTCTTGTATATCTACTCAATGTTTACTTCCCTACCCAACAATGTAATGTAGCTATCAGTATGTTCATTCTTCCACTGTAACATAACCATTATTTCCCAAATATTACCATACCTCATCGTTAAATGTCACCAAGGCAACCCGCTTCTGGGGACAGGTCTGTGTCATGTGCTTCAAAGAAGTCAAGATAGCTTCTTGAACGTTCTGCAAAGTCAAGAAGGAATAATGGTCAGTTTAACAATTGCTAGCTTCCACTCAAAAGAAAGCTTCCACACAAATGTCCACACTTGTAAGTCACATCTTACAGGCTATTTAGTGTAACTGTGTTGGGACAATGGGGATTGATCAATGCAATAGATTAAACCAATTAATGGATGGAGGACTCCCCAGTGAGTTTGTTGCAGCCTCCAGGGTGACCTGTTCCTGCAATTTCTGCTCTATCTATCTATATACTATTAAAACTCTGTGGCTGCCATCCGGCTGCCGTCCGGCAGCCTTTCTGCATTTGATTCATTGCCACGCCGAATCCAGACGCTCAATCGCCGAGATCTTTTCCATTTCGGTAGAGATTTCACTTTTCTTTCTAAGTATCTGCTCCTCATTACATTTTGTCGTGTTTAAGTACACGTTTTTAATCAAATCCTTCTCCCCCCCCACTCGCTCATTTTGTCGCCTCCTGCTGGCCAGCGACCATAACGGCTGCTGGCGCCCGCATCTCGCCTCAAAGACGCCATTTAAAAACAGCCGCACTGCTCATTCCTGAGCCGTTTGAGTTGGAGGACCACGTCTCCCGTGGGGGCTACGGGTAGGGAACAGCTGCGTTGGGGGAGCAGACCCAACGGGTCTGCCCTTGGTCTAGTTTGTAATAAAGTCAGGTTTTAAAACATGGCTTTTACCATGGAGAACAACTTGCTTCCACTCAAATTATTTCAAAAGCTCCTAAAGATACAACACAACGTCCTAGATTTCTATGGGTCATATAGCCCTTCCTACTGCTAGGATATATGGGTACAATAAATAGTCATAGAGCAAGGAAACAGGCCATTTGGCCCAACTTGTCCATGCCGACCATGATGTCCCATCTACACTAGTTCCATCAGCCTGCATTTGGCCCATATCCCTCTAAAGCTTTCATATTCATGTACCTGTCCAAGTGTATTTTAATGCAGTTATACAGGTAGTACCTTATTTGAGCCAAGTCTCTCTGCTCAACAAGAATCAGCTGCAGTATCAGAAGCTTTTTCACAGAGAGAGAACTCGAGGCTGAAAATTATCCTGGCTTGGGATTGGACCCATCTGTTGTGCCGGGCTGATATTACCAGGTACCGCAGACACCACTGGGAAGGTCTTAGTCATTTACCTCAGGTCTAAAAATGTTCTAGATTACTGGGTTTGGGAGCAGGTGCAGGGTTAAATCAAGGGGAGAATGACATTGCATTTAGAAGCAGAAACTAGGAACTGCATGTGTTGGTTTACACACAAAAAAAGACCCAGAGTGCTGGAGTAACTCAGCCGGACAGGCAGCATCTCTGAAGAACATGGATATATGGCATTTCAGGTTGGTACCCTTCTTCAGACTAGTTGTAAGGGGGAAGAAATCTGGAGGAGAGGACGGGCAGGACAAAGCATGACAACTAATAGGTGAACATAGGACAAAGGCCGGTGATTAAAAAAACCCGGTGTGAGCTAAAAAGATCGAAGAGTTGCAAATGCAGCTAGAAGCTAGACGAAGGAAGGTATGGGGAGGGGGAGGGGAGAAATAGGAGCGATCTAGGTGGGGCACAGCGGTGGAGGGGGTGGGGGGTTGTGGATGAAAAGGGAGGGGTTGTTTGTTAGTGGTTATGGCATGGTGGCGCAGCAGTAGAATTACTGCTTTACAGTGCTTGCAGCGCCGGAGACCCAACTACGGATGCTGTTTGTACGGAGTTTGTACGTTCTCCCCATAACCGCGTGTGTTTTTTTCTGAGATCTTCAGTTTCCTCCCAGGCTACAAAGACGCACATGTATGTAGGTTAATTGGCTTGGTGTATGTGTAAATTGTCCCTAGTGTGTGTAGGATAGTGTTAATGTGCGAGGATCACTGGTCGGCGCGGACTTGGTGGGCCACGCTGTATCTCTAAAACTAAAAGCTAAAAAAACTAAAATTGGAGATTTCAACGTTCATTGCGTAGGGATGTAAGCTTCCCAAGAATACATTCAGAAGTCTGTTCCAATCTACTGATTGTCACATCAAACTGCCATGCATCAGGTTACAAAAATATGGTCCCTCAGGAGAGACTTGTTGATCATTTCAGTACCTTAATGGTTCAATTAGAATAGTATTAACATGTAACTGTGGAACAATGGGTTTCCCTCTTTGAAACTCTCCAGGGAAATTAAGCTGGTGATGCATGCAGACTCAACAGTGAAATAAACCAACATTTCATTAACCCTCACAGCTGCTTTCTTGCCCGTTCGTGTAAATGTCTTGATTCAGATTCAGATTCAGAAAACTTTATTGTCTGTCGTAACAGAAAATCTTCTTTGACGTGGCTCAACATACAACCAGGACAATGTACTGATAAGCAGTCATACAACACAAATTTCTGCGAGCACACACAGTGTGTATAGATCTTAAAAGCAAGTATAAAGATTAGAAACTTTAAAAATAGACAAGATAAAAGTTGTGGATACGTATAAAGTGACAGTGCGTCAGGGTTAATTTGTCCCTTGTTCATTTTTTATTTAAGCTGTTTATGGCAATGGGTATGAGTGAGTTTTTGTGGATGTTTTTCTTGGATAGGGGGACTTTATATCGGCGGCCTGATGGCAGAAGTTGGAAGGACTTGTGCAGGGGGTGGGTGGGATCCTGTGTAATGAGGTTGGCTTTCCTTTTAACTGCCTGGGTGTGGAGTACGGATAATTGATTTTGAGTTTTGCCAGTTATTTTGCTTGCTTGATTGATAATCCGGGAAAGCTTTGATTTGTCTTTGACAGAGGTGAGGGTGAACCAGGATGTGATGTTAAAGGTGAGTACAGATTCTATAAGTGATTTATAGACAGCTGTTAAAATGTCCTAGGTACACAAAATTGCTGGGGAAACTCAGCGGGTGCAGCAGCATCTATGGAGCGAAGGGAATAGGCCTACACAAAATTGCTGGGGAAACTCAGCGGGTGCAGCAGCATCTATGGAGCGAAGGAAATAGGCCAACACAAAATTGCTGGGGAAACTCAGCGGGTGCAGCAGTACCCGCTTGTTAAAATGTCCTGTCTGACATCAAAGCTCCTGAGTTTCCTCAGCAGGAACAGGCGTTGCTGTGCCTTCTTGTACACAGAGTCTGTGTGCTGGGAGAAGGACAGGCGGGTGTCAATCTCTGTGCCCAGGTATCTAAAGGCCTCTACCTGCTCAACTGTCTGCCCATTCAGCCTCAGAGGTTCAAAGAGAGGTTGGGGGGGGGGGAAGATGTTCGCCTCCCCCCACAACACAGCTCCTTGGTCTTGGAGATGTTAAGCTCCAGAGAGCTCTCTTTGATCCACAGCATCAGGGAGTTGACCTGCTGATAGTAGGCAGCCAGAGAAGTGTGATCCTTGATGTGGGCCACCAGGACCATATCGTCTGCATACTTAAAAAGGGAAATTGATTGATTGATTAAAATGAACAGCCTAGAAACAGGCCCTTGGGCCCATCGACTCCACACAAACCATCGATCACGTGTTCATACCAGTCCTGCGTTATCCCCCTTTCGCATCCTCTTCCTACTAGACATGCTGTGTCTAGTAGGTGGGTTAATTGGGCCTCTGCAAATTGCCCCTGGTGTGTGGGAAGTCTTACTCAAAGTGGGAATAACATGGAACTAGTGTGAAGGGGAGATCGATGGCCGGCATGGACTTGGCGGGCCGAAAGGCATTTTCCCCATGCTACTTCTCCAATCTAAAAGTAATAAGGTAGACACAAAATGCTGGAGTAACTCAGCGGGACAGGCAACATCTTTGGAGAGAAGGAAAGGGTGGTAAAAGAAATGAGGAAGTGCAATTCACAGTATATTGTCCCATCCACTCTGAAATATAGCAGCAAATATGTACCTGTAACCTTGATATATGAACTGTCCCGAAACCGTGGGTAGCCTTGACCTAGAAAGACAGAATCAACGATCTTGAATCAGCTTGGGATGCAGCTCTGATTCCTGAATTTCCATCCATGACATAACATTCATGAAGTCATTTTTGAGATGTCCTGGACTTGTCCTCACCTCATTGGTTACACACATACTTCCCGAGATATCCACACAGAAAATGACCAAGGAGTCATCCACATTGATGTAGTCATCATCGATTGGCCCAGGGATATATACAACATCCTGAATGTTTGGTACTGTTCTGAAGGATCGAGTGACAACGTTATGCTTTTTACAGAATTCGCAAGGCCAGACCTGGACAAGAAAACAAAGACAGTTCAGCATCTAATGAAAGGAGCTTGCCTAACAGATATAGCAGACAACAAGAGCGGCACACTGGCACAGCAGGTAGAACTGCTGCTTCACAGTGCCAGAGACCCAACTTCAACCTTGACCTCGGGTGCTGCCTGTGTGGAATTTTCATGTTCTCCCTGTGACTGCGTGAGTTTCCTCTGGGTACTCCAGTTTCCTCCGACATCCCAAAGACGTGTAGGTTAGTGGGTTAATTGCCCTCTGTAATTTGCCCCTATTGTGTTGGGGAGTGAATGAGAAATGAGATAACGTAGAGCCAATGTGAACGAGTGATCGATAGTCAACGTGTTCATGGACCAAAGGGCCTGTTTCCATGCTATATCTCCAACTGCACTAAATGACATTTTTACCAATGCCAATTCACCGACAAACCTGTACGTCTTTGGAGTGTGAGAGGTAACCAGAGCACCCGGAGAAAACCCACGCAGTCACTGGGAGAACGTACAAACTCCATACAGATAGTACCCATGGTCAGGATCAAACCCGGGTCTCTGGCACAGTAAGGCAACAACTCTACCGCTGTGCCACTGTGCAGCCACCTGCCTGCATTCGGCTCATATAACTCCATGTAGTGGCGCCTGCTGGCGCACGCAGGTATCGAACCCGGCGTTCGGAAGCCGCGGTCACGTTACTCGGGAGGGGCTGCTGTTTTCGCGCGGTTTCGCTTTCGCGCCACAGTTGTGGTGTTGACCACCGATGTGATCAGACGTGTTTGCAGAGACCTGTATGCCAAGGAGCGATTGTGTTAATAAATCAGTTCAGAAAACTTGGTTGTCGTCTTTGCATCCGCCAAATCTAAACCTTTCCTGTCCATGCTTCTTTATAAGCGAGTTAGGTATTGCAACTGCGCATGCCCAGGTCATAGGTCACTCGAGATAAACATTCTCGGCAGCTGAGCTGCTGCGCGTACACAGTCCTGCGCCCCATCCGCAGCCTGGATCGAATCTGGGCCCTCAGTGCCGCCGCAAGTGTCGCCGAACCACCATTGAATCCCCTTCCGCCCACCGAGAGCCCCACCCCTGTCCGGGGGCGGCCTCAGGCCCACAGCCAACGTGGAGAAGAAGCGCCAACTCCAGCCCAACTCCACTCCAATTCCCGCAAAAAACATTCCCCGATGGTCCAGGACCGACAGCCGCACCTCCCTCCCCACCTAGCGGCCGTCGGTCAACCCCCCCAGGCGCCGGCGAAAGCCGAACACCAGTCACCAACGGGGATACTTACAAAGTGCTGCAGCAACTCAGCGGGTCATGCAACATTTCCGTAGAAGAGTCTCGACCCTAAACGTCACCTATTCCTTTTCTCCAAAGATGCTGCTCGTCCTGCCGACACCGAGAGGGCCAACCCACAGCCACCGGAGAATGCCCCCTACCCCTGGGAGCCGGAGCAGAGCCGAGCCGGAACCAGCGCCTCCCCTCCGCGCCGGCTGCAATCCCGGAGCTGCCACCAATTCGGGCCGGTGCCCCACCAGCCCAGTGCCACCCCGGACTTCCCGGGGCTCTCGGGAAGGGACAGGGACGGCCCAGCTGCAACTCAATAGCGCATGTAGTGCCGGAGACCTGGGCTCGATCCCGACCACGGACGAACGCAGGCTCACGCAGCAGCTCAGCTGCCGAGAATGTCCCTCTCCCCTGTCTCTCACTCGTATCTGCCCCCATCTCGCTGTTACACCCCGCTACCTGGCACCCCCGTTCCTCAGATTAAATATATTTTTACACATCAATTTTAATAAAGATAAGAAAATGTATCAAACATAAGTAATATTTTCTTATTCCAGTAGCAAGCACATTAAGGATTAAATGAAAATAATAAATTCTTTAACTTATTGAACATCTCATAATTGCAGATTAATGAACTGAATTAAAACTGGGATGTTAAGTAAGTAGTGTGTGAACAGCAGAACAAGAAAGGAAGCTATTGAGTTGACATAATTCTAGATTAATTAATAGGTAGAATAGTTAACAATATATACACAGTTTATACAGTGCTGCATTCGTTTTTTTTTTTGTTTATCACGAATGACCTTTGACAAATCCCATGATTCCTTGTGTTTTTCGGAATACCGAACTCGCTTATTGAATTTCATTCAATACGCTAATCCACTAAAATGGTATGTTTCCAGCACAAGGCCTTTCCGACTGTGTCAGTTAGTAAAGCATAGCAGTGTTCTTTTAAGAGATCGGGACCCTTAATTTATTTCTGACATCCACCATTGAATGATGCAGGGTACTCACTATGTCTGCATGTTGTTGGTGAATCCGACTGATGCAGGACAAGATTGCTGAACAGTTTTGGCAGTGAACGGCTTCCACATTCTGTGCTTGCACTGCAACATAATAAAGAAAAGGATTGGTTAAGATTCATCAAGTTCAATCCCAATGGAATAAAACGACAGAGCACCTAAAATCAGATAGTACTTGCAAAGGCCAACTGTGTGTGTGGATCCCATCAAAGGAATCTGATTTTATGCAAGGCCCAGGATTCACATGTGCATGAAAACCATTGGACGTTCGGCCTGCTCCGAAGACCTTCTCCCTCTGCTTCTGGGGGAGGGGGGCTAAAGAAAGTCAGGGGGGGGGAGGGGTGGCAATTTGTAGGACACTGGAGGTTTGAATAGGATATGGGGTAAGGGTTGGGTTTAGTTTCATTTGGGGATACAACATGGAAACAGGCCCTTTAGCCTAGATCACCCATTCATACTAGTTATATGTCATCCCACTTTCTCATCCATTCCATACACACCAGGGGCAATTTACAGAGGCCAATTAATATACAAACCCACATGTCTTTGTGATGTGGGAGGAAACGAGAGCCATTAGCCAGCGGAAATCACGTGGTTACAGGAAGAGCGTGCAACCTCCACACAGACAGCGAGGTGGCAGTGGTAAACTTGCTGCCTTACAACGCCAGAGTCCCGGGTTCGATCCTGACTATGGGTGCGGTCTGTGCAGAGTTTGTACATTCTCCCTTTGACCAAGTGGGTTTTCTCCGGGTGCTCTGGTTTCCTCCCACACTCAAAAGACATACAAGATATCCTCTGGCAGTTTGTTCTATTCACCCAACACCGTTTGTGTAAAAAATTGTCCTCAGGTTCCTATTTCCCCTCTCACCTTAATCCCTTGTCCTCTGGTTCTTAATTCACCTACTGTGGGTAAAAGACTCTATGCATTTACCCTATCTATTCCTCTCATGATCTTATACATCTCTATAGGTTCTCCCCTCATCCTCCTGCACTCCTAGGAATTAAAGTCCAAGCCTGCTCAACCTCGACCTGTGGCTCAGGCCCTCGAGTCCAGGTGCCGGTAGGGTTTTATAGCAAAAGCAAGATCGGACGTGTTCGGAAGACAAAGAAACTTGCTCAATGACGTACGTGTAAGCAGCTGACTGCCTCAGAACAACAGGGCAGGTGAGGTTGGCTTCATTGTGACGAAGGCTGAGGCAGCCACAATCTGCCACTTTAGTTCAGTCTGCTTTAGTTTGGTTTTGTTTATTTTTGTCACTTGTCACTTATAGGTTCAGTAAAAAGCTTTTTTGTTGCGTGCTAACGGAAAGACTATATATGATTACCATCAAGCCATCCATCGTGTACGGATACAGGATAAAGGGAATAATGTTTATTGCAAGATAAAGTCCAGAAAAGTCTGAATAAAGATAGTCCGAGGCTCTCCAATGAGGTAGATGGTAGGTCAGGACCGCTCTCTAGTTGGTGATAGGGTGTTTCAGTTGCCTGAAAACAGCTGTGAAGAAACTGTCCCTGAATCTGGAGGTGTGCGTTTACATACTTCTGTATCTTTTGCTTGACGGGAGAGGGGAGAAGAGGAAGTATCCAGGATGAGACATGTCCTTGATTATGCTTGTGAAGTCTAGATGGAATCAATGGAAGGGAGGTGATGGAATGGTTTGCATCCACAATTCTATCAATTTCTTGCGGTCTTGGATGGAGCTGTTCCAAAACCATGCTGCAACGCCTCCTGATAAAATGCTTTCTACGGCGCATCTGTAGAAGTTGGTGAGAGTTGTCGGGGACATGGCAAATTTCCTAAGCCTTCTATGGAAGTAGATGCATAGAGTTATGGCCTGTTTCAGTATGCTGGGCTTTATTTGTGTAGAATATTTTGCACAACCATTCATCAAAACATGAATGATGCATTGTTTAACATGACTTGCATGGACGGAGACCTCTTTTATATACACCAAGGGTGCACAATAAGAAAAACGTGACACACGTGGGTTTACAATCTGCTTGAGTCATGAACTGCACAGAAACATTGTGCAACAGGACATAATTTTAAGGCTAAAGTAATATCCTGTATTATATGAATAAGCCTAGAATAAATCGCTGCCCGTTTTTAAATTAGCATTCATTCACAGTAGAGATAAGCCCGCCACAGAAACCTCAGACCTACAGTTGCTGCTTTATTTTGGGCAACTTATTTTATAAAGATTCCCGAAGCTTATTCTGAGAAACAGGTCAATGGACTTTATAAATACAAGTCTTCCTTCCTGTATATATGACCTAATTATTTACAGCCCCAGAATGGAGACAATTACATACAGTGTGGCAGATTTGGTAAGGCTGTATCCCGCAGCACAGATTGATACATTAATTCTTGACTAATTTGTAATATAATTATTTGCTCAAAGAAGCAGCAACTGTGGGTCTGAAGAGACTTACTAACTTTAAATGAAGTTGTGGTTACTTTTACACACGAGAGGGCAATGGGCCCAGTCATTTACTCACCACTATCGATCTCCACCAACTTTCCCAAGTTAAGGGCAACCACATTTATATTGGCTTTCCCATCCACATTGGAAGTGAAGTTCTTTGAGGGCGGTGAAACTGTGAGAAAATACTTGCATTAGAAGGTTCAAAAGCCTAAAAGCTGATCAATGATTATTGTCTTAAGCACAGCATTACAGAGTGATGAGCACTGTCAGTCAGATTAAAGAGGGAGTGTGAGCTACATTGCGGAGATAGTCATCTGGTGGTCCATTCTTGGATATAGGAGGGGCAGCTAATTTTAACCCCTTTGCCCCAGCAGTGCGTAAGACCATAAGACCATAATACATAGTAGAATTACACCATTCAGCTCAACAAATCTGCTCCACTACGCGATCATGGCCGATCTATTCTTCCCTCTAATCCCCATTCTCCTATCTCCTCCTTGTAATCTTTGACATCCTTACTAATCAAGAACCTATCAATTTTCACTTTAAAAATGCCTAATGACTTGGCGTCCACCGCCGTCTGTGCCAATGAATTCTACAGATTTACCACCCCCTGGCTAAAGAAATTGCTCCTCATTTCCATTCTAAAGGTATGTCCTTTTATTCTGAATAGCATCAAGGAATGTCTCAGCACCTCTTATTACAGACATTTAAGTATATGCAATAATCTGAAGTTATGATGGAAAATGTTGACCAAATCCTCGAAGCCACTACGTTAATTGAAAGCACAATGGTATTAATTCAGTCTTTTCTAAGAATGACTCAGTTGTGCTTTAATGCAAATGAAATATTCTTCAAAGTTCAAGATTCAAGTTTCAATTTAATTGTCACGTGTACCAATTAAGGTACAGTGAAATCTGAGTTACCATACAGCCATACTAAGTAAAAAGGCAAAAATACACACAGCACATAAAATAAAGTTTATCATAAACATCCACCACGGTGGAATCAACATTCCTCACTGATGGAAGGCAATAAAGTTCAGTCATCTCCCTCCTTTGTTCACCCGTAGTCGGGGCCTTTGAACGGGGCCATTGCCGACGGTCCGCTGTTCAAGCCCTCTCGTCGGGATGATCGAAACTCCGGCGTCGGGATGGATTGGAACACTCCACGGCATGGAGCTTCCGAATCGGCCGCTTATTACCGGAGACCGCTGCTTCACGGTGTTAAAGTCCGCAGGCCCCGCGGTCGGAGCTCCAACACTGGCGATCCTCGGCAAAAGATCCCAGGTCCGTGATGGTAAGTCCGCGCCGCACCCGCGGCTTGAAGCTCCGGGCCGGTCTCCAGGAAAGGCCGCACCACTCCACGTTGTAAGTTGCGGGGGGGGGACGGAGATGCGACAGAGAAAAATCGCATCTCCGTCGAGGTAAGTGACTGGAAAAAGTTTCCCCCAATCCCACCCCCCACATAAAACATACCAAGAGATTAAAACAAACATCCAAGACATATTTAAAATAATAAAAACAGTGAAAGGACAAGACAGACTGCTGGCGAGGCGGCCATTATGGACATACCCGGTGGTGATATTGTCATGGAACAAAGAACAGTACAAGACAGAACCACTGCATTCGGCCCACAATGTCCATGCCAAACATGAAGCCAAGTTAAGTTCATCTCTGCCTGCACATGATCTGTATTCCTCCATTCCATACATATCCTTGTGTCTATCTAAAAGCCTCTTAAACACCACCATCGTATTTACCTCCACCACCTCTCCTGGCACCACTGTCTATGTGAAAACTTGCTCCATACATCTCCTTTAAACTTTAAAGGACACAATGTGTAGGAGTTACTCAGCGGGTCAGACAGCATCCCTGGAGATCATGGATAGGTGATGTTTCAGGTCAAGACCCTTTTTCAGAGCAGAAGTCTGAAGAAAGGTCCTACACCGAAATGTCACCCATCCATGTTCTCCAGGGATGCTGCATGAGCTGCTGAGTTACTCCAACGCGTTGTGTCCTTTTGTGTATTAACCAGCATCTGCCGTTCTTGGTTTCTACATTTTCTCTATCCCTCTCACCTTAAAACTGTGCCCTCTAGTCTTTGACATTTCCACCCTGGGAAAAAGGTTTGGCCGGTTATATAAGCAATATAATTTGCAGAATTCAGTTATTTTAAGAATCCAATATTTTGACTGCACGTTAGCTTACTCCTCTTGGGCCGAGGTGGAGGGACCCGGGAATGTGAAGACGGTTTGGCTGGTAGCGTTGGACAGAGTCGATGCGCAGAGGAGACGTTAGGCTTCCCATCACTGAGGCGTGGAGGCAGAGGAGGTGCCTGGCTGTCTTCATCTTCTGATATCAAGTAAGAGAAAAGGGTTCAGAACATAATAGAAGAGATCACAATATTCATGGTCCACCAGTGACAGTCAGAGGAGGAAGATCTCGACCAATGCCCCCCAGCCGGATCCCCCCCCCCCCCCCCTTTGTTCTCAGCATCAGTCAAGGACTCAGTGGCCAAGCTAAATGAGTATGCCACTGCAATCACAGACTTCATCAGTAGGTGTGTTGTGTGTTCCCCAAACATAAACTATAGATCAACTGTGAGATCCACTCCCTAGTGAACTCCACTGTAGTGTCACACCAGCAATTTCTCATGGGCAGGTAGGGGCAGGTAATGAAAATTGGCCTTACTACTAATGCCCTGATGCTGAAAATGAACAAAAATTGAGGCATACAAAATAAACATAAATAAACACAGGCAGCATCTCTGGAGATCATGGATAGATAACATTTTGGGTCACGACTCTTCAGACTTTTCACTATTATTTCTTACTGATTTTCTCTTAAGCTTTTTTTTCTGAAAACAAGCCCTGTTTACACTCATCCTCCTCGCTACATACACACAGAATTGAATTGTAGACACTGCACAGTATGCTTGCTAATTTAATCTTTGTTGCTCTTCAAAACATTGCCTTACCTCACCTCTCCCAGTTTCCTCCCACTTTGGTTTATATATGTTAAACATTTATAAAGTCTTGGGTTTTGACCCGAAACGTCACCTATCCACGTTCTCCAGAGATGCTGCCTGACCCACTGAGCACTTTGCGTCTTTTTGTGTATCTATAAAACCTAAACTTGACATCTATTAACTGTGACGTTGCCCAGTACGTGACCCTGGTAAGATTAGCTACAGATGGTTCAGGAAGCACCTGCACAGTCTGCTGTGGGTGCTAAAACCGTATTTCATCTTTGCCCTCCTCCTGCTCCCCACAACTCACGTTAAACTTATATTTTCAGGCACTATCACAATGTTTAAGAAACATTTAGACAGGTACATGGATAGGATAGGTTTAGAGGGATGTGGGCCAAACGCAGACAGGTGGAACTAGTGTAGATGGGACATGTTGGTCGGTGTTGCCGTTGGGCCAAAGGGTCTGTTTCCATGCTGTATGGCTCTAGGACTTTGAAACATGGCTGTTGCTTTGACTTAATGCAAGGCAGATTTGGCAAGTGATATACTCCCCAGACTCTGTTGTCACCACTAAGGACCGCCAACGTGTATGTGACAAAATCTGTCTCACCATAAGCACCCAATTTGGCAAACGTCAGCTCTTGTTCTTTTCTGACTGCTGTAAAATTGTCCAACAATGCAGCTTTAGACATTAGACTTCAGAGATGCAGCATGGACACATGCCTTTCAGCCCGCTGAGTCCACACCGACAAGCGATCACCCTGTACTCTAGCACTATCCTACACAAGTTTTACCAAAGCCAATTAACCTACGAACCTCACCTCTTTCAGTTGCCTTTGGTTTATGCAAAGTTAAATATTTTTTTTAATCTAGGGTCTCGACCTGAAACGGCATCTAATCATGTTCTCCAGCGATGCCGCCTGACCTGCTGAGTTATTCCAGCACATTGTGTCCTTTTGTGCATTTATAAAACCTAAGCTTGGAATGCCTTAACTGTGTCTTTGGAGTGTGGGAGGAAACCGGAGCACTCGGAGAAAACCTACGTGGTCACAGGGGGAATGTACAAACTCCTTACAGATAGCGCCTGCAGTCAGGATCAAATCCAGCTCTCTGGTGTTGTAAGGCAACAACTCTACTGCTGTTCCACTGTGCCACACACCAGCAAAGTGAGGAGACATTTATCATTATAAGGAGGTGCATTAGCATTTAAAGAAGGGGGTTGCGGTCTGTCTTATGCTCCCAACTCCCCCTTCCTATAACATCTGTGGGTGCAGGCCCAATTGCGTCCCTCTCGCTCAAGATATGGAGTCAACTCAGGAAAAACTTCGGTTTACAAGGCCCTTCCATCTTGATCCCACGGCTTAAAAAACACATCTTTAAACCTTCAAGTACAGACCACGCATTCAAAACCTGGCATAGCAACGGTATCAGTAGTATCAAAAACCTATACAAGGATGGCATCTTTTCGTCTTTTGCGGAGCTCTCGTCCAACTATAGCCTCCCAAACTCCCACCTTTTTTGTTTTTTCCAGATTAGGGATTTTGTGAAGAAGACATTCCCCCATTTCCCAAATCGCCCCCCTGAAACCCTGACCGATACCATCTTAGCTCTAGATCCCAACTGGAAGAAATGCATCTCTGTTTTGTATAACTTGTTAGGGTTGGTTATATTGAAACCTCATACCTCATTAAAAGCTGCGTGGGAGGGTGAGCTGAATACGAAACTAACAGACCAGCACAGGGACTCTGCCTTGGATTTGATCCATTCTTCCTCCATATGTGCCCGTCATGGCCTAATCCAATGCAAAGTCCTTCACAAAGTCCACTACACAAATGCAAGATTATCTAGAATTTACCCCGCTGTTAGGCACACCTGCAACAGATGTAATCAATCTCCTGCCAACCATAGCCATATGTTTTGGTCTTGCCCTAAGCTAGCAGCCTTTTGGAGGAGTGCTTTCGACTTGATAAGCAGAGCCTACGGCCAGACTATTCCTCCAAACCCACTGTCAGCCATTTTCGGTACCCCTCCCAACACCAACCTCTCTGTTGCGGTGAAACGGGTTCTAGCTTTTACAACCTTGTCAGCCCGGAGACTGATCTTGCTTAACTGGAGGCTCACCTGTCCCCCGACACACACCCGCTGGATTAAGGAGGTGCTTTACAATTTAAAGCTTGAACAACTTAGGTTCTCTCTCAAAGGCTCTACCAAGACATTCCTAGATACATGGAACCCTTTCTTGGAACTTGTTAACTCTCTCAACTTGTCCCCGGACTCGGAAGAGGACTGAGTGCTCTCCACCATTGTTCTGCTCTACTGCAGCTGCTCTCCCCTTAACCCCCCCCCCCCCCCCCACACACACTTATTTATTTAATTACTTACTTATTTACTCTTATTAGTGACCCCCTTTTTTAAAAAAATTATTATTATTTATTTTTTTTAGTACTTTTTGTTTCGTTTATCTTACCATATTTGTGTGGATGTGTATGTATGTGAGTGTTGTTTGTCCCCGTTTGGTTTCGACCTGATTCGGGTGGGTTGAAGGTGGTAGGGTAAGGGCTTTGAGGGTCACTTACATACTGTTGCACAATTATGCCTTGACTGTCACTGTCTGTTATCATTGTATGTATGTAAATTGCTGTGAAATTCAAATAAAAAGATTTAAATCGAAAAAAGAAACATAATCAAGAAGGGGAAGATATTTATCAGAACTGGTTGCGATCAAAGGCACAGTGGGAGAGTTGCTGTTGTACCCAAATAAACCAGAGGCCAACATGAAGGCTTTACCTGGAAGCGATAACATTCTGGCTACAATAGGAGGCCCTTGAATCCTTGCCTGGTTCCTCCTGTGTGCGGACTTCGGCACTGTGGCATAGAGACATTCCTTCCCAGCCGGAGACGATACTAAGAACCGGTTGTCATATTCATGGACACTACCTTGGGTCTGTGGTGGAAAGGCTCTGACGTTTGTGCCTGAATAAGTTTGATTTTCAACATGATCTGAAATAGAAAGTTAATTTGGAATATAGTACATGGAACAGTGCAGCTCAAGAACAGGTCCTTCGGCCCATAATGTCTGTGCCAAACATAATGCCACCTCTTATCTACCCGTGCATAATCTATATACATTCATAATTCATAAGCCATAGGTGCAGAATTAGGTCATTCAGCCCATATATCTCTCCATCTGCTGCACATCCATGTACTTATCCAAAAGCCTCCTAAATGCCACTATTGTGTCTGCCTCAACCACCAACCCTGGCAGCACATTCCAGGCACCCACTACCTGCTGTGTATAAAAAGTTGCCCCGTACATCACCTTTGTCCTTCTCTCCTTAAAGCGATGCTTTTTGATGTTTCCATCCTTGGAAAAAGGTTCTACCCAATCTATTCCCCTCATAATTCTATTTATTGTCTTTGAATAAAATGAGAAAAAAGTCACACATTTGTTAACAGTATTTTAGTTGTTTTCATGGGTTGTGATACAGTAAAACTTGCATAAACAATGGGCCAGAGATTCCACAGCATCTAAAGAAGCACAAGCATGTTAACAGTGCGGCTTGGGGGACCCACACCTGTTGTGTGTGAGGAGCTTCAGTATTAAAGCAGGTTCATTCATCTGGCCCACTGCATCATACAGACCAGGACAGGCCTTGTTATCTTAGTGTGAAAACTAGCCTTTCTTCCACGAGCTCCACGCTGCCTGGGCAGGAATGGGGAACCCACCCTGCATTGTGGAGACAACTGAAGTCTGAGGGGATGTCAATGTCATTGGTGGTGAGGGATGGTCTCGAACATGGTTGGGCATCAAACATGGCATTGATGGGGGGGTGCCAGGTGACCAGCAGTGGGAACGCCAGGGGTTGGTTTGGATGGATACACAAGGACCTGCAGATGCTGGTTTAACAGAAAAAAGACACAAAGTGTTGGAGTAACTCAGCGGGTCAGGCAGCTTCTCTGGAGAACATGGACAGGTGATGTTTCCAGTCAGGACCCTCCTTTAGACTGATTTGGCGGGAGAGTGAAGAAAGCTGGAAGAGAGGTGGGGGTGGGACAAATCCTGGCAAGTGACAGATGGGCTTTTTTTTGATAGGCAGATGGTTGGGTAAAGGTCAGAGATGAAAAGATAAGTGGGAGATAAGGATAGAGGAGTAGAAACAAGGAACTGCAGATGCTGGTTTACAAAAGAAGTCACAGAGTGCTAGAGTAATTCAGCAAGTCAGGCAGCATGTTAGGAGAATGTGGATAAGCATTGATATGGTTCCAGTACTTCTTCAGACAGAAGAAGGATCTTGACCTGAAATGTTGCCTATCCATGTGAGTGAATATTCTGTGGCATTAAATGACTGACGTTTGCTGCCTTTATAAGGTTATAAGGTTATAAGGTTATAGCACGGGTATCAAATGGAAGGAGATTGCATGCAAGGCCAAAGCAGGTTTGGTGGAATATTCAGTGCTTGCCTTGATGAGTGAGAATGGAAGGGTGGAGAGGGTATTGGTGATGTCTGGTTAGTGCTAATGGCAGCTTGTTTATGATGATGAATAGTCTGGGCAAGTGCTGGAATGTTTATTATAACACGTGTCTAATAACCAGACCTAGGAAGCCCATGTCTCCCCTGGGCAAATGGTCTTCTACAATGGTGGTTCCTCACCAAATATAAGCCATGGTTTAGTGCCTGAAACTTCTGTAACTTCCACAGAAAATACATGCTGTTGCAAATTGTCCATGCCATAGTCCTTACTGAAGTTATTCCAGTTAAGGATTGCATTGGATAGACAACAGCATATTTACGCTAATGATTTCAACAACACACAAGTGGCAATACGTTCACAAACATTCTGCAGTTGCTGAGTGTAGCCAAAAGAAGCCTGAGGATATTGAGGCACTAACAAGGAAATCTCACCTCCTTTGACTGGGTTGTAAATTTCGAGCAGGGAAACAGGAAGACACTGTATCACATCTGCTGATGAACCGCAACATGTTTCATCAAAAACCTTTGAACAAATTCAACCGCAAGAGTAATGTTACTCTGGCGGTGACACTTATGACAAGGGGTGGAAATTCCACTTGTAAAAGTGGATTTTCCAACTAATCTTTCATCTTCTTCATATAATTGTTTCCACTATCAGCTAATTAATGACTCCATAAAGGTCTCCAATCTAATTCTCTAAGCATGAACATTAAACATGACTGTTGTGAGATTTTGTCACCAGTGGGATTGTGAGAGAAAATAAAAATATTTTATCCCAGTGAAGATAAAAGTCTACTGGATGGAGTTAAATAGAGATCAAAGATGAGAGAGAGGTAGAGAGAGAGAGAGATGAGGAACTGCAGATGCTGGAATCTTGATCAGAACACAAAGTGCAAGAAGAACACGAGTCAGGCAGCATCTGTGGAGGGAATGGACTGATGACATTACGGGTCAGGACCCTTCTTCAAACTGATCAGTCTGAAGAACGGTCCTGATCCAAAATGTCATTTGGCAATTCCCTCCATAGATGCTGTCTGACTTCCATTGAATTAAGGAATTTTGGCATGACAGGTTTCAAAATATTCACCTGTAAAGTGATTCAACAAGAATTAAAATTGTATGTTGAAATTCTTGAGAAGATACACTGCACTATTTATAGAAATAAGAGAAACAAAGAATTTAAGAACATCAATTGCACTATCAGAATAGCAAAGGTTCAAAGGTTATTTTATTGGTCACATACACCTAGGTGTAGTGAAATGCTTCTTGCCAATGCAGCACATAAAGAAAGAATACAGACATAACATTAATAAGAGATTTAAACATAAAAAACATCCCCCACAATGGTTCCCATTATGAGGGAAGGCACAATGTCCAGTCCCCATCCCATGTCCACCCATAGTCGGTCCTATTGAGGCCTCCACAGTTGCCTTTACGGAGGTCCGATGTTCCATGCCGTTCTTGCCGGATGATGGTGCTTCGGCGTCGGGAGAATCCTCTCAGCAGCTTGGGGCACCTGGAACGGCCGCTTCCCTTACCGGAGACCGCGGCTTCCGAAGCCAACAAGGCCGCGCTGGATGGAGCTCCACCACTGGTGATCCCGGCGAGAGATCCCAGGCTCCCGATGTTAAAGTCAGCGCCGCCGCCCGCAGCGCCACAGACCCGCAGCTCCGCGATGTTTCATCGGCCGTCTTCAGCTCACCGGAGTTCCAGCGCGGTGACCCGGGCAAGGCATCGCCCGCTCCGCAATAGCGCTTCGGCGCTGTGCTGCCACCAAAGCCGAGGTACTGGGCGGTCCCCTCAGGAAACGCCGCTCCAGGCCCGCTGGTAGGCCGCGAGGACGGGTCGAAAGTGCAGCCCGGAGAAAAGCTGCCTCTCCGACCAGGTAGGGACCCTGAAAAGTAGTTTCCCCCTTCCCCCCCACATAAAAAAGACTAGAACTCCAAAAACAAAATACTAAAACTCACAAAAAATTTAAAAAAAGAGCAGCAACGTCATTCGTCAACTTTCCATGGTTAGATTTGGTCAAAGCTACACCTCTTTGTCTAAATTCCCACTCGTTAAATTGACAGCGCTCTGTTTAAACCTTTGAGCGCCAAACCAGCAGTGCTGTGTGCATCACCTTTACACCTCTTCGCGGGCCGATGCGGAAATTTCCCGAAATTATTCAATTTTCCTAAAATTACACGATGACAGCCAGAATTTCCCGAATTTCAGGTAATTTCCTTCAAAGTGAAAACGCTGCTTCAATACCTCAGTTATATCTGCCTCCACCATCACACCTGGCAGCACATTCTAGGCACCCTCCACTCTCTCTCTCTCTTAAAAACACCTGCCCTGCATATCTCCTTTAAATTTTGCCTCTTACCTTAAAGCCATGCCCTCTCGTCTTTGACATTTACTAAACTACACTTTCCTATCCATACACCTTTTATACATCACCATTGTACCCACCTCCACAGCTTAGTCTGGCAGCTCATTCCATGTACTCACCACCCTCTAGGTGAAGAAATTGCCTCTTAGGTCTCTTTTAAATCTTTCCCTTTTCACCTTTGACCACTGTCCTCTAGATCTGGATACCTCTACTCTAGCAGAAAGACTGTGACCATTCACCTTATGATTGTGTTTACCTCTTTAAGGTTTCATCTCAATCTCCTACACTCCGAGGAAAAATGTCCAAGCCTACCCAGCCTCTGCCTATAACTCAATCCCTCCAGTCCTGGTAACATCCTTGAGACTCGTTTCTGCACCCTTTCCGGATTAAAGATATATTTCCCATTGCTGGATGACTAAAACTGCACATGGTGCTCTAGAGTATCACCAATGTTATGTGCAACTATAACATAACGCTTCAATTCCTGTAATCAATACATTTACCGATGAAAGTCAGGGTTTTCAAATACCTTCACCACCCTATCTACCTTTAAAGTTGAGCACGGAAACAGGCCATTCGGCCCATCGAGTCTACGCCAACCAGTGATCACCCCATACACTAACCTACACACACTAGGGACAATTTTACTTTTTACCAAAGCCAATTAATCTACAAACCTATACGTTTTTTTGGAGTGTGGGAAGAAACCGGAGCACCTGGAGAAAACACGCGCAGTCACAGGGAGAATGTACAAACACCATATAGGCAGCGCCTGTATTCGGGATTGAACCCAGGTCTCTGGCACTGTAAGGCAGCGACTCTACCATTGTGCCACTGCTGCCCCATGGTGTAGCCACTTTCAGGGAATTGTGTACCTCTAACCCAATGTGTCCCTGCTCTACAACACCCTCCAAGGCCCTCTCATGTACTGTGTAGGTCCTGTCCTGTTTGACATACCAAGTGCACCACCTTACAATTGTTAGTGATTCTGTGAGGAGAACACAGAACCCCAGCATACTTGGTGGAACAGCACATCTCCTCCCAGACTGCCTACACATCTTCCCTGAACAGCACCTCTTACTCATCTGTGCCGGAGGTTGGCAATCTCCCATTCACCTCATCGTCAATCTGAGAACAGGAGTGGAATGAAGCTTGGATTGTTTTCTGGAATTTGTATTGTTTTCTCTGGAACGCCAGCGATTGAGGGAAGATCTGACAGAAGTATATAAAATTATGAGGGGCGTAGATAGGGTAGACAGTCAGAACCTTTCCTCCATGGAGGAAATATCAAAGACTAGAAGGCATAGCTTTAAGGGGAGAGGGGCAATGTTTTCAAAGAGATGTGTGGGACACTTTTCTTACACAGAGCCTGAAACGTGCTGCCAGGGGTGGTGGTAGAGGCAGATACAATGGTGGTGTTTAAAAGGCATTTAAATAGGCTCATTGAAATGCAGGGAATGGAGGAATATGGATTATGTGCAGGCAGATGAGATTAGTTTATTTTGGCATCATATTTGGCAGGGACATTATGGGCCGAAGGGCCTGTTCCAGTGCTGTACTGTTCTATGTTCTATGTGTCACCATAACTCTAAGGAACTGCAAAGGAAGAACACAGTTGGGTGCTAAATGGAAGAGTCTTGACAAGATAATGGAATAGATAAGCAAGAGGTACGATCATTAAATGTTCATTCGCGGATGCTGAGCTAATTACAGGAAACTTGATATCTGCTACATTTTCCCCACACACATTTAGACACTGCCTCTACATGTTTTAGCACCACAAGTAGTGGCACAGTGGTGCAGTAGCAGAGTTGGTGTCTTACAGCGCTGGAAAACCGGGTTTGATCCTGATCTCGGGTGCTGTCTGTACGGAGTTGGTACATTCTCCCTGTGACAGCGTGGGTTTCCTCTGGGTGCCCCGGTTTCCTCCCACACTCCAAAGACTCCAAAGGTTTGTAGGTTAATTGGCTTTGGTAAAAATTGTAAATTGTCCCTAGTGTATAGGATAGAAACATAGAAACATAGAAATTAGGTGCAGGAGTAGGCCATTCGGCCCTTCGAGCCTGCACCGCCATTCAATATGATCATGGCTGATCATCCAACTCAGTATCCCGTACCTGCCTTCTCTCCATACCCTCTGATCCCCTTAGCCACAAGGGCCACATCTAACTCCCTCTTAAATATAGCCAATGAACTGGCCTCGACTACCCTCTGTGGCAGAGAGTTCCAGAGATTCACCACTCTGTGTGAGAAAAAGTTCTTCTCATCTCGGTTTTAAAGGATTTCCCCCTTATCCTTAAGCTGTGACCCCTTGTCCTGGACTTCCCCAACATCGGGAGCAATATTCCTGCATCTAGCCTGTCCAACCCCTATAGAATTTTGTAAGTTTCTATAAGATCCCCTCTCAATCTCCTAAATTCTAGAGAGTATAAACCAAGTCTATCCAGTCTTTCTTCATAAGACAGTCCTGACATCTCAGGAATCAGTCTGGTGAACCTTCTCTGCACTCCCTCTATGGCAAGTAATGTCCTTCCTCAGATTTGGAGACCAAAACTGTACGCAATACTCCAGGTGTGGTCTCACCAAGACCCTGTACAACTGCAGTAGAACCTCCCTGCTCCTATACTCAAATCCTTTTGCTATGAAAGCTAACATACCATTCGCTTTCTTCACTGCCTGCTGCACCTGCATGCCCACTTTCAATGACTGGTGTACCATGACACCCAGGTCTCGCTGCATCTCCCCTTTTCCTAGTCGGCCACCATTTAGATAATAGTCTGCTTTCCTGTTTTTGCCACCAAAATGGATAACCTCACATTTATCCACATTATACTGCATCTGCCAAACATTTGCCCACTCACCCAGCCTATCCAAGTCACCTTGCAGTCTCCTAGCATCCTCCTCACAGCTAACACTGCCCCCCAGCTTAGTGTCATCCGCAAACTTGGAGATATTGCCTTCAATTCCCTCATCCAGATCATTAATATATATTGTAAATAGCTGGGGTCCCAGCACTGAGCCTTGCGGTACCCCACTAGTCACTGCCTGCCATTGTGAAAAGGACCCGTTTACTCCTACTCTTTGCTTCCTGTTTGCCAGCCAGTTCTCTATCCACATCAATACTGAACCCCCAATGCCGTGTGCTTTAAGTTTGTATACTAATCTCTTATGTGGGACCTTGTCGAAAGCCTTCTGGAAGTCCAGATACACCACATCCACTGGTTCTCCACTATTCACGCTACTAGTTACATCCTCGAAAAATTCTATAAGATTCGTCAGACATGATTTACCTTTTGTAAATCCATGCTGACTTTGTCCAATGATTTCACCACTTTCCAAATGTGCTGCTATCCCATCTTTAATAACTGACTCTAGCAGTTTCCCCACTACCGATGTTAGACTAACTGGTCTGTAATTCCCCGTTTTCTCTCTCCCTCCCTTCTTAAAAAGTGGGGTTACGTTTGCTACCCGCCAATCCTCAGGAACTACTCCAGAATCTAAAGAGTTTTGAAAGATTATTACTAATGCATCCACTATTTCTGGAGCTACTTCCTTAAGTACTCTGGGATGCAGCCTATCTGGCCCTGGGGATTTATCGGCCTTTAATCCATTCAATTTACCCAACACCACTTCCCGGCTAACCTGGATTTCACTCAATCCTCCAACTCCTTTGACCCGCGGTCCCCTGCTATTTCCGGCAGATTATTTATGTCTTCCTTAGTGAAGACGGAACCAAAGTAGTTATTCAATTGGTCCGCCATATCCTTGTTCCCCATGATCAACTCACCTGTTTCTGACTGCAAGGGACCTACATTTGTTTTAACTAATCTCTTTCTTTTCACATATCTATAAAAACTTTTGCAGTCAGTTTTTATGTTCCCTGCCAGTTTTCTTTCATAATCTATTTTTCCTTTCCTAATTAAGCCCTTTGTCCTCCTCTGATGGTCTCTGAATTTCTCCCAGTCCTCCGGTATGCTGCTTTTTCTGGCTAATTTGTACGCAGGATAGTGCTAGTGTATGGGGATCGCTGATCAGCACAGACTTGATGGGCCAAAGGGCCTGTTTCCATGCTGTGTCTCTAATCTAAAGTAACTAAAAGTAAAGTAATTTATTTATCCACAGAAATATTAGGAGACCAGAAAAAACATCCTTCAACAACCATTTAGTCAGCACTTACCACGGGGCCTGTTTCTGCCATTTGTGGAAGTTGTGTTTTGTGGATTGTACACAATGTGACTGCAGGCAAATTCCATGACTTCACCTGGACACCCAGTTGGTAGTAATGTGACCTAAGAGAGGAAAAGTCATAATGGCAAAATGAACCAATAACTTCTCTACAGATCGGCACGGTGACACAGTTGCTGCCTTTCAACACCAGAGACCCATGTTCGATCCTGTGGGTGCTGTCTGTGCATAGTTTGTATGTTCCCCCTGTGACCGCATGGGTTTTCTCCGGGTGTTCTGGTTTCCTCCCACACTCCAAAGACGTACAGGTTTGTTGCTTAATTGGCCTCAGGGGTAACATTTTAAATTGTCCTTAGTGTGCAGAATGGTGCGAGGATTGCTAGTTGGCGCTGACTCAATGGGCCGAAGGGCCTATTTATGCACTGTATCTGTATCACAACAAACTAATACCAATGACAGGCACTGTCAGATAGACAGATGGCAGACTGAAAAACGTTCCAACCTTTTTCTCCACAACTCATTTTTCTCCACAGATGCTGCCTGATCAGCTGCGTTACTCCAGCACTTTGTGTCTTTGTGTCCATCTTCAGTATAAACCAGCATCTGTAGTTCCTTCCTACACAAACTAATACCAATACCGAACTTGGTGAATATGGACATCAGCTCGTTAAGTGGAGATGTTAAGAATTCTTTGGAAAGGAAGCCATTTATAGTCATACAGTTGAAAACAGGCTCTTCAACTCAACTTCCCCCCTGCTGACCAACATGCCCCATCTACACTAATCCCACCTGCCCGCATTTGGCCCATATCCCTCTAAACATTTCCTAGCCATGTACCTGTCCAAATATCTTTTAAACGTAGTTAAGGTACTGTGCCTCAACTTATGGCATACCTCAACTATCTCCTCTGGCAGCTCGTTCCATATACCCTTCACCCACCGTGTGAAAATGTTGCCCCTCAGATTCCTTTTTTTTTTTTTTATATTTTAATTAGTAGACATATTATAAAGTATAGTTACATATTATAGTAAAAATACTTTTCATATACATCAGTCATACATTATTAAAATTTTCAATTATCAATTACTTCTGCTTCTAGTGTTTTTAGTTTTTATAGAAAGAGAGAGAAAAAGAGGGAAGAAAGTTACAAATTTAAAAAAAACAGAAAAACAGAGGAGGTGGAATGGGTTACCTGTAATACGTCAATGGAGATATGTTCGTAGATTATAAAGTATAGCTTTTCATCTGATCCTGAGTTCAAGTTTCAGTTGGGTCCTCGTGCTGTGCCAATCTATCCCTTCAGATAGTTAATGAATGGAGCCCAGATTTTATCGAAAATATCTTGTTTGTCCATTAAGACAAGTCTAATTCTTTCTAAGTATAGGGTCTCCGACATTTCCGTAATCCACATATTAATATATTTTAAACGTAGTTAAGGTACTGTGCCTCAACCTATGGCATTCCTCAACTATCTCCTCTGGCAGCTCGTTCCATATACCCTTCACCCACCGTGTGAAAAAGTTGCCCCTCAGATTCCTATTAGATCTTTCCTCATCCCAACTTAAACCTATATCGTCTGGTTCTTGATTCCCCTACCCTGGGTAGAAGACTGTGTATCTGCCCTAGCTAGTCCGCTCATGTACTTTTACATCTCTATAAGATCACTCCTCATCCTCCTACGCTCCAAGGAATAATGTCCTAGCCTGCTCAACCACTGCATATAGTTTAGGCCCTCAAGCCCTGGTACCTTAAAGGTAATCTAAATGAAATTTTTAAATGATGGAGGAAATTGAGAAAAAGTTAATACCTATAACCTCTTACAGAGGCGTGCAAAATCATGAGAGGAATAGTTTGGGTAAAAGCACAGGGTCTTTTGCCCAGAGTAGGTGAATTGAGAACCAGAGGGCATAGGTTTTAGGTCTTCTTCTTATCGAGTCCACATGCAAGATTTGAACTTGTTCAGCCAGAGCTGAACACACTTCTTGGCATCTGCATACAATGGTGTCTGTCCTGCACTTCTTGTGGGTGGTGGTGGAAAGATTGGTGGAAATAGGGCCGTGACGTGAACGCTCTTTCCTTGACCCCATAGGTTTTATGTGACGGGGAATAGATTTAACAGGAACCTGAGGAGTACCTTTTTCAAGTTGGTGGGTGGTGGTGGGTGTACGGAACAAACTGCCAGAGGAGGTAGTTGAGGCAGGTACTATTGCAACGTTTAAGAAACATTTAGAGATGTACATGGATAGGACAGGTTTAGAGGGATATGGGCCAAACATAGGCTGGTGGAACTAGTGTAGATAGGACATGTTGGACGGCGTGGGCAAGTTGGTCCAAAGGGCCCATTTCAACACAGTATTAACGAAATTAAATAGAAAAGTTATAATTCAATGAATAGTTACACTGCAAGCATGTTACCTGGAAAGTATACTAAAAGAAGCAGCCTCTTTGGATAGAAATGACAAATGGATGTACTTCTGGATGGAGACGGGTTTGGAGAGTTGGGTTTATATTGCAGTGAAGATATTTTTAACCAACTCTTGTCTTTGAGAAATGTGTTTATCATTTCATGCACGCGTTGGTACGCAGGTTCTGCAACAGTGACCTTTACTTGCCATGCATCAGTAACTAATAACTATCACCAGCACAGGTCTATGCCATTTTAGCATCTGCTTTTTCAATAGAATTCTGCAGAAATTCTACAGAGAGAATTTTAAAAAGCGATAAGACCCATTTTGTCAATCTACGTAAAGCTTCATAGCTTTAAGACGAGAGGGGCAAAGTTTAAAGGAGATGTGCATGGCAGGTTTTATACACAGAGGGTGGTAGGGGCCAGGAGCACACTGCCAGGGCTGATGGTGGTGGTGGTAGATATGCAATAATGGCGTTTAGGAAGCTTTCATATAGGCACGTGGATGTATGCTAGGGATGGAGAAATATGGGTCATTTGCAGGCAGATGAGATGAGTTCATCTTGGCATCATGCTCGGCACATACATTGTGGGCCAAAGCACCTGCTCCTTGTGCTGGAGGGCTCAATGTCCTATGTATTCAGAATCATAGAGTTTTACAGCACAGAAAAGGGCCCTTCAGCCCACTGTCACCATGCTGTCCTTTTAGTCCATCTACACTCATCCCTTTTGCTCGCATTAGGTCTGTATCCTCTCAGCCAGTCCAAATGTCCATTAAATGTAGTGATTGTATCTAACTCTCCCACCTCCTCTGGCAGTGGAGTCAATATCAACCACTCGGTAAAAAAAATGTTCCATTCAAATTCCCTTTAAAACCCCTTCCTTTCACCTTAAACACATGCCCTCTTATTTTTGATACCCATAGCATGAGAAAACGATCCTGAAGATATACCCTATCTATTCCTTTTATAATTACATCCACCTCAATCAGGCCATCACTCGGCCTTTGTCTTTCCAGGGAAAACATTCCCAGTCAATCCAATCTCTCCCTGTAATTAAAGTCCTCCAATGCAGGTAAGATCCTGGTGAATCTCCTCTGCACTCTCTCCCAACCAACCATATCTTTCCTGGAGTGTGGTGATGAGAACTACATGCTAGAGTCCAGTATTTTGTAAAGTTCCAACATATTGATACAACATTTATATCCTGTGACTTAACATACAAAGATCTTCCTCACCACCCGATCTATCCATGTTGCTGCTTTCAGGAAACAATGGACTTGAAACCCAAGATTCCTCAGTTCATCAACATTCCTTAACACCTTACTATATATGTCCTACCCCAATTTGATTTTGCAAAATTCCACTCGTCATCTTTGTCAGGGTTAAATTCCATCGGTCAACATGCCACTCAACTTTCCATCTGATCTACATCTTGACATAGTCTTAGGCAACTTTCCTTTCTATCCATGGCCAACTTTCATGTAATCTGTCAACCTACCACTTATACCTTTTACATTCACATCCAAGTCACAAATGTTTATCACAAACAACATAGGTCCCAGCACCAATCTCTGGTGTAATCCACTGGTTCCAATTAGGAGAGCATCCTTCTAGCACTATCCTCTACCAATCCACCTGTTTAGACATCAGACTTTAGAGATTCAGCGCGAAAACAGGCCCTTCAGCCCAAAGAGTCTACGCCGACCAGCGATCACCCTGTACACTAACGCTAAGCTACACACTAGAGACAATTTACACCAAAGCCAATTAACCTACAAACCTGTACATCTTTGGAGTGTGGGAGCAAACCGGGGTCCCTGGAGAAAACCCACGCGGTCACAGGAAAATGTACAAACTCTCTACAGACAGCACTTGTAGTCAGGATCGAACCTGGGTCTCTGGTGCTATAAGGCAGCAGCTCTACTGCTGCGCACTGTGCCACCCTCATTTTCTTGTATCTTTAATGCACGTTCCATTAATACAACTATGCTTAAATGATACAACAATCTACTAATAATCCAAATTGATCAACATTGACCCTGTCTGTCAAATTCCAATAATTTTGTCTCATTACTATGAACATCCAAATAACATCCAAGACAGAGTGCTGGAGTAACTCAGCGGGTCAGGCAGCATCTCTGGAGAACATGGGTATGTAATGTCTTTGGGTCGGGACCCTTCTTCAGATTGTTTAATGTATATGTCCCACCCTGTATTTTCCTTGTTTCTAACTCCATCCATAGCTGGGCGAAGATATCTCTCAAACACTATCTCTGAAATTACTTACCTGCTGTTAATTGTGAGCCATCCTGCACTCAATTAAAATGACCAATTAAAGTCACATTGGGGTGACATTAATCCAGGCACTTCACCTGGGTATTGTTTGAGACATTATGATCTACCAATCGTACTTAACTCCTACGTGATTAAGCACAGTTTTCCAATGTATTTAATAAATTAACATAATTCTGTTTTGAAAGCTTGTGAGCAATTGGACACATTTTCCCCAAAGATCTGCATTTTATTCTAAAACCACTACATTTTTTTAGAGATGAAGCCACTTTTATTTGATTGACGGAGCTTGAAAGATGGTCAGATCCATTGGTACATAAAACAGTCAGCGTAACATGAAAATATTTTTTGAGTTGTGAAGTACAAATGGTTCCCAGGTTACATGGATTGGGGACATTTCAGTAACACAGTGGCACAGCAGGAGAGTTGCTACCTCACAGCGTCAGAAGCCCGGGTTCGATCCTGACTACGGGTGCTGTCTGTATGGAGTACGTTCTCCCTGTGATTGCTGAGTTTTCTCAGTGCTGTGGCTGTCTCCCACATTCCAAAGACGTGCAGATTTGTAGGTTAATTGGCCTCTGTAAATTGCCCCTAGTGTGTTGGGAATGGGACAGTGGGACAATATAGAACCAGTGCACAAGTGATGGCGATAGTCGATGTGGACTCAGTAGGGCCGAAGGGCCTGTTTTCATACTGTATCTCTAAGCTAAACTAACAAAAGAGTTGGAACTCAAGTCAAGAGTGTTTTATTGTCATACTTCCCAATCTGAACAATGAAATATTTACTTAAAGCAGCACAACAGAATATGTAAACATAGTACTCTACACACACACACACATATATTATATTGTTATGTTAATAATTATATTATATTTAGCTATTAACATAACAATTGTCAACAATGGACAAAGGGTGGCAATTATCAAATGATGGACTTGAGAAATAAACCTAAGAAAGATGAATGAGTTGGAGAGTGAATTTCACACTGATCAGGAGCAGAGAGAGAATGAAAGGCGTGATGGAGATTTATGAGGATGTTGCAGGCCTGAACATTGATTCTTGAGAGGAATGGATGGTTTCCTTTAGAACAGTGGCGAGATTTAATGAAGGTGTATAAAATTAGAAGCTGCCATCAGGGTCTAAAAGCCCTTTCATCAATGAGACGTCAGTAACCAGGGGACATAGATTTCAGGTAATTTTTCAAGTAAATAATTAGTTAGCTAACAAAATACATTTAACACAGGGGTGGGGGGGTCTAGTTATACAGAACCTGCAAGTGTGGCACACGGTACCAGTCATCACTGAATAAATCAGTTTAGTTTAGTTTAGTTTAGAGATATAGCATAGAAACAGACCCTTCGGCCCACCATGTACGTGCCAGCCAACGATCACGTACGCTAGCACTATCCTAGAGACTAGGGACAATTTACACGGCAACTATTAATCACCTGTTCACACTAGTTCTATGTTATCCCACTTATTCATCCACTCCATGCACACTAGGGGCAATTTACAAAGGGCAATTAATCCATAAACCCACATGTCTTTGGGATGTGGGAGGAAACAAGAGCACAAGGAGCAAACGCACGCAGTCACAGGGAGAACGTGCAAACTCCGCACATACAGAACCCGAGGTCAGGAACCCGAGGCTCTGGCACTGTGGCAGCGGCTCCACCAGTTGCGCCACTGTGGACTACGACCATTGAAACTAAGCAGGACAACAGTGAAACTAACCCTCTGTACAAACCAGTCAAGTTAGCAAAATCAATATTCATACCGCTGCCTTGTAAGCTGCCCAAGTGAAATATGAGATGCTGTTCCACCAATTTACAATTGGGCCTCACCTTTCCTTGATATCTCTAACTTCAAGTAATCCGTGCATCCCCCTCTCTCTCCATCCCTCCCCACCCTAGTCGTCGTACTAGTTTCACTGTCGTCCTGCTGCGTTTCACTGTTTGTATCAATCGTTATCACCTTCTCAACACCGAACCATGAACCATTGAGAGCTTCACCTTTCCTTGATCATTGTTGCTGGCTTTGATTTGACCGTTTGCATATCTTCCATTAATTTGTTCTATGTACCTTTTCTTATCTCCCCTCTCCCCTGACCCTCAGTCTGAAGAAGGGTCTCAACCCAAAACATCACCTATTCCTTTTCTACCTGACCCGCTGAGTTACTCCTGCTGTTTGTGTCTATCTGGTGTTTCCAACATCTGCAGTTCCTTCCTAAACTAGACCAGTGATTTGGAATGTGACTTATGACTTTAGAGTTTAGGCTTCAGAGATACAGCCTGCCCCTGATTATGCTGGTAGCCTTGAAGGCAGCATGAAGTGTAGATGGAAGTGTAGTTCACACACACGACTGACATAACTTATCTGAGAAACGTTGCCTATCCCTTCCCTCCACCGATGCTGCCTGACCTGCTGAGGTAACCCAGCACTTGGTGTTTTTATAAAGAAATCTTTCCTTCCATTGAAATGTACGAGTTTCATATAGGCTTGTCCTCTACGGTAATAAATGACTCCCGTACCTGATAATGAGGAAGAATTTGTCCACGGATATTGAGGTTGAATCCAAAGATCAGTGCTGCCGTGCACCTTACTGCTCTCGCAGAGTCTGCAGAATCATCTATCAAATGGTGAAGGACAGAGCTGGGACCGAAACAGGAAATGGTTAATTCTGCACTACTTCATCGGCAACTATTTTTAACGGAGAAAAGATATACATATAAAAAATTATTCTGCTCTGCACAGGAAGCAGAGAATGCCATTTTTCACTAAGTATAACATAAACAGGAAACTATAAGAAAAAAAAAAGCAGATCTTATGCGATGACAATTGGCTGAGGCTAAATAACGAATTGGATTGTAATGAGAGTTGGTTTGAGAGGTTGAGTGATACAGCGTGGAAACAGGCCCTTCAGCCCACCAAGTCCATGCTGACCATCGATCACCCGTTCACACTAATTTTTATGTTATCCCACATTCCACTCCCTACACGCCGGGAACAATTTATAGAGGGCGAATTAACAGACATCTTTGGGATGTGGGAGGAAACCGGAGCACCCGGGGGGAACCCACACAGTTACAGGGAAAGCGTGCTAACTCCACAGAGACAGCACTTAAGGTTGGGATCGGACCCGAGTCTCTGATGCTGTGAGGCAACAACTCTACCCGCAACATGACTCTGCTGCTCAATACATGCTTTTATTTTTACATGTTGAATTTAACAATGTGCTTTGCACTGATATCTCTGTGTTATCTGACATCTCTAAACTGCTGAGGACATTAATATAAATGTTTCACAAGAATTAGAATTAGATTCCTTTATTGTCATTCAGACCTTTCGGTCTGAACGAAATTATGTTGCCTGCAGTCATACACAGAATCAATAATAACAAAACATACAATAAACACAAATTAAACATCCACCACAGTGAGTTCACCAAGCACACCCTCACTGTGATGGAGGCAAAGTCTTAGTCTCCGTCTCTTCCCTCCTTGCTCTCCCTCTGCGCTGAGGCGATTGATCCAGGCCGAAGATGCCGTCCTCCAGTCCAGCGGACCTCCGTGGTAATGTCGCCGCCGCCGAAAGCCGGAACGCCGTCTCCGCTCCGAGACGGCCCGCCACAGCATCAGCTTCGGGTCGCCGCCCCCGCTCCAGGCCGCCGCCCCAGCCCCGGGTCCCACAGTCTCCGCTCCGGGCCGCCGCTCCAGCTCCGGGTCCCGCAGTCTCCGCTCCGGGCTGTCGCCCCAGCCCCGGGTCCCGCAGTCTCCACTCCAGGCCGCTGCCCCAGCTCCGGGTCCCGCAGTCTCCGCTCCGGGCCGCCGCTCCAGCTCCGGTTCCCGCAGTCTCCGCTCCGGGCTGTCGCCCCAGCCCCGGGTCCCGCAGTCTCCGCTCCGGGCCGCCGCCCCAGCTCCGGGTCCCGCAGTCGCCACTCCAGGCCCCGCAGTCTCCGCCCCGGGCCCCGCCGCCCCAGCCCCGGGCCCCGCCGCCCCAGCCCCGGGCCCCGCAGCCCCAGCTCCGAGCCCCGCCGCACCAGCTCCGAGCCCCGCCGCCCCAGCCCCGGGCCCCGCCGCCCCAGCTCCGAGCCCCGCCGCACCAGCTCCGAGCCCCGCCGCCCCAGCCCCGGGCCCCGCCGGCCCAGCTCCGAGCCCCGCCGCCCCAGCCCCGGGCCCCGCCGCCCCAGCTCCGAGCCCCGCCGCCCCAGCCCCGGGCCCCGCCGCCCCAGCCCCGGGCCCCGCCGCCCCAGCCCCGGGCCCCGCAGCCCCAGCTCCGAGCCCCGCCGCACCAGCTCCAGGCCGCCGCCGAAAGCCAGAAAGCCGCACCAGCAAGTCGGGCCACCGCTGCCCCAGCCCCGAAGACGGCCAGCCTCTCGTTGGTAAGTCCTGGCAGGCTCTGCCTCCGGAGCCTCGGGGTCGGTCGCAGGTTGGAGGCCGCCAGCTCCGCCATTAGGCCTCAGCGCAGACGGAGGCAGAGAAGGGGGATACGACACGAAAAAGTCGCATTCCCCCGAAGGAAGAGACAGAGAACATGTTTCACCCCCTCTAACACAACCCAACAAATTAAAACTTAACCAAAACAAGACAAAAAAAACAACAGAAAAAAGTAAAAACAGACGGACTGCAGGCGAGCCGCAGCTGTTAACAGCGCCGCCACTTCCGGAACAGTGCCGCCACTGCCACAAAAATTGGAGATTATGAGTTCAAATTAAATAATCTAAATTGTAAGTCTAGTTTATCTTCATGCCATTTAACAACATGTTCATAATAATAATAATAATAATAATAATAATAAATACTTTATTGATCCCCTCAGGGAAATTCAGATGTCCAGAAGCTCCCAACCAACAAACCCACAGATTCAAAACGAACGCAGACAGAAAATACATAGAATACAATGTGGACACTACCTGAGAGCAATAAATACTTAAAAAGACCAATAATTAACAGTTAAAAATTAATAATTGCAAAATGCATCCCCCTACAGCCTAGCGGTCCGAATTATAAAATCTAATGGCTGCAGGGGTGAAGGATCTCCTGAACCGCTCCATTCTACAGGGCAGTGAGAGGAGCCGGTTGTTGTTCAGAGTGCTCTTTTGACTCTCCAGAATTATATGGAGGGGCTGCCCGGGGTTTTTCAGGATGACCTGCACCTTGTGCCTCATACGCCTCTCAAGCACCTCCATCCCAGAGTTTACTCTCCCCTCCAGCACTGAGCTAGCTCGTTTAACCAGTTTGACCAGCTTCCTATTGTTTTTTGCACTAATGCTGTTGCCCCAGCAGACAACAGCGTAGAAAATAACGCTTGCGACCACTGTGTTGTAAAACATGTGCAGCATATCCTTACACGTAAATAGGAAATAGTTAGCCATCTTGTCCCTGCCTGGGTAACATTGAACCTCAGTATAACGAATCCAATCACCTTATGCTACTCTGAAATGACACAGCAAGATAATCAGTTGTTAATGATCAGAATAAACTTTGATAAGAAAAAGACAAGTAAACAGACCTTGTGGTGACAATTGGAGCTCAGCCCTGAAACCCTGTTAAACCTGTGCAAGCTGTTTCTTGGCAACCAAGCAATTAAAAGAGGGAGAAGAGTAGAACTTCTTCTTGCGTATGCCGTGCACAGCCTAAAGTTGTAGGACAACTTGTTCTATTTGATCTTATTTGATTGCGCACACCGGATTGATTGCATTCGGCGAAACAGGGCGGACCACGTGAAGATTGCAATCTTCCACCTCAGAAGAGTAGATGATATCTCCTCCAGGCAACCGTGATGCATCCCAGAACACAAACTCAAGAGGCAGCTATTTTTGAACAGGTGTCAAAACTTATTCATTCAAGTGGTTGGGTTAAAGCCATATTCTCTCGCCCCCCCCACCCCCCCCCACCCCACCCTTCCCCTCTATTCCCTGTGTCCCACGTGGACTCGCACCCATTTCTCCCTTCTCCCTACCCTTCCATAATGACGTCCTTCCTCTGGCTTCACAATTCGCACCTCTAGTTTAGTTTATTAGTTTAGGTTAGGGATTCAGCGCGGAAACAGGCCCTTCGGCCCACCACGCGCCGACCAGCGATCCCCGCAGACTAACACTATACTACACACACATTATACATACACCAAGCCAATTAACCTACAAACTTACACGTCTTTGGAGGGTGAGAGGAAACCGAGATCTCGGAGAAAACCCACGCAGGTCATGGGGAGAACGTACAAACTACATACAGACAGCACCCGTAGTCGGGATCGAACCCGGGTCTCCAGCGTTACAAGCTCTGTGAGGCAGCAACTCTACCGCTGTGCCACCGTGCCGCATTACACCTTTAGTCGTTTCATCTCTGGCCTTTATCCAACCATCTGTCTATCAAACAATCACCCCTCTCGACTGTATCCTGTTATCACTTGCCGGGCTTTGTCCTGCCCCTCCTCTCTTCCAGGTTTCTTTCCCACCTCACACCCCACCATACTGAGTCTGAAGAAGGGACCCAAAAGTCACTTATCCATGTTCTCCAGAGAAGATGCCTGACCCGCTGAGTTACTCCAACTCTTTGTGTCTTTTTTTGTAATCAAGCATCTGCAGTTCCTTGTCTCTACATTTTGATCTTTCATGTGCTAAGGATGCTGTCCCAATTTCCCCAATCCATCTGTACGTTCTCTGTGCCTGTAACATTATATTCTGCACTCTTTTTCTTTTCTCTTTTTACACTACTAGTTTAGTTTAATTTAGTTTAGTTTAGTTTAGCTTAGTTTAGCCTCTTCTTCTTGCGTGTGGCGTGCACAGCTTAAAATTGTAGGACAACTTGTTCTATTTGATCTTATTGAATTGTGCACACCAGGTTGATTGCATTCGTCGAAACAGGGCAGACCACGTGAAGGTTGCAATCTCACACCCCTTTGTTTAGCTTATTTTAGCTTATTTTAGCTCAATTTAATTTAGTTTAGTTTAGTTTCGTTTAGTTACAGCGTGGAGACAGGTCCTTCAGCCCACCGAGTCCACGCTGACCAGCAATCACCCCATACACTAGTTTTATCTTACACCGCAGGGTCAATTTACCTAAGCTGATTAACCTACAAACCAGCATGTCTTAGGAGTGTGGGAGGAAACCGGAGCACCCAGAGAAAGCCCACACGGTCACAGGGAGAACTTACAAACTCCGTACAGACAGCACCTGTAGTCAGGATTAAACCCGAGTCTCTGGCACTGTAAGGCAGCAACTCTACCGCTGCGCTACTGTGCCACCCATGTTTTACTCGTGTATGGCATGATTTACCTAGATAACCCTCTGTCCCAGTAGCAGCACCAAAGAAGCTTGTCAAAAGTATTCATTAATAGTGAAAGGTAGAAGCAATGATCAAGTTGCTGGGGAAGAGGGAAGAGGAGAAAGAACGGGCAGGTGTTGTGTAAACAGCTTTTTCTTGTAATCTTCACAGGATTTGGCTGCTTTGAGAAAATAAATTCACACATTTGACGTTTGCTACAGCTTAGACCAAAGGTCAAATAGTTCCAATATTGTTAACAGTGGTGAGAGGTGCAATAATCTTAGTCACAGCAATGTAGCTGGAGATTGCAGCCACAACCTGTGAACTACATGGAAATCTCACACAGGTTCTTTTTCACACCAGTTGAATCGGTGGCTTGGTCAAGCAATGTATGATCACTGGAATATGACATGAGGAAGGTGTTGGCTGCCCCTCCATATAGCACACAGATTGAACAAGATTCCCAACTCGCAGACGCCCCATTAAGGTGTTTGAGGCAAAGCTGCTTAAGAAATGGGAAAAAAAGGTAAAAAAACAGAGGGTTTATTTTAGTTGGTGTAACGGGTATAGCTTGGACCCAATGGCAGCACAGAATCAGGCAGGTATAGTTGGTAACAAACTTTATTACGATACTGTAACACAGAGTAGTAACACAGGAATGGGTACACCATACTCACACAGAGGCTCAGGATTGAGCGAGGGTTCCGAAGAGGGGCAGGCAGGAGACGTAGTCGGGGTAGCGGAAGGTCCGGTCACCAGGAAATCCAACACACGATGCAAACAAACCAGCGAGGGACAGACGAAAGGAGAGTCGAAGCCAGGCAGGAAGTCAGGAAATCGCTGGAGAGTCTTGCATGAAAGCTGAGAACAATCTGGCACTGTGTGAACGGTGAGGAGAGTCTATATACCGGGTTAATTGGTGATCAGAGGCAACTGAGTGCAACAGGTGAGGAGAGTTGGGCTGATGAGAGGGGAGTGGCAGGCAGGCAGGTGAGGAAAAGGAGGGACCGGTGGAAAAGTACTGGGAGGTGAAGTGGATGAGAATGAGGAGAGGGCAGACTGTGACAGTTGGGAGATAGGGCGACACAGTTAGAGTTGCTGCCTTTCAGCGCCAGAGGCCCAGGTTCGATCCTGACCATGGGTTCCGTCTGCACATAGTTTGTACGTTCTCCTTGTGACCGCGTGGGGGTTTTTCTGGGTGCTCCGGATTCCTCCCACACTCCAAAGATCAGTCTGAAGATGGGTCTCGACCCGAAACGTCACCCATTCTTTCCAGAGATGCTGCTTGTCCTGTTGAGTTACTCCAGCATTTTGTGTCTACCTCCAAAGACATATAGTTTTGTAGGTTAATTGACTTTAGTAAAATTGTAAAAGTCTAAAGATAGAGTGTGGCAACAGGCCCTTTGGCCCATTGACTTCACACTGACCATCGAGCACCTGTTCACACTAATTCTACATGAGCCCACTTTTGCATCCACTCCCTACACACGAGTGGCATTTGTTTAAACAGAGGCCAATTAATCCACAAACCTCTAAGTCCTTGGGATGTGGGAGGAAACCGAAGCAACCGAAGGGAATCCACGCGATCACAGGGAGAACATGCTAACTCCACACAGACAGCACCCGAGGTCAGGATTGAATCCGGGTCTCTGGCGCTGTGAGGCAGCAGCTCTTACCAGCTGTGGAAAGAAAGACGGAATGAAACGCAGGAAAATAAAATGAAAAATCACAGCGTGACTAAAAAGATAAAGTGAGAGACTGAACGAGGCAGACATCATTTCACACAAGTCCGATGGGGACAGAATGAATATAGGAATCAGACATAAAGGGTGAAAAGCAAAGGAGGGGAAGGAAAGAATGAAATGGAAACATAACCTGGCAGAGACTGAGATCTTGGTCAGAGAGAATGAGAAAGAAGGTTAGATAGAAAGACTGACAGATACCGAACAAACACTGTAAGCAAATGATAGATTGACCAAAAAATGTAAAAGGAAAGGAAGTCATGCTGTTAGAACGAGGGTTTAGGTTTAGGCTTATTATTGTAGTGCTGTTCCTGTGCTGTAAGGCTCTATGACTGTGAGTAGAGTGACCACAACATGTGCTCAGGCAGAGCAAATTGTCAACACCAGCCCCACATCCCTCCAAACCTTTCTTATCTATGACCCTGTCCATTAGACCTGCCACATCCACTTCCTCTGGCAGTAGTTCTCATGGAGCAATGCAGTTGGTAGATAATTGCTTAAATCTCCAATTTCATATCAGTCTCTGCAGGAAAACGTAACCCTTCAAAAGGAGGAACCACCTCACCAAAGAAGTTTGTACTAATCACTGACAAATGGGCAAATTTAGTTTAGTTTAGTTTAGATTAGAGATACAGTGCGACGACAGGCCCTTCGGCCCACCGAATCCGTGCCGTTCAGCGATCCCCGTACACTAGCACTATCCTTCACATTAGGGACAATTTACAATCTTTACCAAAGCCAATTAACCTACAAACTTGTACGTCTTTGGAGTGTGGAAGGAAACTGGAGCACCTGGGGAAAACCCTTGCAGTCACGGGGATCAAACCCGTGTCGCTGGTGCTGTAAGGCAGCAACTCTACTGCTGCGCCACCATGCCATCCTACATATTGGAAACTTGTCAATGACTTGTTCAATGCAGACTCTAAATTTAATTTTGCTGAGCTATTTTTACAGCATTCAATAGAGCTGCGTTGTATTTAATGAAATAAAGCTAAGCTAATATAATCGTGATACGCCTGAATTAGATTTGAGCCTCTGCTTTTAATTGGACAGAAGAAAATCCATCACCTAATGCTCACACTTAACTTGGTGATGATGTCAGTCATTTTATGATGGCTTTCATTAAGTTGGTCTTATTTAATGTGTAACTGGATGTGATTCATCCACCATGACTCCGACAAGAGGATTTAATCACACTTCACAACATCTAACCATATTCCACATATGGTGGGTTAGCTTTCGACAAAGATTAATAGCATTCAGCCTGTGGGCAGTCCAAATTATATTAAGCATCTTCTAAACCTCAGTGATAGATCCCAATCAAGTTACAAAGAGTAGAACATATTCACCTGATATACTTGGACTGAAAATTATTACTTATTTAGATTTAGATTCAAGAGCCCAGGATTTCCAATTGTAATGTCAATTGCAGAGTATTGTGTTAAGTTTAATTTAGTATATTGTCATGTGTACTGAGGTACAGTGAAAAGCTTTTGTTGCATGCTAACCAGTCAGCGGAAAGACAATACACAATTACAATCAAGCCATCCACAGTGTATAGATCCAGGAATAGAATAGAATACAGATATAGAAAGGGAATAACGTTTAGTGCAATTTAAAGTTCAGTAAAGTAGTTAAAAAATAGCCTAAAGGTCTCCAGTGTTCAGGACCACTCTCTAGTTGGTGATAGGATGGTTCAGTTGCCTGATAACAGCTGGGAAGAAACTGTCCCTGAATCTGGAGCTGAATCACACTTCCATACCTCTTGCCTGATGGGAGAGTGGAGAAGAGGGAGTGTCCGGGTTGAGACTCATCCATGATTATGCTGGTGGCCTTGCCGAGGCAGCGTGAAGTGTAATTGGTCAATGAAAGGGAGGTTGGTTTGTTTGATGGTCTGGGTTTCGTTCACAATTCTATGCAGTTAACATGGTTTACTGTCTGAATTACAAGCAGAAAACTAAGGCCAATATTTCTCACATGTTTTATGAAATGTTTACGTCCTTGCATTGTAAACTCCACTGCATGTTATCTCAGCATTCCTGCCTTTGTAATTAGGTATATTCACAGCACCATAAATGTGCTGGCTTTTGTGGGTTCAGGGAACACATATTCCCTATGGCTGATATGTGCTAATATGTCCATAAACTCAGATTCTTTTTTTGTATAGAACACAAAGCGCTGGAGTAACTCAGAGGTTCAGGCAGCATCTCTGGACAGTTTACATTAGCACCATCCCATACACTAGTGATAATTTACAATTTTACCAAAGCCAACTAACATACAAGGCTGTATGTCTTGGGAATGTGTGAGGAAACCAGAGCACCCAGAGAAAACCCACGCAGTCACAGGGAGAATGTGCAAACTCTGTACAGACAACACCCATAGTCAGGATCGAACCCAGGTCTCTGGCATGTCTGAAGAAGGGTCTCGACCCAAAACGTCACCCGTTCCTTCTATCCAAAGATGCTGCCTGTCCCATTGAGGTACTCCAGCATTTTGTGTCTATCTATGGCATGTAAGACAGCAACTCTACTGCTGTGCCAATGTGCCACCAGTCTCTTCAAAAGCCACATCCAGTGTTGTCCTCCTCTCACCCTGGTTTCAAAAGCAAGTTCTAAAGAGCATGGAAATTGCTGCCCACAAAAACCCCTGTCCCACGGTACGAGTTCATTCCAAGAGTTCTCCCGAGTTTGCCCTGATTCGAACTTGGAGATTTACGGTAATGGCCACTCATCAGTACTCGGGAATCTCGTGGACATTTTTCATCATGTTGAAAAATATTCACGAGTCTTCCCGTGCTTACCTGCCATTAGAGAGTCTTCCCGAGTACCTGTCGTTAGCGCTAAGAGACGTCCCCAAGCTCCGACGTACCCGCTACGTCCATTCTCCGTGCTTACCATGAGTGATTTTTTTTTAAAACTCGGGAGAGCTCTTGAATGAACTCGCACTGTGGGACAGGGCTATTATTTAGTTAAAGTGGCAACTTCTCAAGTACTCTTCACGAGCGAGTGCAGCACTAAAAATACCACCCACCTCGCCCAGATGACCTTTCCACCCACGGTCCAGTGCATTTGTTTTATTACGGGGGATTAGTGGGCTGTTTCCCATATGCCCTTTACATTTAGTGCATTTAATCTCCTCGTCTCTGCAAATCCACACGCTCGCAAGAGTTGCGGCGGGAGAATTAGAGACACATTGGGTGAGGGAAAATCTGTGAGGTAGAAATGAAAGACAGAATGAAAAATGAAAGGCTCTATCTTTCCTTGGCCATCGGTGCCGGCTTTGATTTATTCTGAACCCTTTTATACCTCCATACTTAAGAAAGGATGTACTAGCCCTGGAGGCAGTGCAGCGAAGGTTTACAAGATTAATTCCTGCAATGAGGGGATTGACATATGAGGAAAGGTTAAGTAGGCTGGAACTCTACTCTTTGGAGTTTAGAAGAATGAGAGGCGATCTCATTGAAACATATAAGATCGTGAGGGGCCTTGATCGGGTGGATGCACCGAGGATGTTCCCAATGATCGGGGAAACTAGAACTAGGGGACATAGTTGCAGAATAAGGGGGGGCTCTTTTAAAACTGAGATGAGGAAGAACTTCTTCACCCAGAGGGTGGTTAATTTATGGAATTCACTGCCCCAGGGAGCAGTGGAAGCAGAAACGTTAAATATATTTAAGTCTAAAATAGATGGTTTTTTAGCTGCCAAGGGGATAAGGGGCTACGGGGAGAGGGCAGGGATATGGACCTAGGTATGGTTAGTATAGTAAGACCTGAGTGATCTCCTGGACAAGTGTCGATCGCCTGGATTGGGGTCGGAGAGGAATTTCCCGGATTTTTTTCCCGAATTGGACCTGGGTTTTTATCCGGTTTTTTGCCTCCCCCAGGAGATCACGAGGTTCTTGGGGTGGAGAGGGGTGATAGCGGTATAAAGGGGAGGGTAGTGTCTTGTGTTCTGTGTCTTGTGTCTACTGTTTGTGGGTAAGTGTGTCTGTTTAGTGTTCAGCCATGAGCGAATGGCGGTGCGGGCTCGACGGACCTGGTGGTCTACTCTCGCACCTACTTTCTATGTTTCTATGTTTCTATGTTTCTATTCAATTCAATTCAATTCAACTTTATTGTCATTGCACAAATACAAGTATAGGTACAACTAAATGCAGTTTAGCGTCTGGTCATAGTCATAGTGCAAGATAGTAGAAGTCAAAATAAAAATACAAAGTTGGCATACAATAAAAGTAAAAAAAATACTGGTTAACAATGTGTGGATTGTGGATGAATTAAAACTGGTACATAGGCAGTTAACTGTATACAAGTGGGAGAGTCTAAGGATGGCTAGCGTTGGGACTCCGAGTTCAGCAGTGTAATGGTGTTGTTGAAAAAGCTGTTCCTCAGCCTGCTTGTGCGAGACCTGAGGCTCCTGTACTGCCTCCCTGATGGGAGGAGGGCAAACAGTCCATGGTTAGGGTGAGAGGGGTCCTTGATGATTTTCCCGGCCCGTCTCAGACACCGTTTTTCGGTGGAGGGCATCCATGGCAGGGAGGGGGGCACCGATGATGTGCTGAGCGGTTTTCACCACCCGTTGCAGTGCCTTCCTGTCAGCTGCGGTGCAGCTGCTGTACCATACCGTGAAGCAGGTGGTCAGGATGCTTTTGATGGTACAGCGGTAAAGGTTGGTCAGGATCTGGGGGGACAGGTGAGCTTTCTTGAGCCTCCTCAGAAAGTAAAGGCGCTGCTGCGCCTTTTTGATCAATTTGGTGGTATTGAGGGACCAGGACAGATCCTCTGAGATGTGTACCCAGAGGAATTTGTAGTTGGAGACGCGCTCCACCTCAGTCCCGTTTATGTGGATGGGGGTATGTCTGCCCCCTCTGTTCTTCCTGAAGTCAACAATTATTTATTTTGTCTTCTTAGAGTTGAGGACGAGGTTATTATTGGCACACCAGGCTGCCAGGTTCTGGACCTCCTCCCTATAGGCTGATTCATTGTTGTCGCTGATCAGTCCTACCTCTAGTTTCCCTCTCCCCTGAATCTCAGTCTGAAGAAGGGTATTTAAATAACTAGAAATAACAGAAGTATTTTCAGTCTGAAGGGAGTCTGAAGAAGGCAGTCTAAAGACGGCTCCTGACCCGAAATGTCACCTATTCCTTTTCTCCAGATATGCTGCCTGACCCACTGAGTTACTCCAGCATTTTGTGTCCATGTTCTGTGTAAACCAGGATCTGCAGTTCCTTCCTACTCAATGAAGAAGTAGATGCACCAAAATATAAAGGCAGAGGAAAACCAAAGATAGAATTGATTAGAATACAATGGTTCAATGGTACTTTATTGTCACATGTACCGAGGGACAGTGAAATTCATTACTCAGCTTTGTTTGGTGAGAGAAACAAATTAAACGTTTCAGGTCCTGACCCAAAACGTCAGTATCCATGTTCCCCAAAGATGAGTTACGCCAGCACTTTGTGTCTGTTTTTTGTAAGTCAGCTCCTGTAGTTCCTTGTGTCTAAAGTTTCAGGTTGACAAACCAGATCATCCTCCACTGGATGTTGCCTCACCTTTCTCTTTTTATTGTCTTTAAAGGACTTCACACTGTAAAATGGAAGTACTCACCATGACTTGTCAGTTCCAGATCTGCGTATGTGTGTGGTGTGTACGTTCATGTAAACAGAACCTCTTGAAGATCAGATTTCAATCTCCTTACAGATTTCTCTTTTTTTCTGCCATCTCAAACCCAGAATAGAAACAAACAAACTCCACCCTTCCTGAGGTTACCTGTTGCTGGCTCGAATTGGTTTGGCCTTTTCTCACCTCCAATTTATTTTCCCCCACATCTACTTCTAGTCTGAAGAAGGGTTCCAACCCGAAAATCTTTTTTCTCCAGAGATGCTGCCTGACCCATTGAGTCACTCCAGCATTTTGTGTGTCTATCTTTGATATAAACCAGAATCTGCAGTTCCTTCCTATACAATCTCTGCTAAGTGTCACTGTTTAGTGTTGTTACATAGAAACGGAAAATGTACTACCCCCGCAACTCTGCGGTGAACTGGGTATAGAGGGAGCTTCACTCCCACTCACAAACCACTTTGTCATTAGTTGGACAAGATCTGCTTCAGCATCCAGGACTGACCTCAGCACTCAGTGAGACCCATTGTTGCAGAGACCAGAAAGCACCTGTGATATAAAAATGTCACTTTTTTTTTCTTTCTCTCTTACGTATGTATAAAAAAAACTAGAAGCAGAATCAATCCACAACTGATAAAATTAATAATATACATGAAATGTTTTACCATAATATGTGTTTGCTTCTAATAAAAAAATAAAAATAAATAAAAAATGTCAGCCAATATTTCAACCCTATCCAACCTTACCTGAAGTTGAAAAGTTCTGAAGTGAGGTACAGAATTAGTTTGATGCACTTGGATAATACACCAGGGCCACAAACATGGGCCATTTACACACTTAAGAATCTTACAATCTTATAGAAACCAATTAACCTACAAACACACATGTCTTTATGATTTGGGGTGGAAACTGGAACACCCGGAGGAAACCCACGCGGTCACAGGGGGAACGTGCAAACTCCACACAGACAGCACTGGAGGTCGGGTCTCTGGCGATGTGAGGCAGCAGCTCTACCAGTTGCCACACAATGCTGCCCTAGTAACTCAAATCTTTGCAGGGACAAAAGTATATTCTAAAAGTAGACCACAGTTGAATCTGAGGAAAAGTTATGATCACATGAATTGAAAATATCTGTTAGCTTCTTATTAGAAGCTATTCCTTTGAGTCATCAAAGATCTGTTTTAAACATTTGCATCGTTAGGAAGGAACAACTATTATTTCCAATTTACTGCTTGGTGGCTCCAGCAATGATCTAATGCGAAGGCTGGAGAGGGTGCAGAGAGGATTTATGAGGATGTTGTCAGGAATCGAGGGCCTGAACTATAGGGAGAGGTTGAGCAGGCTAGGGCTTTATTCCTTGGAGCGCAGGAGGCTGAGGGGTGATCTTATAGATACAGGACCACGAGAGGAATAGATCAGGTGAATGCTTTTGTCCAGACTAGGGGAATTGAGAACACGAGGACATAGGTTTTAGGTGAGGGGGGAAAGATTTAATAGGAATTTTACACATATGTTTGTGGGTATATGGAATGTGCTGCTAAAGGAGATAGTTGAAGCAGGTACTATCATAACGTTTAAAATACATTTGGTCAGGTACATGATTGGATAGGTTTAGAGGGTTATAGGCCAAGGGTTATAGGCAGGTGGGACTAGTGTAGATAGGGTATGTTGGTCGGTGTGGGCAAGTTGGGCTGAAGGGCCTGTTTCCATGCCGTATGACTCTATAACTAGCACTGAAAAATAGTAGGACATTTTCCACTGTGTCCTGGTCATTTTTCCTATCAAAGGGCAGAAAACTTTAGTGGTTTGGGGTCCCACTATACACAATAGATTGCCAAGATTCATTACATTACTGTGGTGACCACACATCAGGAACGTTTTATTACTTTGAATATACTTTGTGAAGTCTCAATCTAATTTGACTCCTCTGCTGAATACATACAGTAAAAATTACAATAGTTTGATAGGACAAATGTTAACTGCAAAGTTATCTTCCAATTCTGTCTCTGTCTCATCCCGATATTTAATACAGTCCAATGAAGCATGGGTAGATATGCCATTGCATTTGTAAATTGATTAGCAAAGATCAGATTCTGAAACCATCATTGTTCCTTAAATCAAATCCTACATCGATTAGCTAACGTGATGAATTTATCAATCGTTGCACAACTTTTCGCTTCCCCTTGCACTGCATGAAATGGTATCTAATACAAATGGTCTACAATCTTGTGTTATAAACCTTATAAACAGGGGCTTCTGACAATGAACGGCGCAAGAGACAATATATCTACTTATCGCTATATTCGAAGCTGTACCTTTATCCAATCTAATTGTAATCTGTGCCAATTTACATTCGACCAACGAGTTATCGTATCCTTTAACACCATCACCCATGTCATTTCATCTGGTGACCTCACCAATATTTTAACCGAATTTTCTCCCCCCACGCCTGTCCATTGGTCTGCTAATCTTTGATCTATGGTAAGATACTTCAATGTACTCATCTGTCAGCCCATGTATTCAAATGGACACTAACATGATCATGTTTCGCCGAGATTTGTGGCAACCCCCCAATAAATTAAATCAACCCCTATTGCATTCGCACGACGCGGTGTGTGTCATTTAGCAGGTAGGGCGAGGAGTGACGTCCGTACACTGAAGTTGAGTTAGTTCGCTATTCCCTGCACGGGCGAGGATACCCCTGTGATAAGAGGGCGAGAGAGGAGCAGGCGATGTGTGCGTGAGACATCAGTGAATGCAACGCCGTCTTCAGGAGGACAACTGGTGAGGGAGGACCGCTTAAAGACAACTGCAATATGATGGTAAGATAATTAGATTTATTTTTAAACGAAGGGACACGGGTAGGAAAGTTTAAGTCAAAGGAATGGTTACTTTCAAACAGTTTCCCTCAATTGTCACAGAGTCATACAGCACGGAAAACAGACCCTTCGGTCCAACTTGCCCATGCCGACCAAGATGCCCCATCTACACTAGTCCCACCTGCTCGCGTTTGGCTCATCTTCCTCTGCGTTGGATCTATCTTCGGTATAAACCAGCATCTGCAGTTCCTTCCTACACATTCCCTCTAAACCTTTCCTATCCACGTACCTGTCCAAATGTATTTGGACATTTGTTGGATTCTGTTGGTTGGATTCCAGCCTATGAGGTGGTTACTGGTAGATGATTCCTGCCTTAAACTGGGGGGGGGGATGCTGATTAAGTCCCCAACACGCGTCCACCAATACAGAAGCCTCCTGGAAAAATATTTTACTTAGGCTGTGAAAACTTCGTGGAAATTCAAAAAAGATTTGAGATTCATCCCATTAAATGATTTCCCTCCAGTAACATGAACACAATCACATCAATGCGTCGCCTTGTTATGCATTGGAAATGTATTAAAAGCATCACCGTGCGGGGATGTTTACAGTAACTCGGCACTTGGTGCATGTAATTTAAAATAAATGCTCGCCTCAACAAGACTTTTCGTTATCATACCCTCCACCAATGCGGAGTAGAAAATTGGAGGTGACACGAGGCATGTGGCGCTGTGCCAGCCCCGAGTGAGACGTGACCAATGGGAATGGTATAGTAGAGAGAACACAGTGCTGGAGGAACTCAGCGGGTCAGGCAGCATCTGGGGAGGGAATGGATAAGGGACGTTTCTGGTCGGGATCCCTCTGCCTGATTCCTGTCCATTCCCTCCACAGATGCTGACTGACCTGCTGAGTTCATCCATATAACCATATAACAATTACAGCACGGAAACAGGCCATCTCGGCCCTTCTAGTCCGTGCCGAACACTTATTCTCACCTAGTCCCATCTACCTGCACTCAGACCATAATCCTCCATTCTTTTCCCGTCCATATACCTATCCAATTTATTTTTAAATGATAAAATCGAACCTGCCTCCACCACTTCCACTGGAAGCTCATTCTACACAGCTACCACTCTCTGAGTAAAGAAGTTCCCCCTCATGTTACCCCTAAACTTCTGTCCCTTAATTCTCAAATCAAATCCAGCACTTTGTATTTTGGACAAGATTCCAGCATCTGCAGTTCTCTTGTATCTCCAGATAGAGGGGAACTGGTATCTAAATGTACCTGAAATGTACTGTACCGCAGTTGTAACGATGAAATAGTGAGGCCGATAGCTCTGTGGGATGAAATAATGTAGAAAATTATCACTTCGTTCACTTTTACTGCTTTCCAAAGCAATTCGGCACGTGTTATCTGTTTTAAGGTAACTCTGGGAACAAAATGTGTTTTCTTTGCCAAAAGGAGAGCGTTTAGAGCAGAACAAAGTTTCAGCCTGGTATTCAACCTTGCATCACACGGTGCAGGCGGATCAACATCCAACCCCGTCAGTCGGAATTTAGCTTGTCCTAGTGATATAACACTTTAAAAAAATGAGGAATGTGCATTAACCACACGTTGAACTTTGAAGTTATTTAGTAAAAGTTCACGCGTTCAAATCCAATGATTCCACTCGTAACTACAGCATTGGCGAGTTAAGTCAATAGAGTTAAGTCAAGAGTGTTTTATTGTCATATGTCCCGAAACGGAACATTGACATTACTTGCAGCAGCACAGCATGTAAAACCCGTCATAAACAACAAAAAGTTGTATTATGTAAATATATCTATATACTGTATATATATATATATATATATATATAGATAGATAGAGAGAGAGAGAGAGAGAGAGAGAGGGAGGGAAGGAAGGAATGGGTGACGTTTCGGGTCGAGCCCCTTCAGATATATTTGTTACACACACACACACACACACACACACACACACACACACACACACACACGCGAAACAAATAAATAAACAATAATAGTGGCAGCTGGCTGAGCCAAGAACAAGACAGCATCCACTGCAGCGATTTAAAAATGAAAAGTAAACTTATTTTTGGATGGAGGCAATTGATGCAAATATGCACAACATGAATCACAGGTTACGGGGGAAACTTGCGGGGAAATAGATATTAGAGACTTAAGCATGAAGATAGACCATTTGGTCCAACTGCTCCATGCTGACCAAGTGCCCATTTAAACTGGACACATACGACCCATATCTGGAACAGTGCCACTCAAAACATGAACCTAACTTTCTCTCCATTGACAAAGTGCTGCAGGAACTCAGCAGGTCAGTCAGTATCTGTGGAGGGAATAGTCAGGGGACCTTCCTCAGACTGACAGACGCATGGCTGTGGTAGCCGATCTGGGTCAGAACATCGTCAGAAAGCAGTTGGAATCACATGAGTGGGAGCAGTGAGAGAGGGTTTCCCAGAACTCCCATGAGAGAGAGGAGGAAAACGTCTTCAAAGTAGCCATTCTTCGAGGAGATTTCTCAGTCGAGCAATAAAATGGAGACAGCAGATCCTGGAATCTTGAGCAAAACACAAAGTGCCGGAGGAACTCAGCGAGCTAGGCAGCATCTGTGGAGGGAATGGACAGGTGACATCTTGGGTTGGGACCTTTCTTCAGACTTAATCCATGGTGTAGTCTGGGAATTTGTCATTTTTAGGATGATAACTGCGCTCTATCTACCCGGATATAGTGGGGGCAACACAGTGTCGCAGCGCTAGAGTTGCTGCCTTAAGTGCCAGAGACATGGGTTCGATCCTGACCACGGGTGCTGCCTGGACGGAGTTTGTCCATTCTCCCTGTGACCGTGTGGGTCTTTGTCCCAGGTGCTCCGGTTTGTAGGTTTGTTTGCTTTGGTAAGTTGTAAAAAAATGTCCCCAGTACAGGATACTGAGTACAGGGTACTGATCATTGGTGGACGCGGACTCAGTGGGCCGAAAGGCCTGTTTCTGCGTTGTATCTCTAAAGTCTAAAGGGTGGCAATCTTTAGAACACATAACAATGCACTGTGTACACTATCTCATACTATTCTCTTCAATTCTCTGACCACAGAAAGCCAAGATGACAATAACCTGTGCTATTTTAATTACCTTTCTGGTGGTGGAGTCCTGTTGCACTCCGAAGGTAAGATCCTAAAACAGATCTCTTTTGTAAGATACTGTTGTGATCTGTATTTATACTTACGATTTTTTTTCTCTCTTCTTTAGAACAAAGTTACTCCAAGAATCTGGGGTCCACAGTCTATGCTATATCTTAAAGGAAGATGTAAGTGGGAAAAATAAGCAACGTTCATTGATTATTAAATGACACAGATCGAAGGGCAAAGTTCAAATGAGATGTGCGGGTTTTTTTACACAGAGGGTGGTGGGTGTCTAGAGTGCGCTGCCTGGGGGTGGTGGTGGAGGCAGATACCACAGTGGCATTTAAAAGACCTATTTCTCCCTTCCACTCACCCCCTTTCTTCCCATACCCCAAAGACATGCAGGTCTGTAGGTTAATTGGCATCTGTAAAATTGCCTATAGTGTGTCGAGTGGATGAGGAAGTTGGACAAGTGATCGATGTTTGGCGTGGAATCAGTGGGTTGAAGTGTCTGTTTCTATGCGGTATCTCTAAATTAAACCAATCTACGGCTGCGATCAGGGTGGCCCGGTGGCGCAGCGGTAGTTTTGCTGCCTTACAGCGTCAGAGATCCGGGTTCGAGACTGACTACAGGTGCTGGCTGGACGGAGTTTGTACATTCTCCCTTTGACCGTCTGGGTTTTCTCTTGTTTCCTCCTACAAAGACGTAAAAGGTTGTAGGTTAATTGGCTTCGATTAAAAAAAAAAGAAAATTGTCCTTTGTGTGTCGGATAGTGCTAGTTTATGGGGGTGATCGCTAATCGGCGCGGAGTCTATGGGCCGAAGGGCTTGTTTTCTTTTTGTATCTCTAAAGTCTAGATTAAACTCAAAGTCTACCCAACGGGTCTCCCTTGGTCTAGTTTATATTAAAAACAAAGGGCATTATATTTGTATTTGGTTATCACTTTGACCATCACATATGCTACCTGATAAAGTCACTGATGGTTAAAATGATGAAATATTAAAATTAAAATTTAATAGGTATTGTTTTCCAGATGGAAGGGGATCTACTGAGAACAATGGTTCTGAAAACCCTGAAATAAACACCTGGAACCTTCTCCTTGGAGGTAATGCACAATTTCTGCACTTCAGTCCATTAATCAGTTTGCTTTGTCTGGTAGCCTAAAGACAGGAAGCACAGCAACAGAAAAGCACACACACTAAAAGCTGCAGTGAGGCAGAGTCAGTGAATTGTACTCTGCAAATAACTTGGGCAGCTGTTTGAGCACCTGCCTCGCTGCTCCAGAGATCAGGGTTCGATCCTGCCCTCAGATGCTGTTTATGTGGAGTTAGCACATTTTCCCTGTGACCACCTGGGTTTTCTTCCGGTGCTCTGGTTTCCTCCTACATCCCAAATAAATGTAGGTTAATAGGTCCTCAGTAAATTGCCCCTAGTGTATAGTGAGTGGATGAGAAAGTGGAATATGATACATAGAATAACATTTAGAATATTGTATTCAGTTTTGGGCACCATGCTATAGGAAAGATTTTGTTGAACTGAAAAGGGCGCAGAGAAGATTTACAAGGTTATTGCCAGGACTCGATGGCCTGAGCTATAAGGAGAGGTTGAGCAGGCTAAGACTCTATTCCTTGGAGCACAATAAGATGAGGGGTGATCTCATAGAGGTGTACAAAATCATGAGAGGAATATATCAGGTAAACACATAGAGTCTCTTGCCCAGAGTAGGGGAATTGAGAACCAGAGGACATAGGTTTAAGGTGAAGTGGGAAAGATTTAATTGGAACCTGAGGGGTAAATTTTTTCACACAAAGGACAGTGGGTGTATGAAACGATCAGCCGAAGGAGGTAGTTGAGGCAGGTACATTTGCAATGTTCAAGAAACATTTAGACAGGAACATGGATAGGAAAGGTTTAGAGGGATATGGGACAAATGCAGGCAGGTGGGACTAGTGTAGGTGGGACCTGTTGGTCAGTTTGGGCAAGTTGGGCCAAAGGGCCTGTTTCCACGCTGTATGACTGTAACTAATTGATAAACGCTGCAGTTGCTGCATTCAAAACAGTTTCAATGTTTTCCCCCTTTTCCAGATGACAAAAGGACACGAGCTCTCGGAATCCGGGATCACTGGAAGCTAGTGAATACCAAAAATATCAACCCCATAAATATGAAATAGGAGTGATTCCTGAATAACCTATCGCAATACATGGACAAAAATTCATTTTATTCTAGTTAAACTTCATGAAGCATTCGTAAGAGATGGGTGGGGAAAAAATCCAAAGGTTTTATCTACAACATTGTGAGTGTATAAACATTGTATGATAAAAGTATAAATCTTCAGTTCTAAGGAACACCGGTGGTTGTAACACAACAAATCAAACTTTGACATTTATTGGGCCTGCAGTGTTATTTATTTATTTCCTTCTCATTTTATTTCATTTCGAACATAGTACATATCATTAATGTTTGGCAGTGTCTTCTTGGGTGATTCACGCTAACATTGTTATTGCTCAGAAGGTATCCAGTCAGTGACAATGGGGAAAAAATTAATGAGCAAGGGATGGTAAACATTTTTCTCTTCAAGTTTATGCCGTAATTGCAGAAGCTGATAGTAAAGTATGTAGTATTAGAGAATAGAACAGAATTAATTCCAGAAATCTGGTATAGTTTAAATGACAATAGGGCAATTTTCAAATGTATTACATTTAATATGTGGAATTAATATCTGGGGGTGGGATATTGAGGCAGGGAAGCTAAACTTTCACAAGATTGTACTGGACACGTTGATGGGGATTAAGTTTCTAGATGATGCATGAACGAAGATAGATGAGGGAGGTGAGTTAATCGATGTAATTTGTGACTTTGATCTGCAATGGGGTGGTGTCACCACAGTTGAGTTGGCAATATGTTTCCAGAATTTCACAGGCCTTTGAAACGTTCTACTCAATTCAACCAAACTGCCTCTTAAGCACCATTTCTGTGAAAATCACTGTTGTTCCATTTTCCACCAAGTGCCACAGAAAAGAAAGGTTTTGGATTACTGTACCTGGGGACTTGCTATAATGCATTGAATTTGAATTTTTGTTCGTTTAATTTCAAACAGTAGACTGCAGTATCTAGGGTGTGATTCTGGTTCATCGCTTATAACCGAGTAGAGATGGATCAACCAATTGTTGTTCATCACCAAAATGTCTGTAAAGTTGATTTCTGAAAAATTATTGTTCCTGCCTCTTCTCCAAAAAAACATTCAGGGCTTGTTGATGGTGCTGACCCACACTGTCTCACCAATGGCCAATTTAACCAACATCTCAAAAATAATGGGATATCCACTTTCAATACATGTGGAGAATTTTATTGCCATTGTATTACATTTATGAGAGCATCTCGCAAGCCGTTTATAATCACGGGGTTAATTATAATAAATGATCATATTTACAGCACTGCATGTGTTGGGTTTTATTTAACACCAAAGATTTCCTGTAATTCAGTAGGTAGTTTAGTTTAGCTTAGTTTAATTTATTGCTACGTGTATTGAGGTACAGTGAAAAGCTATTTGTTGCATGCTATCTAGTCAGCTGAAAGTCTATACATGAATACAATTGAACCGTCTAGTCAAGTCAAGTCAAGTTTATTTGTCACATACACATACGAGATGTGCAGTGAAATGAAAGTGGCAATGCTCGCGGACTTTTGTGCAAAAGGACAAACAACCAAACAAACTATAAACACAATCATAACACACATATATCTTTACATAATAAATAATGGAAGGAAAAACGTTCAGTAGAGTTAGTCCCTGGTGAGATAGGCGTTTACACTCCGAATGGCCTCTGGGAAGAAACTCCTTCTTAGCCTCTCTGTTCTCACCGCATGGCAACGGAGGCGTTTGCCTGACCGTAGCAGCTGGAACAGTGCGTTGCAGGGGTGGAAGGGGTCTCTCATGATATTGTTGGCTCTGGAGTTGCACCTCCTGATGTATAGTTCCTGCAGGGGGGCAAGTGAAGTTCCCATAGTGTGTTCGGCCGAACACACTACTCTCTGCAGAGCCTTCTTGTCCTTGGCAGAGCAATTCCCAAACCAGATGGTAATGTTCCCGGACAAGATGCTTTCCACCGCCGCTGCGTAGAAGCACTGGAGGATCCTCGGAGACACTCTGAATTTCCTCAATTGCCTGAGGTGGTAAAGGCGCTGCCTTGCCTTACTCACGAGTGCTGAGGGGTGTGATGCCCATGTCATATCCTCTGAGATGTGGACTCCCAGATATTTAAAACAGTTCACCCTATCCACAGGATCCCCATTTATCCTCAATGGAGTGTACGTCCTCGGATGATGTGCCATCCTAAAGTCCATGATCAGCTCCTTCGTTTTTTTGATGTTCAAGAGGAGGCTGTTATCCTGACACCAGAGTGCTAGATCAGCCACCTCCTCCCGGTAGGCCTTCTCATCGTTGTCTGAGATCAGGCCCACCACCACAGTGTCATCAGCAAACTTAATTATTGAGTTGGAGCTGAACCTAGCCACACGGTCATGTGTGTACAGGGAGTACAATAGGGGGCTGAGGACGCAACCCTGGGGCGATCCTGTGCTCAGGGTGAGGGACTTCGATGTATTCCCTCCCATCTTGACTACCTGGGGCCTGGCGGTGAGAAAGTCCAGGACCCAGGCACACAGGGAGGTGTTGAGCCCCAATTCCATTAGCTTCCCGGCCAGTCTGGTGGGGACTATCGTGTTGAAGGCTGAACTGTAGTCTATGAACAGCATCCTCACGTAGCCCCCCTTCTGGCTGTCCAGATGGGAGAGAGCGATGTGCAAGACCTGGGAGACCGCATCGTCCGTGGATCTGTTCGGACGGTATGCGAACTGCAACGGGTCCATGTTCCGAGGGAGGAAGGCGCAGATGTGTTTCTTCACCAGCCTCTCAAAGCATTTCATGACTACCGAGGTAAGGGCCACCGGACGGTAGTCATTCAGACAGGCTGGGGAGGCATTTTTTGGTACCAGTACAATGATAGATTTTTTGAAGCAGGCAGGGACCACTCTACAGTGTACAGATACACAACAAAGGGAATAACTTGCGGCACAAGATAGAGTCCAATAAAGTCCGATTAACGATAGTCCAAGGGTCTCTAGTGAGGTAGATAGTAACTCAGCACTGCTCTCTAGTTGTGAATAGGAACGTTCAGTTCCCTGATAACAGCTGGGAAGAAACTGTCCCTGAATCTGGAGATGTGCGTTTTCACACTTCTGTAGCTCTTGCTTAATGGGAGAGAGGAGAAGAGGAAATGTCCGGGGTGAGACTCATCCTAGATTATGCTGGTGGCCTTACTGAAACAGCGTAAAGTATAGATGGAGTCAATGGAAGGGAGGTTGGTTTGTGTGATGGTATGGGCTGCGTTTATTTTAGTTTAGAGATACAGCGCGGAAACAGGCTCTTCGGCCCACTGAGTCTGTGCCAACCAGCGATCCCCGCACACTAACACTATCCTACACATATTAGGGACAATTTACAATTAAACCAAGCCAATGAACCTACAAGCCTATACGTCTTTGGAGTGTGTGAGACAACTGGAGCACCCAGAGAAAACCTATGTAGGTCACGGGGAGAACATACAAACTCTACAGACAAGCACCCGTAGTCAGGATCGAACTCGGGTCTCTGGAGCTGTGAGGCAGCAACTCTACTGCTGGACACCGTGCTGCCCCAATTCTCGGCAATTTCTTGCAGTCTTGGATGGAGCCGTTCCCAAACCATGTATCCCGATAAAATGCTTTCTATGGGGCATCTGTAAATACCCTGCCCAAGGTAGCACACTGTCATTTGTCCAGAAAACGTCAAGGTTTGCCATTAGACTGCCGCACCTAATTCACAACGTTCCTAATTCACTACCACTCCTAATTCACACGTACACAACATTCATTCAACATCACACAAACTAGTTACCTGGTCATGTAGAAACAACAAACTTCAGATGCTGGGTTACAAAATAAGACAGAGTGATGGAGTAACTCAGTGGGTCAGGCAGCATATCTGGAGAATATGCATAGATGACCTTTCTTCAGACTGATGTCAGGCTTTGTCTTGCCTCTCCTCTCTTCCAATTTTCTCCCCTCCACATCCACCAGTGTGAAGAAGGGTCTCGATTTGAAACCCAACATAAAAAGTCATCTATCCATTCTCTCCACTGATGCTGCCTGACCCACAGAGTTCCTCCAGCACTTTGTGTTTCATTCAATGACCTAATGCTAATAGGTAGCATCTGTGGAGAACATGGATCGGGGACGTTTGCATTGGGATCCTTCTTCCTGACCAGAAACCGTGCCTATCCATGTTCGCCACAGATGCTGCCTGACCCACTGATCTGATCCAGCACTTTGTGTCTTCATCCACTTACCTGGTAATATCTACGTGCAGTTTCACTTCTACCTTTTATTGCATAACATCAAAAGTGCTTTAAGATGCCCTGAGATTGTGAAGCCAACAAATATCTAAGAGCTCTTTGCTGCTTCAACCTGAGCTGTGAGTTTGTGCAACTGAATGTCTGAGCATTGTGATAAAGGAAGTGTGATGAAACGATATCAAGTAAACATTTAGAGTTTGTGAGATGAAGTTTGTGATATTAAGCTATACCAAGTAAATACTTACATAAGATTGAATGTGATACAGCCAGGTATTTTGAGTCATTGCTTTAGTGCGGAATGGGACATGAAAAAAAGAGATTTACCCCTTATTTAAAAAAGTAACTCGTTTATTTGCATGCCCTTACAATAACTTTCTCACACTCTTTCACTTGTCACTGCCAATTAATTACCAATACATTTAAGTTCAAGTTTATCCTCAACGGTGAACAGCCACCAGAATGAGCAGCAGCAAAAGTCAGCGTAAACGGCGGAAGGAAGGTACAGCGAGATCCTCAACAAATGAACTGGGGGTTCACAATGAGAAAAAATCATCAACCGTAAATTTCACAATTTGCTTTCGGAGCAGAAATGGAGTTGTATTCCCGTTGTTTGTTTAAAGTGCCACATTCAACTCAAAAATAGCTTTTGCGTTCCACTATTCCATGGCAACACTGGCCCATGCTGTAAGTGGCTTCACACACCACCCATGCCTGAACCCAAATGGTCATTCTCCTTATGAGCACCCAAAGTGTTGGATGGTTTGTCTGTGTTGAGACTTGAGGAGTAGGTGCTTCATTTCCTGTGTTAGATATTTCATGCCAGTCCAGTGTTACAGCCCCCACTATCAAATATGAGGGTAATCCAGGCTGGAAATGGCCCTACTGGAAGGAGATACAACTACCTCCCCCACTTCTCAGTCCTCATTTACTAAACATTCACACATGATCATTGTGGGCTCATCTTTTTGCTTAATGCTTTGAACAAAGTACTTCCCTAATCACATACCTGATTATTGTATTAAAATAGAAAACAAGGAACACAGCTTTTCTTAAAAATCATAAGAGATATTCTTCAATCAACAAATTTGCATATTTCCCATTTGATGATAATGTCTACCAGATCCTTATAACAGGAGGGTGATTATTGGAGAGCTTTACAGGTTGTTGTCTGTACATCTGGAGTGCTTCTAATGGTTATTAATTGATTCAACTGAATTCATATATTTAGTGTGCAAAGCTTTAAATTCCTGTACAAATAATCTCAGCTGTGCAAACCACTGAAAATAATCTAGTTTCTCTACATCCAGTTTTGAATGCTGAATTATCTATTTCAAATGTACCCTCTACCATAAACTGATAGAAGAAATGTGAAGATAAACACAAAGTGCTGGAGTAACTCAGCAGGTCTGGAGAAAAAGGATGGGAGACGTTTCAGGTCGGAACCCTTCTTTAGAGTCACTCTGACCCAAAAGGTCACCTATCCATTTCCTCTAGAGATGTTGCCTGAGCAGCTGAGTTACTCTGTGTCTGTGTGCCTGGAGCACGTTGTGTCTATCTTTGGCATAAACTAGCATCTGCAATTCCTTTCTACACAGAAGAAATGTGAAGATGTGTTAATTTGTGGAGAGAAGCATGCAAGTGGCATACATACAGATTCTGTTCAATCTAACTTGCAGTGTAGGTTTACAATCTCATGTAAATCAGTCCGACTATTCTGGTTCACCTCCCAACCCGTTTTATTTTAGTTTGTTGGGTTTAGAGATTTCCCAGAAATGTCTTGCAACAATCTCAGTGATGTGGGGCTGAAATTCCAATTTGTTACTGTGTCTCGTGACTTGGAAGCGTGAATGGAGGTATATCGGTGTTTGGAGATTTAACTGTAACAACCTGCACTCATTTAAAGACAGCTCACCTTCTCACCCTCTGTTTACTCCTCACTGTAGACTTGGTATAACGTGGCAGCTTTGTAGTTGTAAACATTGTAGCTTGAGGCTCTAGTTTCTTTCCTCTGCCCCCAGGTCACTATGGTTTTCGGGGTCACTCGAGCTGTAGCTAAGGCTTCCTGGGGAACTAGGCTCATTGGCCTGGCTCTTTTTCTTCACCCTCCTTTTCTCCAACTTTGAACTGATCATAGCGATCGGTTTTATATTCATTCGGTCTTTCTCCGCTTCTTCCTCTTCATTGTATCTTTCTTCATCTTCCTCGGTCTCGCTGTGGTAGGGACTGGAATGGAGGGATGTGGCTGGTGATGGGGGTTTGGAGGCTGGTCTAGGGTAACAGAAACCTTCACTCTGTAATTTAAAAACAGGTTTGTTAATACAGCACTGGAAAGTAGGACCAACATACTGTGAATTCATATTTCTACATGAATGACATTGAGTGCAGGAGGATGAGGGGTGATCTTATAGAGGTGTACAAAATCATAAGAGGAATAGTTCTGGGAAATGCACAGAGTCTCTTGCATAAAGTAGGGGAATCGAGAATCAGAGGACATAGGTTTAAGGTGAGGGGGGAAAGATTTGACAAGGTCCAATTTTCTTTTACACAAAGGATGGTGGATGTATGGAATAAGTTGCCGGAGAAGGTAGTTCAGGCAGGTACTATTGCAAAGTTTAAGAAACATTTAGACAGGTACATGGATAGACTAGATTTAGGGGGATATGAGCCAAACGCAGGTAGGTGGGACATGTTGGTCGACGTGCGTAAGTTGGGCTGAAGGGCCCCTTTTTTCATGACTCTATGACAAGGGTCCCAACCCTAAATATCAACTGTCCATTCCCTCCAGAGATGCTGCCTGACCTGCCGACTTTCTCCAGCACTTTGTGTTTCCTTCAATTATCTAATGCTAATAGGTAGCATCTGTGGAGGACATGGATCAGGGACCTTTTGTGTCAAGAAGGAAAAATTGGAAGTGTCGGTGTTACAGTTGAGCAAAGGCGACTATGGAGGCATGAGGAAGGTGCTGGCCAAAGTTGACCTGAAAGAGACCATAGCAGGGATGACAGTGGAACAACAATGGCAGGTATTTCTGGGAATAATACAGAAGGTGTAGGATCAGTTCAATCCAAAGAGGAAAAAAGATTCTAAGGGGAGTAAGAGGCGAGAAGCAAAGTCAAGGACAGTAGAAAAATAAAATATAAGTATAATATAGCAAAGATGAGCAGGAAGCCAGAGGATTGGGAAACTTTTAAAGCGCAACAGAAGATAACTAAAAAGGCAATATGGGGAGAAAAGATGAGGTCCGAAGGTAATCTAGCCAAGAATAGAAAGGCGGATAGTAAAAGCTTCTCTAGGTATGTGAAGAGGAAAAAAAATAGTTAAAACAAATGTGGGTCCCTTGAAAATAGAAACAGGTGAATTTAATTTGGGGAACAAGGAAATGGCAGACGAGTTGAACAGGTACTTTGGATCTGTCTTCACTAAGGAAGACACAAATAATCTCCCAGAAGTACTAGTAGCCAGAGGACCTAGGGTGACAGAGGAACTGAAGGAAATTCACATTAGGCAGGAAATGGTGTTGGATAGACTGATGTGACTGAAGGCTGATAAGTCCCCAGGGCTTGATGGTCTACATCCCAGGGTGCTTAAGGAAGTGGCTCTAAAAATTGTGGACGCATTGATGATCATTTTCCAATGTTCTATAGATTTAGGATCAGTTCCTGTGGATTGGAGGGGAGCTAATGTTATCCCACTTTTTAAGAAAGGACGAAGAGAGAAAACAGGGAATTATAGACCAGTTAGCCTGACGTCGGTGGTGGGGAAGATGCTGGAGTCAATTATAAAAAACTAAATAGCGGCACATTTGGATAGCAGTAACAGGATTGGTCTGAGTCAGCATGGATTTACAAAGGGGAAATCATGCTTGACTAATCTTCTGGAATTTTTTGAGGATGTAACTAGGAAAATGGACAAGGGAAAATAGACAAGTGGATGTAGTATATCTAGACTTTCAGAAAGCCTTTGATAAGGTCTCACACAGGAGTTTAGTGGGCAAAATTAGAACACGTGGTATTGGGGGTAAGGTATTGACATGGATAGAAATTTGGTTGGCAGACAGGAAGAGTAGGGATCAACGGGTCCCTTTCAGAAGGGCAGGCAGTGACTAGTGTAGTACCGCAAAGCTCGGTGCTGGGACCACAGATGACACCAAGCTGGGTGGCAGTGTGAAATGTGAGGAGGATGCTATGATGCATGGCAGATGCAGTTTAATGTGGATAAATGTGAGGTTATCCACTTTGGTGGCAAGAACAGGAAGGCAGATTATTATCTGAATGGTGTCAAGTTAGGAAAAGGGGAAGTACAATGAGATCTGGGGGTCCTTGTACATCAGTCACTGAAAGTAAGCAAGCAGGTACAGCAGGCAGTGAAGAAAGCGAATGGCATGTTGGCCTTCATAACAAGAGGTGTTGGGTATAGGAGCAAAGAGTTCCTTCAGCAGTTGTACAGGGCCCTGGTGAGACCAAATTTGAGGAAGGACATTCCTATTGAGGGAGTGCAGCGTAGGTTCAGAAGGTTAATTCCCGGGATGGCGGGACTGTCATATGTTGAAAGAATGGAGCGACTGGGCTTGTATACACTGGAATTTAGAATGATGAGGGAATCTTATTGAAACATATAAGATTATTAAGGGATTGGACACGCTAGAGGCAGGAAACATGTTCGCGATGTTGGGGGAGTGCAGAACCAGGGGCCACAGTTTAAGAATAAGCAGTAGGCCATTTAGAACAGAGATGAGGTAAAAATGTTTGACCCAGAGAGTTGTGAATCCATGGAATTCTCTGCATCAGAAGGCAGTGGAGGCCGATTCTCTGGATGCTTTCAAGAAAGAGTTATGCCCCAGTCCCACTTAGGAAACCTGAACGGAAACCTCTGGAGACTTTGCGCCCCACCCAAGGTTTCTGTGCGGTTCATGGAGATTGCAGGTGGTTGCCGGAGGTTGCAAGTAGTGGAAGCAGGTAGGGAGACTGACAAAAACCTCCGGGAAATTTTATACATCTGAATATTCCTTGAAGAGACAAAAATGCTGATGCGGGAATCTTGAGCATAACACACGGTGCTGGAGAAACTCAGTGGGTCAGGCAGCATCAGTGGAGGCGCTTCGGGTTGGGACCCTTCTTCCAATCAAATTCTGTCTCGCTGAGTTACTCCAGCTTTTTGTGTCTATCTTCGGTTTAAACCAGCATCTGCAGTTCCTTCTTACAGAGTTCTTTCAGCACTTTTGTTTTCTGCCCAAGATTCCGGCGTCTGTAGTTGCAGTTTTAGGTCCCACAGACCCATCTAAAGAAGGGACCCGACTCGAAACATCACCTATCCATGTTCTCCAGAGATATTGCCTGACCCGCTGAGTTACTCCAGCACTGTGTCTATCTTTTTCACACATGGTTTTTGCTTCCTTCCTCTCTCTCCAATATTTATTAGTAATTTGCTTCGAAGTAGCTAGTCACTTGAATTATACTACAATGTACTCTGAAAGGACATTAAGTAGTGTAAAGTTTAGCACAAGGGTTCCCAACCTGGGGTAAATGTACCCCTACCCGGGGGTAAATTTCGCCTACTAAGGGGGTAAATTTGTTGATTCTGGATTTGTGCATATTTTTTCTCATTGACTGACTGTGTTTGGTTCTGGTATATCTGTTTATCTTTAGTTGTTCATAAATAAGTGAAATAACATTGTTATGTGCTATTAAAGTTGCCGGGGGTAAACGGGATGAAAAGGTTTGGCAACCCCTGGTTTAGAACAAGCAAATCTTGATTTTAGTACTAACTGCCAACATTATGAACAATAGGACAGTCACTTACCACTTCAGGCTCCCAGAGACTTGAAGTGAAGGAATCCGGAAAAGCTTTGGCTAAGGCCAGTTGTCTTGCATGGACATAATACTGAAAAGTCAATTAAAAAACTCCATTACAAAGGGACCGACTCTCCCAACGCATTTTGCTCACAATTTCATGACATTTAAGTTTAGTTTAGTTTAGTTTAGAGATACAACTTGGAAATAGCCCTTATGCCCACTGAGTCTGGGCCGACCAGTGATCACCCCATATACCAGCAATATCCAACACACCAGGGACAATTTTATAATTACCAAAACCAAATAACCTACAAACCTGTACACCTTTGGAGTGTAGGAGGAAACTGGAGCAACCCCATGCGGTCACGGGGAGAATGTACAAACTCCATAGAATCACTAGAGCCGTGAGGCGGCATATCTTCTGGCGGCATCTGCAGTTCCTTCTTAAACCTGCAAACTTGGGATAGACACAAAAAGCTGGTGTAACTCAACGAGACAGGCAGCATCTCTGGAGAGAAGGAATGGGTGACGTTTCGAGACCAGAAATGCCACCCATTCCTTCTCTCCAGAGATGCTGCCTGTCCCGCTGAGTTACTACAGCTTTTTGTGTCTATCTTTGGTTTAAACCAGCATCTGTAGTTCCTTCCTACACAACCTACAAACCTGCACGCCTTTGGGATGTGGGCAGAAACCGGAGCACCCCGGAGGAATCCCACACGGTTACAGGGAGAATGTGCAAATTCCACACAGGCATCGCCTGAAGTCAGGATCAAACCTGGGTCTCTGGTGCTGTGAGACAGCAGCTCTACCAGCTGCACTGATAGTGCCGCCCTTACAGTGTGGAGATGATGGCACAAGGAACTTCTCGTTTTAAAGGTTTTGTGATAAGTGACAATGTAGCATTGGAACTCGAGTTAAATATCTATTCCACTGAAGTTTAATCAATGTGATGATTTAGCACAGAGCCTTACCCTTCCCAGGTATTTCCAATCCAGTAGGTCGGAGAGCCGCTCTGTACGATTCCTCTGAATGATACGCTGCCGACGAGACTGTTGACAGAAGCTGTACATATAGGAGGTCAGCTGATTGCACGAGTCATCCAGTGATCTAAACCGACGGTCAAGGATGTAAATCCCTGAAGGAAAAATAGAACATGGACTGAGTTCTGACCGACAAGACAGGTCTGAGATTTGAGATTAGTTTATTGTCACGTGCAACGAGGTGACAGTGAAAAGCTTTTGTTGCGTGCTAACCAGTCAGCGGGAAAGACTATACATGATTACAATCGAGCATTCACACTGTGTACAGATACATATAAAGGGAAAGAACATGGATAATGTTTAGCGCAAAAGTCCAATAAAGTTCGATCAAAGATAGTCCGAGGGTCTCCAAAGAGGAAGATAGTAGCTCGCGACAGTTCTCTGGTTGTTGGCAGGGCAACATTAAATGTTATCCTGCAAATTAAACAACAAGTTGCTGGATAATATTAAATCAGAGAGTAGCCACAAAAATGTGCTCTTTACCATCAGCTTCTAGAATTACAATAAAGATAATGATGGGACTGAGTCTGATGAAGGGTCCTGACCTGAAACTTCACCTATCAATGTACTCCAGAGGTGCTGTCTGACCTGCTAAGTTACTCCAGCACATTTTGTTCAATACAAGATTCCAGCATGTGACTCCACACCAGTATGAAATATACATCTTCTAGATGCGCTGGCCTCTTCAATACGCTCTTCCCAGGGCACTGTCAGCTCCAGAATGATCAACTGTTTTGTCACTTTAGAGGTGATGAACATGTCTGGCAGGAGTGGTGTTGTTGTGATGTGCTGTGGAAATTTCAGTTGTTTGCCCAGATCGACGTGCAGCTGCCAGTCAGTGGCTGTGTAGAGGAGGCCAGTCCTTGTTATTGGTTGTGGTCGGGGCTTCTCTCCAGCTTTGACAAAAGTGATTGATTTATGTTGGTCACGTCTTTGTCAAACTGCAGCCATTCATTCTGGTTGCTGGCTGGGGGCCATTCAATCCGTTGCTGTGGACCTACTCTGCAGGGGTTGGGAGACTCTAGTGCGTTGAGGGACGGGGCTCTATGGGGTGAGTCCAGGCCGGGCTCCTCCTGCGTCTCACCAGGTTCAAGGCCTGTGCGCTGCACCTCTTTCTCCTTCTCCGAGCATTTCATTCTTGCCTGATGGACTTTTAGGCCACGGAGTTTTACACAGCTTTCCGCAAATGCATCTTATACAAAGGTTATGTTGGCTATGTGGTAAATGATGCATGGAAATAGTTGAGAGCTTCAAGTTCCTTGGCATTAATATTACCAACAATCTGTCGTGGACCAACCACATTGTTCTGACAGCCAAGAAGGCCTTTACTTCATGAGGAGCCTGGGGAAATTTGGCATGTCTCCAATGACTCTTACACATGTCTACTGATGCAACATAGAAAGCATGCTGTTGGGCTGTATCACAGCATTGTTTGGGAACAGCTCTGCCCAAGACAGTAACAAGTTGCAGAATTGTGGATGCAGCTCAGTCCGTCACACAGGCAAGATATCCCACCATTAGCTCCACTTCTACTTCACACTGCCTCACAAAAGCAACTAACATAATCAAACATGTCCTGAGCTGGCCAGTCCTTTCTCTTCCTGCTCCCGTCGGGCAATAGGTACAGAAGGTTGAAAGCACGCACCACTAGACTCTGGAACAGCTTTTCCCGCTGTTATCAGGCATCTAAACGTTCCTTCCATAAGTTGGGATATTGTCTGAATCGCCACTACCCGATTGCAGACATTGAACTCTGTCTCTAGAGCTCTGTTGTAAAGCACCCGTATTTTTCAGTGTAAACCTGCTTCTATTTAACTACCAGATGGAAGGTGGAGAACAAATTGTGAGCATTGCCACAGTCGAATCTTGAAGAAGCAAACTATCATAGTCATACAGCATGGAAACAGGCCCTACGGCCCAATAGGCTGGCGAAGATGCCCCATCTATGCGAGTCCCACCTGCGCACATTTGGCCCATATCCTTCTAACCCTTTTCTATCCATGTACCTGTCTAAAGATCTTCACATTTTGTCCGTTCTTCTTTATGATGACTGTATCTGCTATTGTCTCTAAAATTGAGTCCACGCGATTCCCAATGACACTATATTCATCAAAGCTCCAAAGAAGCCTTCATTGTAATTTAGCTCTTGTTAGTTTTTAATAACAATGAATCTTAGTGTGGTTGAACAATTATTCACTGGGAGGAAATGCAAGGTGTTATCCAATTTGCTCATGGCATTAGCACCATTGTGGGTAATTTTATTAACACAGATCTGGACTCTGCTGGTCCTCTCCCTAATGTCATTACACAAGCAACACGTCCCTTTTGGGCACTGCTTGCTTTCAAACTGGGCCAGATTTGATGGTGCACAGCATGTTATAAAGACCAGAGCCGTTTTTAAGTACATTAATTATATTATTGAAAGCAATGGCCTAAAAAACGGCTACACGCAGCAATCATTAATATGATTACCTCACAGAAGGAGATACCAGATAAAAGGAGCCGAGTTGAGCCAGCATTACGTACAAAAGACCAATCCGTTTTATTTCCGTGTTTTATTCAGTTAGCGAGGTGCAAGGTAGAGTGCGTCAATTCTTCTGTGCCGATTGCTCAATCTAATGACATTTTGAACAGATCATTCTTGTCAATCCAATCCATCAGTTTGTTACAACTGAAAAGGGAATTTACTTTAATTAAAGCAACTCAGTTAAGGTCATGGTGGTGGTGGTGATGGGGGGGGGGGGGGGGGGGGGGGGGGGGGGGGGGGTGGTGTAGAAAGTGCAGTTTCCCTTCTTCACACATTTCCAAATTATTGTTTCCCTGGTTCGGGTTTACTTTTTTTTTTTTAATTAGAGAAAAGACATACTTCAGAATGTTTCAGTAGTACAATGATTGCATTGTATAATGAACACTTAAACACAGTGCAGATTTATTCAGGCAGATTTTGCTTTCTTGGGGAAAACACAGAGTGCTGGAGGAACTTTGCAGGTCAGACAGCATCTATGGAGGAAATGAACATGCGATGTTTCGGGTTGGGACTCTTTTTCAGACTGATTGCAGTAGGGGGTAAGGATAAAGCTGGAAAAGAGAGGAAGGGGTGGGACAAAGCCTTGCAAGTGATACTGTAGGTGGATACAGGAGAGGAGGATTAGTTTAAGTTTAGTTTAGAGATACAGCACAGAAGCAGGCCCTTTGGCCGACTGAGTCCGAGCTGACCAGCTTACATTAATTCTATCTTACACACTAAGGACAATTTATCAAAGCCAATTAACCTACAAACCGTCGTTGGTCTGTGGGAGGAAACCGGAGTACCCAGAGAAAACCCACGCAGTCACAGGGAGAACATACACATTCTGTACACACTGCACCAGTAGTCTTGATTGAACCCAGCGCTTTGGCGCTGTAATGGCAGGAGCTCTACCGCATGCCACTGTGCCACCAATTTTGAAGCTCGAGGATAGAAATTGTGAAGCTGGAGGAAGGAACGCAGGTGGAGGGGGAGGTTTAGAGGAGAAACTGGTTCAAGGTTAGCCAGGGTTGAGGCGAGGGGAATGAGGATGAAGGTGTTTTGTGGGACATAGGGGAGGGGGAAGAGGGATATCTGTGAGTTAGTTACCTAAAATTAAAGTATTAGCATTCTCTTACTGCATGAATCTTGTTTCTCTTCTCCAATTTGCTCCAAACTGACGTATTCACTCTGGGAACTTATCATCAAGTTGCACTTGTTGAGACCGCCAAGGGGTGTGACTATAATACTGCGTCCCGTCAGGGTAAGGATGCAGGGGGTGGAAGGGAGGGAGGGGTGGAGGGAAGGAGGAGGGAGGATAGGAGGGAGGGAGGGAAGGAGGGATTGAAGGATGGAGGGAGGGAGGGAGGCAGGGACCTACCGTACGCAGCTGGATCAGCGATGTGCTGTTGCATAAAGCATCCAAAGCCGGAGAGGTTGGTGGTGATGCTGGGAATACCCATCACGGTGCACTCCGCTGTGGGGAAGACAAAGGGTCAGTCCGCGTTACACCCACACATTCCAGCCAGCAAACCGATGAAACTTCCCGGACAGTTTGATGTTTTGGTGGAGGACTTTAGACTTTAGAGATATAGCATGGAAACAGGCCCTTCGCTTACCCAGTCTGCACCGGCCCAGCGATTACCCCGTACACGAGCACCATCCTACACACTAGGGACAATTTTACCGAAGCCAATTAACCTACAAGCCCGTACATCTTTGGAGTGTGGGAGGAAACCGGAGCACTCGGAAAAAACCCATACGGTCACAGGGAGCAGGTGCAAAATCGGCACAGACAGTATCTGTAGGACCTGAAACATTACTTCAGCATTTTGTGTCCTTTTATGCCCAACTTTTAATGCTGTCGACTCCAATATCTTCCAGCTGTTATCGGGCAACTGACCAATCCTAGCACCAACTGGAAAGCAGTCCTGACCTACCATCTACCTCAAAGGACCCTTGGACTATCTTTAATCCAACTTTATTGGACTTTTTCATGCACTAAACGTTATTCCCTTTATCCAGATGTGTCATCACTGAATCAGAGACAGTGAATCAGTACGTTAAAAAATGCTTGAAGCTGTTTGAGTTAACCAAGCTGTTTAAACTACCTGACGTGGTATAATTATGCAAAGAGTAGCAATGAAATTAGTTGTTTTCATTGTATTCCATGTATAATAGAAGTAAATAATGGAATTAGTGATGATAATTTAATACAAACCATTTACATGGTGAGATTAATTGTACCCACGAAAAAGCTTTGTTTCTATTACTGGGTTCTCTCTTATATTCCCTTTCTTTATTACAACCTTCTGTCTTGTACAACGACAATAAAGATTATTATTATTATTATTCCTCTGCCTCATCATCCATTCACAGAACCTCTGAGTATGCGGTACTCGTTATTTTATTCAGTATTTTTTGCATCTGAGTAACTTGTTCATTTGGCGCTAAACTATGATGGGATATTAATAGACGAGTGAGATCTAGTCGCAGTTGAAAGTGATCTTAACTTTTTATAACTTTGATTGATGGACCTTATTGATGAACAACATTTATCTTTTGTATAAAGATGTGCCTGGATGTACCACTATACGATGCAATACAATTACCCCTCGTTATAACAGACCATAGGGAGGGGAATTGTGTCTGTTATTCCCGACTGTCGGCGATAATTGAGTAAGGAATTCTCTCCGGCACCCTCTGACAACGAGGCAGTTTCAAATACAAAGTTCTTCTTATCAGCTAAAAATGTACTTTTGTTACAGCAAGCTAAAAATACAAAAGGCTGTTTGCTTCATTGTTTAACAAAGTATCATTGAATAAGTGTCTTGTCAATTTCAAAGTCCTCCCGCAGAGTAACCAGCAGCCTGTTTTCTTAAGGAGACCGTCCTTGTTATTGAGGGAGGGCAGCGTAGGTTCACCAGGTTAATTCCCGGGATGTCGGGACTGACATATGATGATAGAATGGATCGACTGGACTTATACTTTTTGGAATTTAGAAAGATGAGAGGGGATCTTACAGAAACATATAAAATACTTTCGGGATTGGCCAGAGTAGATGCAGGAAAAATGTTCCCCATGTTGGGGGAGTCCAGAACCAGAGGTCACAGTTTAAGAATAAGGGGTAGGCCATTTAGGACTGAGATGAGGAAAAACCTTTTCACCCAGAGAGTTGTGAATCTGTGGAATTCGCTGCCACAGAAGGCAGTGGCAGTGGAAGATCACTGGATGTTTTCAAGAGAGAGTTAGATAAAGCTCTTAGGGCTAACAGAATCAAGGAATATGGGGAGAAAGCAGGAACGGGGTACTGATTTTGGATGATCAGCCATGAACATATTGAATGGCAGAGCTGGCTTGAAGGGCCGAATGGCCTACTGCAACAATTTTCTATGTTTCTATGTCAGTGATGCCTGATTACTGTGGGGGCACTCTGACCACTAGAACCAAAATCTGTTATAAAGAGGTCCATAATAACGAGGGTTGACTGGAGTCACTAAAATACTGTACACTTAATCCTCTGCTAGCAATTGAGAAGCTGCTCATTATATCATTTAGGTATTTCACTGGTATATGTCAAAGTATTTCATTCATAGCAAAACGTACTCTGTACCAATGCACTAGTGACTGTAGACAATGGAGTCATAATCACGATTTTGCATATTATATTTTATACCACACATACAGCAATGAGGAGAAGTGTTTCCCAAAGTTGAGTCATTAAGGAGGATTCACACCATTCTCCTCTCAATTACTGGTTAGGTATTGTTAGAAAAGCTGGTATGCTGTCGCCCTTCACAGGTTTGTAAGTGTGAATAATTGGGGGAGTTTTTGGTGAATAATCTGGAGAACAATAATAGGTGATGTTTCGGGTCGATCCGAAATGTCGTCTGTCTATGATCTCCAAAGATGATGCCTGACCCGTTGAGTTACTCCAGCACTCTGTGTATTTTTTTTGTAAAGCAGCACCCGCAGTTTCCTGTTTCTCGGAAGATAATTAACTCTTCTTTACAAAAATAAACCTGCCTTATACTGTTTGATAGAAAGATGGAATCATAGAATTATACAGCACAGAAACAGGCCCTTCAGCACAATGTGTACAAATGGACCTACAATTATGTCAAATTGGGTAGAGGCTGGAGGTTTCTATTCCTGAAGGATATTAGGGAGACATTTGGATTTTTTTAAACGGGCTGCCATGTCCCAGTGCTAAACTGACCAAAATGCCCCATTTATACTTGTCCATCTGCATTTGACCCATGTCCCTCTAAACCTTTCTAATCCATGTACCTGTGCAAATGTCTTTTAAATATTATAGTACATGCCTCGACTACCTCCTCTGGCAGCCTGTTCCAAATACCCACCACCCTTTGTGTGAAAATACTTTAAAGTAGAACCAAGGAACTGCAGATGCTTATTCACATCAAAGGATATAAAGGACTGGAATAACTCAGCGGGTCAGGCAGCATCTCTGGAGAAAAGGAATAGGTGACATTTCAGGTCTGGATCCTTTAGACTGCCTTCTTCAGACTGAACATACTGCTGATGTTTCTAGTTATTTAAGAACCTCTTAAATATAAAAGCTTGGTTAATTTTGTAACCTAGGCGTAGGTTGATTTACTCCACACGTCAAGGTCAGTGATAGCTCAGATAGACATGACTAAAGATTTCTCTGCTATAGAGAGTCATAGAATGATACAGCGTGAAAACAGGCCCTTCGGTCCAAATTGCCCATGCTGACTAACATGCCCCATCTACACTAGTCCCACCTGCCTGTGTTTGGCCCATATCCTTCTAAACCTATCCTATCCATGTACCTGTCTAAATATTTCTGAAACATTGCGATAGTACCTGCTTCAACAACCTCCTCCAGCAGTTCGTTCCATACACCCACCACCCTTTGTGTAAATAAGTTACCCCTTAGGTTCCTATTAAATCTTTCCCCCCTCACCTTAAACCTATTTCCTCCAGTTTTTGATTCCCATACTCTGGACAAAAGACTCTGTGCATTTACTCGATCTATTCCTCTCATGAGTTTATACGCTTCTATAAGATCACCTCTCATCGTCCTGCGCTCCAAGGAATAAATCACTAGTCTGCACAACCTCTCCCTATAGCTCAAGCCCTCGAGTCCTGGCAACATCCTCATAAATCTTCTCTGCACCCTTTCCAGCTTGACAACATCTTTCCGATAACATGGTGACCAAAACTGAACACAATACTTTAAATGTGGCCTCATCAATGTCTTATATAACTGCAACATGCCTCCCAATTTCTATACTCAATATTCAGACTGATGAAGGCCAATGTGCCGAAAATTACCCTGATCCAACTATCAACCTCAGAATAATATCCCCTTATTTTTCCATTTACCAGTTTAGTCTTTTTGTCCCATTTCTGAGCAGGATTGCCAATCAGAAGCAGATTGGTACCATAAAGCCCCAAGATAAAAAATCACTTAATCACTGTGTCAATTTTAACCAGAACTCACTGTCAAGAGGCATTGTGTGTTAATGGCTCAGAGTTTGGTAACAGGCTAATTACTCTTCTATCCTGTTTAGCACTGGGACATGGCCGCCTGTCTTATCCTCCTAAATGGCGCACTAATATCCTTCAGGCATGCAAAACTCCAACCTCCACCCAATTTTGCCTACATGTAGCTCCATGCGAACTTGTGATTTTCTCTCACTGGCTTATGAGTAAGAAATAAATGTTGACGAGGGGGAGCAAAGAACTGCAGATGCTAGTTTACAGCAAGTCACAGAGTGCTGAAGTAGCTCAGCGGGTCTGGAGAACATGGATGGGCAACGTTTCGGGTCAGGACTCTTCTTCAGACTGTTTGAGGATTGTGTTCTCACCAGTCACAACTCAAGGGGGATGTTAATTTCCTCAAAAAGACGGAACAAATACATAAGAACATGACTCAAGGCTTGGCCATTCTGCCTACACAAGCTGTAACTCACCGGGAGTGTATCCCCAAGGCTCGTAATAGGAAGGAAACACCCCCAAATGGCAACCACGCACAAACTCCTCATAATCCAAAGGAAGTAATGGGCTGGTGGACGACAGGAACTCTGGGTGAAAGATAACCTGATAAAAGACAAATGAGATCCATAAAAACACTCTTCAGAAACAAAAGATTGAATGGTTATGAGCTGGACCAGTGATTTTCTTTTCTGTTTGGTTATTTCTTGTTTGTGGACTGTTCAACAGATTTTGGGTCCATTTGTTCCCATTATTCTGTTTTTCCATGAAAATGTATAGAAAATAAGAGGGGGTAGGACCAGAAAAGTTTTTGATCTTCTTCTTACCCCTTTTGAACATGAACGATATTATTTGTATTACTTGAGTTACTTATTTGTTTGTTTTCCTTTGTGTTTTATTTTCTTTTTTTATTGCTTACAAGTTTATTTGTGTTTGTATTTTTTAACATGTTCAATAAATTAATAATAAAATTAAAAAAATGTAAAAAAATGTAGATTTAGTTTTAGAGTGGGAGAGAGAAAGAGAAATGAAATATGACAATTAAATTTACCATTTTGTCCTACTAAATGTTATCTGTGGACTTCCTGCAAGCACATCAGATGAGTGCAGAATCTGAAGAGCGACAGATTTTAACCTTTACTCTTGTTTTCTAACAGAACCCAATTTAGTGTGAGGACAATATATGTTTTTTAACTGGCGTAAAGTGTAAGGAGAGTAAGAACACATTCAGACCAGTAAGGAATTGTTGATTGCTAATGACAATTTCTACATCTAGCCAACAGGTTAATGAACGTTATGAGCTAACAACCATCTACACTTGGTACTTGAATTACAACCATCGGTCCAGTTTTATAAGCCACTCCAACTATGTTTAAAATTTGTTGAAAAATTTAACATGCGAATGAAGGAAAAAAATGTCCAGACCTTAACCCTGTCGGTTGAGCTGTTAAATAATCCAATTCTGCGGATTGCCTTCAGGATTTGATCATTGGAATCATCCAGCATGTTGTGGGTGCAGATTGGAGGCAATGAGCGGCGCTGTTAAACAAAAAAAGTATTTACATCAAGGAAGAAAAAAGAGTAACACCACTGTCAAATATATTGTACTTAGTTAATAGAGAGATTAGATTGGTCATACAGCGTGGAAACAAAGCCTTCGGCTCGCTTAGTCCGCACCAACCAGTGATCACCCCGTACAAGTAGTCATGTTTAGTATTTTGTTGCATACCCTTTGCATGCAATGACTGCTTGAAGTCTGCGATTCATGGACATCACCAGTTGCTGGGTGTCTTCTCTGATGATGCTCTGCCAGGCCTGTATTGCAGCCATCTTTAGTTTACGCTTGTTTTGGGGGCTAATCCCCTTCAGTTTTCTCTTCAGCATATAAAAGGCATGCTCAATTGGGTTCAGATCAGGTGATTGACGGCCACTCAAGAATTGAACATTTTTTAGCTTTAGCTTTGGAAAACTCCTTTGTTGCTTTGGCAGTATATTTGGGATCATTGTCTTGCTGTAGAATGAACCGCTGGCCAATGAGTTTAGAGGCATTTGTTTGAACCTGAGCAGATAGGATGTGTCCACACACTTCAGAATTCATTATACTACTACCATCAGCAGTTGTATCATCATTGAAGATAAGCGAGCCAGTACCTTCAGCAGCCATACATGCCCAGGCCAATTACCCCCACAACCATGTTTCACAGATGAGGTGGTATGCTTTGGATCTTGGGCAGTTTCTTATCTCATTCTTTGCTCTTGCCATCACTCTGATATAAGTTAATCTTCATCTCATCTGTCCACAAGACCGTTTTGCAGAACTGTAGTTGCTCTTTTAAGTACTTCTTGGCAAACTGTAACCTGGCCAACCTATTTTTGCAGCTAACCAGTAGTTTGCATCTTGCAGTGTAGCCTCTGTATTTCTGTTCATGAAGTCTTCTGTGGAGAGTGGTCATTGATATATCCACACCTGACTCTTGAAGAGTGTTTCTGATCTGTCGGACAGATGTTTGGGGGTTTTCTTTATTATAGAGAGAATTCTTCTGTCATCAGATGTCTTCCTTGGCCTGCCAGTCCCTTTGCAATTAGTAAGCGCATCAGTGCTCTCTTTCGTTTTAATGATGTTCCAAACAGTTGATTTTGGTAAGCCTAAGGTTTGGCTGATGTCTCTAACAGTTTTATTCTTGTTTCTCAGTCTCATAATGGCTTGTTTGACTTTCATTGGCACAACTTTGGTCCTCATGCTGATAAACAGCAATACAAGTTTCCAAAGGTGATGGAAAGACTGGAGGAAAGGCCGCGTGCTGAGAGCTCTCTTATACCTGCATTAAGGAGGCATTACAAACAACTGTGAAGCCATGTGTCCCAAATATTATGGTGCCCTGAAATGGGGGGACTATGTATAAACACAGTTGGAATTTCTACATGGTGAAACCAAAATGTATAAAAATACCCTTTAATAAAATCTGACTATGTGCACTTTAACCACGTGTCATTTTTTAAATTCCAAATCTCAAATTATGGAGTACAGGCAAATAAATAAACGATGAGTCTTTGTCCCAAACAGGGAGGGCACTGAATATTTTGGGCAGGAGAATTTGCGAGCTTATACCTGAAGCAGATTTTGTTTCTACCTGATGTATTGCCCACCAGTTTCCAGCAGCAGTCCTGTTTGAGACAGGTAGTTGAAAGCACCAATCATTTTCATAAGATGCCTAATCTGCGTTGAGGTTCATAGCTGTCAAATGTTTATTAAGGGATGGCGTGAAATCTAGTAAGTCTAAAGTGAATTACAATCAAATGATACTGCAGTGCAAAGGCCAGTACTGACATAAAAGTTACATATAAAAAGCTAGGAAAATTATTAGTGGAAAGTTTGCATGTGATAGCCACAACTTCCTGTAACAGTTAGAAAGGGTGCCAACTGCTGTTGGGTGAAGCATGTCTTGATACAAAATTAGATCCCTTGTACTAAAAGTTGCAAATGCGACCATATGACTGGTACAACTTCCCAAATTTTACTGAGTAACATCTCGAGAAGGAGAATTAAAAATGTATCTATTTTTGATTGACAGCAATTGATTTGAAAAAAAATTAAAAATTAAAAATAATTAAAATGTAAAGGGCAGCACAGTGGTGCAGTGGTAGAGTTGCTGCCCATGCTAAAGACCTGGGTTCAATCCTGACAATAGGTGCTGGCTGTACAGAGTTTATACAATTATCCCTGTGACCGTGTGGGATTTCTCCAGGTGCTCCGGTTTCCTCCCACCCGCCAAAGACGTGCAGGTTTGTAGCGTGTACAATAGAACTAGTGTACGATGGGGTGATCGTTGGTTGGCGCAGACTCAATGACTGAAGGGCCTGTTTCCACGCTCTACCTCTGAACTAAACTAAAAATAATTATTTTTTACATTTAAATTTTAAATTAAAAGTTTAAAATATTTTTTTTTAATTAAAAACTTAAAAGTGTACACATTGAAAAACGAAAAGTAAATTAATTTTGTTTGATTGAAAAATATATATATTTGTTTGGCAGCACATCAGTCCATTTCTGAAGCAAACAGAAAAGGGAGCAGTTAAAAACTGCCCATCAATGATCTCAACAACACTAAAGGGCCTGTCCCACCAGCATGCGATTGCATGCGTCTAGCGCGACCATACGAGGTCGCTTGAGGCGTATGGCCTCGCGGGGCCGGTCTCACTTCCAACCGTGGAGGCATCTGGAGTTGTGCGGGGTTGGTCCCGACAGTGGGATCGGCCCCGCGAGGCCGTACGCCTCAAGCGACCACGTTTGGTCGCGCTAGAAGCATGCTATCTTATGCTGGTGGGACAGGCCCTTAACTCTAGTCGGGACATTTGTGATGTTAATGTATCCATATTTCCTGGCTGTAAGTCTCTATCTCTTTCTACTGAATTATTGCCGAGCACTATCTTGCAAAAGTAACAACAGCTTATCTTATCTGTTTGCTGATTTCTAGATCAGTTAAAGTCTTAAGAATGGTAACTGTAAAGGAGAAATCCAAGTGTTCCCTCTTTCCCGAGAGTTTCTTGAGGAAGAGTTTACCTGGGTGGCATATATGGCTCTCTTCATCATAGTGAAGTCCTCACGATCTAGCATTGAGTTTATATCGGGCATCTCTCCTCTGAAAACAAATGAACACGGCTTGATTTCACACCCCATTTCCCCAACAGAAAATACCACATTTTTCTTCCTTTATTTTTGTTGTGTGGGAAGAGGAATTGAGATGCCTATTAAGGGTGGCTACCAGAGCTGGAGTACAGAAACACTTCCTTCCAATCCTGTTCAAACACAGGTAGGGTTGGTGCACATAAACATTCTCTACACTGAAAAAAAGGACACAAAGTACTGGAGTAACTCAGCGAGTCAGCAGTATCCCTGCAGACATGGTTAGGTGACGTTTAGTTTAGTTTAGAGATACAGTGCGGAAACAGGCCCTTTCTCCCTTGGGTCTGCGCCAACCAGCGATCCCCGCACATTAACACTATCCCACTAGGGACAATTTTTACATTTACCAAGCCAATTAACTTATAAACCTGTATGTCTTTGGAGTGTGGGAGGAAACCGAAGATCTCGGAGAAAACCCACGCAGGTCACGGGGAGAACGTACAAACTCCGTAGAGACAGCACCCATAGTCGGGATAGAACCCGGGTCTCCTGCGCTGCATTTGCTGTAAGGTAGCAACTCTACCGCTGCGCCACTGTGACCGCCCTGTTGGGTCTGAAGTCTGAAGAAGGGTTCCGACCTGAAATGCCACCCATCCACGTTCTCCAGGAATGCTGCCTGACCCGCTGAGTGCCCTCCAGAAGTTGAAGAGTAACTCCAGTACTTTGTTTTGTTTTGTAAACCAGTATCTGCAGTTCCTTGTTTCTCCAATCTCTTTTGCGATTTAATCTAAAAGCACAGATCTAATGGAGACATGAGAAACTGACGATGCTGCAACCTTGAATAAAAAAAGGTAGACAAAAGTGCTGGAGAAACTCAGCGGATGAGGCAGCATCTATGGAGCGAAGGAAATAGGCAACATTTCGGGCCCAAAACCCTTCTTCAGACTGATGTAGGGTGGGGTGGGGGGGGGGGGGGGGGGGGGCGGGAAGAAGAAAGGACGAGGAGCCAGAGGGCTGAGGGAGAGCTGAGAAAGGGAGGAGACAGCAAGGGCTACCGGAAATTGGAGAAGTCAATGTTCAAGCCGCTGGGGTGCAGACTGCCCAATATGAGGTGCTGCTCCTCCAATTTCCAGTGGTGCTCACTCTGGCCATGGAGGAGGCCCAGGACAGAAAGGTCGGATTCGGAATGGGAGGAGGAGTTGAAGTGCTGAGCCACAGGGAGATCAGGTTGGTTAATGCTGGAAAAGTGCTGGAGGAACTCAACAGGTCAGGCAGCAACTGTGGAGGGATGTGGAGTTCCTCCAGAACTTTGTTTTTTTGCAAAACACAAATCTCATTGTCATTTGCCAGGTGCCACACTGAATATTTTTACAACACCATTTGTGAAGTTATAAATGTTTGGTGCATTTCTTAAGATCCAAACTTTCAGTTCATTAGTGTTAACTGGAGTAAATACAATCAAAGGGTTAATCAACTGTCTCCACTTTTAAACAATATTAATTTCTAATTGACTCTGAAGCCTGTATCCACATAGCACATATGCACAAAAACAAAAATCCCAATTATTAATAATCCTTCTCATTGAAACCTACCAAATGACAAAAGGCCTGGATAGAGTGGATGTGAAGTTGATGTTTCTAGTAGTGGGAGAGTCTAGGACCAGAAGGCACAGCCTCAGAATAAAGGGACATACTTTTAGAATGGAGAAGAGGAGGAATTTCTTTAACTAGAGGCTGTTGAATCTGTGGAATTCATTGCCCCGGGCAGCTGTAGAGGCCCAGTCATTGAGTATATTTAAAGCCAAGATTTATAGTCTCTTGATTAATAAGGGCATCAAAGGTTACAGGGAGAAGATTGGAGAATGGGGTTGAGAGGGAAAAACAGATCAGCAATGATCAGATGGTGGATCAGACTCGATGGGCCAAATGGACTAATTCTGCTCCTATGACTTTTGATCTTCTATCATAGCTGTTGAATGAAGCTTGACTGCGCAATCTACCAGCATAGTAGGCAATGGGAGTATTTGAGATCAAGTGGGGAATAAGACGTGATCCTGTCTTATTCTCAGAAGTGGGGAGTGTGAGAATTTGAGATCAAAGTAGGGAATAAGAATACTTGGGGTCAAGGAGGGAAAGAGAGTCATTGGGAGGCATTATCTATGAGCTGGTTTACTTCTGCAGTTTTCCACTGCTCACAGTTTGTTTATATAATATGGAGTTCACATGTCAATCACAGGTACTTACTCCAAGAGCAACTCATAAAGCTTTTTGCCAAACTTCTCTTTGATCACATTGGCAGTGTCCCTGAAACAAAATACAGAAAATACAGATCTCAGATAATGTGGACTCCTCTCTTTCCAGCTCAGCCAGGCCTGCAGATGAGGCCACATGATAGCTTAGTTTGTTATTGTCATGTCATCGAGTCATGCCGTGTAGAATGAGGTCCATCGGCCCAACTTGCCCACCTTGACCAACATGTCCCATCTACACCAGTCTCATCTGCCTGTGTTTGGCACATATCCCTCTGACAGTATCATAGAAACATAGAAAATAGGTGCAGGAGTAGGCCATTCAGCCCTTCGAGCCTGCACTGCCATTCAATATGATCATGGCTGATCATCCAACTCAGTATCCTGTACCTGCCTTCTCTCCATACCCCCTCATCCCTTTAGCCACAAGGGCCACATCTAACTCCCTCTTAAATATAGCCAATGAACTGGCCTCAACTACCTTCTGTGGCAGAGAATTCCAGAGATTCACCACTCTCTGTGTGAAAAATGTTTTCCTCATCTCGGTCCTAAAAGATTTCCCCTTTATCCTTAAACTGTGGCCCCTTGTTCTGGACTTCCCCACTGTGGCCCCTTGTTCTGGACTTCCCCAACATCGGGAACAATCTTCCTGCATCTAGCCTGTCTAACCCCTTAAGAATGTTGTAAGTTTCTATAAGATCCCCCCTCAATCTTCTAAATTCTAGCCATGTACTTGTCTAAATATTTCTTAAACATTGTGATAATACCTGCCTCTACTACTGTACCTCCTCCGGAAGCTCGTTCCTTACACCCACAACCCTTTGTGTTAAAATGTTGTCCCTCAGGTTCGCCCCCTCACCTTAAATCTATGTCCTCTGGTTCTCAATTCCCATACTCTGTGGACAAGACTAGCCCTCTCATGATTTTATACACCTCTATCAGATCATCCCTCATCCTCCTGCGCTCAAGGTATTGAGTCCTAGCCTGCTCAAGCTCTCCTTCTAGCTCAGGCCCTCGAGTCCTGGCAACATCCTCATAAATCTTTTCTGTACCTTTTCCAGCTTGACAACATTGTACCGAGGTACAGCAAAAACCTTCTGTTTGTGTGCTATCCAAAAGAGAAAAGACTGTACATGAATAAAATCAAGCTGTCCACAGATAATGGGGCCAACATTCAGTGCAATATCTAAAATTGATAAATTAATATATCATTAATATAATACAAATCACATTTAGCAATTATCAAAATAAAGATGCAACGGAGTTCACTGAATTAATAGGTCTATAACATTAATTTGCCTGTGATACCAGTATCCTCAATCTTGACATTATTGTTATTGGTTTATTTTTTGACATACAATGAAAACAATTGTTTTGCAAGCTATCCAGGCAAATCAGACCATACACAAATTTAACGGATAGTGCAAAAGATAAATAGATTGCAGAATATAGTGTTACAGTTATAGAGAAAGTGCAGATAAAAAAGTGGGATGAAAGTGTTACAAAATGTAGCAAACTATTGACCAGACCTCTCACATGCCATGGGTTTGTCCTGAACTCTCAATCTATTTCAATGAGGTAGATTGTGAGGTTGGGAATTCACCCTAAGCATGTGAGAGTTCCGTCCATTACTCTACTAACAGCGGAGGAGAAGCTGTTCCTGAATAAGTGCTTTCAACCTATCTTCTTCCAACAGGACAGGGGAGAGGAAGGGCAGGTATGATGTGAGTCGATGGTATCTGTATTAGGTATTTACAGGCCCGTTATACTTCTGCAAGTAAGAATTTAATTGTACCATTGTCGCTACATAAGATAATTGTACACATGACAAGTGGTCTCTTATACATCAGCGAGACCAAACGTATACAGGGCGATCGTTTCACTGAACACATTTGGTCAGTCCACCTGGACCTACCTGACCTCTTGGTTGCTAAACACTTTAATTCTCCTTCCTATTCCCACATTGACCTTTCTGTCCTAGGCCTCCTCCATTGTCGGAGTGAGGCTAAACACCAATTGGAGGAACAGCATCTTTATTTTGCTCGGGCAGCTTACAGCCCAGTGGTTTGAATATCGATTTCTCTAACTTCAAGTAACATTCCCTCTCTCTCCCCCACCCTTCGCACCAGCTTCTCGTTCTCACCCAACAAACAGCTAACAATGTCCTGTTTCCTTTATCATCATTACTATTTTTGCATATCTTTCATTCATTGTTCTATATCTCTCTCCATCATCGTCTATATCTCTCGTTTCCCTTTCCTGTGACTCTCAGTCTGAAGAAATGATCTCGACCCGAAACGTCACCATTCCTTCTCTCCAGAGATGCTGCCTGTACCGCTGAGTTACTTCAGCTTTTTGTGCCTATTGACAATTAAACACTCTTGATATGGTTGATAGTCATGGGGTCATACAGCGCAGGAACAGGCCCAAAGAAGACAGCCGGTCTGGCAGCAGATCTGGAGAACATGGATAGGTGACGTTTCTGGGTTGGGATCCTCCTTAATTTGATTGAAATGTTATAATAAATTAACTTAAAAATATAAATAGAGATTTTATAGAGGGTTTGGTCTGTCAGAAGTTCAGATTACTTTGAATGTTGGAGATATTGGAGAGAATAAAACAGAAAGCGAAGAGACAAAATGACAGACCCCCTAGCTTGCTATTTCCAATACCGACCACTGCTTCTGGTGATGCCAATAATGATCTTTCCCACATTGCGACCTGAAACATCACCTATCCATGTTATTCAGTGACCCGCTGAGTTACTCCAGCATTTTATGTGCTGTGCTGTATAACTCCATGACCATATCAACCTTATCTTGTTTAATTGTACTGAAAACAGAACAATGAAATTCTTATTTGCAGCACTTGGGCGGCACGGTGGTGCAGCTGTAGAGTTGCTGCTTTACAGCGCCACAGACCAGAGTTCGATCCTGACCACGGCTGCCATCTGTACAGAGTTTGCACGTTCTCCCTGTGACCGCATGGGTTTTTTCCGGGTGCTCCGGTTTCCTCCCACACTCCAAAGATATACAAGTTTGTAAGTTAATTTGACTCAGTTTAAAAATTGTAAATTGTCTCAAGTGTGTAGGATAGTGCTAGTGTGCGGGGATCGCTGGTCGACGTGGACTCAATGGGCTGAAGGGCCTGTTTCTGTACTGTATCTTGAAACTAAACTAAGCTAAACTAAGTAGTATAACAGGCCTGTAAACATAATACAGGCTTTCAACTTTCAACACGAGGCAGAGAGCCGCGGAGGAGTAGGTGGCAATGAGTGTTTGCTGACGACTCACCACAGGAAGTGGGGAAGGAAACATGAATGTGCGGAGGCTGAGACGAGGTTTGCTGCAACTGTAGAAGCAACGAGAAATGTGAAGCGTTGCTCGTGCATGGTGATCACAATGAAGTCATCGCATTTCTTCCTTGTCACGGCCAATTTCTGGAAATAAGGTGCTGATGCCCCTGATCATGATTCTCCAGAACTTGCCTTAGCATCTGCCGCCAAACCGGATAGAAACTATATCCCCAGGTTTAGCTGTGATAGAAAACCACAGGGCTTTGGGAAATGCCTCCTTCCCACAGGCACCTTCCTGGAATTCCACATTGCTACAGTCACAGGATGATTTCAATAATAGACACAGAGTGTTGGAGTAACTCAGTGGGTCAGCAGCATCTCAGGAAAACATGGATAGGAGGCATTTCAGTTTGGGACCGGGGGGGAAGAAAGCTGGAAGAGAGGTGAGGCAGGACAAAGTCTGTGAGGTACTAAGCTGATACAGGCGAGGAGGGTTATTTGACAGGTAGATGGTTGGACAAAGGGCAGAGATGAAAAGACAGAAGGTGTGAGACAAAAGGATTGAAGAGTTATGAATTGTGAAGCTAGAGGAAGGAATACAGGTGGAAGGGGAGGAGGAGGGGAGATATAGGTGCAGGTCCAGGTTTTGTACAGGGGACGGTGAAAACAGGGGGTGGGTTATATTTTGGGAGATGAGAGAGGGGGAGGATTATGTAGTTACCTAAAATTGGAGAATTCAATGTTCATACCATTGGGTTGTTTGCTACCCAAACAGAATACGATGTGTTGCTCCTCCAGTTTGGGTGTGTCCTCCCTCTGGCAATGGAGGAGGCCAAGGACAGAAAGGTCTGTGTGGGAATGGGAGGAGGACTAAAATGGTTGGCAACCAGGAGATCCTGTAGACCTTGGCGGACCGAGGGTTTGGCAAAATGGCCGCTGTGTCTACGCTTGGTCTCGCTGATGTACAGGAGCCCACATTGGGAACACCGAATGCAGTTCTCCCTGTGACCGCGTGGGTTTTCTCCAGGTGCTCCGATTTCCTCCCACACTCCAAAGATATACAGGTTTGTAGGTTAATTGGCTTTGGTAAAAACTATAGACTGTTCCTAGTGTGTAGGATAGTGCTAATGTACAGAATAATCGCTGGTCGGAGCGGACTCGGTAGGCCGAAGAGCCTGTTTCTGCACTATATCTCTAAAGTCTCCAAAAAAAAATGAAGTACATGCATATTCATGTTTATTGTACCCTTTTATTTCCACCTTCAACGTGCTGAAGTACTGTGATAAAGTGATGATTGTAATCTAAAACGTTGACTCTGTTTTTCTCTCCCCGAACGCTTTCTGACATGCTGGGTATTTGCAGCATTTTCTGGATTAAGGCTCAAATGTCACAATGAAGTTTTTTTATGACGTTGCCCCATCCTTTGGTCAGGATTTGCATGAGTTTTTACAAGAAACATCGCTTTTTGACCAATGGGAAAATATACTTTGCTCACCACAGCTGTTTCCGAACTGCTTGGCCCTTGAGGGTTTCAACATTGAAGTTGTTGGTCTTCGCCGGCATGATGAAGAACGCAACGACGGTGACATCACTCCGGTTTGCCTGGGTGCAGATAAGCAGAAACATTCAGTATGCCATTTCCCCGTTTGCTGCGTTAGGTTATTATGTTTCCATCATAAACTCATGGACTCCACAGCTGAACTTGATTACAGTTTTGACAGACACAAAGTGCAGGAGTAACTCGGCAGGTCAAGAAGCATCTCTGAAGAGAAAGGATGGGTGACGTTTCGGGTCGGGACACTACTTCTGTCTTATGACCCGCCATGCTCTGTCCTGCCACTCCTCCTCTCTTCTAACTGTCTTTCCAACCTCCCCCTGCCAACCCTGAACTTCACCCATCCTTTTTCCTCAGGCATGCTGCCTGACCCGCTGAATTATTCCAGCACTTTGTGTCCATCTTTGGTATATACCAGCATCTGCAGTTTCTTTCCACACATAGATAATAATTTGTCCATCTCTATACCCATCATGATTTTATGTATCGGATTCCTTTGCAACCTAGAACAGACCCAACTGAAGTTCTTCATCTTTGGAATCAATCTCTTCTCCACCCTCTGTAGAAACATTGCAACTTTCCTAAAGTTTGGAGCCCAGAACTGTTCACGATACTCCAGTTGCATTGACCCATATACCTCAGAGTTATTCTGGACCGCACCCTAAGCTACAAAGACCATGTTATCAAGACAAAGGCAAAGATAGGAGCCAGAAACAACATCCTGAGAAAGCTGGCCAACTCTAAATGAGGATCAGATGCAGGAACCATCCAGAGTACTGCCCTTGCACTGTGCTATTCAGCAGCCGAATATGCCTGCCCAGTCTGGGGACGTTCTTCACATGCCAAGAAGTTGGATCCGCTGCTAAACGCAGCATGCAGAACCATCTCTGGTTGCCTCAAACCCACACGAGTTGATGACCTGTACCTGCTGTGTGGTATTGCACCCCCTCCAATCAGAAGAGCAGTGTCCTCAAAAGTGGAACGTACCAAGCAGGAGGATGACCCTCGTCACCCACTCTTCCAACACGTCCAGGCACCAAAGAGGTTAAAATCCAGAAATAGCTTCCTACATGCAGTTCAACCCCTGAGTGATAACCCCCGCACCTGTAGGATTGATGCTTGGGTGACACACCTACAATCAAAACCCCACACACTGACACTATACCCTGAGGAGTCCCTTCCATTGGGAGGGAAAGAGACATGGCCAGTGTGGCTCTGCCTCAATCGTCTCAGAACACAGGTCGGACGGGGCAAAGCCCTCATGCAGAAGTGGGGGTACAACAATGATGGATCAACCAAATGTGATTGTGGGGAGGCAACCCCAAACTATGGAGCACTTACTTACCTGCCCCCTCCTCCCAGAGCCCTGCAAACCAGAAGATCTCAAGGTCTTCAACCCATGTGCCAGAGCCTGCGTTATGCAATGGCTTGGACAAGTGTAGCGACACGACAAGAAGTGAACTGCTGTTCTGCCACATTCCTTGGTTCCTTGCTCTTGTACTCTGTTTTATAAAGCTTGGCATCATACATCCCTTTTCAATCTATGGAACTGACGCACTATAACACTGAGAATTATATTCTGCACTCTGTCATCTTCTCCTTTGCTCTATCTATTGTACTTGAGTTTGACTTGATTGTATTTATGTATAGTAATATCTGTTCTGTGTAGGAAGGAAGTGCAGATGTTGGTTGATACCAAAGGTAGACACAAAGCGTTGGAGTAACTCAGTGGGTCAGGCAGCATCTCTGGAGAAAAGGAACAGGTAATGTTTCAGGTCGAGACCCTTTTTCAGACTGAGAGTGAGGGGAGAAACTATAGGTGCAAGTTTGGTTCTGTTTGGATAGCTTGCAAAACTTTTCACTGCACCTTAATGCACAATAATGCAGAAGACAATAATTAACTGAAACCTAAACAATACTGGATGGGAATCCTTGACAGCAGACAGTCAATTATGAGGATCAGGATGACAATGGGGTAAGTGAGGTTGAGTTGTGAGAAGATTGAGAAAGTAACCCAGCCTTGTTTAACTTCACTGTGATGGCAACAGGAACATGGGGGCAGTTTGATCATGCAGGAGGCTCAGGATATTGATGAGCTTTGTGGGCAGCGAAATGTCAGCAGCAATTGCCACACGGCTTCACGGTGAACAGAGGCCGAGGCCTTGGAAGGGGTCAATGAAAGCCACAAACAGTTCCTGTTGTTGATCTGAACATTTTCACAGATTCTGCTAGTCACAAGTGTCACGCTGGCTGTTCCTCTCAATCTAAAGCCACAGTGAGGCTTCAGAAGCATTTAAAGAGAAATGTGTAGAGGTCAGTCTAAGAGAATTCAGGCAAGTAACTTCCTAGAGGTTGGGGCATGTCATGGTGGTCCTTGGAGACCGATCCCTCCTGCTGAAGGTGTGGATTTTGGCGTTCTTCAGATTAGCAGGATATTTTTAATAATTCCAGAACTGAATCATGAGGTGTAGAATTAACTCAAAATATTTCCACCTGAATTGAAGATTAGACGAGAATGGTGTACATACATTGCCTTTGATGTTTTTATTTATCAATGGCATTTAAAACGGCATATCGTGATGAATATTTGGAGATTAGCTTTGGCTGGGTGATGTGGTGGATGGAGAGAGGGGTGGAATGGTGTCACAGCGGTAGAGTTGCTGCTGTACAGTGCCAGAGATCCGGGTTCGATCCTGACCAAGGGTGCTGTCTGTATGGAGTTTGTACGTTCTCCCTGTGACTGCGTGTTTTCTCCAGTTGCTCCAGTTTCCTCCCACACTCTAAAGATGTACAGATTTGTAGGTTAATTGGCTTCTGTAAATTGTCCCTAATGTGTAAGATAGTGCTAGTTTATGGCACGATCGCTGGTCAGCGCAGACTCGGTGGGCGGAAGGGCCTGTTTCCACGCTGTATCTCTAAAGTCTGAAGTAAAGTCTAAAGATTCAATGGTGCCATCTATTCCCCACTGCTCCCTGCTTAGGACCAGTTGGAACCGCTCTTACCATTATGTGTTGATGGGCCCATTATTAACGAGGGCATCATTCTGGGGTCATAAGGGAGTTTAACGTGGAGGCTTGGTCATAGTAAGACTCTTTAGCACAAAATCAGTTCTGCACGCCATGCCTCTCCACAGACCGTTGGATTTCCCTCAATTCATCACTACACCATTTGTGATATATACATGGAAAGTTGGCAACAAGTAAGGAGGGCATTTGGACCGTCAGGTCTATGCTGGTTGAAAAAATTCTCTCAAGCTACATCCCACCTATCACATCTAGATCGTTCCTCCATCAGTACTTACTACAAGCACTGTTCAGGCATGAGAATGGTTTCTGGTTCTCCACCCATTCAGGTTGAGAGTTCCAAATCTTGATCATATTCTGGGCAAAAAAGCGTTCCTACATCCCTCGCTAATTCCTCCATTCATAACTTTAAATTTGTGCCCCTATTTTTTGACTCTACGACTGAGGGATATAGACTCTTTCTCTATACTCCATCTAGGCCCCTCATGATTTTATCCGTCCAAATTAAATCTTCCCTCAGCCTCCTCAGTCCAAAAAAACAGTTCCAGTTTATCAATTTTTTCTCATAGCTACAATTTTCAATTCTGACAACATACAAAGAATCTCCTCTGCGTTCTCTCCAGGACAAACACATCTTTCTCATCACGTCTTGACAATAGGGGGGCACGGTGGTGCGGCGTAGAGTTGCTTCCTCACAGCACCAGAGACCCGTTGAATCCTGACTACAGGTGCTGTCTGTACGGTGTTCGTACGTTCTCCCTGTAACCACATGGGTTTCCTCCAGGTGCACCGGTTTCCTACGACATTCCAAGGACGTTCAGATTTGTAGGTTCATTGGCTTTTGTAAATTGTCTGTAGAGTGCGGGATTGTGCTAGCATATGCATTGATCGCTGGTTGGCACGGACTTGGTGGGCCGAAGGGCCTATTTCTGTGCTGAATATCTAAAGTATTATTAAAGTATATAACTGAATGTGGTATTAAGTGTGGTCTAACATGCAATAAACAGATAGCTGGAGGAACACCAGGCAGCATCCGTGGAGGGAAATGGACAGACAAAGTTCCAGCATCTGTAGTCACTTCGATGTAACCAGTGTTGGATGTAGTTTGATCCAAACCTCCCCTCACTAATGAAGGAAAGCACTTTGTTCCGAGTGACAGATCCTGCCACCTTCAAGAGTTGGTTTATGCTCATTACAAGGCCCTTCATACTTCTACAGGACTCAATATTCTGCCATTTATTGTGTTCTCCATTACCCCTTCACACCACCAAATGCATCATCTAACACATCTCTTACAACAAGAACAGCTTCTTCCTTTCTGTTATCAGGCTTCTGAACAGTCCTTCCATAAGCGAAGGTACTGTTCGATTGTTCGATTCACCTCTACCCTATTGCGGACATTGGACATTGTCTCTGCAACTGATGTGCTACCACGTTGAAAATGAAATTCTGCACTCTGTAACTCCTTGGCTTTGCCTATTGTATTTGAGTTAGGCCTGATTGTATTTATGTACGGTATTATCTGATCTGTTTGGGTGGCACGCAAACAAAGTTTTTCACTGTACCTCTGACAATAATAAACCTACACCTAAACATTCGGCGCTATTGAGCTGTGAAGATGACAAAATATCTATTGCCGTCAATGTTGGACGCTTGGTTTCAAGTCGTAGATCAATCATGCCAGACTTACTAGTGAATCCACCGGAAGTGAGTAGGAGTTGGTGCTAACAATTAATTATTTTTCATGTATCAGAGGACTGTGGTGATGAGGAGGCAGCGGGGGATGTGGATAAGGGTGTGGATTTTGTCATCAGAGAGAAAGAGAGACATTGGAAACATTGAGTGTATGTGGGGATCAGGATGTAAACCATTCAGCCAGGTCACTGGATATCTGATGAACTTTAGTTCTGGTCTACAATTACTGAAATAGCCTTTTTTTTTGTCACAGGAATTCTTGCTCATTAAATTTAAAAAAGGTCAGAGTTTCAAAGACGGCTTATCTCAATAATCTAAAGAAAGATCTCCGAAGTCTGTTTTGGGCTGAGAGAATATGTAATTTTTCCATTAGTATCTGATGGAATTTGATTGAATCTTTCTCAGCACAGTCCAATCTTCTCAGTATCTGCATAAAACGATATAGTATTCATCATCGCAGGACGGAGAGTAGATGAAAGGGAAATGCAACTGTGACAGACACAAAAGCTACTTGACTGGTCTTGCCATCATATAGGTCACCGCGCTGTATGGTAGGGCGGCACAGTGGTGCAGTTGGTAAGGCTGCTGCTTCACAGCACCAGAGACCCGGGTTCTGTTCACAGTGGGTCAGGCAGCATCTCTGGAGAACATGGATAGGTGATGTTTCTTCAGACTCCACTTCCAGTGTGTGTATGTGAACAGATTGAGATGATTGACAATGCTGCCATCCTGTGGCCATGCACTGCACTGCTGGGCAATATTTGGAGCTCCTCAGACCACAGGGAAGAAGATAGTGACGAGGCTGAAGTCCAGAGTGTTTTATTTTCGTATGTGCCACCCAAGAACAATGAATTTCTCACTGGCGGTCGGATTTGCCCCCCTGTGGTTGGGGCTCTGGAACTCTGGCCCTGCAGAGCCGGCAGATCCACTGCCATAGCTGACTTTTGAGGCCAACTTTGCTGGTCGGTATTTCCTACTTTGTGGGTCTAGGCAGACTGTTCTGGTACTATAGGACTCCTTGCACAGACCATGACCTCCGTTGGTCTGGCAAAACAGATAATCCAGAAAGGGTTTAGAACCAAGGGTGGTGGAAAATTGGCGGTGGACCCGTCCTTCCAGCCCAAGCTACTGCAGAGCTGAGAGGGCTTTGTGGAGGTCTGGCACACAATGTGTGGGGTTTGATACTTTCAACACTGAGATGAGATGAGCTCTGAACCCAAATTCACACCATCAACAAATCGTTTCAGACTGAAAACAATAGGCTTTGGCCTCTCACCTTGAGCAGGTAATTCAGACGAGACAGAGATTCTAGGAATACATCAGCTCCCTTGTTTGTGAACTCGTATCTTCCCGCAATGAAAACGAAAAGGGTTTTATCCAGATCAAAGTTCAGGCATCTGCAGGAAGAAGAATGACAATTCTTTCAACGTATGATGGTGATGAAATGGGGCTTTCTCTGGTGATCCAGTGGTTTGGTCATTGACATTTCACCTCTGGTACCTGGGTGCAACTAAAACCACCTTGGCAGGTCTCTTCTTTGTGCCACACACAAACTGTGTCAGGACCCTTCTTTGGAGCGATTATAGTTGAGGTTGAAGATTTGGGGGTGGTGGGGGGGGGGGGGGGGGGGGGGGGGGGGGCAACCCATCCAGACATGCACCAATTGATTCCACTTAAGGTCTTGTTCCAGGGAATGCATCATGAACATCGTATGTGGTACCAGAGCTGAATCTAGGTTGGGTTAGCTTGACCAATACAAAAGGCTGAGTAGGTTAGATATAAATAAGTTATGCACAAACACTTGTTCATGCTTTCCCTGATCTTTTACAGACTCATACTGAAAACTAAAAAAATAGGTCCATCTTACAAACTGGCTCTGCCACCGTCAAAATTGCAAGATTGAGTATAGAAGTTGGGAGGTCATGTTGCAGTTGTATAAGACGTCGGTGAGGCCGCAATTAGAGTATTGTGTTCAGTTCTGGGCACCGTGTTATAGGAAAAATGTTGTCAAGCTGGAAAGGGTACAGAGAAGATTTATGATAAAGTTGCCAAGACTAGAGGATGTGATCTATAGGGAAAAAGTTGAGTAGGCTGGGACTCTATTCCCTGGAGTACAGGAGGATGAGGGGGTATCTTATAGAGATGTAAACGATCATGAGAGGAATAGATCATGGAAGGAAGCCATTAAGTGCATTTGTCGGCACTGGGGATAAATAAAGTTCTATCGTATCATATTGTACTTGCTGGAGTTTAGCAGAATGAGGGGTGACCTCTTTGAAACATACAGAATAGTGACAGGCTTGGATAGTGCATGTGGAGAGGATGTTTACACTAGTGGGAGAGTCTCTTTAGTCTGAGGGTGGTGAATCTGTGGAATACTTTGACACAGTAGGCTGTGAAGGCCAAGTGAGTGGATATTTTTAAGGCAGAGATAGTTAGGGATCTTGATTAGTACGAGTGTGTCAGAGATTATGAGAAGAAGGCAGCAGAATGGGGTTAGGAGGGACAGATAGATCAACATTGATTATAACCATATAACCATATAACAATTACAGCACGGAAACAGGCCATCTCGGCCCTACAAGTCCGTGCCGAACAACTTTTTTCCCTTAGTCCCACCTGCCTGCACTCATACCATAACCCTCCATTCCCTTCTCATCCATATGCCTATCCAATTTATTTTAAAATGATACCAACGAACCTGCCACCACCACTTCCACTGGAAGCTCATTCCACACCGCTACCACTCTCCGAGTAAAGAAGTTCCCCCTCATGTTACCCCTAAACTTCTGTCCCTTAATTCTGAAGTCATGTCCTCTTGTTTGAATTTTCCCTATTCTCAAAGGGAAAAGCTTGTCCACATCAACTCTGTCTATCCCTCTCATCATTTTAAAGACCTCTATCAAGTCCCCCCTTAACCTTCTGCGCTCCAGAGAATAAAGACCTAACTTATTCAACCTATCTCTGTAACTTAGTTGTTGAAACCCAGGCAACATTCTAGTAAATCTCCTCTGTACTCTCTCTATTTTGTTGACATCCTTCCTATAATTGGGCGACCAAAATTGTACACCATACTCCAGATTTGGTCTCACCAATGCCTTGTACAATTTTAACATTACATCCCAGCTTCAAACAGTTGATTGATTGGCCAAATGGCCTAATTCTACTCCTATTCCTTATGACCTTATGTGATCGGGTAGATGCACATAGTCTCTTGCCCAGAGTAGGTGAATTGAGGATCAGAGAACATAAGTTTAAGGTGAAGGGAAAACAATTTAATAGGAATCTGAGGGGTAACTTTTTCACACAAAGGATGGTGAATGTATGGAACAAGCTGCCAGAGGAGATAGTTGAGGCAGGGACTACCCAAACATTTCAGAAACAGTTGAACAGGTGCATGGATAGGACAGGTTTGGAGGGATATGGACCATCTGCGGGCAGGTGGGACTAGTGTAGCTGGAACATGTTGGCCGGTGTTGGCAAGTTGGGCTGAAAGGCCTGTTTCCACACCATATCACTCCATGACAATGACTCTATGATTCTATTGAATCTGCTACTTTGAGAAGACTCCACAAACTACGATCATTTTCCTGGGTGTACGGATACTGAGACTCATAAAAAAGAATCAGAGCAAGATTTTGCATGGACACAGTCTCTTGCAAAGAAAAATTAGCCTTGCCTTTAATTGCAGCCCACTAGTCCGGTAGGCGGCGCGACTCTCGTCAGCAGCGGCCTCTGCAGTCCGTCTGCGTTTTTATTATTTTATGTCTATGTTTTTATGTAGTTTTTGTTATTTTTTGTTGGGGTATGTGTGTGGGGGGGTGGGGGTGGTGTGGGGGGGAGGGGGTAACTTTTAAATCTCTCCCTGCACGGGAGACCCGACCTTTTCTTTGTCGGGTCTCCGTTGTCGTTGGGGCTGCAACGAGGAGCGGCCTCCAACAGGAAGACCGGGGCTGTGGTGCCGACTACTCACCTCACCGTTGCGGAGCTGGCCGAGTCCAGAGCGGGTGGAGCTGTGGTGGACGCTGCTGCGACCCGACCCCCGGAGATTCGGTGGCTGCAACTGCGGGTTTGGCGGACAGTGACACCGGGAGCCCGCGGGTCCCTGGAGGGAGACCGCTTTTCCGGGCTTCCGCAACGGCGACTTCTCCCGCCCGAGTTGCGGGGTTGAAGAGCTCCTGGAGCGGGGCCTTACAGCACCGCCCCGCGCGGCTTGGAATGGCTGCGGGTCTCTGCGAGCGCGCGCCGGGGGCTCTAACACCAAGACCCGGTGCGCAACCTTGCATCACCCGGCGTGGCTTAATGGCCACGGGACAATTCGCCATCGCCCGCCGGGGGCTTTGAATTTGACTCTGACATGGGGGGGGGGGGGGAGTGCAGTGGAGAGAAAAGTTTTTTGGCCTTCCATCACAGCAATGTGATGGATGTTTATGTAAATTATGTTGTGTCTTGGGTCTATTTGTTTGTAATGTATGGCTGCAGAAACGGCATTTCGTTTGGACCTCAAAGGGTCCAAATGACAATAAATTGAATTGAATTGAATTGAATATTGCAATGTCTATTTGGATATCTGGAGCCATTTCTCTCATGCACTTAGAGCAGAAAATAATTCCCTGGAGTGCAGGAGGATGAGGGCGATCTTATAGAGGTGTATAAAATCATGAGTGGAATAGATCATGGGAGAAACCTATGATGTGCATTTGTCAGCACTGGGGATAAATAAAGTTATATCGTAACGTATCGAACTTGCTGGAGTTTAGAAGAATGAGGGGGGTGGGGGGGGAACCCTCATTGAAACATACAGAATAGTGACAGGCTTGGATCGAGTGGATGTGGAGAGGATATTTCCACTAGTGGGAGAGTCCAGGACTAGAGGTCATAGCCCCAGAATTAAAGGGCGTTCTTTTAGGAAGGAGATGAGGAGAATTTTCTTTAGTCAGAGGGTGATGAATCTGTGAAATTCTTTGTCACAGAAGGCTGTGGAGGCCAAGTCAGTGGACATTTTAAAGGCAAAGATAGAAAGATTCTTCATTTCTCTCATGCACTCAAAGCATGCACTCTGCTTCTCCAATGATTCCACCAGTTAAAAAACTGGTATCAACTCTCCATGTTCCATGTTTCTAAATTTTGAACTTACCCATAGAAGTGCCCTCTGACAAACTCCATGATGTGACTTTTACTACGGGCATGCAGGTTTTGAAATTCGTGCATGGCGGAGAACTTCTTTATGTTGAGACCATTCGGAGTGACCACGTCTGAGTGACAGAGAAACATAATGTTTAGAATGTGCAGTAACGTTAGAATGTGCCCAGAAAATTAGGCCAGCATCTGTTAGGTACAGTGAGATCCGGGTTCGATCCTGACTACGGGTGCTATCTGTACAGAGTTTGTAGGTTCTCCCCATGACCGTGTGGGTTTTCTCCGGGTGCTCCGTTTCTTACCACGTACCAAAGACATGCAGGTTTGTAGGTTAATCGTCTTCTGTAAATTGTCCCTTGTGTGTAGGAGAAAGCTAGTGTACGGGGTGATCGTTGGTTGGCGCAGACTCAGTGGGCCAAAGGGCCTGTTTCCACTCTGTATCTCTAAAGTTCAAAGATAAGCAAAAAAACTAAGTGTTGGACGAACTCAGTGGGTCAGGCAGCATCTGTGAAGGGATGTGGGTAGTTGGCATTTCAAATCAAGACTTCTATCAGGACTGAGAGTGTAAAGGGGAGCTGGTACGCCAGCCCTCTATGTACCACCTCACCTCTTTACACTGGCTATCTCCTGTTGCAGGGTCTCAACCCGAGATTCCACTGTCCCTTTGCCTCCACAGATGCTGCCTGACCCGCCGAGTTCCTCCAGGAGTTTGTTTTTTCTATAAGCTAGGATATTGTCCAATTCATCTCTACCCCATTGCGAGTTGAAAAAGGCACAACAGAGAATGTACTTCCTGCGGCAGCTGAGGAAGCACAATCTGCCACAGGCAATGATGGTCCAATTCTACACGGCCATCGTAGAGTCTGTTCTCACCTTCTCCATCATGGCCTGGTTTGGCTCAGCCACCAAGCACGACACCTGGAGGCTGCTGCGAATCGTCCGATCACCTGAAAAGGTTATTGGCTGCAACCTTCCCTCCATTGACGAACTGTACACTGCAAGGGTCAGGAAGCGAGCGGGCAAGATCATCTCTGACCCCTCTCACCCTGGCCACAAACTCTTTGAATCACTTCCCTCTGGAAGGCGACTCCGGATTGTCAAAGCTGCCACAGCCAGACATAAAAACAGCTTTTATCCACGAGTAGTTGCTCTACTCAACAGCCAAAAATCTGTAGCCTCCCTTTGATCTGGTATTTTGTTGGTTCAAATGCTTGATCAATGGTGTTTTATCATTAATGTTTTATTATTATTATTATTATTATTATTATTATTATTATTATTATTATTATTATTAATGTTTAGTGTTTTCTGAGTCATTCGTAACTGTCACTGTATGTCATGTTGTTACATGTGGGCGGAGCACCAAGGCAAATTCCTTGTATGTGAATACTTGCCAATAAACTTACTTACTTACTTGTTTCTGTAACTGATGCACTACAATGCTGAGAACTATATTCTGCGCTCGTATCTTCCCCCTATGGTACCTGAGTTTGACCTGATTATATTTACGTGTAGTATCATCTGATTTGGTGGGATTGAATACAAAACAAATTATTTCATTGTATCATGGTACACGTCACAATAAGAAGCACTAGAAACCCAGGTTTAATCCCAGCCTCGGGTGCTGTCTGTGTGGAGTTTGCTCATTCTCCCTGTGACCACGTGGGTTTCCTACGGGTGTTCCGGTTTCATCCCACATCCCAAAGACGTGCGGGTTTGTAGGTTAATTTACTTCTGTAATTTAATTGGCCTCTGTAAATTGCCCCTAGTGTATGGGAAGTGGATGAGAAAATGGGATAGCATAGAACGAATGTGAATGAGTGATCGATGGGCTCGGTGGGGCCCAATCTCATGCTGTGTCTCTGAACTAAACGCACCAGGCTTGCGATTGAGGAGATGCTCGGCCTCCATGGCGGTGATCTCCGAGACGGTGGTGAAGACATGAGCGCAGTGAACAGCAGCTCGCTCCATACAGTAGCGGTGGTAAATCTGCCTGCTGCCCGCTTCCTTGTCAACGTCAAACTGGACCAAGAGAGGAGACAAGTTAGAAAGTAGACACACAGCTACTAGTTCGGGGAATCAGGGAATCGTTAAAAAAATGAATCACAGAGCAAGGAGGAACTGCAGAGGCTGGAATCATGGGCAAAACACAAAGTCCTGGACGGACGCGAGGAGAGGGAGAGTATAGCCTCCATCACCTTCAAGGTCGTCTGTAGGAGGCACACCCCCGAGACACAGAGGCAGACGGGCGAGGAGAAGGATGTCGGGTCACGGGCCTACAACAGCCTGGGGCTTACCTGGATCAGTGGTGCTCCAATAATTCCAACATGGGGACTTTGGACTGTTACTTTTTCTTTGTAAACAACATATGGCGACTGTGCATTTGTGGGTCATGCAAAAGAATTTCACTGTGCTGTGCATACGTGCATGGGCGGAAATCCTGGGGGGGGGGGGGGACACACACACATCCCACCCATGTTTTGAGAGGTGGGGACAATCCACCCCCCCATGTTTTAGAATCCGGATTTTGAAATTCGATGAAAACAAACTATTAAAATCTCCGCTTTCCGCAAGACAGTGGGGGTGTACTGTTCAGCGCTTGTTAAATGTCTCTATTAACATCATATTAACACGATGTGTCACCAATTGTGTTTTGACCTTCAAGTATTACGAGAATTTCTTAAAGCTGTCTGATGCGGGTACAATTACCATTTGAACTAATTGAATGTATTGGTGGATGGGAACGATTTAAACGGGTATCGGATTTAAACAGGGGGGGGGGGAGAATTTAAATAGAACTATTGAACTAAGTGGGCCAATTTATTTATCATATTATTAGTTTGTATAATATTATTTATTATATTATTATTTAATATATTATATATTATTATTTATATATAGTGCTAATTTGTCCAGTTTGGATTTACAACTACATTTATAAAGTGAAAACAAATTGTTCCACTTTAGAATATTAATGTCCAAGTTGTGTTCTTGCATTTTTATTCTCTTTAGCCTGTGAAACTCATTTTATATATAGCATTATTATATTATTTAATATCATTATTTTTTTATTACATTATTCTTTTATATATTATTATTTATATAATGTGCTAATTTGTAATTGGATTTGGATTGGATCAGATGTAAATCAGATTGGATTTACAACCACATTTATGAAGTAAAAACAAATTTCTCCATTTTAGAACATCAATTTCCAAATAATAATAATAATAATGGATGGGATTTATATAGCGCCTTTCTAATACTCAAGGCACTTTACATCGCATTATTCATTCACTCCTCAGTCACACTCGGTGGTGGTAAGCTACTTCTGTAGCCACAGCTGCCCTGGGGCAAACTGACGGAAGCGTGGCTGCCAATCTGCGCCTACGGCCCCTCCGACCACCACCAATCACTCACACACATTCACACACAGGCAAAGGTGGGTGAAGTGTCTTGCCCAAGGACACAACGACAGTATTCATGTAGTTTTATTCTCTTTAGCCTTTGAAACTCTCATTAGGACAATCAACAGAGAAAGAAGAAAGAGTAGCGGGGACTGAAGAGACAGACGTACATTTTTCAGGGTGTTGTAAAAGTCCACGTTCCCAGCGCAGAGGTAGCGTCCCAGCAGAGTTGCGTGCGTGGTGAAGATTGTTGCCACAGGTATCTTACGAATCCGGCTCAACACCAGGCCGATGCCTGACAGCCACTCATGGAAATGTGCAAGGAGAAAGATGTCCTTCTCACACTGGGCAGCAAACTAGAGAAGAAAATATGGTTTAAAATGAAAAACTGAACACGTTGCAATATGACGTCAACAACTAGAGAGCGGTCCTGAGCTACTACCTACTTCATTGGATACGCTCAGACCATCTTTAATCAGACATTACCATGCACTATACGTTATTCCCTTTATTGTGAATCTGCCCATTGTGGATGTCTCGACAGTAAACATGTATTGTCTTTCAACAGACTGGTTAGCATGCAACTATATTTTTCTCTGTACTTCGGTACACGTGACAATAAACTAAACTAAATTATTATCTATTGTAAAAACGTACATCTCTAGATTGATTGCACAGACAGGTCTAAAATTACAAACAATAGTGAGAGGATGAAGACTATGGAACAGATGTGCCACAATGCTGAGAATTATATTCTGCATTTCACCTTTACTCTAACTATTATAAAAAAATATATAGTTCTGGAGTAACTCAACAGATGAGGCAGCATTCCTAGAGAACATGGATAGGTGACGTTTCAGGTTGGGACCCTTCTACAAAGACAATACCTTCTACAAGGAATACCTTCCAGGACAAGGGGTCACAGTTTAAGGATAGAGGGGAAATCCTTTAGGACCGAGATGAGAAAAACATTTTTCACACAGAGAGTGGTGAATCTCTGGAACTCTCTGCCACAGAAGGTAGTTGAGGCCAGTTCATTGGCTATATTTAAGAGGGAGTTAAATGTGGCCCTTGTGGCTAAAGGGATCAGGGGGTATGGAGAGAAGGCAGGTACGGGATACTGAGTTGGATGATCAGCCATGATCAGATTGAATGGCGGTGCAGGCTTGAAGGGCCGAATGGCTTACTCCTGCACCTATGTTTCTACAGCTGGTAGAGCTACTGCCTCACAGCCCCAGAGGCCCTGATTCGATCCTAACCACCCCGGTACTTTTGGTGTGGAGTTTGCGCATTCTCCCTGGGACTATGTGGGTTTCCTCTGGGTGCTTTGGTTTCCTCCCACATCCCAAAGACGTGTGGCTTAATGGGTTAACTGATCAGCCGGAAGAAGGGTCCTGACCTGAAACATCACCTATCCATGTTCTCCAGAGATGCTGCCTCATCTGCTGAGTTACTCCAGCACTTTGTGTCCTTTGTTTGTTAAGCAGTGTCTGCAGTTCCATGTTTCGACTATCAATTTTACTTGAGTTTGACATGATTGTATTCATGTATGGTACATCTGATCTGTTTGGATAACATGCAAAACAGAGCTCTAGGGGCTAGCAGAATCAAGGGATATGGGGAGAAGGCCGGCACGGGTTGCTGATTGTGGATAATCAGCCATGATCACAATGAATAGCGGTACTGGCTCAAAGGGCCAAATGGCCTCTTCCTGCACCTATTTTCTATGTTTCTAAAACAATGCTTTTCACTGTACCTCGATACATGTGACTATAATAAACCTAAACCTAATGAAGTGAGCAAAACTACTGATGAGAGTTATAACAATAGAGTTCTATCATGCATGGTTTCAGGAGCACTAAATATTCCTGATGAACAGTAACCTCCTTCAGTTCTCAATGTTAGCTTTGTTCTCCAAGATGGTGTCAATGCACAGATGTTCTCTTTTTCAAAATCTCTAAACAAAATGTAGATTGTTGACTGTATTTGGTCATTTTCGGTTATGTTCTGCACTCTATTTCCAATAACAATCTACTTTGCCCCTTGGGAGTGTTGAAAACCTCAACCAATTTGCTTTATTGAATGCATTGGAAGGAACTGTAGATGCTGGTTTACACTGAAGATGGACACAAAAAAGCTGGCGTTACTCAGCGGGTCAGGCAGCATCTCTGGCAAAACGGAATAGGTGAAAAGCAATAGTCTGAAACGTCACCAATTCCTTTTCTCCAGCGATGCTGCCTGACCCGCGGAGTTACTCCAGCTTTTTGCGTCTTTCTTTGCTTCATTGAATGCTCCCTTTAATTAAGCAGAAATCAGAGTGCTGGAGGAACAGAGTGCTGTAGGCCAGGCAACATCTGTGGAGGGAGATGGACAGGCAACGTTCTGGGTAGGAATCCTTCTTCAGCAACTGCAGGCTCTTGTGCTTCTATTTTATTGAGCTTATCTACTATAAAGTTGTATTCATTTTACCCTCTGATTGTGTTCCACATGAAATCCACGTGAACATCCAAGACCGCAAGAAATTGCAGAAAATTGGAGACACAGCCCCAGACCATCACACAAACCAACCTCCCTTCCACTGAATCCATTTACACCTCACGCTGCCTCGGCAAGCCCATCAGCATAACCTAGGATAAGTCGCACCCAAACCACTCCCTCTTCTCCCCTCTCCCACGAGGTATTAGAAGTGTGAAAACGTACACCTCCAGATTCAGGGACGGTTTCTTCCCAGCTGTTATCGGGCAAGTGAACCATCCTACCAACAACTAAACAGCAGTCCTGAACTACTATCCACCTCATTGGTGACCCTTAGACCATCTATGATCGGACTTTATCTTGCACTAATGTTATTCACATTATTCCCTCTACCATGTGTCTGTACGCTGTGGATGGCTCAACTGTAATCATGTATAGTCTTTCTGCTGACTGGTTAGCACGCAACAAAAGCATTTCACTGTACCTCGGGCCACGTAACAATAAACCAACTCAAACTCAAACTTCCCAATATATAAGAGTGTTTTACCGCTCGATCTCTCCCCACCGCCACCTTTCCGCAGCAACCCGCCAAACTTCACCACCAATGAACACCTCAGTCCACTGTAACCAAAATCTGTTATATAGAGATCCGTAAATGTGAGTATTTACTGTATTTGTAACAGAATGATACTGGGGTTGCCATGGTGATAAGCTTTCTTAAATTCCATGCACTAACAACACAGCTTCCTCTCTCCCCCCCAGATCTGTCACAGGCAGTTTGAAGAAGGGTCTCGACCCGAAACGTCACACATTCCTTCTCTCCAGAGATGCTGCCTGTCCCCCCGAGTTACTCTAGCATTTTGTGTCTACAGGCAGTTATTACACGCACAGCTTCTAATGGCTAACCTAACAGGAAATGTAACTCCTCAGTGATAGCAGCCCGCAATGTACTTTTGCAATTTTGACTGCTTACCAAATTAACGACCCATAAGAGAAATCTAAGGAACTTTTACATGGCACATAGCCATTATATTTTGCAACAACGATTATGGTAAATCAGAGAAGAGTGTTTAGTTTGCTCAAGAGTTGTGTCGATAGACAGACAGACAGACAGAGAGAGATACTGTGCCAGAACAGGCCCTTCAGCCCTCCAGTTTCCTCCCACACTCCAAAGGTCTACAGGTTTGTAGTTTAGTCGGCTTTGGCAATCTTTTTTAATTGTTCCTAGTGTGTTGGATAATGTTAGTGTAAGTGGATCGTCGGTTGCCACGGAATCGGTGGGCCGAAGGGCCTGTTTCTGTACTGTATCTCTAAAGTCTATGAGGGTGCTGTATCTTTAAACAAAACTAAAATGGGAAAGATGAGCAAATACACAGAGCACGGCACAAATATGAACACAGACGACATTCACAGATTACATCACCCACTGATCATGTTCATATTTACGCCAGTGATCTAGCTTTACCATATAAAGTAAAATATATAACTATTACATAAAATAATTTGTGCCCAAAGAAATTGAAAATATTTGAGGTTAAATAACCACGAGATAGATGGAACTGCAGATGCTGGAATCTTGCAGAGAACACAAAGTGCTGGAGTCACTCAGTGGGTTAAGCAGCATCTCTGGAGGAGATGTTTAGACAATGTTTCGGGATGGGACCCTTCCATAGACTCGAGAATGGTTGCTGTTAAAGTGTTTTGACCCAAAATGTCATCTCTCCATGTCCTCCAGAGAAACCACCTGACCCACTGAGTTACTCCAGCACTGTGTTCTAATTAAAACATCTACATTGTAAAGTAGCCTGACATTTGGCTGTTTGCAAATAAAACTGATACCGAGATAAAGAAATCACAGACAAAAGATAGCCCGACTGTTTGCTGAAAATAACATTCTCAGCAGTAAAGCAAAACTGCGATAAAGCATCTGTACATTGGAACTAAGGGGCTAACTGTAAATGACTTTTTCATTGTAAATGACTTTTTCATTGTAAATGACTTTTTCATTGTAAACTTCAGAACCAGCTGGAAAGAGAAGATTTACCAGGATTTTACCAGGACTCGAGGACCTGAGCTATAGGGAGAGGTTGAGCAGGCTAGACTCTATTCCAGAAGGATGAGGGGGTAATCTTATAGAGGTGTAATCTTATGGAGGTTTGAGAAGGCTCCACTCCTTCAACATCTGCAGTATGTTAGTGTAAGTGGATCGCTGAGATGCTGCAGATGTTCTATCAATTGGCGGTAGCCAGTGCCATCTGCTTCGCTGCTGCGTGTCAGGGCAGCAGGGTGAAGAGTGCAGACGCCAATGCGATCAACAAACTCATCAGGAAGGCTGGCTCTGTCCTGGAGGTGGAGTTGGATTCATGGGAGGTGGTCATCTCAAACTGCGGAGCATCCTAGACAATACAGCTCACCCCCTCCATGACACACTGGTCAACCTGAGGAGTACCTTCAGCAACAGACTGGTTCCACCAAGATGCAGGACAGAACGCCACAGGAGATCCTTCTTCCCTGTGGCTATCAAACTTTACAGCTCCTCCCCCTTCTGTCGTGGGGTAGACTGAGACTGACTCTTCCCCCTCCCCACCCCCAATCTTTACACATCCACAAAGCCTTTTCACTCGTCACTTTAATTTGTCTATTTTATGTCTACCTTCGATTGTTCCAGCATCTGCAGTACTTTCTTAATATTTTGATTGTGTCCTCTACCTCCAACAACCCACCTGGCATCACATTCCAGGCACCCACCACCCTCTGTGTAAAATGTTCTTTAAACCTTGCCCTTCTCAATTTAAAACTATACCTTTCATTCTTTGATATTTCCACCCTGGGAGAAATATCCCGTCTACCTTACCTATGCCTCTCATCATTTTATATACTTGTATCTGGCCTCCCCTCGACCACCGTAATTCCAGAGAAAACAATCCAAGTCTGTCCCACCTCCTCTCAGGGCTGGGCTGAACGTGAACCAGGCTCTGGGTCACAGATCGGAGCGACCGGCTGGTGACCGGTGCTGGCCTCTTACCAGTTTTAATAGGGGAGAGGATAACAAGTCAAATCTCTCAGCTCGGGACCCTTCTTCAGTTGTCACTTGCGCACTCCCTCAATGGATGCTGCCTGGTCAGCTGAGTTCCTCCAGCGCTTTGTGTTTTGCTCAAGATTCCAACATCTAACTTCATAAGTTATAGGAGTAGAATTAGACCATTTGGCCCATCAAGGCTACTCCACCATTCAACCATGGTTGATCCACCTTTCCCTCTCATCTGTAGTCCCCTTTCTCATCTTCAGGTCAACTCTCTCATTTCATTCCGTACCCCTACCCATGAGCAAGCTCTGACGTACACGGGAAAAAAATCTAATTTGATCTTTCAGAAATCAGATGTTATGATCAAAAGCTCAAAATTTATGATTTAAAAAAAGGCACATTTATATTGTCCAGTAGGATCTTTAATTTGGGTTCTGACATTTCTACCATTGAAAATTGCTGCTTGTTTAGTCATTATAATTTTGAACACTTTGATAGCACTTTCAAAGAAATATCTTTTCACTTCTCACATTGAATTGAAAAGATACTCGTATACTTACTTCACCCAGAAACCACACAGTGAGAAACCCAAAGAGAACTGCGTCATTGGCCTCTTTGTCAAACCAGGGAACTCCGATATTGCACAAATCCCATAGCTCCGTCTTCCACTGATCCAGATTGCAGCTGGAAGCTGCAATGTCTAATAGTACAACGTAAGGACTCCCATCAATCAGCCACCTGCCAAAATGAACCTGCAAGACAGAACAAGTTTCATGTCAGAGACCTCTTGGATCGTACCATAAGCATTGGTCTTCACATTATGCATTTCATACGGGCGCTAGGAGTCTGAAATAAAACAGAAAAGGTTGGAAATACTCAGCAGGTCTGGTAGCTCTTCGGGAGAGGAAGTCCATGTAAGTATCATTTCACTAACCACCACATTAGTTTCATCCTCAAACATTCACTCCCGTTCTCCTAGTAGGACCGAAGAAGACACAAACTGCTGGAGTAGCTCAGTGGGTCAGGCAGCATCTCAGGACAATGATAGGTGATGTTTCAGGTCAGGAACCTTCTTCAGAACCTTATACATAGATTCTAGCCCCTAGTAGGTCCTATCCAGTAGAAATACAGGGATGCATGGAACTGCATATGCTGGTCTCCAGAGATGCTACCTGACATGCTGAGTTACTCCAGCACTCTGGTATATATTCTGGTTTGCTTTCTTCAGCTGACACAGTTCAATATATTCAGGCTTTCTTGATGAGAAGATGTATTGCTACATTTTGATGGCATTAACAACATCATGGGTCTACACAGTTCGGAAGGATTTAGATGTGGAGTTCACAGAATAACTATATCAGATTTCCCTGTGTAATGCCACACAGACTAACTGTGCTGATATAAGCATGGTGTTCAGATTAATGTATTACAAATTCTTACAGCTACCAGTAGTAAGTCTCACAGCAGCTACCTCTGATGCCAAGTATCAAAGGGATGTATCACCATACAAGCAACACTCTTCCAACTACTAGGGAGTATTGCTATCTGACAAAAAAAATACTGCAACGAAAAGTAGGAGCTCGGAGAGGGAGCTGGTGAAGGACAGTACTTCTAACTCAGCTGCAATAGGTAGAGCAAAGGGGAAGATACAGAGTGCAGAATATAGTTCTCAGCATTGTAGCGCTTCAGTTCCATAGTCAAAGTCTAATGTCTGCAATGGGATAGAACTGAATCAAACAGTCCCAAGCTTATGCAAAGGTCATTTAGAAGCCAAATAATGGAGGGAAGAAGCTGTTCCTGAGTCTGGTGGTGCGCACTATCAAGTTTCTGTACCTTCTACCTGAAGGGAGCAGGGAGAAGAAGGCATGACCGAGGTGGGACAAGTCTTTGATAATGTTGGCTGCTTTTCCAGGGCAGCATGAACAGTAAATAGAGTCATTGGTGGAGAGTCTGGTCTGTGTGATGGACTGGGCTACAGTACATCACAACTCCCTGTAATTTCTTGTGGTCTTGGGCAGAGCTGTTCCCAAACCAAGCTGCGATGCAACCCGGCTGTAAGATTTCTAGGGTGCATCTGTAGATGTATGTACGAGTCACTGGAGACATGCTGAATTTCCGCAATCTCCTCAGGAAGTGAAGACATTGGTGTGCCTTCTTGGTTGTCACATCTATGTAGTTGGTCCAAGACAGATCATTGGAAATATTAATGCCAAGGAACTTAAGGGTCCCAACCATCATGTGCAGACAGATGAGATTAGTTTAACTTGCATCATCGTGGGCCGAAGGACCTGTTCTTGCGTTGTTTTGTTCTCTGTTCTATGTTCCATTAACCAGCACCAACCTTGAGCTTCTCTCCCTCAGGAATCCCTCAAGCCAGACCTGTCCTGGGAAGTCCCTGTTTTCATCTGTGTGCTATGCAGTGGTGGAATATGTGAAGAAATGGCCTTGGCTTACTGGTGCACAATACATGCTACCAAAGCTGTTACCAAATCTTCTAGAGCCAAGCCTTGCACCAAACTAGAACCAATAAAAATAATATTGTCTCCACTTTCCAAATTACTCAAGTTGAAGACATCTGCTGTGAGCCTGCTGTGTGAGGACCAGTCTCGCTGCCTACACACTTCCAAATTAGCAACGGGCATTTAAAGCAGCACACTGGAATCGAGAACCAGAGGGCATAGGTGATTTAAGGTGAAGGGGGGAAACATTTTATATGAATCTGAGGGGTGACATTTTCACACAAACGGTGGTGGGTGTATGGAACAAGCAGTCGGAGGAGGTAGTTGATGCAGGGACTATCACAACATTTAAGCAGCAATTAGACAGGTGCATGGATAGGACAGATTTAGAGGGATATGGGCCAATGTAGGCAAGTGGGACTAGTGTAGATGGGACATGTTTGTCAGTGTGGGCAGTTATTTTAGGGATTACATTCGTCTAGATTACAGACATTTCGCGTTTACACGTGCTTGATTTTCGTGGTTTTAGAATTTTTAAAGAAAGATTTTAGAATGGCACACTTGTTTAATTACTACCAAAGTTTCATTTACTTACTCCTATTTTCAGAAAAACACGCTCAAATTTATGCCTGGCGCCATATGGCACCGTAGTCGTGTGCGGTGCCGGGCATACGTTTGATTTACGAGTTGCTTTTTAAGCTTGTAATCCCCGTGTAAAATACAAGGTGTCTGTAGAATGATTTTCAACAAGGTTTTCACACAAAACCTTTCTCACGGTTTCAATTTCTTCCCTAAATCACATGCTGTAAAGTATAATTATAAACAGCATTTCATGTGTTCGGTTTCGAATGTTAAGTGAGGAAGAGAGACGTATCTTAGGTGTGGGATGACAAAAAATGTTTTCTCTTTAAGTTCAGCCTATACCATCATAGTACAGCATATACTATCACACCAGGAGCAGCTCATTATAAGCTTTCAAAAATAAACTAAAATTACCCAAATATTCCCAACATCATACACATAATTATGTTTCAAAAACTTTGCAACTATTTCCCCAGAACGCTTTGGAGTTTCACTCTCGGAATTTAGGAGTCCCACCTAGTCAATCATTAACAATAGTATGCTCCCTAAAGACATTCTTCACCCACCTTTACCTAATCGCTCCATTCTTTCTCTGGGTTGCTGCTCGTCTCGTCCTTGGTTAGACATGTTGCAGTGTCTCAGGGCCAATAAATGAGATCACAATCACCATAAAAACACTTTATTATTTTGATATATTTAGCATAGTACCAATAATGTTTCTCAGAGGTGAAGAAGCTAAATTCTCTGCAAACAGTGCCCTCCATAATGTTTGGGACAAAGACGCATCATTTATTTATTTGCCTCTGTACTCCACAATTTGAGATTTGTAATAGAAAAAATCATATGTGGTTAAAGTGCACATTGTTGTATTTTATTAAAGGCCATTTTTATACATTTCGGTTTCACCATGCAGAAATTACAGCAGTGTTTATACATAGTCCCCCCATTTCAGGGCACCATAATGTTTGGGACACATGGCTTCACAGTATTTTGTAATTGCTCAGGTGTGTTTAATTGCCTCCTTAATGCAGGTACAAGAGAGCTCTCAGCACCTAGTCTTTCCTCCAGTCTTTCCATCACCTTTGGAAACTTTTATTGCTGTTTATCAACATGAGGACCAAAGTTGTGCCAATGATTCTCCTAAACTTCTATAAGTGCACGGTAGAGTGCATTCTGACTAGTTGCATCGTGGCCTGGTTCAGCAACTTGAACGTCCAGGAGTAAAAAAGACTACAAAAAGTTGTGACCACTGCCCAGTCCATCACCTTTATTGACCTCCCCACCGTCGAAAGGATCTATCGTAGTCGCTGCCTCAAAAAGGCAGCCAAAATCATCAAGGACCCACACCATCCTGGCCCCACACACTCATCTCACCATTGCCATCAGGAAGAAGGTACAGGAGCCTGAAAACTGTAACGTCCAGTCTCTGGAACAGCTTCTTCCCCACAGCCATTAAACACATTGAATAAGCTCTGAGCTCTGAACTGGAAAAAGACTATATTATTATTTGTTATTTGCACTATATTTGATATTTATTGAACTTTTTCTTTTTTTACCCCACGTTATGTGCTGCAGCAAGTATGTCCCCATCCGGGACATATGACAATAAAACACACTTGACTTGACTTGAGAAGCCAATATGAAACTGAGAAACAAGAATAAAACTGTTAGAGACATCAGCCAAACCTTAGGCTTATCAATACCAACTGTTTGAAACATCATTAAGAAGAAAGAGAGCACTGGCGGGCTTACCAATCGCAAAGGGACTGGCAGACCATGGAAGACCACCACAGCTGATGACTGAAGAATTCTCTCTATAATAAAGAGAAATCCCTAAACACCTGTCCGACAGATCAGAAACACTCTTCATGAGTCAGGTGTGGATTTGTCAATGACCACTGTCCGCAGAAGACTTCATAAACAGAAATACAGAGGCTACACTGCAAGATTCAAACCACTGGTTAGTCGCAAAAATAGGTTGGCCAGGTTACAGTTTGCCAAGAAGTACTTAAAAGAGCAACCACAGTTCTGGAAAAAAGGTCCTGTGGACAGATGAGACGAAGATGAACTTATATCAGAGTGATGGCAAGAGCAAAGTATGGAGGAGAAAAAGAACTACCCAAGATCCAAAGCATACTACCTCATCTGTGAAACATGGTGGTGGGGGTGTTATGGCCTGGCATGTATGGCTGCTGAAGGTACTGGCTCACTTATCTTCATTGATGATACAACTGCTGATGGTAGTAGCATAATGAATTCTGAAGTGTATATTCACATCCTATCAGTTCAAGTTCAAACAAATGCCTCAAAACTCATTGGCCGGCGGTTCATTCTACAGTAAGACAATGATCCCAAACATACTGCTAAAGCAACAAAGGAACTTTTCAAAGCTAACAAATGGTCAATTCTTCAGTGGCCAAGTCAATCACCCGATCTGAACCCAATTGAGCATGCCTTTTATATGCTGAAGAGAAATCTGAAGGGTACTAGCCCCCAAAACAAGCATAAGCTAAAGATGGCTGCAATACAGGCCTGGCAGAGCATCATCAGAGAAGACACCCAGCAACTGGTGATGTCCATGAATCACAGACTTCAAGCAGTTATTGAATGCAAAGGATATGCAACAAAATACTAAACATGTCATTTACATGACATTGCTGTGTCCCAAACATTAAGGTGCCCTAAAATGGGGGGGACTATGTATAAACAGTGCTGTAATTTATACATGAAACCAAAATGTATAAAAATGGCCTTTATTAAAATCGGACAATGTGCACTTTAACCACATGTGATTTTTTTTCTATTACAAATCTCAAATTGTGGAGTACAGAGGCAAATAAATAAATGATGGGTCTTTGTCCAAAACATTATGGAGGGCACTGTACCTGTCTAAAATCCACTTCAACACCACTATCGTGTCTGCCTCCACCACCACCACCCCTGGCAGTGTGATCCAGGCACCCACCACTCTGAATAAAAACTTTGCCCCACACTCTTTAAACTTCTGCCCTTCTCACCTTAAACCTATGCCCGCTTGTCCTTGACTTTTCCATCCTGGGAAGAAGGTTATTACTGCCTAACCTACCATACTATTCATAACTTTATACACTTCTATCGGCTGTTTAGCTATTCACAATCCTTCTTCACAACACTCTTTAAAGTTAATTCCTATGCTTCATAGTTCCCACGGTTATTTGCTCAGCAAGACTGCTTATCCCTCCCTATATATTTAACCAGTCGCATTTTGAATCACACCAAACTTGGCAGAATGAAGGACCTTACCATACCTTGCAACCCCTGGAGTTCATTAAATCGATAGTGCGTTTGACGGCCAGGTTCGGTGGATCGATCAGCTCAACTTGCGTCTTGACACTATTCTCAACGTATGGACCAATCAATATATAATTCTCTCCATGTTGATCCACCGTCAACTTTGTTTTAGTTTGGATGACAGTGTAGATACCGCCCACTGCAACAAAGAAAGGAGAATGAGAACGTGAACACAGGAATACATATTAAATCCCATCGATTCTAACCTAAAGGAAGCTGTATACAACCTCCAAAGGAAAAGCCTCTAATGGAGTCTATATCTCCCATCTGATCCTCAAAAGGAAAAGATCTGTAGAAATTCTCAATTATTTAGACTAATCATCCACTCTTTGACAGTTTTCGCCTTTGGCAGTGAGATAACTCTACATTATCCCAATCTAGAGCACAGGAGGGTGAGAGGTCATTTCATAGAGGTGTACAAAGTCATGAGAGGAATATATTGCGTAGCTGCATAGAGTCTCTTGCCCAGATTAGGGGAATCGAGAGCCAGAGAACATAGGTTTAAGATAATGGGGAAAGATTTAATAGGAATCTGAGGGATAACTTTCTTACACAAAGTGTGGTGGAATGAGGTGGTTGAGACAGGTACTTTAGCATTTTTTGAGAAATATTTAGACAGGTACTTGAATTGATAGGGTATTTAGAGGGATATGGTCCTCTAAATACAGGCAGGTGGGACAAGTGTAGATTGGATATCTCTGGGACCGTATCCACATCCAATCCTAACCAGATAATTACTCCGTCTCTTCAGTAATGTAAATTTCCCCTATTTTCCAAACAAGTCAGCTGCCTCACAGCACCAAAGACCTGGGTTCAATCCTGTCCAGGGGCGTTGTCACAAGTCATACAGCAAGGAAACAAGCCTCTCGGCCCAACTTGTCCATATTGACCAAGATGTCCCATCTACACTGGTCCCCCCCCCCGGCTGCATTTGGCCCATCTATATAATTAAAAGCCTCATCTTGACCACTTCCTGTCTGCGCTGTATATTGATTTTAGAAAAAATGCTACTGTTTTTTCTAAAAAAAAAATCTAAAAAATGCTGTGATTTTTGGCCAATTTACTCACAGTCCTCCACCGCTTAGCCAGCCCCGAGGATTTTTCCCATTGATGAAAAATATAAAAGTTATGAGTGTTTAAAAAAACTTGAGATCAGCTGGTTGGTCTTCTCGCCTGTCAATCACCTATGCCACCCTCCCCCCTCCCTCTCTCCCATTGGGCAAAAGGTATAGAAGCATGAAAACGCACACCTCTATATTCAGGGACAGTTTCTTCCCAACTGTCATCAAGCAATCGAACCATCCTACGAACATTAAGAGAGCAGTCCTGAGCTACCATCCACCTCATTGTGGACCCTCGGACTATCTTTGATCGAACCTCACTGGGCTTTATCTTGCACTAAACATTATCCATGCTACTCCCTTTATCATATATCTTTACACTGCGGACGGTTCAATTGTGATCATGTATTGCCTTTCCGCTGACTGGTTAGCACACAAGGGCTTTTCACTGTGCCTCGGTACACGTGACAATAAACTAAACTCAAACTCGGGACCCTCTCAACCAGTTGATGTGAAGGTCTGGGCTGAATTTCAAAAATAAATTCAGATCAAACTTCAGATTGACAACTTTACCCCTTGCATAAGCTTCATACCAACTATCCCAGAGATGGGGCTGTATCTCCAGGGGACTGTTTCTCAATCTCCTTCTCTGGACTGCTCTCTGTCTCTACTTTGAGAACTTCCTTAAAACGTACTGTGACTCCGCTTTTAACAATCCTCCAATTATCTCTGAGCGTCTGGCTGCGTGACAATATTTATCAGTTTGCTTTCCTGTGAATCGCCCAGAGGATCTGCTCCCTATATTACACTCAAGCTGACAGTCTCCGTCATGGATGGGTTACATCTTGCCATTTTCCGGTGCATTAACATCAGATAATATATCGCTCCAAAAAAAATTCACTGCACCCAGCAGTTGGAAAAGGTCAGCAGTTTCTGTGGGGTCGTGTGACTAAATTCCAATAGTGTATTTAAATCCATTATACAGGCGGGGATTGCGTCATTACTCTTGGGAATGGCAACTGTTCCTCCAACAAGACAGGGTCCCGATCCAAAATGTCATCTGTCCGTTTCCTCTCCAGGTGCTGCCTGGCCTGCTGAGTTCCTCCAGCACTTTACTCCAGGTCCCAGCATCTTCAGTTCCTTGTGTCTCCAGCTATTTGTCCTCGAACTATTTGTCCAACTCAGCCGGCTGAAAGCTGCTCAAGGAGATGCTAGAGAGGGCGTTAGCTTGTTGTTGGACAACATTAGTGGCAGCACAGTGACACATTTGGTAGAGCCGCTGCTTCACAGGTCCAGAGACCCAGGTTCAATCCTGACCTCGGGTGCTGTCTGTAGAGTTTGTACATTCTCCCTGTGCTCCGGTTTCCTACCACATCCCAAAGGCGTGCAGGTTTGTAGGCTACTTGGCCTCTGTAAATTGCCCCTAGTGTGTAGGGAGTCGATGAGGAAGTGGGATCATGTGGAACTGGTGTGAATGGGTGATCAATGTTCGTTGTGGACCTGGTAGGTCGAATGGCCTGTTTCAATGCTGTATCTCTAAACTAATATTAAAATGGGATGCAAGGTTTTGTTGTGAGTTATTTAATTTTCATATATTAGATTAGAGTCTGCATGGGCAAGTGGGTGGAAGGGCTTGTCTCCACACTGTATGAGAGTACATGTTATATTTAGAACAATAGTCCAGGGCCAGGGCTGGCCACTGCCTCTGCTGGTCACCCAGAGCAACACTGACATTTAAAAATGACCTTAAGCACCGTGACTCTGACGGCAGAGCTGTCACACGCACTTGTACTCAAGTCACAAACAAAATGCCAGCCATACCATGCCAGTCATGTGCAGGGAGCTTTGCATTCGATGTGTCAGGTCACCAGCCTTTCAGCAGAGGCAGATGGGTGCAGGATCCTGCAGCTGTTTCCCCAAAGGTAAGAGTTGGCACTCCTCAACTCTATCCACCCCCACTGGAGCAGGCACTGGCAGTCCAGTGGTGGTGCACTGGAACACAGACAATCCACTGGTAAGTGTTCGCAGGAACAGAGGGAATAAAGTGGTGGCATTCACTAAAAGAGGCAATCCAGTGGCAGCTTCACTGGAACTGAGGCAGTCCAGTGGTGGTATTGGAAATGGGCATTTCAGTCCACCAACTCCACGCTGACCATCTATCACCCGTTCACACTAGTTCCATGTTATCCCACTTTTGCATCCACTCCCTACTCATTTAGGGCAATTTATAGATGGCCAATTACCAACAAACCCACACGTCTTTTGGATGTGTGTGGAAACTGGAGCACCCGGAGGAAACCCACGCAGTCACAAGGTGAACATGCAAACTCCACACAGTCAACAAGGAACCCGGGCCCCCGGCACTGAGAGGCAGCAGCTTTACTCACTCTGCCATTGTGCTGTCCGCTATCTCTGACTAGTCTGTGGTTTTCTGAATGGCAATTGCTGTCTCCAAAATTTAGTTCAGAAATTCGCCCCCACCGACAGCAGGTTGATTAGTCAGAAATCTCAATACCTTTCCCCTTCTTTATATAACGGGTATCTTATTAGCCAGCTTCCATCCTGCAGCGCCATGCCCATAAGCAGAGAGGATTAGAAAATGTTGGACAAAGCATTTGCTATCTCTTGGCATAGTGCCCAGGAGACATTTTCTTCTGGATCTGATGATTTATCAGTTTAGGCGATGCTGAAACGTTTAGTACTTCCTCTCTCAGCCTGTTTATCTCATCCAATATTTCACTCTCCCTGCTTACCTGTAATGGCTGCATTGTTTAGTTTAGTCTAGAGATACAGTATGAAAACTTTGTCCTGCTGAGTCTACACCAACCATAAATCACCCATTCTCACTAGTTCTGTGATATCCTACTTTCTCGTCCACTCCTAACACACTCGGGGCAACTTACAGAGGACCAATTAACCCACAAACCCGCATGTCTTTGGGAAGTGGGCGAAAGTTAGGGACCTAAATTTTAAGAAAACATCTTTCAGCTCCAAAATCCATTTAAAGTTTTCCCATGACCTTTAAATCAATTATAAAGAAAAAATGTTCATGCTCTGAAATGTTATTTTTATTAGTGTGCCGTGTCGCTTCACAATTTGAATGTAATATAAATAATATTAGGCAAAACATATGAAAAATAGACAGTTCTACCAAGACTGATTTTATCGAACAAATATGCCTATATATATGTTATAGTGTTCATTATTTCCCACTTCTGACTTCTTCCCATCTCCAGCAATAGTAAGTAAGTAAATTTTATTTATATAACACGTTTAAATCAACTCACGTTGAAACCAAAGTGCTTTACATAGGAGAAATAATTAGATTCCGTACATCCATAGAAAAATTTGAAAAAGAAAAATGACACAACACATTAGAGAATTTAACATGAACATCCCCCCACAGCAGAATCAACATTTTCCACCGTGGGGAAAGGCACAAGATAGTTCAGTCCTCTTCCTCTGTGATCACCCGAGGTCGGGCCTCGGTGGTTACTGGAGAGAGAAAGCAGAGGACTTCACACTATATCCAAAGCCAAGAGATTTCATTCCCCAGAGACCTTTGTGGAAATTATGTAATAATACTTTTCATCTTATTATTAATTGCAGCAGCACTGCTTTCAGTCATATTAATAGAAATAACTATTCCATTGCCATTAGGATCTACAATTAAAAGATACTGAATCTAGGAGATATGGCACCACTTGTTTGTGGGATCTGTAGACTAGTTCTGTACAATTTGCTAATCGGGGATGTGCTTAGGCATGGCAATACTCTACTGGACTGTTTGTAAGAAAATAATTTCACTGTGTGTTTGCACTTTGCACATGTGACAATTAAACAACTATTGAACCATAAAGGCATGATTGAACTTGTAGCAGATTAACTCAATGGGTGTGCCAACTTCCTGAGGAAACTCGGCATGTCTCCAATGACTCTTACAAACTCCTACAGATTCACCATGGAGAGCTGACTGTCGGGTTGCATCACACCACTTTCAAAGGCTGCAAGAAATTGCAGAGAACTGTGGATATAGCCCAGCCCATCACACTGACCAGCCTCCATTGACCATTCACTCCATCCACACCATGCTACATCAGAAAAGCAGCCACCATAATCAAGGACCTTCCCCATCCTGGTCATTCCTTCCTCTCCCTGCTCCTGTCGGGCAGAAGATACAGGAGCTTGAAATCGTGCACCGCCAGACTCAGTGGCAGCTTCTTCCCCTTTGTTATCAGGCTTCTGAACATTCCTTCAATAAGCTAGGCTACTGTTCAAATGGTGGAATCACCCATGGCCACAGGTGACACCAAGTGTGGAGACTGCAAGGAAAATCCTCTGCAACTCTTCCTTCAATCTCTGCCCAACCATCACCCAGAGACCTGCTGGGAAATGAAGGAAGCAGCTTTGCCCAGCCTGAAGCTCTTAAATCTACATTGATATCTGAGTTCATATACGGAGCCTCCTGCAATTACTATTCAAGAGTCAATGTGACTTTATTATCATATGTCCCGAAACAGAACAACAAAAATTTTCCTTGTATAGGAAGGAACTGCAGATGCTGGTTTAAACCAAAGATAGATACTAAAACCTGGAGTAACTCAGTGGGTCAGACAGCATCTCTGGATAAAAGGAATAGGTGCCATTTGGCATCAAGACTCTTCTTCAGAAATTCTTACTTGCAACAGGAGAACAGATATGTAAAGAGTACCCTTAAAACCCATAACAGACTACAAAACAGTTATAAAAATCCACACATACAAATAATAGTGCAAAATCAAAAGTAATGCCCTCAAGTCTATGTAGTTCGGAGCCTATTTGGAGCTTGTAGTGTTTATAAGCCTGATGTTTGTTGGGAAGAAGCTGCTCCTGAATTTGGACGTTACAGTTTTCAGGCTCCAATATCTTCTTCCTCATGGTAGGGGTGAAATGAGTGTGTGCCCAAATGGTGTGGGTCTCTGATGATGCAGGCTGGCTTTTTGAGGCAGCGACTCCTGTAAATCCCTTCGTGGGTAGGGAGAGTACCTGCGATGGACTGGGCAGTGTCCGCCACTTTATGCAGTCTTCTGCGCTGCTGGGCCTTCGTGTTGCCGAACCAGGACATGATGCAACCAGTCAATATGCTCTCTACTATTCAATAAGCAGGTACAAAAGTGTTTTATGAAGTACTTTATTTAACAAAATGCTAGCTAATTTAGAAAAATATCATATTGACCTTTATTTAGTTCAAAAGCATTTTGGAATTATGTACATGAAGTCTTGGCCCATTAAGTGGCTGAACTATACTTAGATACACTCAAAGCTGAATGCTGTCTCAGATGTATCCTCCTGTTACAAGACGGTAATAGTTTCACACGATCATCGCCTGTGAAATGTATGTGTCATATGATGAATATCAAATGCTGATTCTGATGAAGTCTGACACCATCACCAAATTTAGGGAATTGGAATGAAGCTGCTTTAAACGGCAATTTTGATGTCACCAATCTACACACATTCCACTATAACTGAGGGAACTGAAAATTATCAGCTACTTCCCTTCCTCAGACCTCCACTTATACCGCCTTCTGTGGAACTTTAAATTAATATCAGTTTGTTGCTGGAGATGAGTCACCAGCAGTCAGCGATTTGTAGCATTGGGAGGGAAACGTTGAAAAATGAATCATGTCCTTGCAGACCGGTTTCATCTGCAATCACATTTATTGTATCCTCACACCAAATGTATTGCCCTTTCCTTTCCAGGAATCTTTGGTTCCTGCCCTTCGTCTCTGTTAACCGCACACAAAACCCCAGTGAATTATGAAATTGAATGATTGAAAGATACATAGAAACGTAGAAAATAGGTGCAGGAGTAGGCCATTTGGCCCTTTGAGCCAGCACCGCCATTCAATATGACCATGGCTGATCATCTAAAATCAGTACCCCGTTCCTACTTTTCCCCCCATATCCCTTGATTCCTTTAGCCCCAAGAGCTAAATCTAATTCTCGCTTGAAAACATCCAGTGAATTGGCTTCCACTGCCGTCTGTGGCAGAGAATTCCACAGATTCACAACTCTCAAGGTGAAAAGGTTTTTTCCTCATCTCAGTCCTAAGTGGCCCACCCCGTATTTTTAAACTCCCCCAACATCGGGAACATGTTTCCTGCATCTAGCCTATCTAATCCTTTGAGAATCTAAATGTTTCTATAAGATGCCCTCTCATCCTTCTAAATTCCAGTGAATACAAACCCAGTCGACCCATTCTTTCCTCATATGTCAGTCCCACCATCCTGGGAATTAACCTGGTGATCCTACGCTGCACTCCCTCAATAGCAGATTAACTCCCTCAAATACAGCAAATGAAACAGGCCCTTCGGCCCACCAGGTCCACGCCGACCATCGATCACCCGTTTACTCTAGTTCTATGTTATCCCATTTTGCATCCCTTCTTGCCCAAGTGCTAGAGTATTCTTGATAATAGTGGTAAAAACGTTTAGCCCTCTGCACCTTTAGCTAAATGGCTATTTAGTCTGTGGGCAATTCAACTAATGAATTAAGTTCTGTTGGCAAGTGCACTCGTCAGTATAGAGCAAAACACAACATGTTGGAGGAACTCAGCGGGCCAGGCAGCATCTGTAGAGGGAACGGTCAGTATGGAATCGATTTGCACAGATTGACAAAATTTAATGCTCTACCCTTGTTCTAGCGCTCTAGCGGTTTAGTTAATGAACAGTCACAGTCACTGTTTAGGACCACATATAAATATTCACAGTCTGGTGAAGCCCTGGAAAATAGCTTACAGCCCAACAGTATGAACATTGAGTGTAGAAAGGAACTGCAGATGCTGGCTCCCATCCTTTTATGTGCAGAGATGCTGCCTGACCCGCTGAGTTACTCTAGCACTTGTGTAGGAAGGAACTGCAGATGGTGGTTCATACTGAATATTAACACAAAAATGCTGGGGTAACTCAGCAGGTCAGGCAGGGTTTGAAGAAAAGTCTCAACCCGAAACATCACCCATCCTTTTTCTCCAGAGATGCTGCTTGACCAGCTAAGTGACTCCAGCACTTTGTGTCTACAAAGTGATTCCAGCACTGTATCACTTACCAGGCTTTGTCCCGTCTCCCACTCTATTCCAGCTCTTCCCCCCCCCCCCCCCCCCCCCCCACCCCACTATAATAAGTCTGAAGTAGGATCCCAACCCTGTCCATGTTCTCCAGAGTGCTGCCTGACCCACTGAGACTCCAGCAGTTTATGTTTTTTTAATCATGTAACTATACATTTCTGGCGCACAGGAGGTTGAAAAGCTTGTTATCACACTACAGAAAGTAACTTTGTAGCCAATTTGTTGCATCACCTGCTTCAATCATTTACGGGGAAACATTTTCATGAAACTTGAAAATGAATACATTGTTATATATACTGCAGAAGCAACCAAAAGCAACCTTTCTGATCATGGCATTATGCAAGTAAATGCTGACATTGAGAGCTCCATGCTCCTTGGTTTTCTAACTCTGTACACAGGGTGAAGTGCCAAGAAAAGGCTGGGGCACTTGCAAATGAGAGAAGGGACCTCTCAGAAAGCCTGAGAAACACTTTCACTCAGCTTTTGATAACGACACAGGATAAATTGAAGGAAAATCGTCTATTATTTTACAGGGTGGCACGTCACACTATTTGGTCTGGACATTTCCAATACGGACAGAAAATACTTCACACAGTTGACAAGTATATAAAGAGAGTTTAAAAGAAAAGTTTAAGTCATATTCAACTGTATAATGTAGTTACAAGGAACCGCAGACACTGGTTTACAAAGAAAAAGACACCAAGTACTGGAGTAACACAGTGGGATTTTCCGGGTCGGGACCCCTCTTCAGATTGAGGAAGGGTCCCATCATAAAACGTCACCTATCCATGTTCTCCAGGGATGTTGTTGCCTGACTTGCTAAGTTACTTCAGCACTGTGTCTTTTTTTTCCAACTCTATATTGCTGTTCTTTTTCCCCAGTGTTATCCCACTAATAATTATTATTTTAGAATCATACAGCATGGAGCAGGCCCTTTGGCCCAACTCATCCATGCTGACCAAGATGCCCTGTCTACGCTGCACCCATTTACCCACAAGCCTCACACCTCTCTAAACCTTTCCTACCCTTGTACTGCTGAAGTAAAATATGGACTCGGTCACTTCTGGGTGGTGACAGTCATTTTCCCAGTGGGAATGTCAGCATTCCTTGTGCAATGTTCCCTCTGGATCTCCCAGGGCACACTGGGCCACACTGTCCTGGGACAGTTCACTACTGGGCTCCCTAACCATGAAGCAGGAGGCAAAAGGTGCCTGCATGTACATGGATGGGATTTAGTTTAGTTTATAAATACAGCATAGAAACAGGCCCTTCAGCCCACTAAGTCCATGCCGACCATCAATCATCCATTCGGACTTGTTCTACGTTTCCCCACTTTCTCACCCACTCCCTTCAGTACACTGGGGACAATTTACAGAGGCCCATTAACCTACAAACCTGTACGTCTTTGATATGTGGGAAGAAACCGGAGTACCCGGAGGAAACCCAAGTGGTCATAGGGAGAACGTTTAAACTCCACACAGACAGCACCCGGTCTGGATCGAACCCACGTCTCAGATGCTGTACCCACTGCGTCATTGTGGGCTAGGCTCAACAGAAAATGCAGGGAAAGAGTTCAATCATGCTCCGTATCCTCCCCCTCAGCTTTACATTACCCATGTCAGGAGTAGGCATCAAATCATCTCCATTCAAAGTGTACGAGTACCAAAGAGGGTTTTGTTTTTTCTTTAATTTACTCAATTTCATTATTCTTTATTAAATATTTACTATTATAATCACAGTTATTGACCATTAAAATATATTCCAACTACTTTTATATGTTGGCAGAAGGGGTTTGCAGATGCTGGAATCTGAAGAAGGGTCCAGACCCAAAATATCATCTGTCCATTCCTGCCAGAGATACTGCCTGTTCCACTGAGTTACACCAGCACATTGTGGCTTTTTGTAAACCAACTATTAAAAATCCCCATCACCTGTATCCACCTATCAATAGCCAGCATTTGTCCCGCTCCCACCTCTCTCCACCTTACTATCACCACTCAAGAAGGGTTCTGACCCAAAACGTCACTTATCAATTGCCTCTACAGACAATACCTTGTGCCTTTTCATTAAAAAAACCCCTATCAACTGTATCCACCTATTACCTGTATCCACCTATCACTTGCCAGCATTTGTCCCACTCCAACCTGCAAGCTTTCCCCACCTTACTATAATCAATCTGAAGTCGGGTTCTGACCGAATGTCACCTATCCATGTTCTTCAGAGACGCTGCCTGACCTGCTGAGTTACTCCAGCACTTTAGGTTTTAAATGTATCTGGTCATCAGGAACATTTAGAAGGATTAAGGAAAGATCTTTGACAGGACCTGGTAACTCAGCCACACCCTCCTGAAAGTCACCCTGTCCCTGGTTGGCGTGTCAGAGGATAAGCATAACATAAACAGATGGTGAAGTCCAAGATTCCAGCTATAAAGCATAATTCTGTACGACTATATCAGTCTGTATGTGACCAATCCCCAAATTGGTATATCACTAAATGTTACACATGTTATCATTTCTCTGTGCACTGTGGACAACTTGATTGTATTCATGTCGTTTTTTTGTTTACTGAATAGCATGCAAACAAAAGCCTTTTATTATAACTTGGTACCAGTGACAATAATAGCTAGACTAAAAAGGGTCTCGAAGAGTTAACAAAGTTGAATGAGAATTCCAACCCGAAACATCACCTATCGATGTTCTCCAGAGATGCTGCCTGACCCGCTGAATTACTCCAGCACTTTGCCTCCTTTTGTGTAAACCAGGATCTACAGTTCCTTGTTTCCGTGTTCAAATACTTAACTATGCCAAACATGAAAAGTACATAAAAATAACCACAATAATTCTATTAGTGTAAAATTATGCAGGAGTACTTAAAGGTTAGTCACAAAACATAGACTAAACCCGGATACTATTCACTGATGTACTCAAATAGTCAGGAAACCCGAGCATCAAAGAGATTCCTCCAGCCAAGACAGTTTAGATAGAAACATTGACCTTATTCTGTCCTTGACATTTGTATTTCTGGTCTGGTGCGCAGGAGTGGAACATAATTGTCGGAGTGCACGTAAATCTTGACATTCATGCAATTATTGCAATATTAAATGGCATGAAATGTGTTAAGAGGGTGCACAGGAGGTGCAGCGGGGTGACGGTTGTGCGAGGGGGAGGTGGCTGGTTCGCCTGCCGGGCGGGAGGTGTCGCCGGGCGGCCGGAGCCCGCCCCAGAGCCCGCTGCCCCGGAGCCCCACCGCCGCCTCCTTACCTTTATTCGCCACCTCCCAGGCGATCTCGAACAGAAAGAGGTTGTCCGTCGGCAATTCATCCTCGAAGCCGGTAAGCGAACCGTACGAAGGCGAGTGGCTCAGAAACGACATGGTGGCGCCGGTGAGGGGAAGGAGCTCGGAGCCGCCGCTTGCACTGAGCACCGAACCAGCGGCCGCCGGTCTCCAGGGGTGCGCTGCTGTAATGTGGGCCGGCCGAGCCGCAGTGACGGCCGGCGCCGCCAGGGGCAGGCGGTGAGCAGTAATGTGGGCCGGCTGAGCCGCAGTTGTCACCGGCGCCGCCAGGGGGAGCATGGGGTGCGCTACTTCATCCAGGGATCCCGACAGTCCTTTCAGATGAGGCAGTAGTTCACTTGCATCTCCTCCAATCTCATGTACTGTATCTGGTGCTCCAGGTGTGAGCTCCTATATATTGGCAACACCAAGCGTACACTAACAATCATTTCGCTGAAGACTTAAGCCTTGGCCAACGCAACCTGCCGGTTGCCAAACATGTTAAATCCCCTTCCCATACAACCAAGCAGGATGACTATTGATTTCTCTAATTTCAAGTAACTCCTGCATTCCGTTCCCCACCCCACCGTAGTCGCTCCACTTGTGTCACAGTTCGCTCCTTGTATTCCTCTCATTAGCACTTCTTCCTCAGCCAACAATGGGCTATTATGGACGCCATCCTTCCTGAGGCCATCTGTTGCCAGCCCTGTTTTGCTCTGGCCTTCTCTATCTTTCAGTCAGTGAGTCAGGCAGCATCTTTGGAACATTTCTACATTTTGTATAAATCTTAACATTGTTTACATTTAAGAAGCATGTATATTAAAACAGAATGTTTAAAAAAGACCTTGCAGATGCTGGAAAAATCTAAAGAAGGGTCTCGACCTGAAACGTCGCCTATTCCTTCGTTCCATAGATGCTGCCTCACCCGCTGAGTTTCTCCAGCTTTTTTGTCTACCTTATATTAAAACAGACGTAGTTTTGTCCCCAACTAAAATGAACACTAAATTACAAAGATACCAAGGAAAGCCTTAAAGTGAGGTTGTCAACTTTGTTAGTGTTCTGATCTTCAGGAAGTGTAAAGGGCCTGTCCCACATAGGCTATTTTTAGGTGACTGCCGGCCACTGTCATAGTCGTTGCAATTCACTGAAAAACCAGTGACTGGACCCCCTTCGACATAAAATTTGAAATAGAATCATTACTTTAACAAAAACAAAACAAAGCCAGCACCGGCGACAACCTACGTCACCTGGCAACAACCTACGTTAACCTGGCGACAACTATGACAGCACCTACGTCAGGAGAAGTCAAGCTACGCTCATTGGCGTCAAACCCACTGTTGAAAATCCAGCGGCGACCAGAAAGACGTTACGGACTCTTTGGGCGACTACTCACAACCTTACAGGCGACCGAGGAGACTACTCACAACCTTACAGGCGACCATGTGGCGACAGCCTAGTCACCTGTAGTCGCTTAAAAAATCACCTAAGTGGGACAAGCCCTAAAGGACGATAGAGGTTTTTCACCTCAATCACACAGATTGCATTTTTGGCTAACTATTATTGATTGTTTATTACGTGAAAAACCAGCAAAGTTGTAAAATCATGTGAGGAATAGATCAGGTAGATGCACAGAGTCTCTTGCCCAGAGTAGGTCAATCAAGGACCAGAGGATGTAGGTTTAAGGTGAATGGGAAGAGATTTAATAGGAATCTGAACAGTAACTTTTTCACACAAAGGGCGTATGGCACAAGCTGCCAGAGGAGGTAGGTGAGGCAGGGACAATCCCAACATTTAAGAAACAGTTAGATAGGTACATGGATAGGACAGGTTTGGAGGGATATGGACCAAACGCGGACAGTTGGGACTAGTGTAGCAGGGACATGTTGGCCGGTGTGGGCATGTTGGACCGAAGGGCTTGTTTCCACACTGTATCACTCTGTGACTATGACTAAAGTTGAATTAGCCGTACAAGGTACAATCTCACACAATTATCACTGGTTTCATTTTCTAGTTTTCCAAATGTTCGTAGTTTGCTGATAAAACTAACTTGATAACATTTTGGTCAGATCATCTCCATCCATGCCATTATTGTTCATGATATTGTCTATTTATTGTCTATAAATTGCTCAATGTGAAATTGGGATGGATCCAGTAGCCAGATGGCATTGTTTAAGAGTGCTGGCTCGAAGGGCTGAATGGCCTCCTCCTGCACCTATTTTCTATGTTTCTATAATAGATACATAGAAACATAGAAATACATTGAGCATTGACAATTAAGTAAATGGTGAAAAGAAAGGGGGGGGGGGGGGGTAATTGTAATGTGAGTTAGGGTACTTAGACAGTCAATATTAAGCTATTTAACTGGAGGGATTTACAGTAGATTATTTCCATAAGAACAGAGACAAAATATAGCGAGTAATGGGCTGTGCTTATTTGTCACATTATGCTACAATTAAAACCACACAACTTTTGATTGTAAGTTTAATTTGAAAATGTAAAGACAAAAGTATACATATTCCGTTTGTGCTTGACTGCTGAATTCATCACAGATTTACATTTAAAATTCATTAAAGGTGCCGAATAAACTTTAACAATGTTGCATGCATTAAAGTGTGAACACCAAACACAGAATGTTGTAAATGTTTTTTAAAATTATCTCAATATTAATTAAAATACATTCAATTAAAATAATTTAAAAGCTGCTTCAATAAATAATTTAAAAATTGAAATAAATGAATAAATAATGTTTCCATGAATAATTTAAAATGTTTTAATGTCTAATTTAAAATGTTTCAATGTATTATTTGTTAATGACCAAAAACATGAAATGTTTTAAAATCAGTTCCTCATTTATACTTGGCTTTTAAAATATTTCATCAGTTAGCTGTTAAGAGGAAAATGTTAACAGAGAATAGCAGTAATGTGTAGTTTCCTCTGAATGATGAGTTTATGTTTTTGCTGCATGTTCACTGGCAAGATGAAGATTACAAATTGCGTGTGAATTATTAACTTGCTTTAGCAGTTTGGTTGAGACGACTTCTTCTGAGCTGCTCCCCTTCCCTTTTCAATGTATTGACGTGACCCAAGGCACTGATTCCCACTTGGACTTTGGTACAGTGGCTGTAAGTTCCTCTTCTGAGTTGGTGCAACACACTGGCTTCTGCTGGATCATAATACAAAAGGAACTGACTCCACTGTGTCTGGTACATGAGGAGCAGGCCTGGCTTAGTTGTGGTGTGATAGGAGGTCCCAATCCCCACCACTTTATAGTGTTGAGGAGCTGGGATAGGTGCAGTTCCCCCTGCCGCGGTTAATGCAGTAGCAGCCAGCTGTACATTGTAACATGTCGGTGGTGGTGGGAGTGGGGTGGGAGGCACCGCTGTGTCCTAATGTATAAGAGTCAACGTCCTTTATGGTCATGACCATGCAGAAGCAAGTGCCTGCTGCCTAAGTCTTGCCACAGGAACCAGAGGCTACTGCACTGAGATCCAGCGGGAATCAGAGGCCTTGGGTATAATATTGTATTAAATGTGGCTGAGAGATAGGAGCTTGTAATATTGTTAGTGCAACAGGGCACAGTTCCCCTTGTGTTCATTTAACAGACTCTCTCAGTTGGACTTTTATAAGCATGCTGTCTGCCTTAAATCCAAGTAATATTTCTAAATGTGTAGGAAGGAACTACAGATACTGGCTTATATCAAATATAGACACAAAATGCTGGAGTAACAGAGGATCAGGCAGCGTCTCTAGAAAACAATATGTGACACTAGTCTGAAGAAAGGTTCCAACCCAAAACGTCACCTCATTCTTTTCTCCAGAGAAGCTGCCTGACCCGCTGAGTTACTCAGCATTTTGTGCCAATCTTTAATATTTCTAAATGTTTATCATTTATGCTCCCTTTGTAAAATGTGAGATTGACTTGCATGTGGTTGAGGCAGAAGACACACTAAGGAAATTCAAGTACCTGTGGCTTAAACACTGTGTGTCTGGAGCCCAGTTGTGGTTTACATAATCTTTACATTCAACATTGATAGAAACTATGTGATATCTTTTCCCAATTCTCTAGCTCATAGACATAGTGATTACTCACCTACATACAACCTTTGTTGTATTGCTAAATCCCACACACAGAAAACTCTTTCTCAAAATGTCAGATATGCATGGTTCCATCCGCTTAGTAAGGATGAAATTCTTCCGAAACCATCTGATGATCATATGTTTCGTTGTGATTTGCTCTGATTTCTAATTGGCACAACTTTGTTGAAATGTGTTTCCATTAACTAGTGCATACATCAAATGCATACATCTGCTAATCAACTTTAAAATCAGTTAATATCCAAAACATTCTGGGTAGATAGTTATATAAGCTATTATTAAAATAGCTTCATAATTGTTAGATCTTTACCTGCAAGCATGGTTCTAACCTGTATCACAGATTCTTTAAAGCTTCAGACAATGGTTCAGGCAGTTTCTTTTTTTTAAAATAAATGCTTCGGCAGATTTTCAACAACAATCACCATACTTTCAGATCCCCCCATTTTCCCCAGCATTGGAAGGCTTTGGCTTATGAAGGTGTATAGTTCTACCATTCCCCCTCAGCCACAGGGTGTTCTTCATGTGTGAGCCCACACTGTTGGGCTACAGGGCTACCAGCATTATCTGTAGGGAGAGGAGGTTTGGGGGTTCTTGTTGTTACAGTTCTGTACAATCCATTTTGATGCATTTTTGTCCTACTACCTGCTTAGTCAGGAAAGTTGAAGGACAATCTGAAGATTAGAGAATTTCAGCAGAGTATAACATTACTTTTTACAATCTATAAAAACTACTTCCATTATATAGTAGTCAAAAGTATAGCAATGCAATTTGTTTTATAATTTTTTCTATGTATTAAGTGAAGTTATTTACCCTCTTTTATACTTTTAGTCAAATTCTAAATTAGCAAATATTTATATGAACAAATTGTTTAAATCAATTTTTAATGTTACGTGTGGCAATTTCCTCTTTTTATACTTTAGGTCAAATTCTAAATTAGCAAATATTTATTATGAAATTATTTTACGAATTTTCTATGTATTACGTGTAGCAATTTCCCTTCTTTTATACGTTTTGTCAAATTCTAAATTGGCAAGTGTTTAAGATGATAACAGAAATTTATATTTAACACATTCTTTTAAAATACTGTTGTTCAGAGCAACTAAAGGAATATTCTTGTTATGGATATTCTGAAAGCAGAGACGACTTAAGAACACCTTTAGCAGCAAATTTGAATGTTGACCGTCAACATTTTGAATGTTGAAATTTGAACGTTACTGCAAAGTAGAAACTTGTCCCAATATCCAACAGGAGAGATTGTCAAAGTGCGGTTATCTAAGCTTTGGGAAGAATGAGACTAAAAACTAGGCATCAGCTATAAATGTCATAAAGTGCCTGATGTTAAGGAGAGAATCCGTTGTTCACAAACATTGCATTTCTTTTGATTTCCAAGCTAAATGAAGAATCTGCACCAGGCAACGCCCAAATTCTTCCAGGATCATATGTTCGGCAACTGACAGGGAATGGTAAGCCTTTTCTGCCTCTTCTGCCTGGGCCAAGAGGCAGCCACAAGTTGCATCAATAACATCCCAAGTTACAAAGGTGAAAGGGTACCTGTAAATAGTCCAAAAGGGTTAATAAAACAATGGGCAACGTGAGCATTACAGTTAATAAGGTTACCTCAACAAAAGTATACTCAAGTCTTTGATCCAGAAACGTGGAAATCTTGAAATGGCCTACCTAAAAAAATTTGTTTGGAGTTACTATAAAATCATTCTCTGAGAAATGATCTATATGGTTCCAGCAATAGCAAACATTCATTGTTTCGATTATCAGTTTGATATTTTGTGGTCACTTTGTCAACAACAGACGTTGTTTCACAACGACAGTGAGGTGACTTCCTAAGACAGGTTGGTGTCTCAAAGCCTGAGGAAAGACACAGAACTGAAAGGTCACCTATCAATGTTCTCCAGAGATGCTGCCTGACCCGCTGAGTTACTCCAGCACTTTATGTCCCTTTGTTGTTTCAAACGACGTGCGGCACCCCTTACCCCATGATCACCAAAGGTTCTGAGTTTTGGCCGGGACACTTCTTCAGACTGAAGTAAATTTGTGTTGCTGTTCGGAATTCCTGTTGCTGCCTTACAGCGCCAGAGACCCAGGTTCGATCCTGACCACGGTTGTTGTCTGTACAGAGTTTGTACGTTCTCCCCGAAATTGCGTGGGTTTTCTCCGGGTGCTCCTGGTTCCTTCCACACTCAAAACATGTGCAGGTTTGTAGGTTAATTGGCTACAGTAAAATTGTTTTTTAAAAATTCCCTAGGGTGTGGGATAGTGTTAGTGCATGGGGTCACTGCTAGTATGTGCAGACTCAGTGGGCTGAAGGGGCCATTTCCGCTCTGTATCACTAAAATACTTTAAAACATGAAAACAATGGGTCAGACAGCATCTCTGGAGGGAAAGGGTACTCAATGTTTTGGATTGGGATTTTTCTTTAGCATCTGACCCGAAACTTCATCAGTTCATAGCCTCCGCAGATCCTAAGTTACTCCAGCACTTTGTGTTTCCCTCAAGATTGCAGCATCTGTAGTTTCTTGTGTTTGTATAGAATGAACTGGCTGCTTAGATTAGTCGAGCCACACCAATCATGTAACATCAAAGATGGCAGAATGGAAGCTGAAAAGCACAAAATAAAATCTGCGTAGTTACCTTTCCCTATTCATTTTCACTTGCTTTCTGTAGTTGAACATTTCCGGAAAGAGATTGGTTCTAGGCTGACAAATGCTCATGTTACTGTGATCTGGAATACTCATCAGTGTTCTTCTCTCAGGACTCTCTTCATAATTTCTGCATCCAATACACTTGCAGATAGAGGAGCACATTATTTTTGCCTGACAAAAGAAAGGGCAACATTAGCCATTATCCCCAACTCAGTGAATACTCATGAAAGCATAACACATGAAACACCATTATCATTTCATTCCACACAAACTGAACGCAGATTATTAAACCACTCCCAGACATCAAAATGGAAATTAATCTTGGAGGCACACAACAAAGTTGACTCCATCTTCACTTGATGATTTAACATAGACTGTCAATTAAAGAGGGGCTGTTGTTATGAGAAGATGTTTGCAGTTGTACAGAGCCCTAGTGAGACCACACCTGGAGTATTGTGTGCAGTTTGGGTCCCCTGATTTGAGGAAGGACATTCTTGCTATTGAGGGAGTGCAGCGTAGGTTTACAAGGTTAATTCCCGAGATGGCGGGACTGTCATATGCTGAGAGAATGGAGCAGCTAGGCTTGTACACTCTGGAGTTTAGAAGGATGAGAGGGTATCTCATTGAAACATATAAGATTGTTAAGGGCTTGGACACGCTAGAGGCAGGAAACATGTTCCCGATGTTGGGGGAGACCAGAACCAGGGGCCACAGATTAAGAATAAGGAGTAAGCCATTTAGAACGGAGACGAGGAAACACTTTTTCTCACAGAGAGTGGTGAGTCTGTGGAATTCTCTGCCTCAGGTGCAGTTGGAGGCAGGTTCTCTGGATGCTTTCAAGAGAGAGCTAGATAGGGCTCTTAAAAATAGTGGAGTCAAGGGATATGGGGAGAAGACAGGAATGGGGTACTGACTGAGGATGATTAGCCATGATCACATTGAATGGCGGTGCTAGCTCGAAGGGCCGAATGGCCTACTCCTGCACCTATTGTCTATAAAACATTGTCATTTACGTTGAACAGAAACCCTCGCATTTCCTTCATTACAAGTGCATCAAACATGATTATGTGGAGAAAGGTTTCTTTACAGTATTCCGGGACAATGTATCTTTTTTTACCAAAGCCATTTGACTGCAAACCTGTATGGATTTGGAGTGTGGGAGGAAACCGGAGAAAACCCATACAGTCACATGTAAAACGTACAAACTCCATACAGACAGCACCCGAGGTCAGGATTGAACCCGGGACTCTGGTGGTATAAGGCAGCAACTCTACTGCTGCGCCACCACAATTTATTCTAGTAAAGGTACAGATTTTGTAAACAAAGGCAAAACGATGCTGCCAAAAATATTGAGCATGCTTTGTGTCATTGACATCTCTTACTAAGGCATTAGTCTGCTGCCATCTGGAGGAAATATTTGTCCAAGAACAGTGAAGTTATGAAGTAGAATAAAAGACTTAAAAAAACTCCCCAGAAACATAGGAACTACAATAAGCAGCTTAACCTTCCAAGACTTTTCTATCACAACTGACAGCACAGTTGCACAGAGATAGATTTGCTGCCTCACAGCGCCAGAGACCTGGGTTCAATCCTGACAAAGGGTGCTGTCTTTACGGAGTTTGCATGTTCTACCTGTAACTGCTTGGGCTTTCTCTGGGAATTAACCAAATTAAATATAGCCTTATCCAAATTAAATAGCCGATTTGTAATTCTCACCTTCAAACAGCATATTCAATTCAATCAATTTATAATCGACATGAGATAAATTTTCATACACCAATTCATGCATATTTCCCAGGATTTTAAACATGCCTCCAGGCTTACTGGAATGATTTCACAGACATTCAAGAACCGTTTATAATTATTGAAAATGTAAAATACTATTAAATGTAACTAAATTAAAAAAAAATCAAACATTCAAAATATGAGGAAATAATTAAAACCAAATACATTATACAAAGCTATTGAATCTAATAAAAGGGCTTTTGAATGTCGTGCTTCTGTCCTGATCAGTTTGCACCAGGTTCAAAGAGGGGATTTTGCTGCAAAATCTGTAAACAATTGCTGCCCTCAACCAGGCTTGAGGAGTCTACCTGTGGACTACAGGTGTTCAGGGAGCAGTGACTATTTGGGCTGAGTTCAGAGATACAGCATGGAAGCAGACCCTTCGGCCCACTGAGCCCATGCCCACCCATCAATCACCCATTCATACTACTACTATGTTATCCCACTTTCGCATCCAGTCCCTACATATTAGCGGCATGTTTCTTTACAGCGGCCAATTAACCTACAAACCTGCACAGTTTTAGGATGTGGAAGGAAACCGGAGCGACAGATCCTGACCTCGTGTGTGGAGTTTGCACATTCTCTCTGTGATCACGTGGGTTTTCTCTAGGTGCTCTAGTTTCCTCCCTCATTCCAAAGACCTGTAGGTTAATTAGCCTCTGTAAAAAAAATTGCTCTTAGTATGTAGGGAGTCGATGAGAAAGAGGGATAACATAGAACTGGTGTGAACAGGGTTCAATGGTCGGCGTTGACTCATAAGTGATTGGAGTAGAATTAGGCCATTCAGCCCATCAAGTCTACTCCACCATTCAATCATGGCTGATCTATCTCTCCCACCTAACCCCATTTTCCTGCATTCTTCCCATAACCTCTGACATCTGTACTAATCACGAATCTAGCAATCTGCCTTAAAAATATCCACTGACTAGGCATCCTCAGCCTTCTGTGGCAAAGAATTCCATAGATTCACCACCCACTCACAGAAGAAATTTCTCCTCATCTCCTTCCCAAAAGAATGTCCTTTAATTCTGAGGCTATGGCCTAGACTCTCCCACTAGTGGAAACATCCTCTCCACATCCACTCTATCCAAGCCTTTCACTATTCTGCATGTTGCAATGAGGTCCCCCATTCTTCTAAACTCCAGTGAGTACAGACAGACCCAGTGCTGACAAACGCTCATCATAGGTTAACCTACTCATTCCTGGGATCATTCTTGTAAACTTCCTCTGGACCCTCTCCAGACCAAGCACATCCTTCCTCATATATGGTGCCCAAAATTGCTCACAATATTCCAAATGTGGCCTCTTGTATATAAGCCCTCTTGAAATAAATGCTACCATTGAGATTGATTTCTTTACTACCGATTCAACTTGCAGATTAACTTTTTGGGAATCCTGCACCAGCACTCCAAAGTCCCTTCACAGGTCCAATTTCTGGATTGTCTCCCCATATAGAAAATAGTGCACGTCTTTATTCCTATCATCAAAATGCACGACTCCACAATTTGCTACACTATATTCCATCTGCCACTTTTCTGCCCACTCTCCCAACCTGTCCAAGTCCTTCTGCAGAGTCCCTGCTTTCTCTACACTACCTGCCCTTCCACCTATTTTCGTATCATCCTCAAACTAGGCCACAAAGCCTTCAATCCCCTTGTACAAATCATTAATATACAACATGAAGAGTAGCGGCCCCTGCACCGGCCATTACGGAACTCTGCTAGTCACTGGCAGCCAACCAGAAAAAGCCCCCTCTATTGCCACTCTTTGACTTCTGCCATCCAGCCAACCTGCTATCTATGCTAGTATCTACCCTTTGGTAACCGTGGGCTCTCACCTTCCTTAGCAGCCTCCCGTGTGGCACCTTATCAAAGGCTTTCTGAAAATCTAAGTAAACAACATCTACTGATTCTCCTTTGTCTGCCCTGGTATTTACTTCTTCAAAGAATTCTAGCAAAGGCCGAAGGGCCTCTTTCAATCCATCAATCAATCAACCATTCAATTTTGCCTCTACTTAACATTTTGGGCACTACATCAAGCAAATATTATTTTTTAACTTGTAGAATCTTTCCTTCACTATGTTATAAGGGAGAAAGAGAAGGCATCACGTTATCATTCATCAGTATCAATTGCCTCACCTCATAACATTCACAATAATTTTTCAGGCATCCTGAGCGTTTGCAGTTGCAGCCCTTGTTATGTCGTAACTTGATTTCTCCCAGCATTCCTTTTCCTATCTTTGGCCGGAAGGCCTCTGGGTTCCGATCTAAACAGGCCTGAAGCAGCAGAAAGATGTTACTTGTCAGAAACTGGAGACTTTTCCGCTGACTTCCCTTTCACCTCCTGGGTAAGTGGTTCCAGACATTGCTGTACGTCAGGCAGTTCGGACTGTCACACATACGTGTCATTGTCTGTATTTCACCCAAACTTCCATCATCCATCATCTTGAATTTGAGAAAATAGATGAACACCAACCATTCTTCAATATCCCATTGTTCATAAATTCATGTCATAATTAGGCCATTCGGCCCATCGAGTCTACTCCACCATTCAATCATGACCTATCTTTTCCTCTCAATCGCATTTTCCTGCTTTCTCCTTGTAACCTTTAACACCCTTAAGGGCCTGTCCCACTTTCCCGAGTTATTCACAAATTCTCCCGAGTTTTCCCCTTGATTCAAACTTGCAGAATGTTTGTAACGGGTCCGTAGGAGTCCGTGGATATATCGTAGCTGCACGTTATGCCAGCCGTAGGTACTCGGGGCATCAGGTAAGTCGGGAAGTTTTTCCAGCCTGATAAAAAATGTCCATGAGTAAAAAAAGTCGTGAGGATGCTCCGAGTACCTACGGCTGACATAACGAGCCTCTACGACTCCTGCGGCCTCCTAGGGACTCATTACGAACATTCTGCGAGTTTGAATCAAGGGGAAAACTCTGGAGAATTCGTGAATAACTCGGGAAAATTCGTGAATAACTCGGGAAAGTGGGACATGCCTTAAGTAATCAAGAACCCGTTACCCTGTGTTTGTCCTTTCGAGAAACAAACAGTTCTGCACAATGTGGGAAGCAATTTGTATAAAACGATTTCATATTCATTGTAAACACAATTTAGCCTGCAAATTGGCTGCATGGATTAAATACAATACGAATACGGGCAGTTTTAATCCAGTTTCTTCTCTGTTCTACATTAATAGTTATTATTACGAGAGTAAGTCTGAGGTCATCCTTCTCGGCCCCTCGGACTCAATCAAAATGATAGCAGGCAGCCTTGGAAGCCTTACCCCACTACTCAAACCTCACGTAAATAACCTTGGCATGATATTTGACTCAGCACTGAAATTTGACAAACAAATCAATGCCGTGGTAAAAGCTAGCTCCTTTCAGCTTCGGATGATTGCTAAAATAAAACAATTCCTCCAGTTTGATGACCTGGAAAAGATCATCCACACATTCATCTCCTCCCGCCTAGATTACTGCAACTCCCTTTACACTGGCATCAGCCAAACTTCCCTGTCCCACCTGCAACTGGTCCAAAACGCCGCAGCGAGACTCCTGACGGGCACCCGAAAAAAGGGACCACATCACCCCGATCCTGGCCTCTCTCCACTGGCTCCCTGTACGGTTCCGTATAAACTTCAAGATACTCCTCCATGTATACAAAGCCCTCAATGGGCTTGCCCCCACCTACATAAAAAGTCTTCTCACCCACCACTCCACCTCCAGGCCCCTCAGATCGGCCGACTTGGGGTTGCTGAATATCCCACGGTCTAGGCATAAGCTCAGGGGCTACCGCGCCTTTGCGGTTGCAGCCCCTAGGCTGTGGAACAGCATCCCCTTTCCCATCAGAACTGCCCCCTCCATCGACTCTTTTAAGTCAAGACTAAAGACTTATCTATACTCCCAAGCCTTTCCTGACGTTCTCTGAGTGAGGGCTACATGTATATATGTATGTAGTCTGTTTTGTTGTGCTATTCTTATAACAAATGTAAAGCACTTTGGCCAACGAGAGTTTAAAAAAAAAATGTGCTATATAAATAAATGTGACTTGACTTGACATTATGCCTTGTATGTCATGTTAATGTAATGAAGCTTCTCTCCCTGGTTAGTGTTGAATTAACTTTATGGGGCAGAATAGGCACAGGAACATTGCATGGATATAGAATGGTTAAATTTAGGATAAAACTTTGGGCGGCACAGTGGGACAAAAGTAAAGTTTACCACAAAACCAATGTCTTTACCGCAGTCTCTGCTTAGAGACCGATTTCGGGGAACTCCAAGCCGCAGGAACTTCAACCTCCCCAATGCGAGAGCTTCGACTGCCGACTGCAGGAGCTTCGATCGCCCCGACTGCAGATGGTTCGACTGCCCTGACCGCAGGAGAACAAAGTTTGGACTTTTTTGCCTTCCATCACAGTGAGGAATGTGGGGAATCCACTGTGGTGGATGTTTATGTTAACTTTTATGTAGTTGTGTGTCTTGTTGCTTTTTTTCCCATATGGCTGTATGGCAATTCGCGTACCTTAATTGGTACATGTGACAATAAAAGACCTTTGAAACCTTTGACCGCATGGGTTTTCTCCGGGTGCTCAGGTTTCCTCCCACAGACGTGAAGGTTTGTAGGTTAATCGGCTTCTGTAAAATGGACCCCAGTGTGTAGGGTAGAATTAGTACAAGGGGTGATCACTGGTCTGCATGGATTCGGTCCCAAAAACAAAGATTTTTTCCTGAATAAAAGACAACATTATGGCTCAGTAGCTAAATTTACCAGGGTGCTATTTCACAGGAGAGGTTAATGCTTGGTGTCTGATGTAAAGTGCCATCATCAGCATGAGTGTGGATCGATGTCAAGTGTTAAAAATTGGCGCATTCACCGCCAGTAAATCAATGTCAACTATGAATCTGGAGAATAGAGGGAAACAGGTGCAAATCCAAGGGTCTTTTATTGTCACTTATTTAAAAGTGCAGTGAAGGCACCTTCTGTGTCCTCTAGGTGGCAGTCTCCAAGAACGCGTGGTTGTTATTAATACTTCCACAGATAGTAACTTTAGAAGCAGATTTTCATACATACGTACTTGAACTAACAAAGGACTGCGGAGGAAAGACATTTTACTGATTTTTGTCCATAATTCTATAAACTGTAGATGCTCTGCTGTTGTACTCTCTGAAAACATTGAAGAATTCGGCTGGGAGTTGGGATTCTAGGACAATAATTATTGCCATTCCCTGTACTGAGCGGAGTAGATTTTGCTGGGATTCTCATATGGTAGGTATTTCCCGATTTTCTAATTGCTGCTGTATTTCCCCAATCTCTACCTAAAAATTAACAGTCCCCACTGTGACACCATGTACAGGGATGAAAAATATATGGCTCCAGACTAGGGGTCTGGAGCCATATTCCAGGGGTCAGTATCTTCACATTCCAGGGGTCAGTATTTGAAATTTTTCGGTGGATGAGATAAATAATGCGGGGTATATTAGTTTTGTTTTCTGATCTGACGAGCCAGTTTGACTGAAACTGTTTCTTCTCTCTCTACCTTTCATGGACTCTATTCATTGGTCTTGTTGGAGTTCAGCAGAGTTGTGGATAGTGAAGAATGTGGTCAAAGGGAACACGAGATGTAGATCCATTGGAAATGTGGGTGGCGAAATGGCAGATGGAGTTTTAACTGTGAGATGCAAGAGCAGAGTAAACAATAATGGCAGGGCCTTTTAGAGCATTGATATAGATATAGAGCAATCTTTAGACTTTAGAGATAATGTGCGGAAACAGGCCACCAAGTCCGCTCCGACCAGCAATCACCCCGTACACTAACACTATCCTAGGCACCAGGGACAATTTACAATTTTTACCAAAACCAATTAACCTACAAACCTGTACGTCCTGTGTGGGAGGAAACCGGAGGACCGGGAGGAAACCCAGGCAGTCACAGTGAGAACGTAGAAACTCCATACAGACAGCACCCATAGTCAGGATCAAAACTGGATCTCTGGAGCTGTAAGGCAGCAACTCTACCATTGCGCCACCAAATCTGATGGTGACATTAGCGAAGCATTTAGACAGATATATGAATATGCAGGGAATAGAGGGTTTTTGGGCCATGTGCAGGGAAATGGGCATCATGGTCAGCACAGACATCGTGGGATGAAGGGCCTGTTCTTGGGCTGCTTTGTTCTATGTTGTCTGACCATGGAAATAGAATTACTATATAAATCTATGCAGTTGTGTCAGCCCTGCCCACCACTTTCAAAATATAAAACATCTTATGAAGTAGGGATTGAGACATGGTGGTAAATGTATTGGAGACTCTTTCTCTCATACTTCAGATTGTAGAACATTTATATAGAATGCACTCGCTTTCCCAAATGCATAATACATTGAACAGCGACAACTTATATGAAATGATTCTGAGGTAAAAAACTATCATACAAATCACAATTCCAGGGTGATTGAGTTAGAAAAGGTTAACAAACATATTTCTTATTGAAGCCATGGTACTGCATTTAATGGCATTTACAACGGCCACATTATTAGTCACCACGGCCATGGTGGAAACCCAGTCAGAAGGGTCGGTAACTTCAACAATTACTCCAATTGAGACCATGCATTTCAGTTCACTGTGTATTCTTCCTCGCATGGCACGTGGAACACGGTGTGGTGCACGGACCACAGGTGTGACTGTAGGATCCACAGCGATCTGATACTTTGTGGGCAACTTGCCAAGTCCATCATCAAACAAGTCTTTGTACTGGGATAGCAGCTGCTGTGTTGGTTCGTCTGTGAAACATAACTTATGGACAGCACGTCCAAAATACACCAGGCCCAGGTCATGGCATGCATTAACACCGAGCAGAGTCTCCGAGTTTGACTGTACGATGTAAAACTGCAGGCTTCTTGTCTGGTCGTCTACTGTGCATTTTAAATCAGCTTTTCCGAGTGGATGCAAAACCTCTCCCCCATAAGCCCGAAGCATGGGGATTTGTGCGGCATTCCGGATTTAGTTAAACTCCAGTATCGACATTACATTGACCTTTGCACCTGTATCCACTTTGGCTAGCAAAGGCCTGTTGTTTAAGAACACAGTCACTTCAGGGTCAAGTAACTCGTTAGAGGATTGTAGGAGGGAGTGAATCGCAGGGCTGCTATCAGCATTTTCAGAACGGTTCTCGTGGGAGACAGTGTTGAACTCTTGGGAGTCAGAATCTGAGAAATCTTGTTGGAGCAGGTGCCAGTTCGTCCTTGAAGTACTGGCAGTCTCACGGGAACGACAGCATTTCGCAGAGTGATTAAGCTTTTTTACAGTGATGGCAGGTTTTACCGTAAGCTACACAAAACTGGCGACCCCTTGCATGAAAATAGTTACAGTTCTGACATCGAGCAGCAGCACATCTGGGGCTTTGTTGGAGGAGTAATTAGCAAGATTGAGGGCTGAGGTTAGCAAATGGTGCAACAACCTGACATTCGACATGAATGGATCGCTTGCTCGACAGTCAGTTCAGGGTTGCGAAGGAGCTCAGCCCTCAGTTTACTATCGAACATTCCCCCCACAATCCCACTTCTGACACCATGTAATTACCGGACTCGTACATATTTGAACATACAACACATCTTTATTAAACTCTTACAGTATTGGATATGCATTGCATTACACGTCCAAGCTGCTACATCTACTGCCTGACGTATTATAAAGCATGTACTAGACTGGGCTACTACTTGCAAACACTCTAATTGGCTAGCATGCAATCTACACTTACCTTAATAGCTTTGAACCTTTCTGCTTCATGCTCAAAGTTGTTAAAACAATTAGTGCAATTGCAATTACTGCAAAATTCTCCATTGGCAAAGCAATCACAGTACCTGCCACAGAAAGCAGAATCAAAAACAAATCTATCACAAAATGGTAAGGAAAAGATAAAACTTACAGGGACAACTGTGGAACATAGTACAGTACAGCACAGGAACAGGCATTTTGGCCCAAAATGTCAATGTTGCACATGATGCCAATATAAATGAATCTCCTCTGCTTGTATGTGAGCCATAGCCCTCCACTCCCTGCATATCCATCTGCCTATCTAAAAGCCTATTAAATGCCACTATCCTATCTGTCTCCACCACCATCCTTGGCAGCACGATCCAGGCACTCACCACGCCGTGTGAAAGAAAAACGGCCTCCACATCTCCTTTAAACTTTGCCCCTCTCACCTTAAACCTATGACCTCTAATGTTTGACATTTCCACTGACTCTACCTTATCTATGCCTCAGGAATACAGAACTAAGTTTTAAAAATAACGTTAAATCTTTTTTAATTATTTTTAAACTATGAGGAGGCATTCTAGTAAACTCTTTACAACTCTTCATTGTTATCTTTCTTTGTTAAACTTTCTTCCCTTAGGCTATTTGGCTATTTAATTTACCATGTACATAAACTACTTCTGGTCTGATTTTATTGTACTCCTGCCAATTGCACCCTGCAATTAAGAAAACCCGTTCAGGTTGTTTAGCTGATAATATGAGAAAGGCGAAAATGAAAATACCACATAATTTGAGGCAGTAAATAACAAAATGTCAACCTTTTTCATGAAGGTTCACTTCCATGTACTTTCCTTCAAGCTGTTTCCAATTGCTATGAACCGTGTAGACTAAAGGGCCTGTCCCACTTGGGCGTCATTTGTGCGTCACACAAGGATTTTGAGAATCCCAAAATCCTGGGGCGCCGCAAGCTACCGCGAGTCACTGCCTACGCCACCACGTCTCACCACGCGCCATGTGCACGTAATGCATGCCATTCTCGCGTCGTGTAAATGATGTAGCATAAATGACGCGCAAATAACGCCCAAATGGGACAGGCCCTTAAATAAGAAGTTACTCATTCAAGGGTACTCCGCACCCAATCTCTGTGACATTCCTTCCCTCCTTAGATGGGGAGCTTAGTTTAGAGATACAGTGTGGAAGCAGGCCAATCAGCCCACCGAGTCCACACCCACCAACGATGGCTTATTCTATGCTACACACAGGGCAAGTTACAGAAGCCAATTAACCTACACACTTGCACATTTTTGGGATGTGGGAGGAAACCGGAGCACCTGATGGAAACCCACGCGGGCACAGGGAGAACGTACAAACTCCGTACAGAAAATGCCTGTAGTCAGGATCAAACCTGACTCTCTGGTGCTGTAAGGCAGCAACTCTACCACTGAGCTGTGCTGCCCTGTGAGTCTTCTACCCAGAGTAGGGGACATAGGTTTAAGACGAGAGGGGCATCTTTTTCACTCAGAGGGTGGTGGGTATATTGAACGAGCTTTCAGAGGAGGCAGGTACTATAGCAGCATTTAAAAGGCACTTGGACAGATACATGGACAGGAAAGGTTTGGGGCAAATGCAGGCAAATGGGATGAGCTTAGATGGAACATTTTGGCTGGCATGAACAAATTGGGTTGAAGAGTCTGATTCTGTGCTGCAAACTACATGAAGCAGTCTGTAACTGCATACACTAAAACATTGATAAGATTAAGGGAAGGGCTGATAAGTGGCAAGGAATATGACTACGATACAAATACCGGCAGTCTCTAAGAAAAGAGAGTCAAACCAGCCATCTTCGATATTTGATGGCCTTAACATAAGCTAGGGTTTGGTCATGATCTTTCACCCTACCTCATTGTGAACATTGGACTTTTTCTCTAGAACTGCCATGCCGTGTTGCTAACAAACTATATTCAGCACTCTTTTTCCTCTTTGCTCCAGCTCTTATACTTGTGTATGACTTAATTGTACTCGTGTATAATATTACCTGATTTGATTGAACAGCATGCAAACAAAAGCTTTTCACTGTATCTCCGTACACAATAACTAACCAATACCAATACTATTGCCAAGGATCGCACCATACAGATCTTAATGGTGAGGGGTGCTTTTTATTAACGTCATCATTTTGTTTTTCTGCCACGTGACACGTGTGTTCATAAATCGTATATTCCGGTACTTTTTGTGTACAAAATAAACACTGGTGATGACTGTCGAGCAGAAAGTCAAATGGGCCCACCATATACATACTGTAAATGCAAGAGCAGTCCAGAGAACAGGGATTATGCATTGATTATAAGAGTAAGTAATCATGATGCAACTCCATTGAGATTTTAGTTAGTTTAGTTTAGTTTAGTTTAGTTTAGTTTAGTTTAGAGATACAGCATGGAAACAGGAACTTCGGCCCATCGTGTCCACTCTGACCCATCGATCGCCCATTCACACTAGTTCTACATTATCCAATTCCCTAAACATTAGGGACATATTTTTCTTTAGAGTGGCCAATTCTCAAACCCGCATGTCTTTGGGATATGGGAGGGAACCCGAGGAAACACAAACGGTCACAGGGAGAATGTGCAAACTCCACACAGATAATATCTTGAGATCAGGATCAAATCTGGGTCTCTGCACTGAGGCAGCAGCTCTACCAGCTGTGCCACTGTGCCGCCTCAAATGTTAGCCCGTATTTAGAGTATTTCTTGCAGTTGTGGTCACCCCATTACAGGAAGGATGGGAAGGCTTTGCAAGAGGTTTACCAGAATGTTGCTTGGATTAGAGGGCATTAGCTATAAGGAGGTGGGACAAACCTGGAATGCTTCCTCTGGAACATCAGGGAAGACCAGATAGAAATACAGAAAATTATGAGATGCAGATGGGGTAAATAATTAGAACCTTTATTCTAGGATGGAAATGTCAAAGACTAGAGGTATAGCTTTAAGATGTGAGGGGGAAAGTTTAAAGACATGTGGGCCAATTATTTTTTGCAGAGAGGTTGTGCATGCCTAAACTGTGCTGCCAGGGGTGGTGGTGGAGGTAGATACGATAGTGGCAATTGTGAGGCTTTTAGGTGGGCACATGGATAAACAGGGTGTGAAGGGGTATGGATCACAAGCAGGTGGAGGAGATTAATTTGGCATTAGTGTTTGGGCCAAATTTGCTGTGTTTAAGGCACATTTTTGAAAGGTGGGTATGAAACTAATCATCAAAGGTGCATTTATGTTGCACACAATATTTTATCCCCACGATAAGGGCTGACGTGCATCTTCCTTATATCTCTTGTTCCAGAATGTGCAAAAACAAAATCATTTTGTGAGGCTGTTCTGGCATTTTCAGTGAGGGTCACGAGCCATATAAAAGCACCACCATTTAAATCAATAAAAAACTGCTTATTTTTCCCCATTCCCTATTGCTTTTATAAAATGAAACGGTAACATTTTCCTCACATACTTACAGTTTGAGGCAGAGGGACTTGGTGCAATTACACGGCTTTTTAGACCTTGAGTCTGTCGTCATTATGGGCAATCTAAACAAAACAAACACATTTCTCATAAAGCGCTTGTGAATTACTGTACAACTGAACTGCTGGTAGAATATTTAATTAAGAAAGCTATGTACCTCTTTCCTCTGATGACTGTTAGCAAGCATGAGTCTCTCTGCAAAGGTTCAGCAGGTGATTCTGGCAATAAATCCCACCATTGCCATTTGCACTGCTATTGTAATGACCCAAAGCAGGCCATTCATCCCAAGAGGTCCATGCTAGCTCCCAACAGAGCAATTCCATCAGTCGCTTTTCCCTCTCTCCTTATTTCCCTGCATCCCTGCAACTTACAGTATAGTGCTGGGGTAACTCAGCGGGTCAGGCAGCATTTATGGAAGGAATGGATCGGCAAGATTTTGGGTAGACACAGGGAAACCTTCAGATGCATTCCATCCTCAGATGCTGCCTGACCCGCTGAGTTCTTCCAGCACTTGGTGTTTTTATGAAGGTTCCAGCATCTGTATCTTGTATCTCCCCTGCAACTTATTTTCTTTTACATGCCTATCAACTCTCCTTTGATTATTTTTGTCACATCCCTCACTGTGGAATAATTTACATTTGACAATTCAACTATCCACATCTTTGTGAGAGATTTGGGAGAGAAACATCGCGGGAAGCTAGAGAGGAAATTGCGGGAGCCCTGGTTGAAATTTACGAGTTGTCCTTAATTACAGGAGAGGTGCTGGAGACTGGAGGGTGACAAATGTTGTGCCTCTTTTCAAGGGCTGCAGGGAAAATGCTGGGAACTATAGGCCGGTGAGCTTAACATCTGTAGTTGGAAAGTTACTAGAGAATATTCTGAGGCATAGATTATACTCTGGATGGGCATGGACTGATTAGGGATAGTCAGCATGGTTTTGTACGTGGGTGGACGTGTCTCAAAAATGTGATTGATTTTTTTGAAGACGTGATGAGAAAGGTCAATGAGGGCAGAGCTGTAGATGTTGTGTACATGGATTTCAGTAAGGCATTCAACAAGGTTCCACATGGGAGGCTGCTCTGGAAGATCATATGGGATCCAAGGAGAGATAGCTGAATGGATAGCAAATTGGCTCCATGGAAGAAAGCGGAGGGAGATGGTGGAAGGTTGCTTCTCGGACTGGAGGCCTGTGACTAGTGGTGTGCCTCAGGGTTCGGTGCTGGGCCCATTATTGTTTGTCATCTACATCAATGATTTGGATGAGAATATACAGGGCAAGATTAGCAAGTTTGCAAAATCATGAGAGGAGTCTTTTGCCCAGAGTAGGGGAATCAAGGACCAGAGGACATAGGTTCAAGATGAAGGGGAACAGATTTAATAGGAATCCGAGGGGTAACTTATTTACACTAAGGGTGGTGGGTGTATGGAACAAGCTGCCAGAGGAAGTAGTTGAGGCTGGGACTATCCCATCGTTTAAGAAACAGTTAGACAGGTACATGGATAGGACAGGTTTGGAGGGATATAGACCAAACGCAGACAAGTGGGACAAGTGTAGCTGGGACATTGTTGGCTGGTGGGGGCAAGTTGGGCCAAAGGGCCTGTTTCCACACTGTATCACTCTATGACTCTAAAAGGGAACAATCTGGGACATCCGACCGATAATCACCCGTACGCTAATTCTATCCTACACAATGGGGGCAATTTTTCAGGTCAATTAACCTACAGACCTGCACGTCTTTGGGATATGGGAATAAACAGAAGCACCTGGAGACCCCCGTGACCACGTGGGTTTACGTGGTCACGGGGAGAACGTGCAAACTCCATACAGACAGCACTCGTAGTTAGGATCTAACCCAGGTCCCTGGCGCTGTAAGGCAACAACTCTACCGCTGCTTCACCATGCCGCCCCTCTGTGATCAGTGAATTTTATGTCAAGTTCACGAGGACCTGGATTTGGTTTCCTTAAATTGAACATCCAGGATGTGCAAGTTAAAAATTCTAATAAATTGTTTGTTTTTACCCATCTAGAACTTTCCATTATGGCTACATTATAAGCTCTGAAAAGGACGCAGGCTTCCGGCGACAATCAGTGGAAGCCATCACTTGTCGCAATAGATGACGGTGGTAGCAGAATTAGCTCAGGATACTTCCAGTTTCCAGCCCCGCGACGTGGATGCTTCTGCTATGGGGACAATTCTTAAATGAAGGCATATGAAGGCCTTTCTATGTTTACCATGAATTTCTAAGTATTGATTCACAACATTAGTAATTTAAAGTGCAGGTGTTTACCTTGTTAGAGATATAGTGGAAGGGATATGCACACTTGGCTCGGAGCTAAGGTTGCCATTTTCTGTGATTGGTCCACCAGGTGTTTGTTGTAGCTGCTCAAAACAAAATGACATGATTCAAAATACAGTTCCAACATTCCTTTAGAAACATAGAAACATAGAAATTAATCTATACTATACATCAAATAATATACTTTTGCTTAGGTATGCTGACTTTAGTGCAATCTTACACTGGTCAACATGTTGAGGCCAGGGCAAAACACAAAGTGCTGGAGTAACTCAGCGGGTCAGGCATCATCTGTGGGTCAGGCAGCATCTGTGGAAGGAATTAATAGGCGACATTTAGTGTCAGGACCTTTCTTCAAGCTGAAGAAGACCATAAGACATAGGAGCAGTATTTGGACCATTCGGCCCATCGAGTTTACTCCATCATTCAAACATGGCTGATCTATCTATCCCTCTCAACCCTATTCTGCTGGCCAGAACCTATCAATCTCTGCTTTAAAAGTACCCAATGTTTTGACCTCCACTGCCATCTGTGACAAAATTCCACAGATTCACAATCCTCTGGCTAAAGAAATTCCTCCTCATCTCGGTTCTTAAAGCGAGTTCTGACCCAAATTGTCGCCTACCCATTTCCTCCATAGATGCTGCCTGACCAATTGAGTTACTCCAACACTTTGTGTTTTGCTCAAGGTTATAGCATTTGTTGTTCCTTGCAACTGTAATTTAAGACCAGGTTCCAGATTTAGGATAAGAATCTCTAAAATAAAACTCCAATGAAGCAGTTTGTAACTAAAGGAATCATGAGACCATACACTGATCCACATATTCTTTGAATTTATTCACGCCGGTTAGTTCTGCTTCTCCCCACCACCGTAGGGTAGAAGATACAAACGGTTGAAAGTATGTACCACCGGGCTCAGGAACTTCCCGTCAGTTTCTTCCCCTGTGTTATCAGACTTCTGAATGGTCCTTCCATAAGCAAGGGTATAGACCTGATCTTCCAACCTCAGCACTTTTTCTCTTGAACTTGAGACAGAGACATTCTGCAATATTCAAAGTTGCTTCCAGCACTAACAGTCAGATTGTGCTTTGCTGGCTGTCAGAGGGTGGTGAATCTGTGGAATTTATTGCCACAGACGGCTGTGGAGGCCAGGTCATTCGGTGTTTTTAAAGCTGTGATTGACAGGTTCTTCATTAGTAAGGGTTTCAAAGGTAATGGGGAGAAAGTAGGAGCATGGGGTTGAGAGGGTTCAGACAGATCAACCACGATTGAATGGCGGAGTAGAATCGATGGAGCAATTGGCCTAATTCTGATCCTATGACGTACGAACTTAATAAAAGCTTTCAGGAGTGTTTCAGAAGCTGGTGGAGAGGAGGTGGGATTAACTGTGGTGTTGGATGCCCAACCTGTACTCAGCTCTTCCCACTTAGGCCCCGCAGAATGTGTCCGCCTCATCCTGCCCTGGTGAACTCAGACAGAGGGGTGACCATATGGAGTGATAGTGAGTCTGTTCCACCAAGGTGTGAACTTTGATTTAGACGTATTCGCAGATGGCATCAAATTGGGTGGGAAATTACGCTATTTTTATTAACGCCATAATTTTGAGACGTTAAAAAACTTGCATATTTTTCTACAAAATGTTTCTAATTTTCGGGGACATTTTAAAGCTTTAAAAAATAAAAGATAATAATTATTTTTAAATTAAAATAACTGGATACAGTTATGGGTGGCAAAGGAGTAGAGCCGCTGCCTCACAGCACCAAAAACCTGGGTTCGATCCTGACCGGGTGCTGTCTGTGTGGCGTTTGTACGTTCTTTCTGTGACCACATGGGTTTCCTCCGTGTGCTCTGGTTTCTTCCCTCATCCCAAAGACGTGCGGGTTTGTAGGTTAATTGGCCTTATTGTTGGCAACTGAAATTTATTTAAGTGTGCCAAGAATCAGGAGGTCATACATTGGAAAATGAGAATCTCATTAAGAAGTAGAAAATACTGGGATCTCAGAGTACAAATCGACAATGTAGGTTAATAAGCACAATAAATTATTTCTAAGGGGATAAAATTAGCGATAAAAGTAAAAAAGTTATTATATAGCACTGGTTCCGTGTACAATTCCATCCTGCTATACTATAAATATGTCGGCCCCACAGCAGAAGCGTCCACATTGTGGGGCTGGAAACTGGAAGTTTCCTGAGCTAATTCAGCTTCCACCATCATCTATTGCAACAAGTGATGGCTTCCACTGATTGTCGCCGGAAGCTTGCGGCCTTTTCAGGATGGACGATGACAGCGAGGTCAACATTTGTAACAAGATGGACACGAAAAGAAGAAGAAGCTAAATATGTCAATAAGAGGGCGAGAAAATATCCACAAGAATTGTCTTAAACATGTCCTTATGGGAAAGGTTAAGTAGGATGAATTATTCTCATGAAAGAAAAGGTTAAGGGGTGGTCAGATATGTCTTTAAAATTATGAAGACTTTAGATAGTGGAGATAGAGTGGGTTTGCACTAAAGGGAAGGGCAAACTTAGAGGCATCACTAAGTCAGATAGGGAATTCAAAAGCGTGGATTTGTCGGTGAAACACATCACCTCAGCAAGTTAGTTGAGTGGGGTATGTGGATGCATTTAGGGAGAATAAGCCAAATAATAGGAAAAATAAGAGTGTAAAAGAGAAGAAAACAGAAGATGGAGTTAGTTAAGGAGGCTTGAGGTGCATAAATACTTACATGGATTACGTGCAGAAAAGCCTCTTTCTTTGTTGTGAACTTTGAATGGGACCATAACTGTAAAATACATCTTTCGAATAATGGAAATTGTAAGAATTGTTTCATTATCCTTGATTATGGATGTGAAAAGGATGTTTCCAGTAATGGGAGAGTCTAGAACCAGAGGGCACAGCCTCAGAATAAAAGAATGTACCTTTAGAATGGAGAGGAGGAATTGCTTTAGCCACAGTGTGGTGAATCTGAGCAATTCTTTGCCACAGGCGGCCGTGGAGGCAAAGTCATTGGGTATTTTTAAAGTGGTGATTGATAGTTTCTTGATTAGGAAGGGAAAATTACAGGAAGAGGCAGGAGAATGGGGTTGAGAGGGAAAAATAGATCAGCCATGATTGAATGGCGGAGTAGAATTGATGGGCCGAATGGCCTAATCCTGCTCTTATATCTTCAGATCTTATCTTTTGTGATAGAAACATTTCAGAAGTAAGGGGAAATTTATCATTTGTCCACTCATCATCAGAGATTAGGAAACACTGCTATTAAGCTGCTTTGTCAGCAAAACTGAAGCTTTGCAAGTACACTGTCCATGCAGACAGAGCTCACCTTGTACAGTTGAACGTACTTTTACAGGGTTCACCTTATCTGCTTAGTTAAAGAAAGGTAAATATGATAATGTTAGGTTGAAACATGAAAAGGGTAACGATAATTTGCAATTTGCTTGAGAAGGCTAATGGAAGATATGAGGTACATTTAAATAATGTTGTTTTAGCCACAATGTTTCTTGCAGGCTTGCATTGCTTGACTATAATGGGTTATATTAAAACTACAGTGTCTGTGGAACATCAATCTAAGTGATATAGATCTACTGAAGCATAAATTATATATTAGCTTCAGATTTTTAGCTCGCTTCCTGAGCATAAATTTGTTAATGTAGGTTTTTACCCATTATCGTGGTTTTTAAAGTTTCCATCAACAAGCCAGAGTAATAAAGTTCTATTAAAGCTCATAACTGAAAATTTATAGTACTGTCTGTTTCCAGTGTCTTGCACACAACCAAAGCTTTTAACTCTACCTCGACAATAAATTAAACTAAACTAAACTCTGTTTCTGTCTGCTTTGTGTTTCTGCATTTTCCAAATTATATTGCAGTTTGTCTCATGTGTTCAGATAAACCAGGTACACCAAAAATATATATTTTTAAATCACAAAGTGATGGAGGAACTCAGCGGGTCAGGCAGCATCTCTAGAGAACATGGATAGGTGAGTGCTTGGGTTGACCAACCTGAAGCTGTTTACAAATCTATGTTCTCTAGAGATGCTGACCAACCTGCTGAGTTACTCTTGCACTTTGTGTCCCTTTGGTTCTTTCTCAACAGATTTTGTTTCTTTGTGCTTAATTTCTTAATTATAGGTTCCAACAAATCCACACAAATTTGGATAATGAAAATATAATATTGTCACAAATGTGCTATATTTTGTAATAGTATAAAAGCTTAATTTAATTTTAGTTTAGTTTATTATTGCCACATGTACCGAGGTACAGTGAAAAGCTTTATGTTGCGTGTTATCCAGTCAGCGAAAAAGACAAGAAATGATCACATTCAAGCTGTCCACAGTGTACAGATACAGGATAAATGGTATTACTAAAGATAGACACAAAGTGCTGGAGTTACTCAGTGGGTCAGGCAGCATCTCTGGAGAAAAAGGATGGGTGACATTTCAGGTTGGGATCTCTCTTCAGACACGGTTAGTGCAAGATAAAGTCTGATTAAAGATAGTTCAAAGGTCTGCAGTGAGGTAGATTGGAGGTCAATGACCTATCTCTAGATGGTGGGAGGACAGTTAAGTTGCCTGGTAACAGCTAGGAAGTAATACATAGGTCACATTACATTTATGCCTGTGGCTATGGCAAGGAAATTTAGTTTAGTTTAGTTTAGTTTAGTTTGGGGATTCAGAGCGGAAACAGGCCCTCCATCCCACTGAGTCCGAACCAGCCAACAAATTAACCTACAAATCTGTACGTCTTTGGAGAGTCAGAGGAAAGCGAAGATCTCGGAGAAAACCCACGCAGGACACAGGGAGAACGTACAAACTCCATGCAGACCCGTAGTCAGGATCAAACCCGGGTCTCTGGCGCTGTAAGGCAGTAGCTCTACTGCTACGCCACCGTGCTGCCCTCCTGTCAAATATCTGTGACATTTCAGCACAAATATTGAGTTTGTGTTTCTAATTATGAAGCTGGTGAGGAAATAGTTGTTCGTTGCATGGCAGTATTGGTTGAGGATTTGGAATAGGCTGCCAAATTCTTCTCTAAACTTAGCAGAAACCCAGAAGGGATGAATCATTAAAATAGTAAAAATGAGGTCGTGAAATATGTTTGCCTCCTTTGCACTTTGCACTTCAACAATGAAGAGTCACTTGGATAGAATACAGAGAGAAACGTGGGTGGGTGGGATCAAAACACTGCAATAAAAGCCTATTTAATTTTCTGGCTATGCAGAGGAAAATAAGAAGCATGGTTTGAGTATATGGTCTGCCTTATCTCGTGGTAACCAATTCCATTGATTGAATAAAGAGATAAGAATATAAGAAATGGGAACAATGTTGGCCAAATGGCCTGTCAAGCCTGTTCTGCAATCCAGTAATATTATGGTGATTTGATCTTGATCTCCACTCCTTTTTCTTGCTTATTTCCATAACTTGATTTTCCAACAAATCTAAAATCTGTCCATCTCAGCTTTGAATACATTGAATAATTCAGTCTACAGCTTTTTGAATAAAACATTCCAAAGATTTATCACCCTCGAGAAAATAAAATTCTACCTTATAGAACAGTACATAACAGGAACAGGCCCTTCGGCCCACAACAATGTCTGTGCCGAATATGATGCCAACATAATCTCCTCTGCCTGCATACGGTCCATATTCCTCCAATCCCTGCATATCTATTTGCCTGTATAAAAGCATTTTATATGCCACTATCTTATCATCTCCATCTTAAAAAAAAGTAATGAATTATTCTGAAACTACGAGCTCTTGGTTTTAGGATCTTCAGTGAGGGGAAACATCTTCTTGGCTTCCATCACATCAAACCTTCTCAAATTATTTTATGTTTCAATTAAATTACTTCTGATTTCTCTAAACATCAATGAGTAAAAGTCTAACCTGTCCAACATTTCCTCTTAAGCCATACCCTTTATCCCTGCATTAAAGGAAGAGGTTTCCAAAAAACTGAGGACTGAGGAAACTGCAGAATTCGGCTACAAAAGCTGGTATCCCTGCTCCCACAGTTATAATACAAGTCCAGGGTTCTCTTGCTGAGGGCCATTTCTCTGCAAGATGCAGTGATATTGTTGTTGCAGAAAAACTATCATCCACACTCAATTGTGTCACTGCTCTGTACAGAATAAAGGACTGTTTTGCTACATGCTACATGAAGATAAAATGTGTACTGTGCACACTCCGTATGGACAGCACCCGCAGTAATGATCAAACCCGGGTCTCTGGCACTGTAAGGCAGCAACTCCAACACTGCGCCACTGTGCCATTCCATGATCTATGCACTGATTCGATAATGGGAAGGCACAGTGATTGTATTGATTGTACAATCACACTCACGTATTCATATTTAGTCTTTTCTTTGACTGGATAGCATGCAAACAAAAGCTTTTCACTGTACCTTATTTTCACACGTGACAATAAAATAAACAAAACTAAACTCAATTAAACTAAACTATCCTTCTGTACCCCACCATCTGGATACACACAGAGGGATCTCTTGAGATGTCAGGAAAATTGTAAAGAGAAAGACAGTCAAAGCTGTGCTGCCAGTATAATTGCATGCCTGCTGCACTCAGCTTGGTTTAGTTGGCTCTTGGCACCTGATTGCTGGCTTCAGTACAATGTTTTCACAGTGAACATAATAAGGACAAATGAATGCATCAGTTTTCTGGAAAACGACAAAACAAATCAACCTCTAAATGGGCCGACGAAGCATTCAACTAACCTGACAAAATATCAAATCACATAACGATTTGTCGTGAATAGTTTGTCTTTCAGTCTTTTTTCCCTCTGATTTTTGAACATGATGGCATGAGAGTTTTTCAACCTTTCATTGCTACCAGGTCCTTTCACCACGCAGGGTTTTGCAACATTTAAGCTGGGAAAGCTCGATGCCTGAATTTCTAATAGGATTTTTGCCGTTCAAGGCTATCAGTAAATGTTACTGTCAGAAAATTGCCCTATGATGTGTAACGTTCAATATCATTTATGCTTGCATCTGCAGTTTCTTGTATCTCCACCTGTGTTTGTTCTCCCTTTGCTCACCTGTCCAAACCCCCTCCCCTCCCCTGGTTTTATTTGTCCATCTCCCCCTCACCATCTGGCTTCACCTCTTAACTATCACCCTCTAACTCACCCCCCCCTGGTTCCATTAGCCCATCATTCCTTTGTCAACAAGTTCCACCTCTCATCTAGTTTGTGGAAGGGTCCCACCCCGAAAGGTCACCTAACCATGTTCTCCAGAGATGCTGCCTGACCCACTGAGTTACTCAGGCACTTGGTGTCCTTTCTCACCGACCGGCCTCGATATTAACTCCTCCAACATTTCATATTCCACTTGATTATCTTACAGTCCAGTGCCATGAATATTGACTTTCCAACCTCAGCTAACCTACACCTTTTCCCTCTCAGTCCTGACGGATGGTCTCCTGAATCACAAAACGTCAACTTATACAGGTCCACCACCGATTTTACAGCAACTAGTGGTCGAGCATCTCCTTGATGCTAATCCAGACAAAATTAACAGAGCGCACTTGAAATCCCCCACACCGGGGGAAGTCCCCCCCAAAAATGTAGCACCTCCCAAAAATCACTCATCGGGACTTCCGCGGGTCGAGTTTGCCCCCTGTGGCCGGGGCTCTGGAACTCCAGCCTCACTGGAGCCAGCAGATCTGCTCCCATAACGGACTTCTGCGGCTGACTTTGCGGACTGGTATCTCGGTCCTTGGGTGGCCTAGGTGGACCGTTCTGGTACTGTTCAATTCCTCTTGGAGGCCGCGGCCTCTCTTGATCCGGCAAAACAGATAATCCAGAAATTCTGGAACCAAGAGTGCTGGAAAATCGGTGGTGAACCTGTACTTTATGGCCCCACAGATGCTGTGTGACCCATTGGGTTCTGCAAATATTCTGTTTTCTGTTCCATGTTAACTGCTGAACGAAAGGGCCGAACAAACCATTCAGTGCAAGGGAAATCAGTGGTGCATGGTAAATAAATAAAAGACACAAATGCTGGAGTAAATCAGCGGGTCCGACTGCACCTCTGGAGAACATGGATAGGTGCAGTGGTACAGAGGATGGTAAATGGTTTAGCCCTTTCTGCCCTGCTACATGAATAAATTATGCAAACAATAAAGACTGGAAAATAACTACCTAGGTAAATAAAATGTGATCCTTCTGTCTTACCTGTTGCATGTTGAGGCCTGTTGTTTGAGGTGTTGTCATAGGTAACACTTTACCCAGGAAACCCGTCACTTGATTTAAAAAAAATCCTAGTTAACAATAAATTTCTGCAATTCAAAGAGCTTTAAAAATCATAGAAATAGAAATGACCTCTCCAAAATGTATTGAAGCCACATGGGAAATCTTGTACAATTACTTTCTTTTTACTAACATTTCTAGTATTTCTGCAGTTCTTCTAAATTAAAACATTTATAGTAGAACAGCAATTAAACGTTGGTTCTTAATTTCCCTTGCCTTCTCTGTATTCCTTTCTTCCCGGTAGCTGCTTGCAAGGATAACAATTCCCAGCAGTTTCCAGTACGTTGGGCTCATTTTCATTTGTGAGCCTGGATTGTGATTGTTGGCAAACTATGAGAATGTCAGACTTGATATTGTGCCTAACCCATTAATTCTGACTAATGCACGGGCCATTAATCCTGACTAATTCTGGGGATGATCCGGCTGAAGACGACGGAGGAAAGCCCTGCAGAAGCCTGGGGCTTACCTGGATCGGGAACTGCTCAGTAGACCAAGTGCTGGGAAGGACCAGACTTTGGACTTTGGTCTCCCAACCTACCTCTGAAAAAGGGTCTCAACCCAAAACATCATCTATCCATTTTCTCACGAGATGCAGCCTGTCCCGCTAAATTACTCCAGCATATTGTATCTATCTTTGGTATAAACCAGCATCTGCAGTTCCTTTTTATTACATTATCTCAATCTACCTCGTTGCGGCCCTAGCATTAATTTGTATATGTACCTTCTCTGTAGCTATGACACTATATTCAGACTGTTTCTTTTCTCTTGTTAGACTAATGTACTCATGTACGGCCTGATTGTACTCATGTATCACATGATCTGTCTGAATAGCACGCAAAATGTTTTTTACAGAGATACATAGACAATAGGCGCAGGAGTAGGCCATTCGGCTCTTCGTGCCAGCACCTCCATTCAATGTGATCATGGCTGATCATCCACAATCAGTACCCCGTTCCTGCCTTCTCCCCATACCCCTTAATTCCGCTAGCCCTAAAAGCTCGATCTCACTCTCTTTTGTATGCATCTAGTGAATCGGCCTCCACTGCCTTCTGAGGCAGAGAATTCCACAAATTCACAACACTCTGTGTGAAAGAGATTTTCCTCATCTCGGAAGATACAGAATAAACCAGTGTCATGAATAAACCAATACCAATACAAACTAAGAAAGCTTAAGTTCTATTGCAATTGAGATATATAATTGCCAATATAATCTGCAAGCATTGGAGATTCCATTACCTCACCCTTTTCGTATTTACATAATTTTGACTGATTTTATATAGATCTTTTAGCGGTGTATGAAATCATGAATAGAATAGATAGGGTGAATGTACAGGACTTTATTTTACCTAGGGTAGGGGAATAAAAACCAGAGGACAAAGGTTTAAGGTGAGAGGGGCAAGGAACCTGAAGGGCAACTTTTTCACACAGTGGTTGGTGAGCATATGGAATGAGCTGCCAGAGGAAGTAGATGAGGCAGGTGCTATCGCAGCATTTAAAAGGCACCCGGACAGGTGGATGGATAGGAAAGGTTTAGAGGGATGTGGGCCAATGGCAGGTAAATGGAGCTTCAATGGGGCATCTTGGTCAGTATGGACGAGTTGGGCCGAAAGGCCTGTTTTCATGCAGTGTATGACTGTATGACTCTAAAATGCAAATGATGTTTTAGGTCTCAGGCCTTTTCTCTTCATTGTGTACGGTACCTTCACCTGGATGTATCGCGGTGTTTTCCATTGAACCTGCCAGTGAATTAAAGTGAATGCACTGGCCCTTGTTATCCATCAGCTGACCCGGAGGAAGGACATGGACTGCTTTCAGTTGTCCAGGGTTTGTACTATTTATCACCAACATTTGAGTATTACCTTTCAGTTGATATAAAACCTGCTCAATAAAAGAAAGATACAAATAGTAAATAGTTCTAATAACAACTAAGTATAAGCAATCATGAACTTCATGTCGAAATTTTTAAAACCACACGGCGCCAGACTCCCAGGTTCAATCCTGACCACTGGTGCAATTTGTGTGAAGTTTGCATGTACTCCCTGTAACCACGTGGGCTTTCTCTTGGTGCTCCAATTTCCTCCCTCATCCCAAAGATGTGTGGGTTTCTGGGTTATGGAGGAAGGAAGTGCAGATGCTGGTTTAAACCGAAGGCAGCATCTCTCGAGAAAAGGAATAGGTGATGTTTCGGGTCGATACCCTTCTTCAGACCTAAAAAGCTGGAGTAACTCAGCGGGCCAGGCAGCATGTCTGGTGAAAATGAATAGGTGACTTTGCAGGGTCTTGTTTTTGTGTTTATCTTGAGTTTGGGGTTAATTAGCCTCTATAAATTGCCCCTTGTGTGTAGGGAGTGGATGATAAAATGGGACAACTTGGAACTAATATGAGCTGGTGATCGATGGTTGGCGTGGGCTCGGTGGGCCGATGGGCTTCTTTCCAAACTTTATCTAATCTAATTTAAAGCCCTCTAACCCATTTTTATTTAAAGGAACCTCAAATCTCTCTTTTCTACCTTAAAGGTAAGTCTATTCCTTTCATATTATGAAAACCACCTGATGATGTTCTTAAAATGTTGTCTTGTCAATTAAACATTGTCGTGTTGTCTAAATTTACGGTTGAATATAAATTATTTAAGTGGACAATTTATTAAAATATTTCTTACAAACATATTGATGTTAAATTGAAAAGAAATGCTTATGAAATTTTAAAATTTGTTAGGGATGAGACGGAAATAAAGTGATGGTAAGTTTAATATTTGGTCTCATGGCAATTTTCTTGGCCCAATGCTCAGCCACACTAAATATTTAAACAATAATCTTTGTATATATTGCAATTAAAGAGTGAAGTAGATAGAAACCTGGCCCTGCCATTTAGGAAATGCTAATTGCTGCTTTGAATCTGCTTTAGGATTTGATGTGCCAGCAAATGCTGTTTGCATCATCAAGAATGAGACAATATTATTTGTTGTTTAAGATGTAGAAACAAGGAACTGCAGATGCTGGTTAACACACAAAAGGACAGAAAATGCTAGAGTATTTTCTCTGTTGCTGGAGTAACACAGCAGGTGTTATTGCTCTTATTGCTGGAGTAACACAGAGGTCAGGCAGAATCTCTGGAGAATCAATGGTTTCTTTATTATCACGTACCAAGGTACAGTGCGATTATTTTTTTGCATACAGATCAGTGAGATTATTACCATACATAAGTACAATACCCAGTTAGCACACAATGCAAACAAACAGTCCACAGAGTCTATATTCAGGAGTCGCCAGGTTTTGGCACCATTTCAATGCCAGCTGCAGCTGGCCATCAAGGCCTGTTGCAGCCATCACCTCTGTCCAGTCATCCCGCAAACTGTCGTCCATCGCCTTTTTCTTGCCCGGCCATCTTCAACTTTCATGCCCCGGTTCTTCCTTCGGTTCCTTGTCTAGCGTTCACCGCCTCCCCCGACTCTCTCCATCTCCAGTTGCCAGTCTTCGGGGCGAGCGGAGGCAGCTTCTGTCTCCTGATTCTGCGGTGGGCGAGCCAGGCCTGCTGCCGGGGTGTGGCCATGGCGAGCCAGGAGACCTTCTGCCAGAGAACATGGATAGGTGATGTTTCGGGTCTGAAGTACAGTCTTCAGTCTGAGGAACCAGAAACAACCTGAAGCGTCAGTTATCCATTTTCTCCAGAGATACCACCTGACCCACTGAATCCTACAAGCCAGGGACAATTTACAGAAGCCAATTAACCTACAAACCTACACTTCTTTTGGATGTGGGAGAAACCAGACTATCCGGAGAAAACCCATGCAGTCATAGGGAGAATATACAAATTCTGTACAGACAGCACCCGTAGTCAGGATCAAATCTGGGTCTGTGGTGCTGTAAGACACCCCATTAAATTATTTTTTCTGTAATATATTTATTACACACAATGGCACGTCAATAAAATTGAACACATGATTCTGATTTCTGCCCTTAGTTGGATAACACACATCTCCGTCATTGTGTTTTACATCTATATGGCTGGTTTTCAACATCTTTAGTCTGAAGATCTCGACCCGTAACAACACCCATTCTTTCTCTCCAGAGATGCTGCCTGTCCTGCTGAGTTATTCCAGCTTTTTGTGTCTATCTTCAGTTTAAACCAGCATCTGCAGTTCCTTCCTACACTCTTTGTTAAGCGAAACAGGTCCTATTCTCATAATATTATTCACCTCAACTAAGTATTTTCTTCAGCTCCGTTGCTGCAGAGAATACAATCCCAGTTATTAAATCTTTCTTCAAAGTGAAAAACAAATTCCAGCTCTGCCAACATCTTCATAAATCACTCCTGGATCCTCTCTAGAGCAATTGCACTCTTTCTACAATGTGTCATAGTCTTACAGCATGGAACCAGGCCCTTCATCCCAACTTGTCCATGCAGATCAGGATGCCCCATCTAAACTAGTCCCATTTATCCGCATTTGGCCCATAATCCCTTTAAACCTTTCCTGTCCACGTACCTGTCAAAATATCTTTTAAATGCTGTCATTTTACCTGCCTACTTCCCTTGGCAGCTCGTTCCACATACCCACCATCCTCTGTGTGAAAATGTTGTCCCTCAGGTTCCTATTAAATCGTTCCTCTCTCACTCTAAACCAGGGGTGTCAAACTCATTTTAGGTCACGGGCCGGATAGGGCAAAATGCGACTTCATGCGAGCCGGATCAGTTGTGCAAGCACGAACGCACCCTTTCCATTAATAAACCATTTGAAATCAAACATTAGCTGACACAAATGTGGACCCAACAAAACAAATTGTAAGTGTAGGCTACACAACTGCACCTAATTTTTATTAGCCTGCTCTTCCAGCAATCAAACTCAGGCAATGAACACAGTCAGCCTCTAATTTTTATTGAAGTAATTGAAGTGAGGGTGTGTGTGAAGGTGTGAGAGTGTGTGTAAGTGTGTGTGAGGATGTGTGGGGGTGTGTCAGTGTGTGAGAGTGTGTGTCAGTGTGTGTGAGGGGATGTGTGTGAGTGTGTGTGAGAGTGTCAGTGTGTGTGAGAGTGTGAGTGTGTGAGGGTGTGTGAGTGTGTGTGTTTGTGAAAATATGTGAGTGTGTGTGTGAGAGTGTGAGTGTGTGAGAATGTATGTGTGAGCGTGTGTGCCAGTGTGTTAGGTTGTGTGTGAGTGTGCGTCAGTGAAGCGGCGACAACACCCGGAGTGAGCGGAAATTCTGAGACTTTGCGATGTCCGGGAGGCATTCCCCCCCCCCCCCCCCCCCCCCCCCCCCCCCCCCATCTCTTCCTTCCTGCAAATTTTGGTTCCATGAATGTCAAATCATTAGTACTGCAGTTACATTGCCATTTTAAATAGTGTGCGATGGACTTAAGCCAATCAAATTGCTCATTCTTTTCGGGAAACCCGCCGACAGAAAACTATTATCATTGGTGAGTGTGAAGGAGATCTAGAAGCCTTGGGTGAATTGAATTGTTCGTGACTTTCTTTCTTTCTTTATTTTTTAAATATTTTTTTTTGAGTGTGAGAAATTAAGCGATCAGCGTGAGAGCGTGAGAACTTCGTGGAATGCGCGAGTCTCACGCTCAATGCGTGATAGTTGGCAGCCCTGATCTAAGATGTTGCTTTAGAAAGCTTGCTGCACTGTGCATTCCTGAAAAGAAGGTTGTTATTTGGAACTAAGAACAGCAAAGGGTACATGCAGAGTTACTTCCAGCGGATGCATGCCGCATTACATTAGTTTAGTTTAGAGATGCAGTATGGAAATGGGCCTTCAGCCCACCAAGTCCATGCCGACCATTCACACCAGTTCTGTAATCCCACTTTTTAAAGCATTCCCAACACATGAGGGGCAATGTACAGAGGCCAATTAACCTGCACGTCTTTGGGATGTGGGGAGGAAACCAGACCACCTGGAGGAGACCGAAGCAGTCACAGGGAGAACGTGCTAACTCCACACAGATAGTACCAGAGGTCAGGATCGAAACTGGGTCTCCAGTGCTGTGAGGCAGCAGCTCTACCAACTCTGCCATTGTGACACCATGGTTGCACAGGCTATGATAGAAAATTGGAAGACATTTTCAAGGCTAAAGAACGGCAATTAATGGTAATAAAATCAATGGGTATTTCACATTAAAAAAAACATTTTTGTTCCTATTTACATGAGGGAAGTTCACCAAAATCTGTTAAAACATAAGTATGTGTACAAGTATTAATATGATGCTCTCAGACTTCAGTGTTCAAAGCATAAGAAAAATATGTATTACAGCAGATGGAGTATGTTCTATGCATTCCTGGGTCTGATGGTTTTATGCTTATTTATGTTCCAGGGCAAAATGGCAGAGGTCGCCAATTAGGTCGTGAAAGTGGGACAGGGGCTTTAGGCGAGTTTTCAGCGGACTGCCTGCGACCTTCAAGCTCGCGGCACTCGCCTGAAAAACCGCGAACTGGAACGGCGACCATCAGAGCGGAACACACACACACACACACACATCGCAAAGGCGGGGGCCAGGGAAAGCGGGGGAGCGCTGTCTGAAATTCACACGGTGCAAAGCCAAGGTGATACAGATACACACCGTGATGAACAGGAAGGTTAAAGACGGCTAGCACAGTGTACGGTAAGTCCTTTAAAAGAGCGGGGAGGGGGGGAGTGGAGAAAGGGGGGAGATGGGGGGGTGAAGGAGTGGAGACACCTTTCAGAAGCCAGACAACTTTTAATGAGCCAGAGATACACAGCTGTGATGTTTAGCGGGAATTTAACATTACCGGTCGGTTTTCCTTGGTTCTGAAAACTTGTGCTTACGTTTTTTTCCCCCCAATGAGCCAATGAAAATGCCCGGTCAGCAAAGAAGATTAACTAAAACTACCTACGGCTACCTTAATTACCTACAACGACATGGCAACCCCACTACCACTGCATCTACGACTACAAAAGTATCGATTTTCTCCATGGTGACCAATTGTTGGTCGCAACATTTTTTCAATGTGTTGAAAAATTTGCTGCGACCATACTGAGGCCGCGACTAGTTCCCAGAATGCGGGAACTCCTCGCGACCATGAAGGCGACTCACCAGAGACCACCAGCGAACATGTGGCGACCATGTGGCGATCATGAGGCGAACGCAGAGTCTCCTGCACTCGCCTAAAAGGTCGCCTAAGTGGGATAGGCCCTTAACAAATGCAATTCTAATCACTTATCCACTCACACATGCACTCACCTGGCAGAGGTTATGACTGGAAATAGGGAATTCACAGCCAGGTGGATGGAAGGGCTGAAGAACAGCAGTTAACGGTCTTAAGGTTTGCTAAGAAAATTAGAAACATGTATAAAATTCCATTAATAGTAATTAGAACATAATTACTGAAATAATTCAAGTGTCACCTAAATGTTAGTTTATCCCACATGATCAAGTGCTTAAAGTCACCTAATTCCCCAGCTTTTAATTTATCCACCCGCCAGCACTGCAAACAGATTCTTCACCTCAAATTCACCTTCCTGCCAGACTCCCACACTGCTTGATATCCTTTTAAATCCAAGAAGCCTTTGCTTTGAATGTACTCAGAAATGTACTTAGGGGTAAAGTTTTCTAAAGATTTTCGAGCCACTAACTGAAGAAATCCGAGTTGTATTTTGCCTCCCCCTTCCCCTAAAATGATACTGTCTGTTTTGAAACACAAGGAGGCACAGTGGTGCAGCTGGTAGAGCTGCTGCCTCAAATCACCAGAGATGCTGGTTCCGTCCTGCCCTCGGGTGCTGTCTGTGTGGAGTTTGCACGTTCTCTCAGAGAGCATATGGGTTTCTCCTGGTGCTCTGGTTTCCTCCCACATCCTAAAGAAGTCCAATTTTATAGGTTAGTTGGCCTCTGTAAATTGATGACAGTGTGTAGGGAGTGGATGAGAAAGTGAAATAACATAGAACTAGTGTGAACGGGTGATCAATGGTTGGCAAAAACTGAATGGGCCGAAGGAACCGTTTCAATGCTGTATCTCTAAACAGCAATCGGGGGAAACAACTTATACCCTGTTAATCGCTCTCGGTCTTGGTTTCAATGAGATGTCTTCTCATCTATTTGAACTCCAGCAGTAGGACTATCCAACCCCACCACACACGGTAACCTTCTCATTGCAGGAAGCGATGTAGTGAACCAATGCTGCAATGTCCCAAAGCAAGTATATTGTTCGTTAGGTAAATAGAACAAAACTATACAAAATAGGATATTCCAGAGAATTTTCACCAGTTCTGTACAAATGCAGCCAGACTCCTATTAAATCTTTCTCATCTTCTGAACTTTGATCTATGTCCTCTGGTTCTTAATTCCCCTACTCTGGGTAGAAGACTGCACATTCACCCTATATATTCCTCTCATGATTCAATACACTGCAATAAGATTACCCCTCAGCCTCCTGTGCCGAGGAATAACGTCCTAGCCTGTCCAACCTCTCTCTATAGCTCAGCCCCTCAAGTCCTAGCAACATCCTTGTAAATCGCCTCTGCAAGCTTTCCAGCTTAACAACATACTTCCTATAGCAGGCTGACCAAAACTCAAGTTCAAGTTCACATTTATTGCCACATGCACCAATTAAGGTACTGTGGAATTTGATTTACCATGCAGCCATACAAACAAAAGAACACAATGCACACTAGAATATAACATGAACATCCACTACAGTGGAATCAACATTCTTCTCTGTGGTGGAAGGCAATAACTTTGTCAGTCCTCCTCCATTTTTCATCCGTGGTCGGGGCCATGAACCCACCGCAGTCGCCACTACGGATGGCCCTATGTACAGGCCCTCTCGTCAGGAACTCCAACATCAGGACAGACGGACACTCCGCGGCTTGGAGGTCCCGAATCGGCCGCTTCCTACCGGAGACCGGGGCTTCACGATGTTATAGGCCGCAGGTCGGCGGTCGGAGCTCTTCTCCAGCGATCCCTGGCAAGGGATCCCAGGCTCCGCGATGGAAAGTCCACACCGCGGCCGCGGCTAGAAGCTGTGCAGACCGCGGCTTCAGTATGTCATAGGACGCAGGCCGGCAGTCGGAGCACTTCTTCTGGCGACCCTCGGCAAGGGCTCGCCCGCTTCGCGATGGAAAGTCCACGCCACGCCTGTGGTTAGAAGCTCCGCAGACCGCGGCTTTAGGATGTCGTAGTCCACAGGCCAGCGATCAGAGCACTTCTTCTGGCGACCCCCGGCAAGGGATCGCCCGGCTCTGCGATGCGCCCGCTGCTGAAGATCTGGGCCCGACTCCGGGAGAGGCCGCACCAATCCACGCTGTTAGGACGCGAGGGACGGCGAAATGCAACTAGGAGAAAAGCCGCATTCCACCGAGGTAAGTGACTAAAAAAGTTTCCCCCAATTCCCGCCCCCTACACTAAAACACATTTAAACACGCTAAAACACACTTTTAGGCATACTTAAAAACAAAAAAATGGAAATGACGAACAGCTGCTGGTGAGGCTGCTGGCTCGCAGCGCCACCCATCGGGGCAAAACTGAACACAATACTCCAAATGCGGCCTGTACTACGTCTTGTACAACTGTAACAGAACCAAGAACCAAGAACCAAGAAGAACAGGACGTCCCAATATCTATACTCGATAACCTGACCAATGAAGGCCAATGTGCTGAAAGCCTTCTTGATCACCTTATCTATCTGTGATGCCAATTTCAGGGAACTATGTACCTGCATTCACAGATCCCTCTGCTTCTCAATACTTCATGGCATAGGCTAACTTCAATTTGCCTTTCTTCCTCTCCTTACGTTTATTTTTTTTGTGTATCAGATCTGTGTGGCCGAGCTCTCTCTGACCATCAATAATGAGTAATACCTCGCCATTTGGAAACCACTGTAATAGGAGTAACCTCACAATCTCCTACACTATACTTTGTTACTTATCCATCCAGTTAGTTGTATTTAGACTCTAATGGGTTAGAAATTTCCCTGTAGTTTTTTTTTGCGTGGCTGTGTTTTGAAAAGTTGGAAGAAAATGGCAATATCCATTAGCAGGCTTTAAGTAACAACACTGCTGTGTTCCCCAGTGCAACGGATGCTGTTTCCGCGGCTGTTACTGAGAGGCTCCATTAGAACTTCTTGGAACCACGGTACTTAGCTGGGCTGCTGAGGCTGCATCACAACGGGAATGTGCTGATCAGTCAGAGATTGCTGCACCAGCTCTTTCTGAGGGTAGGAAGAACACTTCCCCATTCAGTGAGAGGGACCTGCAGCAGCTGCTGGAAACTATTCCCCACAAGAGGAAGTATTACGGGCAAGAGGGCCACACAGGTGTTCCAGGTTGACAAGCTGGCAGGAACCTGCCATGGAGGGCTCTATTTCAATACAATACAATACAATACAATTTATTGTCATTCGAGTGGCATAACCTGCAGTGCAAACACGAAGAGCATAACGTATCTTGTAAGATTTGACAGGGTTAACTCTGAGATCATTATACAATACTTCCAACTATTCTCCTCGCCTGCAGTGACACTGGTACCTTTCTTTGCAACACCGTCACTCATAACCTACCTTTGCCTCCCTTCATCTCATCTTCCTTTGCCTTTCCTCCCTCCATTTCCCTTCTGCTCATCAAATTACATAGAACATGAAACAGTACAGCACACAATGTTTGTGCCGAACATGATGCCCAGTTAAACTGATCTCCTCTGTCTGAACACGATCCATATCTTTCTATTCCCTGCACTTCCATGTGTCTATCGAAAAGCTTTTTAAACACCACTATCATATCTACCTCCACCACCACCCATGGCAATGTGTTCCAGGCCCCACCACTCTCTGTGTAACAAAAACTTGCCCCGCACATCTCCATTAAACCTTCCCCCTCAACTTATTGCTATACCCTCTAGTGTTGGATATTTCCACCCTGAGGAAAAGGTTTTTACTGTCTACCCTATTTATGCCTCTCATCATTTTATATACTTCTCATTGTCTCCTCCCTCTTTGTTCTCTCTCTCCATGTTTCTGCTACGCTTGTTCTCTCCCCGCTCACTCTTTCTGCACCTCCCTCCCTCTCCGCTACCACCCTTCTTTTGCATGTCTCTGCTCCTCTTCTCTCATAATCTATGGGCATTTCTCTGCCTCTCTACCACCCTTCCTCACTCCCTCCCTTTCCATCTTTCAGGTTCTCTCCCACTCTTGGTGTGCCCTCTCCCTGTCTTATTCTCATTGTCACTCCTTTCAATGTGCTTCCCCCATCATTCAATACCCTTTCTCTGCTCCTGGTCTTATCGCTAACTGCACACAGCGAGGACTCTTCGAACAAAGGTGGTTATGTAAGGCAGGCTCTGGAGATTTATCCACCTTAATGCACTTTACCTTCTCTTTGCTAACGTATATATTCTAAGATATCACAACTCCTACGTGCCGTTTCCATACCTTCCATGATCTTCTCAGGTTGAAATGCATGAGAAATATTAATTTAATTCATTCATTTAATATCTTCCCCACTTCTTGTGGTTCTTCACAAAGACGGCCTTGCACACCTGTAAGGGAACTATATTCTTTCCCTGGCCACCCTTTAACTCTTGATATACCCGTAGAATCTTAGGATTTTCCTTTACCATGCCTGCCAGCAAGGACAATATCCTAGGTGTTTTTTTCTCATGACCACAGTGGAGTATTTTCCTGTGGAGTTGTCTCAAGCTTCCTTGGTTAAATGCAATTTTACTGGAGAGGGCATTCATGTTCACTATAACTATTGAATTTAGTTTTATTTTTGAACTAAAGGTGTGATGAGTTCAGTAGCTGAATACTCCCGATAATGTAGTCAGTAAACGCTCTTGTGCTCACCAAGACACTGAAAAATAAAAATTAAGGATTTCCATTTCTTCTACTTCCAGCTAATCGTTCTGAGTTGAAAGAGTTTCTGATACTTTCAGTTTCTCCCTTCTTCCACCATTTACAACAAACTTATGGATATTCTATTAATTGGTGTGCAGAACTACTATGTGGGTCCAACCTCTCTTAGTATAAGTGAATACAGTATTTATATTTTGTTTGTTTTCTCTGGTGCAAAATTAATAAGGTCGAGTAAGCAAGCTCATCAAGGCTGCATTGATTAACCATATAAAAGAAACAGAATATCATACAATAAAATAATTAATAAAAATCATACAATGGTGTACGTATTACTTAATTACCAAGGGACTAGCGCTGTTTCTGAGGGGAGAGCTCTGCTCCGCTGGAAGATGATGAGACGGTGAAATATGCATGTTGATTTCATCTGTCAAGGCATCAGATATTGGACTGTCCTCTTTAGATTCAGTTGCGATGCTTGCTACAGCCTTTCTGATTTCTGCCTAAAATCAGTGATCAGTTGCCATTAACTTAACATCTCAACATCATTAACACATTCATTTTACATTTCCAAAGCAAGAACTTGTTTACAAAAGAATAATGTTTGAGTGGTTTCTATCTAATCCCCAATAGATTTTCACTCCCAGCTCTCCACCCAGTCTAACACATTACTAAAGATAGACACAAAGTGCTGAAGTAACTCAGCGGGTCAGGCAGCATCTCTGGAGAAAAAGATGGGTGAACATTTTGGGTCGGCTCTTCAGAATCTCTCACATTACTACTTCCATTTTAGTTACAATCCCGTGAATGAAACCACATGGGGAGTGGCACAGGGAATGGAAAACAATCAAAGCCTTCTTCAGCTCAAACGACGAGCTGAAGAACATTGTTCTGCTAATCCTACACTAAAACCAAATCATCAAAACACTAAGATTTGGCACCAACAATGAGCTTCTGAAAAGAAAAGTGTTTCACTGTCCTATAAAAGTGCTTCTCATTTTGATGGCACATTAATGTTTTGAAAGTTTTTAAACAAATCTTTTTCATATTGTTTGACATATAAAATGGTACAATGAGCCAATTTCTGTGATAGTAATTGGGTGGCACAGTGGCACAGCAGTCGAGTTGCTGCCTTACAGCGTTTGAGACCCAATTTGATCCTGACTACGGGTGCTGGCTGTGCAGAGTTTGTATATTCTCCCGGTGACCGCGTGGGTTTTCTCCAGGTGCTTGGGTTTCTCCCACACTCCAAAGACGTACAGGTTAATTGGCTTTGGTAAAATTGTAAATTGACCCTAGTGTGTGGGAGAGTGTTAGAATATGAGCATCGCTGGTCGGCGTTGGCTCAGTGGGCATGTTTCCATGCTGTATCTCTAAAGTCTTAACTCTAAAGTAATACAGAAGGCTTAACTGGGAATCTGTGATGTTTCAGAATTTGGGCTCTGTTTTCCACTAAAAATGCTAAATCAGAAAAAAAATCTGTATTTGTGAAAATGTTTCATTGTCACCACTTGGGGAAGAAAATCTGTCCTCCTTGTGATTCTAGATTTGTGATTCACATCACTGACCCTTAAGTGCCTGCCAAATATCTCTGCTGCATCAGCTGACCCACTGAGTTACTCCAGCACTTTGTGTCCTTCCTTGTAAACCAGCATTTGCAGTTCCTTGTATCATGAGGATCTTCAGACCAGATTGGATATTATTGTCAAGCCCAATAATCTTCTCCAGATTTATCCTGATTAAAATTCCACAGTAATAACACTTATGGGTCTTCCACTCAATTGGTATATTAGAAATGAAATCAAACTCACCTGCTTTTATTTTTTTTACAATGCAGAAAAATATTCTGAAAATAATGTGAATTAGGAAAAATCACTTATTACCAGACAATCCGTTTTGACTAATAGTCTGGTCTTTTGCTCTATTTATAGATGTGAGCTTATCCATTAGTTTTGGAGTGTTTTTTAAATTTTGGTTTTACAATACGGTTTAAGTAGATAGTTGGTCGGAATACGAGTAAAGCCCTAATTATTCACATTTAATGTGGAATTGTGCCTTGTGGAGATAAACATACATCAGTGCAAGATATACTTACACAATGCTCATGTAACTCCGTAGGGTTTGTGCGGGTAGCACTCATTCTAGTCCACCAGTCTAACTCAATACATTAAATATCTGGACATATTTAATATATAATATATAAATTATAATGTTGTTATGAATGTTAATTTTGTTGAATGAAATTTATAAATCCAAACTGTAGATGGTTTATGCATGCAACCTATAATGTAGCTACCTCAATACCACTAACCACGCCCAGCCATATCAGTATAACTGTGATATCCTCCCCTTGTTCCTCCCTGTTTGTTCCAGTACGCCTGAAGACTAGATGCAGTCAGTACTGGGACGTGTGTGACATGTGCCTTAATTAAAGACTCAGTAAAGGTTACAGTGTATCAGACTTGTCTCCTTTACACAAACCAAATTTTAAATACCGAGTCCCTGAGAGATTGATCCTTGGGCTCCTTTAAAGGAAGTTGTCTTTCTGCTATCTCTGAGGACAAAATAGATTCCTTTGTTGGTCCCTTGGAGTTCCTGCAGCAATTGGTGATGTTTAGAAATGTCCATTGCGTCTCATCTCAGTCTGAACCAGACTACTCCTTGTTCTCAAATCTGGCAACACCTGGTTAGTTTAGCTTAGTTTACAGTGTGGAAACAGGCCCTTCAGCCTGCCGATTCCACACCGACCATCGATCACCCATTCACAACAGTTTTATGTTATCCCACTTTCGCATCCACTCCCCACACACTAGAGGCAGTTTACAGAAGCCAATTAACCTACAAACTCACACGTCTTTGGGATGTGGGAGGATACCGGATCGCCCGGAGGCACCCACGTCAACCTGAAGTCAAGATCGAACCCAGGTCTCTGGCGCTGGGAGGTAGCAACTTTACCAGCTGTGTATCTTCCAGACATCAGTCGGAACTAGAACTCACTGGAGATAGACACGAAAAGCTGGAGTAACTCAGCGGGACAGGCAGCTTCTCTGGAGAGAAGGAATGGGTGACGTTTCAGGTCGAGACCCTTCGTCTGAATTTCACCCATTTCTTCTCTCCAGAGATGCTGCCTGTCCCGCTGAGTTACTCCAGCTTTTGCGTCTACCTTTGGTTTAAACCAGCATCTGCAGTTCCTTCCTGCACATAGAACTCACTGGAACTATATCAAAATCCAGAAGAATCCACTAACATTTTTAGGAAAAGCAGTGTTAGGATCAGAAAATAATACATTAATTCATTAAATTATGAATTCTCACAAATAAAAACTAAGGGTCAAATAGCAATGCACGTTATAAGATAGTCTGCTCAAGCCTGTCACACCAGCTCCTTTGCTACTCTCCAGACTTTAGAATTCTTTAAGTATAGTATGATCAACAAAGGCCTGTATGAAAACAAAAACACAGTAAGTTAAGGAAACTTAGTTGAAGAGTTCAGATCCAAAATGCAGGGTGAAATAGATATCCCCTGCACACAATGTGTGTGGTGATTTCTTGCCTGTACTAACTAAACTAAACTAAACTAAATTAAACTAAACTACTTTGTTTTTATTTAATGCAAGAGTAGTCTGTGCAGCACAGCCAACCAATTGTGACTCCAAAATAAACCAGTCTTGGTTGTAAGTCTCTACAATCCTGACAAACGTGTTTTAGGATGGTTAAGGTCTGCAAGGTGCCTCCAACCCACATTGTGTGAAAGCTTATTCTGTCCAGTAATACAGTTAATTTATTCAGAAGATCTAATTAGTTAATTAATGTGTCTACATTGAAAATTCACGTTAGCTTACTTCAAATAGACAATGGAAACAAAATCAGCCTTTTGAAGGCTTTTTTTTATATACCTATAGAAACATAGAAACATAGAAAATAGGTGCAGGAGTAGGCCATTCGGCCCTTCGAGCCTGCACGGCCATTCAATATGACCATGGCTGATCATCCAACTCAGTATCCCGTCCCTGCCTTCTCTCCATACTCCCTGATCCCTTTAGCCACAAGGGCCACATCTAACTCCCTCTTAAATATAGCCAATGAACTGGCCTCAACTACCGTCTGTGGCAGAGAGTTCCAGAGATTCACCACTCTCTGTGTGAAAAATGTTTTTCTCATCTCGGTCCTAAAGGATTTCCCCTTTATCCTTAAACTGTGACCACTTGTCCTGGACTTCCCCAACATCGGGAACAATCTTCCTGCATCTAGCCTGTCCAACCCCTTAAGAATTTTGTAAGTTTCTATAAGATCCCCCCTCAATCTTCTAAATTCTAGCGAGTACAAGCCGAGTCTATCCAGTCTTTCTTCATATGAAAGTCCTGATATACTGCACAGCAACCTAACATTCCACATCAAATTTGCATTATATTAATTTCTTAGTTTTATTTGGTTAAGAGATACAGCGTGGAAACAGGCCCTATGGCTCACCGAGTCCACGCCAAACTACAATCACCCATTCACACTAGTTCTACGTCATCTCACTTTCTCATCCTCTCACTACACACCCGGGGCAATTTTGCAGAGGGCCAATTAACGTACAAACACACACGTCTTTGGAATATGGGAGGAAACCGGAGCACCCGGTGGAAACCCACACAGTCACAGGGAGAACGTGCAAACTCCGTACAGACAGTATGAGGTCAGAATCGAACCAGAGTCTCAGGCACTGTGAGGCAACAGCTATGCCACCCTCTTTATTCCCTACAAAGTATAAAGTCATATTAAGTAATGGTGAACATGAGTTGAAGGAAAATGTTCTAGGAGGGGAAACTAAGGAACATCAGGCAGACAAAATTGTTTAAGCTCTGAAAATAGGCAAGTGATTACACTGTGTCTTTTCAACTCGAGACAGCAGCATGCTGAATTTGCAAAAAAGGTTTATTGTAATCTCAGCATGTAACCCATCTTAGTCATGCTGTTCACTGCCTTCATACCCCAGCAAGGGGTCATTTTCAGACTAGCTTGCATTGTTTGAACGTGTAATACATTGAAGCTTCAGCAGGTATGAACAAGCTGGTAGAAGGTGACAATGCACTTGGATTGCACAGGAAACCCAATATTTAGGAAACTTGGCTGAACCATAAAAAAAATGCACAGGGTTGCTCTTGACATGTGTTTGCATTTGTGATGGAGCTCCGGGTGAGTCAACAATGCTCACTGTTGACTGTGATTCCCTGAAGCATTGTGTCTGACACGTGACTGGAGCAAATAATGTCCCCAGGATGGTAGAGCTGCTGCCTCATGGCACCAGTGACCCCGGTTCGACCCTGACCTCAGGTGCTGTCTGTGCGGAGTTTGCTCATTCCCCCTGTGACTGGGTGGGTTTTCTCCGGGTGCTCTGGTTTCCTCCCACATACCAAAGTTGTGTAGATTTGTTGGTGCGGACTTCTGTAAAATAATTGGCTCTAATGTGCAGGAAGTGGATGAGAAAGTGGGATAACATAGAACTAGTCTGTACGGGTGATCAATGGTCAGTGTGGACTGCGTGGGCCGAAGGGTCTGTTTCCATGCTGTATCTCTAAATTAAACTGAACGGGAAAATCTGGGGACCAATTACCAATAATACATGCCTATCGGGTTAAATCACCTCACTAATTATAGTTTCATTGATTTATTTCCCTCACTATCATGCAGATTTCAATTATCATAGTCATACAGCATGCAAATCGGCCCAGCAAATCCACAACTTCCATCAAACACCCATTAATACAGATCTCCATTAAACCTATTTTAAAAACTCCACATTCCCAACAACAGCCCCCAGATTCTACCACTCGTCAACATAGTAGGGGAAATACCAGTGGACAATTAACCTGCCAACCTGCATTTGTGATGTGGGAGAAATTTGGAGAAGCCCAAACACAGGGAGAACAGACAAATTCCACACAGACATCATCTGATGTCAGGTTTGAACCTGGGTCACAGGAGCTGTGAAGCAGCAGCTCTACCAGCTGTGTAACTGTGCTGCCCTCTAGATGTCAATTCTTCATTCACTTTCCTCATATTTTGTATAATACATTATCATTAATACATAGAAAAGTACAGCACAGGAACAGGCCCTTCGGCCCACAAGGTCAGTGCCGAACATAATGCCAATTTCAACTCATCTGCCTGCACATGATCCATAAGCCTCTTAAATGCCACTATCGTAGCTGCCTCCACCACTAGCCCTGGCAGAATGTTCCTGGGACTCACCACCCTGTGTAATAAAACTTACCCCACAAATCTCCTTTAAACTTTGCATTCTTGTGTATTTTAGTCTGCTGAACCTCAACTGTTGACGAACAGCATGTCTACTTTCTTTACTGAAAATATGTTTCTCACCAAACATCATTACATTTATAGACACAAAATGCTGGAGTAACTCAGCGGGTCAGGCAGCATCAGTGGAGAGAATGGACAGGTGACATTTTGTGTCAGGACCCGTTTTCAGACTTCCTGACGTGAAACATCACCTGTTCATTTTCTCCCGAAATGCTGCCTGACCAACTGAGTTTCTCCAGCATTTTGTGTCTATCTTTGGTATAAACTAGCACCTGTAATTCCTTTTTATTATCATTCCCAATTACTTGTGATGGACCTTATACACCCTAATAAGGTCAAAGGCAAAGATCCAATGCAAAGACAAGTGTTATTGTTAAAAGATGGGATTCATTTGTAATACTCCTTTTGTCACTGTATTTCCTGAGTGCCTTACAGTAAATTCCTTAAACTTAACTTATTACTGCATCTTGCTGAAAGATAAAACTTCCATGATCAATGCATGCTTGCGACAAAAAGCTTTAGGGCCCTGGTGGTATCTTTACCCAGGAAGCAAGGCAGTGGGCAAAAGCAGGATCGCGGTAAAACAAAATGGTGGCATGGTGGCTCAGCGGTAGAATTGCTGCCTTACAGACTTGGGCTCCATCCTGGCGACAGGTAAGGAGTTTGTATGTTCTCCCTGTGACTGCGTGGGTTTTCTCCGGGTGCTCCGGTTTCCTCCCACATCTCAAAGATATGCAGGTTTGTAGGTTAATTGGCTTCTGTAAATTGTCCCCAGTGTGTAGGACAGAACTAGTGTACGGGTCAGGAGAAATGTTACAGTACAGACTGCCTTGCCAAAGCAAGCATGAGTTGCAGATTATTGCATTTCGCAAAGGATGTGTCCTAGGTGATTCATGGGGTGCGGGATTGCAACCTTCACGTGGCCACCCTATTTCGACTAATTCAATCAACCCGACGTGCACAAACAAATAGATGTAGTGTTTCAGTGTCTACAACTTTAGGCTGTGCACGCCATACGGAAGAAGGTGATTCATGGAAAAAAGAGTGACATGTGTGGAGGTTCCATCTATAATCAGTTCTTCATAGTACTGCATTGGTAGCAGAACACTGGAAGATTGCACATTTTACACCCATTCAAAGGATAATTTCACAACTACTGGTCTATCAGCCTTATGTTGGTAATGAAGAAACAATTGAGCACATGACGTGTCTGAACAAGGGTCCCGACCCGAAATGCCACCTGTCCATTTCCTCCCCAGATGCAGCCTGATCAGCTGAGTTCCTCCAGCACTTTGTGTTTTGCTCACAATTCAGGCATCTGCTGTTTCTTTGTATCTCCATTTGAAGACATTTATCTGGAATAGATCAACTGGCACTTTGGAAAAAAATATGAGTTGATAAAAGGAAGCTAGAATGTTATTTGCAACCACATTTGACTTCCTCATTTGTGTATTTCAACAAAATCGTGGAGGGGCCCGATGATAGTTTGTAATCTTTCAACAAATGTTTTATCGGTAGAGCCAGGATTTTGCCATAAATGCCATGTGCCTTTTCATACCTTTTTTGATGATTTCACCAGGATGATGCCTTTTTCACAATTGAGTGCCTAAATCAGCCTTTTTTTGCCGTTTTGCTAAAAGGTCGTGCTATTTTCTCTAGTTTTACCGTGATTACAATGACATTTTCTACGTTAACACGTTAATATTAATAAGTTATTATTAATGTGTTAACATAGTATAGCGTACAACTTCCACCACCGGGGTGCCACCGTCATTCATTCATTCGTTTGTGCCGCTGCCCACTGGTTCAGTCTTCTCCAAGATCTATTTAAGAAAGAACTGCAGATGCTGGAAAAAATCAAAGGTAGACAAAAAATGCTGGAGAAACTCAGCGGGTGAGGCAGCGTCTATGGAGAAAAGGAATAGGCGACGTTTCCAGTCGAGACCCTTCTTCAGACTGATGCAGGGGGGGGGGGGGGAAAGAAAGGAAGAGGCAGAGACCGTAGGATTTGAAGGAGAGCTGGGAAAGCGGAGAGGGAGATGGGAGAAGACAAGGGCTATCTAAAATTAGAGAAGTCAATGTTGATACCGCTGGGGTGTAGACGGCCCAAGCGAGACACCCAAGCTTGTCTCCTCACTACATTTACTGCTAACTCCAGTCACAAATCTGAGTTTTTAAGTGATGCAAGGCAATCATTGATGCTGGAATTCTACTGTAGAAATTTGAAAACAAATCTTTCAGAGGTTTTTTAGAGAAATACATTGATAACCAACAAGTCATCATTACGGAAAAATGATGTTGACAGCAACTTCAACATTGGTGTGCAGAAAATTAGAGATGAAGTTGCATGCAACAAAATATGGATCTCAATAGATGAGACAACCGATGCTGTGGGGAGATATGCTGCCAATGTGGTCATCGGTACACTGGAGGCAGGTCAACCATCAAAGGAGGATTTGTTGACATCGGAAGTATTGGAGAAGTCAAACAAAGTCAAAGTCTAATTTATTCGTCACATGCACCAACCAAGGTACAGTGAAATGAATTTGCCATGCAGCGATACAGTTGAAAAAAAGAACAAACAATACGCAATAAAATCCAACACAAACATCCACCACAGCATTCTTCACTGTGGTGGAAGACGACAAAGTTCAGTCAGTCCTCCTCCCTTGTTCATCCGTGGTCGGTGTCATAAACCCTCCGTAGTTGCCGCTAGGGACGGCCGGAAGGACAGGCCCTCTCTTCGGGATAATTGAAACTCCGACGTCGGGACGGTCAAACACAAGTGGCTTGGAGTGCCACTTTCCTACCGGAGACCGCGGCTTCAGGATAGAAACATAGAAACATAGAAAGTAGGTGCGAGAGTAGACCACCAGGTCCGTCGAGCCCGCACCGCCATTCGCTCATGGCTGAACACTAAACAGACACACTTACCCACAAACAGTAGACACAAGACACAGAACACAAGACACTACCCTCCCCTTCATACCGCTATCACCCCTCTCCACCCCAAGAACCGCGTGATCTCCTGGGGGAGGCAAAAAAACGGATAAAAACCCAGGTCCAATTCGGGAAAAAAATCCGGGAAATTCCTCTCCGACCCCAATCCAGGCGATCGACACTTGTCCAGGAGATCACTCAGGTCTTACTATACTAACCATACCTAGGTCCATATCCCTGCCCTCTCCCCGTAGCCCCTTATCCCCTCGGCAGCTAAAAAACCATCTATTCTAGACTTAAATATATTTAACGTTTCTGCTTCCACTGCTCCCTGGGGCAGTGAATTCCATAAATTAACCACCCTCTTGGTGAAGAAGTTCTTCCTCATCTCAGTTTTAAAAGAGCCCCCCCTTATTCTGCAACTATGTCCCCTAGTTCTAGTCCTAGGATGCTATAGGTCGGAGATCTTCTCCGGCGATCCCCGGCAAGGGATCCCAGACTCCGGATCGTAAGTCCACGCCACGCCCGCGGATAGAAGCTCCGCAGACCACAGCCCCATGATGTCAAAGTCACCAGGTCAACGATCGGAGCACTCCTCTCTGGTGACCCCCAGCAAGGGTTCGCCCCCGCTCTGCGATGGAAAAATCCATGCTGCTGAAGCTCCGGGCCCAACTCCGGGAAAGGCCACTCCAATCCAAACTGTTAGGCCGCGAGAGGGGAGGCGGAGAAGCTACGTGGAAAAGGTCGCCTCTTTGTCGAGGAAATGACTGAAAAATGGTTCCCCCCCCCCCCAACATAAGACACACCGAGACACACTAAAACAAACACTCGGACACGCCAAAAAAAACAAAATAAGTCGAAATAACGAACAAGCCGCTGACAGGGCAGCCGACTCGCAGCGCACCCAACCGACCAAACAGGTGCAAACAGCAACTATTGCTCAGTTGTTTACAGCTTCACTTGCTGTACTTTGGCCAGAAGGTATAAAACACGAGAATGTTCTTCTGTTTGTGACTTAAAGTTTTATTCCCCAAAATGTTGCATTTGACATGTTTAGCTTAAGGACTTAATAGAATTGCCAAGCACATACGTAGCATGTTTCCAAATGTCGATCGCCTAGTTTCCAATGTCAAGAATATCTTCCTCACACCACCGTCACGTGTGCAGTTGTTCAAGGAAATGGCACCCGAGATTCCGCTACCTCCTCAGCCCGTTTTGACTAGGTGGGGTACATGGCTCTCTGCTGTACTCTACTATGCTGCAAATTTTGAAAAGATAAAAGAAATCATCAACTATTTTGAAGAAGAATCTGCTGCAGTCAGGATCATCAGTGAAATCATACAGAAAAGTCCTTCCACCGTGATCTTGTGTTTATTGCTTCCAATTTTGCAAACTTCCCACAAGCTATCACTTCTCTTGAGAAACGTGGCGAAACATTAGTGAATAACTTGCAGGTTTTCAACAAAGTAACCGACGATATCCGTAAAGTTCCTGGCGGTGTAGGTAAAGACATACAAGGAAAATGTGAGAGAGTGATTTTAGCTAACAAAGATCTTGAAGAAATACAAAACATAGCTAAAGTTCTCAAAGGTAGTTGTAATGCACAAGATATCAACATGAATATAGAGTCTGTAGCTAGTTTCGGGTATGCACCAGTGACCTCAGCTGAGAGAAAGAAGTTTTTCACCACTGAAGCATATTCTGTCTGACAGCCGTTTAACACCAGTTAATTTGAAAAAAATGCTAGTAATTATGTGCAACCAGGCAACTTTGGTCATTTAATGTAGTATGCCTTTATATTATCATTTTAAACCATATTTTGGTGGCGGAAATAAATGCCTTTTTTGTCAATAAATGCCTTTTTCGAGCCTTTAAAAAAAAATTATTATGCCTTTTTGCCTGCCTATTTCAGAGTTTTTTAGTGCCTAGACAACCTGGCTCTATTTATCAGGTACTGCATTACAGACTTGTTTGCAAAATTAAAGTCTATTATATTAAAGAGGTAGTGGCTTCATGGATAGGTAACTGGTTAAGTGACAAAAATACTAAGTTGTGATGAAAGATTTTTTTCAAACCAGGGAGAAATATTTCTCAGTGGTTCATGTTGAGCCATTGCTTTTTGATATACATTTATGAACTGAACTTGTGTAAGCATGGATAACTACAAAGTTTACAAAAGACATAAATCTTGGAGACATGGTAGATATTTAGATTTGGAACAAATTTAAGGAGAATAAGATCAGTGAAATCAATTGGCCCCTGGCAGGCAAGCTGCTATTTATAATTCCATGTAAATCCTAAAAGGATTTCACCATGTTTGATAAATTACCATTTTTCAGCTGCAACGTCTCATGTTTATAAACTTCTCATATTTATAAAATTTGCAGTTTTAGGTGAAGTAGCTGCTCTGTAACTCAGTGAAAGACTGAGCTGCATTAAACTTCCGTTCATCCAATGCTGAGACCGAGGTGAATTGGTTCAACCTTGGTAGGGCGCAGAGAAGGTTTACGGGCCTGTCCTAGGCGATTTTTCAGGCGACCGCCAGTGACTGCCAAAAACGGGCAACTGGAACAGCGACTGTAGGAGTGGAACACAAACACATCGCTTCCTTCACCAGCCCGTTATGCAGGCGGGGGACAGGGCAAGCGGGGGGAGCGCTGTCTGAGTGAAATTCACACGGTGCAAAGCCAATGTGATACAGACATACACTGCGATGAACAGGAAGGTTGGTGCTGTAATTAAGAAGCTAAAAAGCAGTGTGTAAGCAATGGTAAGTCCTTTAAAAGAGGGGGGGGGGGGGGAAGAGGTGGGGAGGGGAGAGAGGGGGGAGAAGGAGTGCAGACAACTTTTAAGAAGCCGGAGATACACAGCTGTGAAGCACGGCGGACATTTAACATTGTAACATTTAACTCGGTCGGTTATCGTTGGTTCTGAAAACGACTGCTTATGTTTTTTGTCCCAATGAGCCAATAAAATTCACCGGTCACCACCGGCTACAAGCTACGAGAATATTGTATTTGAATACAATACAATACAATAAGAGAACATTCGACCTCCTGGCAACCCACTAGGAACCCATGGCGACCCACCTACGGCACGAGAATTCTCGCTACTCTCCATGGTGGCTTCATTCTAGTTGCCGCTAATTTTTCAACATGTTGAAAAATTTGCAGCAACGATAATCAGACCGCGACTAGTTCCCAGAATGCGGGAACTCCTCACGACCATGAAGGCGACTCTCCGGCAATCACCCGCGAACATGTGGCGACCATGTGGCGAGTACATAGTCTCCTGCAGTCACCTTAAAAGTCACCTAAGTGGGACAGGCCCATTAAGAGGATGTTGCCAGGACTGGAGGGCCTGAGCTATAGGGAGAAGTTGAGCAGGCTAGGGCTTTATTCCTTGGAGTGCAGGAGGATGAGGAACAATCTTATAGAGGATACTAAATCAGGTAAATGTACGGAGTCTTTTGCCCAGAGTCAGGGAATCGAGAACAGAGGACACGGGTTTAAGGTGAGGGGGAAAATATTTTTTACACAAAAGGTGTTGGGTGTATGGAACGAGCTGCTGGAGGAGGTAGTTGAGGCAGGTACTATTGCAATGTTTAAGAAACACTTGGACAGGTACATGGATATGATAGCTTTAGAGCAAAATGGGCCAAACACAGGCAGTTGGGGCATGTTGATTGGTGTGGACAAGTTGTGTCAAAGGTCTTGCTTCCACATTGTCTGACTATGACAAGATTTTACACAAGATAAACAAGGTCTAAAGCACAGATCAAAGCAAATACTGTTGAGGCTTTATAATAGTTTAGTTGCAATATTGTCTGAATCTCGGCCCTACTGAAGCTGTCCAGAGTGTGTAAGTTAGAATGATAAAATACTCCAGCTACATAGAAACGCCACAGAAAATAGGTTTCAATAGCAATTTAAAATGAGTAAATAAGGAAGAACCATTTCAGATTGTTAGAAGGAATAAATATCAAATGCCAGATTTAAATTTATTGGTAACTAGACTAAGTGGTCTAGACTAGACTCCTGTCACACGGGAGGCCTTGTCCCTCAATGTAACCCAACACAATATTCCACCACTCACTCGTTCCCCCAAAGCATCCCGTTCCCCCAATGCAATATTCCACCACTCACGCATAAACTCCAACTGCACAGGCACGGCTCATTTTCCCTCACCCCCCAGCATTTCCTCCCCCTCCTCTTCAGCCTATCTCTCCTCCTCCCTTCCCCAATCCCTCCCTCACCTCTCCCTCCTTCTCCTTTCCCCTACCCTCAGTCACTCCCTCCCTCCCTCCCACCTTTCCCTCTAACCCACTGCCCTCCTCTCGCTCTATTCCCCACTCCCTATCTCCCCCACTCACACCTCCTCTCCCTCTATTCTCCCTCCTCCCCCTCTCCCTCCTCACTTCCCCCACTTTCCTCCCTCCCCTCCCTACATATACACAAATATATATATATCACATACATATATATACACATACACACACACACACATATATATACATACATACATATATATATATATATACATCTATATTACTAAAAATCTGATCTTGACCACTTCCTGTTTTTATTGTTTCATGATTTTAGAAAAAACGCTGCCACTTACGGCTGTGATTTTTGGACATCTTATTCAGAGACCCCCTCCGCTGCGCAGGACAAGAGGATTTTTTTCCATCGGTGAAAAATAAAAGAGTTATTAATGTTTTAAAAATGTGGTTTTATGGTGGTTTCACCCTGCTTGAAATGGTATGAAACTGCATTTGAATGTGGTGGCCTTACACCCTGCATGAAATGGTATGAAACTACATTTGAATGTGGTGGCCTTGCACCCTGCATTAAATGGTATGAAACTGCATTTGAATTTGGTGGCCTTGCACCCTGCTTGAAGTGGTATGAAACTGCACTTGAATTTGGTGGCCTTGCACCCTGCTTGAAGTGGTATGAAACTGCACTTGAGTTTGGTGTACTTGGATCCTGCTTGAAGTGGTCGGAAACTGCACTTGAATTCGGTGGCCTTACACCCTGCTTGAAGTATTAGGAAGCTGCACCTGAATTTGGTGGCCTTGTACCCTGTTTGAAGTGGTATGAAACTGCACTTGAATTTGGTGGCCTTGCACCCTGCTTGAAATGGATTTGAATTTGGTGGCCTTGTACCCTGCTTGAAATGGAATTTCAAGGAATAGCCGTGAGTTAACTGCCAGCCCACAGCCATGAGTGAGTTTCCAGCACATCAGGTTTGAGGGACTGAGCTGCCACCCCAAGAATTCATTTGACCCACAATATCCATACTAGCCCTCTGGAGACCAATCCCTTCAGCCCACAACACCCATACTAGCGTTCCAGAAAGCCCCCCCCCCCCCCCCCGCACTGGCCACCAATATTGGAATTGGTGGAGAGGTGGAATATTACGTTGGGAGACCAGCCCTCCCATGTGAACATGAGACCCAACGGGTCCCACGTAGTCTAGTATATATATATATACTATATATACATTTCAAACTTAGCTAGAAGTTGATCTTTATCAATATTCTTTAGTAAAATAGAAATGAAATATTTGTAAGACTGCACAATCTAACATTTAGCTGCTTTCAATATGTGAGGTATACCAAGATGGTATCCCTAGACAGATAGAAGACAACAAAGGGGTCGGCACAGTGGCGCAGCCAGAGACCTGGTTCGATCCTGACTACAGGTGCTGCTGTACGAAGTTTGTACATTCTCCCTGAGACCGCGTGGGTTTTCTCTGGGTGCTCCAGTTTCCTCCGATATTCCCAAGTCGTGCAGTTGTCTAGGTTAATTGGCTTCTGTAAAAAGTGTTCCTTATGCGTAAGATAGAGCTATTGTATGGGTGATTGTTGGTCAGCGCAGACTTGGTGGGCCGAAGGGCCTGTTTCCACGCTGTATCTCTGAAATCTAAACTCACATATTCGAGCTCCAGATTTTATTGCATTTGAGCAGATTTAAGCAACATTTAAACAAACCCACTGCCCTACTCGTCACCACCTCAAAAAACACAATCGAGTCAGTAAGACATAACTTGCCACGTACAAAGCCATGCTGACTGTCCGTAATTAGCCAATTTTCTTTCAAATGCAAGTAAATCCAATCCCGAAGAATCCTCCAATAAATTCTCCACCTCTGAAGTGAGGCTTATTGGACTATAATTTCTTAAAGGCTCTTGCACTGAATGTGGTCCATTGTCATATAACTGCCTGCTTTTGTATTCTGTTTTTCTATAATTGAGTTCTACTATTTTATTTGAAGTTTCATGGTCTAATCCACTTCTAGTCAAACTTTAATAAGTGATTTATAATAAATGTTTTGAGATACTGTATCGTCATTGCAATTGCAATGTGATTTCTCTCTTCAAAGAATAAACAATTTCTTCCATCAAAATGACCAATTTACATTTTCCTTGGGTGTGTTTTGTGTTAAATGTTATCTTTCTATTCTTAAATTCTACTTACACCCAGCTGCGCTTCCATCCAATCTTAGTTTAGTGTATAGTCACGTGTACCGAGATAGATTGAAAAGCCTCTGTTGCGTGCTCACCAGTTAGGAGAAGGACTATACACGGTTACAATCAAGGTGTCTGCAATGCACAGGTAAAGGGTACAATATTAAGCCAAAGCTATAACATTGAAGTCTGATTAAAGATAGTTCAAGGGAGCCTCAAGATGGCGCCCAAGCTAGGCAACTCTGCATGCTGGCCCCAGAAATGGATCTGCAATCACTCATTACACTTGCTCCACTCTTTTAAACCTCTACTCCTACGGCAGCATCACTTACTTTAACTATGCTCTTCTGAATCTACCCTTTATCTCTGTACACTGTGGACAGCTCGATTGTAATCATGTATTGTATTTTCGCTGACTGGTTAGCCATCCACAGTGCAGATACATGATAACGAAAACAATGTTTAGTCCCTCTACTCTACAACACTCTCCAGAGGCCTACCATTCACTGTGTAGGTCAGGCACGTGCCGTCAGGCACTGCCACCCCTGACTAAAATTATAAAATGGCAATTATTAAATATAAATAGTGAAGGCATGGGAGAATTATGCCTATCTAAGAGATCGATCTCTTAGGTAGTGTTGGTTTTAAGTGCTTGTAATAATAAAGACCTCACGCCTTGGCAGGTTATACACTGTTTATTTAGAATAAACAACTACAAGCTCTTACTTGAGAGTTAACTTCATACTGAAGAGTGCAGTAGCTCGTGACGCTAATAAGCTAGTGGGCGTAACTACAAAAGCATGACTCATAACATGAGCCACTGATCTACATCCCCCCTCTTAAAGAATCAATAGCACTATGCCCATAACTAAGCAAAGCAAAAATCACAACCGATGACAAACGTATGTAAAGTCAAACATAGTCCGGATACTTCACAACCGACCTGCTAACACGACCGGCACATGTACGATAGAGGCCATCTCCATTCCTCTTCCCCGGGGACAGAGTTGGTGATTTCAGCACCGTGGGGGAGTGGACCAATGCCTCTGGGGTCGAAGCAGAAGACTGTAGCACAGGCGAAGATGGGACAGACAGAGGAACTGTCACAGGCATGGATTGTTGTGCTGGCAAGAGCATGTGAGGGTCACCAGACGCAGATTGAAATGAACTTGTACGATCCAGGTAATAGGGAGGAGGGATTGGCTCCTTCACAGGCAGAAAATGTTGTCTGTTTCATCGGTTGGTGCCGCAATCGGCTCTAACAATGTACGAGCATGGCTCCGAAGCTAGACCAGAAATCACTCCAACACGCCCATGGCCTTTGTCAGTCTGTATGTGGACCACCTGTCCTTTGGTCAATGGTGGCAGAGGCCTGCTCGTCTTGTCGAACCATTTTTTTTTAATGTCACGCTTCTGTCGTAAGCTGGTTTGAATATCCTCAGGTGGAAGGGCATGTGGGACTAACGTTTGTTCTGCAACGGGCAACGGGTCTGCCTTGACAATAATCGTTGAGCAGGGGAACCCAAGGCAGGGTCACGGGAAATGTTGCGTAAGTTGAACAAATCTAGGAATACGTCAGACTTGGCCCTGTGAGAGCGCTCCATGAGTTGTTTCGCACTCACGCCGCTGCAAGTGGGGCTGCTGAGAAAATCAATGTCGAACCACCCTGAATACGAATCCACGAGCACCAGGTACTGCTTCCCATGCCACTCAAATAAATCAGCTGCTACTGTAGACCATGGGAGCACAGGTATAGGATGTGGCAGAAGTGGTTGCTTTTGTTGATGAGGTGCCATGCTATTGCACACAGCACAAGCTGCCACATTGTCGTTGATGTATTCGGCCATGCCAGGCCAGTAAAACATGCTTTTCGCCCGGAAAACGGTGGCTTCAGCACCTGAGTGTCCTGCATGGACAGCGTCGAAATACCGGTGATGCAACGAAGCAGGAACCACAGCTTTGTGTCCTTTTAAAACAATCCTGTTTTGTAGCACCAATTCGTCCCGAACAGGGAAGAAAGGTTGGGCTGGCAAAGGAACGTTGTAATGCTTGTCTGGCCAGCCACACTTAATGACAGAGGTAAGGGACCGTAGGGTCTTGTCGGCGGCAGTGTGGGCAACTAAGTCCTCCATCCATGATAAAGGGATGAAGGATACGGACATCACGATAAAGTCATCATCCTGTGAGGGCAGATCCTCGCAGGTCTTCCGAGGTGCACGTGAAAGAGTGTCTGCTAGGTGCATATCCTTTCCACGTTTGTAGGTGAGGACAATGTCATATTTTTGAAGTTGTAGTGACATCCATTGTAGGCGCGCTGGAGAGTTATGAATAGGTTTATTGAAAATGCTGATGGTCGGTTTCAACTGTAACTGTGCGACCAAAGATGAAATCGTTGAACTTTTTGCAGGCAAAAACCGCTAGTAATTCCTTTTCTATTTGGGCATATCGTTGTTCTGTGTCAGACATGGTGCGTGAGGCATAGGCGACAGGCTTATTGCCATGGCCATCATTCTGAAGGCATGCAACGCCCAGGCCATGCTGTGAGGCGTCACATGTAAATGTAACAGTCAGTCTATGATCAAAGTACGCTAGAGTAGGGGTGGCCGACATCTGCCGTTTAAGAGCGTCAAATGCTTTCTGTTGTTGTTCATGCCAGGTCCAAGCAGTGTAATTGTGTGTGAGGGCATAATGGGACTGACGTTTCGCTGAAATCAGGAATGAATTTGCTCAAATAGTTCGCCATGCCAAGGAACCTCTGCAAGCTGGGCACGTCAATGGGTGCTGGGAGTTCATTAATGGCACTGGTTTTCGCTGGATCTGTTTTCAGGCCGTCCTTGGTAAATATATGGCCTAGGTATTTTACCTCATTCACTCTGAATTTGCATTTTTTGAGGTTAAGTTTGAGATGGATGGCCTTGGCACGCTTCAATACTTTTGTCAGATTGGCGTCATGTTCCTCGATCGTTTTCCCAGCAATGAGGATATCGTCCACTACGATGGAGCATGGGTATCCGGAAAACAATTGCTCCATGGATCGTTGAAACACTTCACTGGCAGGACTTATACCAAAGGGCATTCTCAAAAATGTATATCGTCCGAATGGTGTACTGAAAGTTGTCAGCTTGGAGGATTTATGTTCCAGTGGAATCTGCCAGAATGAATTCTTGGCATCTAGCACTGTGAATACAGTTGTATCGGCCATCTGTGCCGCAATCTCGTCCACTGAACGCATTGGATAATGTGGTCTCTTAATTGCTGTATTTAAGTCCTTGGGGTTAATACAAATCTGTATCCAGTGTGGGAAACTAAGTCCTCCATCCATGATAAAGGGATGAAGGATACGGACATCACGATAAAGTCATCATCCTGTGAGGGCAGATCCTCGCAGGTCTTCCGAGGTGCACGTGAAAGAGTGTCTGCTAGGTGCATATCCTTTCCACGTTTGTAGGTGAGGCAACCATTGAGGAGACCCAGTCTGAGGGTTCAGTTACGGGAGTAATCACACCGAGCCACCATTCTGTTAAGTTCACTTTGTACTCGATCCCGCATAGCATGAGGAATCCTGTGAGTTGGATGAACAACTGGGATTGCCCCAGGGTCAATAGTAATCGTGCATCTGGCAGGCAACCTGCCCAGCTCATCGTAAATAAGTCCTTGTATTGTGTTAAGATGTGATGTGTAAAATCAGTCTACAGTCAGTGGACAGACTGAAGGGCTGAAGGAAAACAATCCCATGTCATAGCATGCATCGGCACCCAGTATGGATGGTACCTTCTCGACCACTTCCTGTTGTTTTGCATTAATATTTGCTTTATTTTATTTGTTGAACTTTTTTTGTTTGTTTACTTATGTTATCTATTGTGTATTATGTTTACAGACCTGTTATGTTACTGCAATTGAAAATTCTATTGTTTCGTTTCAGTACAAAAGCTATCCAAGATCACATAGGATGCAAATCTGACAGCTCTGATCCAAAACATGCTGGAGAATAGACGCTTCTTTGTAAACCTCATGGGTAATCGCAGCAGATGGTGCAGCCAAAAGAATGGGCTTCCTCAAGGCAGTGTTCTTGCCCCTCTGCTTTTCAACATTTATACCAACGACCAATCCATTCACCCAAGCACCAGGAGCTTCCTGTATGCTAATGGCCTCTGTATCGCATCTCAGTGTCAGTCCTTCGCAGAACTTGAGAAGTCCCTCACTGAAGCGTTAGACGGACTTACCAACTACTATGTTGTAAATCATTTACGGGCAAACCCAGACTAAACACAAATTAGCGTCTTCCACCTCAAGAACCGTGATGCGAACCGCAAATTAACTGTTCATTGGTATGGGAAGAGTCTAGTCTACTCAGCCAACCCCATATACCTAGGAGTTACTCTGGACCGCACCCTAAGCTACAAAGACCATGTTATCAAGACAAAGGCAAAGATAGGAGCCAGAAACAACATCCTGAGAAAGCTGGCCAACTCTAAATGGAGATCAGATGCAGGAACCATCCGTGTACTGCCCTTGCACTGTGCTATTCAGCAGCCGAATATGCCTGCCCAGTCTGGGGACGTTCTTCACACGCCAAGAAGTTGGATCCGGTGCTAAACGCAGCATGCAGAACCATCTCTGGTTGCCTCAAACCCACACGAGTTGATGACCTGTACCTGCTGTGTGGTATTGCACCCCCTCCAATCAGAAGAGCTGTGTCCTCAAAAGTGGAACGTACCAAGCAGGAGGATGACCCTCGTCACCCACTCTTCCAACACGTCCAGGCACCAAAGAGGTTAAAATCCAGAAATAGCTTCCTACATGCAGTTCAACCCCTGAATGACAACCCCCGCACCTGTAGGATGGATGCTTGGGTGACACACCTACAATCAAAACCCCACACACTGACACTATACCCTGAGGAGTCCCTTCAATTGGGAGCAAAAGAGACATGGCCAGTGTGGCTCTGCCTCAATCGCCTCAGAACACAGATCGGACGGGTCAAAGCCCTCATGCAGAAGCTGGGGTACAATTTTTGCAGACAGCAGCCCAGATATGGGTTGGGAGGCCCTTCATTACACATTATAGTGAGGTAGCAATCATTACCAGTAAAAGTAAAGATCAACAAGTTTAAATTCTGAAGACGTACATTAGGCTTTACAATATTAAATAATGATTTGACATAGCTGACATTTATGTATATTTCAGTTTAAGAGATCAACTTCAATACTTTGCTATCATTAAACATTACGCATTAGAACAGCAAAATCTTTAGACCATATTTAGAGATTCAGCACAGTGACACATCCTTCGGCCCTCCGAGTCCGCGTTGACCAGCGGTCCCCATACACTAGCACTGTCCTACAAACTAGAGACAATTTACAATTATACCGAAGCTAATTAACCTACAAACCTGTACATCTTTGGAGTGTGGATTGAAACCGGAGCACCCAGAGAAAATGCATGCGGTCACACGGAGAACATACAAATTCTGTACAGACGGCAGCTGTAATCCAGATCGATCCCGGGCCTCGAGTGCTTTAAGGCAGCTATTCTACCGCGGCGCCACTGTGCTGCCCCACAGTGTCAATCTGTTACAGCCACAGCAGCTTGGTGCGCAAAAATAACCTATGTCTTCTTTTCCTTGAAGCCTTAAGAGTTGTAGAGTCACAAATTTCTGCTTGAGTCATTCACTTCACACGCCACCACCAAGGTGATAAGTATTTCTTCACCAAGATGAATTCCTTTAGTCGCAGTTACTTGATATTTGCCTTATGATCATAAGGCAAACTGCATCACCACTGTCTCTCTAACTCAATCTGTCGCTTTATCCATTTTTTCTCTAACTACCTAGCACACACTCTCTAAGTTCTGCTTGACAGCATGATTTTTGTTCTTATTAAACTTCTGACTGTTACAAGAAGTTCTTTGTCCACCCATCTGCCAATCACCCCCCCCCCCCCTCCCCCCACTCCCACCAGTAACCAGTATCCATCTATGACTTGCTGGGCTCCGTTCCCCCCCACCCACCACTTTTTAAGCTTTCTCTCCCCTACCACAATCAGTCTGAAGAAGGGTCCCAACCTGAAATGTCACCAATCCATTCCTTCCCCAGATGCTGCCTGATCCGCTGAGGTACTCCATCACTTTGTACTTTAAGCAAGATTCCAGCATCTGCATTTCTTTGTTTCTCCATTTTTACGGCTAAGACATTTCAATTCCTGGTCCCCAAAACTAAATGATATTGGAAATTTCATTACTTTTAGAACTGAATCATAACACCTAACTATTCTGGCCTTGTACGTTTTCAAGTATCATTTTGTTGCCAGCGAAATCCAAGCGTAATCTTACAAAATGTTGGAATTTCTATTAGCAAGTATCTGTATCAGTCACCATGATATGTGGTCACCATGGCATGTGCCTCGAATGCCTTTCCTCCATTTGTGGTTCATGGGGATTACTACTTGTGGACATGTTGGCAGTTAAAATATTACCAACAATGCTCTTTTCCTGTCATTCTATTAACCCTGGAGTTCCTGGATAGTTAGCTCTTTATCACCTCCTTATCCACACCCTACCTACAATTGCATCATTTGCTATCAATGGATCCATTTTAAGTATCTAAGAAACACTTGAGTTCTCTCTCTTTTCAATGTTCCTCTGCCTCAGAGTCAGAATGATGAGACTCAGATTCATAGAGCATGGAAACAGGCCCGTCAGCCCAGCTTTCCCATGCTGACCAAGATGCCCCATCTATGCTGATCCCACTTGCCCACTCTTAGGCCATATTCCTCTAGAAGATCATCCCTCAGCCTCCTGCACTCCAAGGAATAAAGTCCAAACCTGACTAATCCTTCCCTATAGCCCAGGCCCCCATGTCCTGGCAACATCCTCGTAAATCTAATCTGAACTTTTTCCAGCATAACATTCTTCCTGTAGCAGAGTGACCAAAACTGAACACATTACTCTAAATGTGGCCTCACCAATTCTTGTACCAATGTAACTTAACAGCCCAACTTCCATACTCCAAACAGATGAAGGTAATGTAGCAAAAGCCTTTTTCACCACTCTATCATAATCTATCTGTGACGCCACTTTCAAGGAACTACTGTATGTACCTGTTCGCCGAGATCCCTTTGCTCTCCAACACTCCCCAGGGCCTTTCTATTCACTTCTCTGGTATAACTTCCCAAAGTGCAACATCTTGCACATATGAAGCTGGTAAGAGTGCATTAAACTCATTTAACCATTCCTCAGTCCACTTGCCCAGCCGATCAAGATCCTGCTGTATTTTTGATAACTTTCGCTATCTACGATACCACCCACTTTAGTACCGTTTGCAAACCTACTAATCATGCCTGTTCTTGTTTGGATATAGCATGAAAACAGGCTACATAAAGTCCACGCCGACTACACATTAAGGGTAATTTTACAGTAGCCAATTAACCTACACATCCACACATCTCTAGGATGTGGTGGGAAACTGGGGCCGCTGGAGGAAACCCATGCAGTCACAGGGAGAACATGCAAACTGCACATCAATCAATCAATCAATCAACCTTTATTGTCATCTTGCAAAGCAACAGTTGTACAGTGCAAAATGAGAAGACGTTTCCCAGGGAATATCGGAGCATCGCACATGAAACTTAAAACATTTCACACATAATAACAATAAAAACAATCCAGTCCCTGATGAAACAGTATAAATAGTTAAAAGCAGGTAAAACAGCAACATTAAAATATAGTAAAAACAATCATTAAAATGTCCAGGGCAGCTGATTTGAGTGGCCAGTGCTAGAGTTATTAAAATGTCAGTGCAAAGCCGCTGAATCAGGTGACTGTGAGTACAGTGACTGTTTAGCAGCCTCACAGCCTGTGGCAGGAAGCTGTTTAGCAGTCTTGTAGTCCGGGCTTTGATGCTACGGTATCTCTTGCCTGATGGCAGGAGATCCAGGTGTGTGTGGAGGGGATGCAGTTTGTCCTTAGCTATTCTCAGAGCTTTTTTCACACAGCAGCTCTGGAACAGTTCTTGTACCGAGGGTAGGGAGACGCCAATGATCCTCTCTGCTCCCCTCACTACCCTCTGCAGAGCCTTCCTGTCTGAGCAGTTGCAGTTGGAGTACCACGTGTTTATACAGTACGTGAGTACAGACTCCACCGTGCCCCTGTAAAAAGTCCTGAGGATGTTGGTGGGGAGTGAGGCCTGTTTGAGTTTCCTCAGGAAGTGCAGTCGCTGATGGGCCCATTTAACAATCCCAGTGTTGTTCCTGGACCAAGTGAGACTGTCTGTAATTTGCACTCCGAGGAACTTTATGCTCTCCACTCTCTCCACTGTGGTGCCACTGATGTTGAGGAGTGTGTGTTTTGGCTGCGCCCTCCTGAAGTCGACAATCATCTCCTTTGTTTTGTCGACATTTAACGCTAGATTGTTGTTGCCGCACCAGTCCACTAGTTGTTTTACTTCCTCCCTGTACATTGATTCGTCATCTCCGCTGATGAGTCCCACCACTGTTGTGTCATCCGCGAATTTGTCCGAGGTTGGGATCGAACCCAGGTCTCTAGTGCCGTGAGGCTGCAGCTCTACCAGCTGTGCTACTGTACTGCCCTTACCAGCTACTGTTTGCAGACTACTTGAGGCAGTGATGCAGCAGTTAGAGCTGCGGCCTCACGGCTTCAACGCCATGCGTCCCACGCTGATCTCCAGTGCTGACCGTGTAGTTTGCAAATTTGTTCTGTAACGACATGGATTTCCCTGAGGTACTCTGGTTTCCTCCCACATCCCAATGACATGCTGGCAGGTTAATTGGCTACTGTAAATTACTGAGTGTAGATGGGTGGGAGGATTGGGATTTGATGAATATATGAATGAGAAGAGGTTATAGGGAAATCAGTGAATAGGAGTGATGGAATTGTGTTGAGAGTCAGCATATACATGATGTGTTGAGTGCCCTTGTTGTATGTGCTGAGAAAATAAAATAAATCAATATGAGATTTTGACTTGGAGACTGGTGACTAAAATTAGAGCACATGGTAGGGTGTTGACGTGGATAGAAAATTGGTTCCTAATTCCCTCTTCCAAATCATTAATATATATGGTAAACAGTTGCGGCCCCAACACCGAGCCTTGCGGCACTCCACTCGCCACTGCCTACCATTCTGAAAAGGACCAGTAATTTACAGTGGCCAATTAACCTGCCAGCATGTCATTGGGATGTGGGAGGAAACCAGAATACCTCAAGGAAATCCATGTCGTCACAGAACAAATTTGCAAACTGCACGGTCAGCACAGGGGATCAGCGTGGGACGCATGGCGCTGAAGTTGTGAGGCCGCAGCTCTAACTGCTGCATCACTGCCTCAAGTAGTCTGCAAACAGTAGCTGGTAAGGACAGTGCAGTAGCACAGCTGGTAGAGCTGCTGCCTCACAGTATTAGAGACCTGGGTTTGATCCCAACCTCGGACACTGTCCATGTGCAGTTTGCACGTTCTCCCTGTGACTGCACGGGTTTCCTCCAGCGGCTTCAGTTTCCCACCACATCCTAGAGATGTGTGGATGTGTAGGTTAATTGGCCACTGTAAAATTACCCTTAATGTGGTCGGCATGGACTTTATGGGCCGAAGGGCCTGTTTTCATGCTATATCCAAACAACAACAGGCATGATTAGTAGGTTTGCAGATGGTACTAAAGTGGGTGGTATCGCAGATAGCGACGGTTATCAAAAATACTGCAGGATCTTGATCGGCTGGGCAAGTGGACTGAGGAATGGTTAAATTAGTTTAATGCACTCTTATCTAGTACTCATGGAGTGGATGAAAAAGTGGGATGACATAGAACTAGCGTGAACGGGTGATCAAAAGTCGGCATGGACTTGGTGAGCCGAAGAGCCTGTTTCCTTGCTGTATCTCTAAACTAAAACTCCCTTTGTCAATTTCATTTTACTCCGTCACCTATATCATGTAGACACAATTAATATCATGGGTAAAAAATGAAATAAAACTGGCTGGATTTCCTTTCAATAATACCATCACAATAGTTCTAGTTGAAACTGTGATATTTGCAGAGCTGGAAGAATTTAACCATAAACTGAAAAATATTGAAACTGGTGTCCCTATGTCTTTCCCACCTATTTCACCCCTTACAGTGAAATTCTTGCACAGCCAGAAAATTTGGGCTAAAGCACATTGTCTCCAGGAGATCAGGTAGGGGTGAACAGGGTAATGCCTGTAGCGTCTTCAAGGCTGGCTGCAGGAGGCACCCCCCGGGATGCAAAGAAGGCCAGATGGACCGACCAGCGTTTGAATAATGGGGCCAAAAATGGCAGCCCCAAGCATGTGTAATATATGCAATAAGAATTTCACTGTGCAGTTGCATATGTGACAAATAAAGCATTATTGACTACTAAGTTATGTTGAAGGATAATTTCCAAACAGTATCATTCTCACTTGATTTACAAACAGCGTAATTTTCTATTGACGATCCCGAGTTCGGTTAACCATAGGTTAGAGGGATCATGAAAGCATTTTCATGGTTTCTTGTGACTAAACTCAGAAAGTGAGCATAATGAGAATGAAGCTGTAAAGGGGTTGAGCGGGTGATTGTTGAGAAAAAGGCTGTGATATCTGACTTTCACCCATCCTTTCATCCTCACCAGACTCATGTAACCCAGTGCAAACATCTATTCAAATGCTGCCCTGAGACCTATCTATTTATTCTTCTAGTCACAGATTGAAGCACTATGTGTACCTCATTTCTATAATCTTGTCCACAATCGATCTCCATAGCTTCCACATCCGTCAAGTCTACTGTATCTGATGTAAACTGAGTATCCTGACTGGATATTGCATCAAAGGGCTGTGAATTCTGACTGCTACTGAGTAATACCAAATCTGGCAACTGCATATCCTCACAGGTAGGTTCGATGTCTTCCACTGTTCTGGTAGTCATCCCGATACTCTGATTATAGGAAATCAAGTCACTATGACTCCAGAATGCTTCTGTATTCTTATGGCTTGCAAAATGGAAGTTAAATTGATTTTATATTTTTCATGATGCCAATCATCCTAAAGAGAAAATGATAAGATTTTAGTACATAATTTCAAATGTGATTTCAAAAAACTTAAAAACAATCACCATACTTCAACTGGCTTTAAGAAGAGTATGGAACTCAGCTCATTAACTGGAAATCAAGCACAACTATTATATATTCAGGTAAAGTTATGCTACATTTAAGCTACATATATATATTTAGCAAACATTTCCTGAATTTTGATAATAAAATAAAATATTTTTGTGGGGAAAAATACAGTGGAAATTTGGGACTAATCTTTGCAGTCGACACCATTCAAACTAATTAAGCAGGCTGGAATATTGAACACAACACAGACCAAAGATATGCTCTGCTCTATAATCTTTGACACAGACTGCTGGAGGAACTGCACTCGCGGTCAGGCAGCATCTTTGGAGGGAATGGACGGACGATATTTCAGGTGGGGAGCTTCTTCAGACTTCTGTCAGTCTATAGATGGGCCCCGAACTGAAACGTTGCCTTCCCATTCCCACCACCGATGCTGCCTGACCCGCTGAGTTCAGTTATTCCAGCACTCTGTGTTATGTGAAAAGAATTACAACCCGCGATTGTATTCGATGGCATTAGAGATGATTTCATGTCGATGTCGGCCTCCCTCAACGACATTGGAGCCTCTGTAAACCGTCGTCACCCCCTCGATGCCGTGGGGGAGCCGGGCCATGGGGTTCACTGGTCTTGGTCGTAAACTGGGGCCTCGGGATTCCCGCCACACGATGCTGGATGGTCGCCGGACAGAAAGCGGTGGAGACTCCGCTCTCCGACCGGTAGCAACGACCCTCCCGCCCCTGTCAAGCCAGGACAGGGTGGGCCGCACCTGCCCCACGATGGCCGAGTGGAGGAAAGATAGGCTAAACATTGTGAGCTTTACACCATCGGGCCCACTATCTGAAGGAATCGGTTGCAATACAGGCGAGGTGTCTTTCCGTAATTCACGTGTAATCCCCCGGCCCGCCTGAAACTCACCTCACGCCGCCGCCGCCCCGGTCAGTTTCACCCAGGTAGGGACGTCACGTGACACGCAGCCCTTCCCCCTCACCCCAACTCCCCCTCCCTGCTCACCCCAACTCCCCCTCCCTGCTCACCCCACCTCCACTTCCCCCTCACCTCACCCCTCCTCCCCACTCACACCAACTCCCTGCTCACCCAACTCCACTTCCCCCCTACCCCACCTCCACTTTCCCTCTCCCTGCTCACCCCGCCGCTCCCCTTACCTGCACTTCCTCCTCACTCTTTCTCCTCAACCCCTTTGCCCACCCCATTTCCTCACCCCCCATCCCTTTCTCCTTCCCCTCCCATCCCTCGACCTCATCACCCAGCCACTCCATTCCCCTTACCTCACTCCCTTTCTCCGCACCTCCCCTTCCTCTCCCCACATTTCCCCTTCCTCTCCCCACATTTCCCCTTCCTCTCCCCACATCTCCCCTTCCTCTCCTCCCCCTTCCTCTCCTCCCCCCCCCCGTCTCCCCTTCCTCTCCGTCTCCCCTTCCTCTCCCCCCCGTCTCCCCTTCCTCCCCCCCCGTCTCCCCTTCCTCTCCCCCCCGTCTCCCCTTCCTCCCCCCCGTCTCCCCTTCCTCCCCCCCCGTCTCCGCTTCCTCTCCCCCCCGTCTCCCCTTCCTCTCCCCCGTCTCCCCTTCCTCTCCCCCCGTCTCCCCTTCCTCTCCCCCCGTCTCCCCTTCCTCTCCCCCCGTCTCCCCTTCCTCTCCCCCCGTCTCCCCTTCCTCTCCCCCCATCTCCCCTTCCTCTCCCCCCACCTCCCCTTCCTCTCCCCCCGTCTCCCCTTCCTCTCCCCCCCGTCTCCCCTTCCTCTCCCCCCCCACCTCACCTTCCTCTCCCCCCCGTCTCCCCTTCCTCTCCCCCCACCTCCCCTTCCTCTCCCCCCACCTCCCCTTCCTCTCCCTCACCCTCCTTCCCACATCCCCTCTTCCCCTTCCCTCCTCTCTTCCCCACCCTCACTACCCCTCCCCCATCTCTCCACGACCTTCCCTTTCCCCAACTTCACCCCTCTTCCTCCCTCCCCCTCTCCTTCCCTCCATCCTGCCACTCTCCACCTCTCCTCCTACCCCTTCTCCTCTTTTCTCCCTACCCTACACCCCTCCCACAACCCACCCATTTGTTTCATTTCCTCCCCCAATCTCTCCTTCCCCCCCTCCTCTTTGCCCCCACCACACCCCACCCCACCAGTGCTCAGCAGTAAGCCTCCATTCCTTCAGCCTAACCACCAGCTACCAGCCAAATCATCCCCTCTCATTCCCTTTCTGCTTCCCACAGAGACCACTCCCTCCCTGGTCCGCTCACCCCTTGCTACCCATCCCTGGCAATTTCCCCAGCAATCTTGGAAGTGCGACACTCGTTCCTCCACCATCCAAGTACGTAACCTTCCAGGTGAGGCAGATATTCACATGCACCTCCTCCAAGCTGGGCATTCAGTGCTGGTGATGTGTCCTCCTCTACATAGGCAAGACCAAACACGGAGTAGGTGACCTGTTCTGTGTCCACAATGGCCATCTTGAGCTTTGGGTCGCATGTCTTTTTAGCTCCACTTCCAGTTCCCATACCAACCTATTTGTCCTCAGCCTTCTGTACGTATAATATTATCTGATCTGTTTGGATAGCATACAAAACAAAGCTTCGGTACACATGACTATAATGAACGTAAACCTTTTTATTAATACTACATTAATAGCAATTGTGCCCTTTCCCCTTGGCTTTGCATGTCCTTCTTTATCAATTACTTATTTTGAATGCTTTTTAAAGCTATTGTATTTTACAACACCACTCTTTCACTTTATACCTTACAGATCTTAGTACCTCATATACTTGCCTCAGGTTATTTCAAAGAAAAAAATGAAATAAATTGAATACTATAGTGACACACTGATACACAGCAAGATAGGAGTCGAGTTCTCAAATTTAGTAAAAGTAGAATTTGACTTTAGGGTATTAAATCAACCCTATAATATATTGTATAAAAATAATGGTTTAAAAAAAATCATTTTTGTGAATCTTCATGATCATAATTCTTCATGATATAGAATAATAATTCTGCAATATATAGAAAGATATATTGTACAATTATAATTCTGCACAGAAACATCCCTTAGTGCCGGCATGCTGAGTTCTGAAGTATATTTGCTTTATAGGTCAATAGAGAGAGGTCCGGAGTATTTTGAATATCAGGCTTAATTACTAGGTAGACAAAAATGCTGGAGAAACTCAGCGGGTGAGGCAGCATCTATTGAGCGAAGGAAATAGGCAAAGTTTCGGGTCGAGTCCGTTCTTCAGGCTGATGAAGAAGAAAGGAAGAAGCGGAGACAGTGGGCTGAGGGAGAGCTGAGAAGGGGAGGAGAAAGCAGGGACTACCTGAAATTAGAGAAGTCAATGTTCATGGGGTGTAAACTGCCCAAGTGAAATATGACGTGCTGCTCCTCCAATTTACGGTGGTCCTCACTCTGGCCATGGAGGAGGCCCAGGACAGAAAGGTCGGATTCAGAATGGGAGGGGGTGTTGAAGTGCTGAGCCACCAGGAGATCAGGTAGGTTTATGCGAACTGAGCGGAGGTGTTGGGCGAAGCGATCGCCAAGCCGACGCTTGGTCTCACCGATGTAGAGTTTCTGCGGGGAGGAGATGGGAAGATGTGGCCCGTGGTGGGATCCCGTTGGAGGTGGCGAAAATGTCGGAGGATTATTTGTTGTATGTGACGGCTGGTAGGGTGGAAGGTGAGGAGAAGGGGGGACTCTGTCCTTGTTACGAGTGGGGGGATGGAGAGTGAGAGCAGAGTTACGGTGTATAGAAGAGACCCTGGTGAGAGCCTCATCTATAGTAGAAGAGGGGAACCCCTGTTCCCTGAAGAATGAGGACATCTCCAATGCCCTGGTGTGGAACACCTCATCCTGGGTGCAGATGCGGGGTAGACGGAGGAATTGGGAGTAGGGGATGGAGTCCTTATAGGAAGCAGGGTGGGAAGAAGTGTAATTCAGATAGCCATGTGAGTCAGTGGGTTTATAGTGGATGTCAGTCAGTAGTCTATCACCTGCGATGGAGATAGTGAGGTCTAGAAATGGTAGGGAAATGTCGGAAATGGTCCAGGTGTATTTGAGTGCCAGATGGAAGTTAGTGGTGCAATGGATGAAGTCAGTGAGTTGTGTGTGGGTGAAGGAGGTAGCACCAATATAGTCGGAGGAGAGTATCAATAGACGGGGATTGGTTGCCCCATCTACTGATACTCTCCTCTGCCTAGCAGAGCTGGTCCTTACCCGTAACAACTTTTCATTTGACTCCAATACAAGGCGTAGCTATGGGCACTCGCATGGGGCCTAGCCATGCCTGCCTCTTTGTAGGGTACGTCGAACAATCTTTGTTCGAGGTGTACCAGGGCCCTATCCACAAACTCTACCTCCGCTACATCGACGACTGCATTGGTGCTACCTCCTGCTGAATTTAACATCGTGAAGCTGCAGTCTGCGGAGCTGCTAGCAGCAGGCATGGAGCGAACTTTACCATCCCGGAGCCAGGGATCCCTTGCCGGGGATCGCTGGAGAAGAGCTTCGACTGCTAGCCTGCCTGCGGCCGATAACATCGAGAAGCCGCGGTCTCCGGTAAGAAAGTGGCCGATTCTAGCACTCCAAGCCGTGGAATGTGTTCCATCCGTCCCGACGTCGGAGCTTCGATCATCCCGACGAGAGAGCATGTACAATCGGGCCGTCCGTAACGGCGACTACGGAGGTCGAAGGCCCCAAACACGGGTGAACAGAAGGAGGAAGGCATACTGAACTTTATTGCCTTCCATCACAGTGATCACTGTGGTGGATGTTTATGTTAAGTTCTATCGTTCTTATTAATTGTGTTGTGTTCTTTTAATTGTATGGCTGCATGGTAACTCAAATATCACTGTACCTTAATTGGTGCATGTGACAAAAAATGTGAATTTGATCTGAATCTGAATCTAATAGCATTTTTAAGCCCATTTTGGTTCTGGTAGTAAAGCTTTGTTAAGACTGGGCCATGAATACAATTTAAACTTCTTTGACATTCTTCATCGATGGTTTCAAAACAGAATGATTTTTTTTTGTCACTTGTTAATATAATCTTCAATTAATATCAATTTTTTAAGCAATTTTGACTATCATAATAAACAAATTTTCACATAATTACTAACATCTTACAACATTTTGGCATCGTGAATAAATCTTCTGCATTCTAATTTCCAGAGAAGCATTCTGCCTCAGGCCATAGCCATCATTTATTCCATTCTACATGTTTTATTTTAGTAATGAGAATAACAGTCATCGTAACTGCAATTTATTATGAAAAAAGCTCACATTTTTATTTTGACTCATTAGTATCTTTCTCTGGAGATAAAAGAACAATAAATGGCCACGTAATCCTGAGATCTTTTTACAGCAATAACTGTTTCTTCCTGGAATATGAAGATTAAAAAAAAAATCATTTTCATGGTTAACTTCATAAAAATAGAGCTTTGAACAATATCAATAGACTATGAAAGGACAGTCAAGTGTTTATCTGCCATATTTAACGTAAACAAATTATGACTAAAGTCCTGAGCATCATCCCAGATCATCTCATTAATACAGTAAAGGCCTAGATGTGTAAATAAGGTACTGCAGATGCTGATTTGTTTTTTTTAAAAGGACACAAAATGCTGGAGTAACTTAGCAGGTCAGGCAGCACATCTGGAAAACATGGATGTGATGTTTCAGATCAGGAACCTTCCAAACAATCAGTCTGAAGAAAGGTCTCAATCCAAAACATCACCTAATCATGTTCTCCAGGGATGCTGCCTCGCATGCTGAATTATCCCAGCACTTTGTGTCCTTTTTTTCTTTAACCCAAAGGCCTTTTGGATGCTGCTGATGCAAGTAGAAAGTCTGCTTTCCAATACTCCCTCTTCCAGCTGTGGAAGCTACTGACCTACTGAAAATGCAACAGCTGCATGAATGATCAAGCTTAACCTTTATTTATTATGGCACCACAAAGTGATGGTCCTGTATACTCTGCTGTGACCCTGTTCAAATTGGCCTTAATTCCATAACAGGTTCAACTGGTTTGACAGAATAATTTTTCAATTTATTTCTGTGTTAGTGGATTCATGGCCACCTACAATGCTGAAATATACATAACAAGACTGATTTAATTAGGCTGTGGAGATAATTATTGCTGACTTGCGAAGCTAGTGTGGGGAAATAATATTCTACAGGGGATCATGTTATGTTTTTGATAAGAGACAGTAGTTTAACAGCTGTACACCAGCATAGGATATAATGGATTCTGAATGGCTGTAGCATTTTTCCACAGTTGCTCAGGTTGATATAAAATCCAAGAAAGATTTGTGTAGTCAGTTTTACAACCATGGAATGTTTTAAAGCTATAAAGTATAAAGTTTTAAAGTATAAAGTCTATTGGAGCACTGCAAAATGTCTCTGTTAGAATGTGGAAAGTGCAATGGTTGCTTTGCATGCATCAATAGTCCACAAATAACAATGGTTTATTGTTAGCAATATTGTTTGGGAGACAAATATTGGCTAAGTCAACAGAAATAACTCCTCTTTTCCTTTGAAATAGTGCTGTGTTATCCACCCGAGAAGGCAATGGTACTTGGGTTAATGTACATTTATTTGTAAGTGTTCTAAGGGAGGTATATAAAGATGAGAACATAACAGAGAACACTGGAAACATTTGGAAGATGTTCAGACCAGCATATAATCCTCCAACACTTTCGCCAGCTCCAATGGGATCCCATTACTGGCCACATCTTCCCATCTCCACCCCTTTCTGCTTTCCACAGAGACCGTTCCCTCTGCAACTCCCTAGTCCCTTCCCACCCAAACCTACCTAGTCCCTTCCCACCCAAGTACTTCCCCCTGCAACCGCAGGAGATGCACCATTTGTCCCTTTACCTCCCCCCTCGACTCCATCCAAGGACCCCGACAGTCTTTTCAGGTGAGGCAGAGGTTTACTTGCACCTCCTCCAACCTCATCGACTGTATCTGATGTTCCAGGTGTCAACTTCTGTACATCGGCGAGACCAAGTACAGGCTCGGCAATCGTTTCGCCAAACACCTCCACTCAGTCCGCCTTAACCTACCTGATCTCCCGGTTGCTCAGCACTTTAACTCCCCCTCCCATTCCCAATCTGACCTTTCTGTCCTGGGCCTCTTCCACTGTCAGTGAGGCCCAGCGCAAATTGGAGGAACAGCACCTCATATTTCACTTGGGTAGATTACCCCCCAGCAGTATGAACATTGACTTTGCTACTGTAACTTCAAATAGCCCTTGCTTTCTCTCCCTCTCCATCCCCTCCCCCTTCCCAGTTCTCCCACCAGTCTTATTGCCTCCGACTACATTCTATCTTTGTCCCGCCCACTCCCCTGACATCAGTCTGAAGAAGGGTCTCGACTTCTCTCCAGAGATGCTGCCTGTCCCGCTAAGTTATTCCAGCATTTTGTGTCTACCAGCATCTGTTAATGTTTCAGGTCAAAGGCCCGTGCATCACAACTGGGAAAGTGAGCAAACAAGTTAGTTTTAAATTGCTAGAGGGCATGGAGAAGCATGGATAGACAAAAGGAATATTTCTGACAGGGCAATTAGAGATAATCCTGATGTTTACAGAGATATTTGGTGAGATATTTTCATCGTCCATCCGTGCATATCGCTGCCTTTGGACCTCAATAACGAGCTCAACATGCGAGTGTGGCTACCTAGCCTGCAGCTGTCTGTCCTTTCATCCTTTTTGTTATTTTTAGTCTTTTAAAGTTTGTTTCTGGAGATTTTTTAGTCTTTTTTATGTGGGGGGAGGGGGAAACTGTTTTCTTGGTCACTTCCTGGTCGAGGATGCTGCATCTTCGCTCCCCATCCTCGCGGCCTACTATCTGGATTGGCACGGCCTTTCCTGCCAGAGACCAGCCAGAGCCTCAGCTTCAGCAGTGGCGGAGCAGCACTGGAGCTCCGGAGTGCTGGGACTGCCAACTTTGACACCGTGGAGCTGTGGTCAGCGGAGCTTCCAGCCGTTGGCGGAGCTGACTTTCCAGCCGCGGGTGGCGCTGACTTTCCAGCTGCGGGCGGGGCTGACTTTAACATCGCGGAGCCCTGGGATCTCTCGCCGAGGTCGCCTGCGTAGAATCTTTGCCCAGCTCAGCCTGTGGACTTCGGAAGCCGCGGTCTCCGGTAGGAAGCGGCCGATTCGGATGCTCCCAGCCGATGAGAGTGTTCTTCCGTTTGAGGGCCTGAAACATCGGGCCCGTAGCGGCTACTGCGGAGGAACCAATGGGCCCCGACCATGGGTGAACAGAGGAAGATGACTGAACTTTGGTGCCTTCCCTCACAGTGGGAAACATTGATTCCGTTATGGTCGGATGTTTTTTATGTTTAATGTTAAATTCTAAATTGTTGTGTTTATCTTATTTGTGTGCTGCTTGGTAACTCAAATTTCACTACACCATTTGGTGTATGGGACAATAAATGTCCTTTGTCCTTAACAATTTTATGTAACTTGTTATTCCTGTTTGTTACAGGACTGGCCTAGTTGCGCTGTAACACTATCTATCTGCAATATTAACTTTTTTTCTTGCTCCACAAACACAACCTGATCCCCAGGGCTCTTCCAACATTATCCTCTTGGTTTAAGGCTTCAGCAACTGCTCAAACTTGCATTTACACCTTTAACATTCTTTTCTCCAACTGTCCTCATTAATCTATCCATCGGATGGCTGCATAAACATTGGAATCACCTGGCCTCACCCTCAGGAGGGATTCCCATTATCCTGTCTGTCCCTTCTTAACCTCTCTACAACTTGGGTGACACAGCGTTGCAACTGGTAGAGCAATGTTTTAGATAGTTTGCGGCCAGAGTTAAGCTGCTGATCTATTTGTCTGGTTGGTAGGTTATTCATGGAGGTTAGCGAGGGAGAAAAAAACAGACAGACGTGAGGGGGCTGAAGGGCCTGTTCCTGTTTGATAATAGAGCCGTGGGAAATGCCCCATAGATCAGGTGTGTTAGTGAAGGGAGAAAAACTGAGTTAATATTGCAGACAGTTAACCTACAGGTGAATTAGCCAACTTCCACAGATGCCGCTTGACCTGCTGAGTAGATTCAACATTTTCCTTTTTTATTTTAGATTTTATTTTTAGATCTGTAGTTTTGTTTTGATTTAGAATGCTTCTAAGAAGTTGAAATAATGTTTCAAATCTACCTCAACTATTTTGTTAGTATGACCCGATTGAACTCTTAGCAACGGAAATGAAAAATTTTATTGATTTATTAATGGATTCTGGAGTAAATATGAGATCAAAGCACTTTCCTGAGGCTACAAAATATGCTTCAATCTACGGCTGACTGCAATACAGAAATACTTGATACCAACATGATAAGAACAATGGATAACTCTTGCTTCAATGACATGAATATGTATATATGCCCAAAACAACTTCAGAAGAAATTAGTAGATGATAATGTCAGTAATGTTAACCTGACCTGAATACATCGGTCCCCATGGAATTCACAGATATGAATTGACACTTAGTATTGTGAATAACTGGTCCACAAATCTTTTACAAAAAATATCCTTTTTGCCCAGTTCCAAAATAGCAATTTTAAGGTAACTATGTGCATTGTTCTTATCGTAGATCGGTAAATCACTGTTCTTTTCCCACTTTGGAGTTGAAAATCACTATGTGTAGGATCAGATCTATTATCAGCGGTGAACTTAATAAATTCATTTTAATAATCCATTTACATGTTATTTATTACTACATGCCAGAAAGCAACTCTCAACTGTACAATGCTTGATTATTTGCTTCCATCTGAGCATAATGTCCAATTGTATGTTAATGATTTTGGAACAGCAAAAGATAAATAACATTGCAAGTGTCTTTTTAGTCTGTTAACAATACATCATTAATCATTTCCATTCAGGAAGGACTCGATGAATACATTTCTTTCAAAGATAGACACAAAGTGCTGGGGTAACTCAGCGGGCCAGGCAGCCTCTCTGGAGAAAAGGGATAAGAAAAAGGATCCTGTTCCAGGTCGGTACCCTTCTTCAAGGTGCTTTCAGAGATGTTGCTTGAGCCGCTGAGTTATTTTGTGTCTATCTTTGGTATAAACCAGCATCTGCAGTTGTTTATTTCTACAAATTTCTTTCAACTTTGCCATGTGGATTCAACCAGATTGGATGAAAGCATCTTCAAATTTGTGACAAACCAAGTCGCTAAATTGATTTAACTAATTGATTGTAGTGGCCATCTAGATAACTATTAGGACCTATTGATAATTTTTTAGAATACTCATATTTCATAATGTGGAGGACAGTTTCATTCAGTTATGAGCAAAATCTGGCTGGACCTGGCTGGATTGCTGAGAATTAATTCAACTACCTAGGAAACAGTCTCACTGAGACTATCTTTCACTCTAAGAAAAATTGGCCCCATTGAACAAATTAGGTAACTAGACAAGTGCTTTATCTCGTGTCAGTGCTAAACTCTCATGGTTGTATGCAACCTGTTGGGGTGATAGCCATTTATATCTTCCATTTCAACTCCTTTTCGCCTTTTTCTTGTACGCTCACAGCTGTGTTTGTAACTCCTCCGGTGGTCCTGGACGTGGGAAACAGGAGGGGAAATCTACTTTATACCATGGATGTCCAAGCAATCTTCTTGTTTCTATACTTTAATGGTTGTCTGTCTCATTTGCACACTTCTGTTTTAATTTCAACCCAAGATCAGTGCAGGAGAACATTGGGGATAAGGTCTCCACTATTCATTAAACGTTAGAGATGCTTGTATACAATGTTATAAACAGAACTTGTTTAACATTCATCTCCCACATGATCACATTTAATGTGCATGTCTACACCCCTTGCTCCAGAAACACCATAATCTTTCCCTTAAAAACAGTCTCCACATTCAGAAGGTCATCGCCTATAGTCCATTTAAGATAATCATCTTCCATAAGCATGTTGAAGGCTTCACATCACGTTGCTCCAATCGTTCGCTGTTCTACAAGGACACCTTTTCATGCCAACATGGGATATATAGCGTTGATCCCTCACCCCTACCACTTGCATTATTCAAGGCACCAAGTATATTACTGCATTGCTACATAAAGCATACACACGCCAGACCATTATACCAGGTAGGAAACTTGTATCAGTACAAGTGAAGTCATTATCATAATATGTCAGAGGAAGGAAAGTGGCATGTTTTCTAAAGTTATATCTCTAGATTAGCTATCAGACTTCTGTAAAATCACATCCTCATTATTTTCAATAGATTGCAACAGAATGTGCATTGTCATTCTTCCCTGTTTTGCAGAACAGCCCAGGAGGATAAGAATCATTTTATCTTCCACCACTTTAGGAAATTGAGTAAAACAAAGCAAACACAGATAGGTGTTTTATTTGCTATATACATTAATTAATAAGTGTACTAGACTCCACGTCTTTCTTACCTCATCCGTACCATTTATAATGAGCACATGTCTATGGACAGGTATTATTAGTTTAGTGTCAGAGATTCAGCGTGGAAAAGGGCCCTATTGTGTGTCAACCATCAATCCCCGTACACTGGCACTATCCTACACAATAGGAACAATTTACAATTTTACCAAAGGCAATCCTCCAAACATGTACGTCTTTGGTGTGTGGTGGGAAAATGCAGCACCCGGAGAAAACCCATGCAGTCGTGGGGAGAGCGTACAAACTCCATACATATAGCACCTGTAGTCAGGATCAAACCCAGGACTCTGGCGCTGTAAGGCAGCAACTCTACTGCTGTGCCATGCTGCCACCCTACTGTGTAGGTACTTTAGGTTACATTGCAGCCATATATGAATGGTATTTAGTATTGACTCCACAATCTTCTTGTGTCTTGGTTCTTTCGTGTGTGTATGACTGCAGAAACAACATTTCATTTGAACCTCAATGAGGTTCAAATGACAAATAAAATTGTATTGTATAAAACATCAGCACACAGCATCCTTGGTCCTTGTGGGAAGCGAGAGAATAAATTGTGAAGGCACTTGCATCATCTTTCGCCACAGGTAAGATCTCAGAACACTGGAGGGTGGCTAATATTGTACCGTTATTAAGAAAGGCAGCAAGTACAAGCCTGGGATCTACAGACTAGTGAGTTTGACGTCAATGGTGGAAAAGCTGTTGCAGGGGATTCTTAAAGACAGGATCTAGCAGCATTTGGATAGGCCAGGACCGATTAAGAATAGTTAACATGGTAAATGTGTATGGTACACTGTATTGTGTATGGTAAATCGTGTCACATTTTTTTGACGTGGTCACCAAGAGAATTGATGAGGGCAGGGCAGTGGACCTTGAAAGTATGGACTTTATCCTTTGTCATGGTAGGCGAGTATAAAAGGTTAGAACACATGGAATCCAAGGGGAATTGGGCAATTAAATTCAAAATTGGCTTGGAGGAAGGAGTCAAACGGTAGTTATGGAGATAATACCCTCCATTTATGGTGTGCAAATCTGGGTAGGGGTTCCGAAAAGGCCAGGCCTTTTTCTCCAGGGATTCTCAATGCTTCTCAATATTTGTGGAGGGTTGTCTTCTGATTGGAGGCCTGTGACCAGTGGTGTGCCACAGGGGCTGCTGGGTCCATTGTTCTTTGTTATCTACATTAACAATTTGGATGACAATGTAATTAACATTGTCAGTAAATTTGCAGACAGTAAAACATTTGGCGGTATAGTGGTCAGTGAAGAAGTATATCTAGATCAGTTGGGAAGGTGTGCCATGGAATAGCAAATGGAATTTAACTCTGACAAGTATGAAATGTTGCATATTGGGACATCAAAACCAGGGGAAATGGGCGGCATCTCCCATCTCAGCAGCACAGTGGTGCAGGGGTAGAGCTGCTGCCTTACAGCGCCTGAGACCCAGGTTTAATCCTGACTATAGGTACTGTCTGTACTGAGTTTGCATGTTCTCCCTGTGATCTGCATGGATTTTCTCAGAGATCTTCAGTTTCCTCCCACACTCCAAAGACATACAGGTTTGTAGGTTAATTGGCATGCTATAAAATGTAAATTGTCCCTCGTGTGTGTAGGATGGTGTTAATGTGCGCAGATCGCTGGTCGGCATGAACTCGGTGGGCTGAAGGGCCTGTTTCGGCGCTGTATCTCTAAACTAAACTAAAAAAGACTTGCATAGTAAATGGTAGATACTGGAGAGTATTTAAGAATAGAAAGATCTGGGAGTACAGATAAATGATCATCTGAACATCGTGAAGAAGGCATTTGTCACGTTTACCTTCATTGGAAAAGTTGTTGAATACAAAGGTTGGTGAGAACACATAGAGTGTGTTCTTCTGATTACCCAACAATAGGAAGGATGTCATTAAGTTGGAAAGGGTGCAGAAAATATTCATCAGGTTAGCTGGACTTGGGGCTTGAGTTATAGAGAGCAGGATAGGTTGTGATCGTTTTGTTTGGAGTGTAAGAGGCTGAAGGGTGATAAAGGGAATGCTCACAGTCTTTTTCAAGCCGTAGAGGATTCTAAATTGAGAGGGCATAGGCTAAAGTTGTTTAGCGTTTAGAGATACAGCATGAAAACAGGCCCTTCGACCCACCGAGTTCGTGACAATCACCCGTTTCGCACCCTACACCCTAGGGGCAATTAACAGAAGCTGATTAATCTACAAACCCGCACATCTTTGGAATGTGGGAAACTGGAGCACCTGGCGAGAACCCACATGGTCACAGAGAAAACGTACAAACTCCGTACAGATAGTACCCAGAGTCAGGATCGAAACTAGATCACTGGCGCTGTAAGACAGCAACTCTATCCCTGCACCACTGTGCTGCTGAGATGGGAGAGATTTAGGAAGGAACTTAGGAGCAACTTTATCACTCTGAGGGTATATCTGGAATGAACTACCAGAGGAAGCTATAGAAGTGGGTACAATTACGACTTTTGTTCTGGGCTAATCCCATTTGGCCCATCAAACTCCAAACATTTTCAATCCATATATATAGATAGAAAAGGTTTGGTTGATGGCCCAAATAGGATTAGCTCAGAACAATAATTGGTTGGCATAGTCAAGGTGGACTGAAGGGCATGTTTCCAAGAAAAAGTCAGTTTCATAACAATGAAAGTCATTTCCTCCAGCTTCAATTATCATCACTTTGATTTTGCTGGGGATATGAACTACTTTTGTTCAACATATTACTAAAAATAGCATGGAAAGACATTTGAAAGAAACTACATTTGAATAATTAAGGAAGATATGTCTCATAAAGGACATAATTCACAAAAATAAATTAGCTTTCCTCATCCACCTGAACTTTGGTCTTCAACCAAATCCAAAGTTCCTGAACCTTTTGGGACTGAGAAGCTGGATAGACTTCATATTTGGTCACTCTAGTTGATGTCAGCCATAACTATCATCATGTGTAGTCCCGTTCATCTAAATTATGTTACGGACCTTCATTAAAAATGAATGTCAAGCTAAGTCATTCTCTTATGTTGATTAATATTAATAATTTAATTAATTTACACGAGCTAAATATAGGCGGCACAGTGGCATAGTTAGTGGAGCCGCTGCCTCATGGGGCCAGAGACCTGAGTTTGATCCTGACCTTGGGTGCCGTATGAGGACTATGTAAAAGCTCCTCGTGACCATGTGGGTTTCCTCTGGGTTTCCTCTGAGTTTCCTCCCACATTCCAAAGACATGTAGGTTTGTAGATTAATTGACCTCTGTAAAAAATTGCCCCTAGAGTGTAGTAGATGCGTAAATGGGATACCAGAGAACTAAGGTGAACAGGCTGGTCGGTGTGGACCCAGAGATACATCATGGAAACAGGCCCTTCAGCCCACTAAGATAAACATAATTGTTTAAAAAATATATATTTTACTTTTCATATTCTAATTTTCTTTTTAATTAATTGTATATATTTCCATTATTGCTAAGCATTTCTAATCATTAGAAACATGTAGGAAGGGTGGAAAGTAAATCAACAGGGCGATCCAGTTGCAGGGCCCCAAGATCAGCTTGCAGCTCATGGAACATTATCGCAGGAAGGCTGTTGCAATGATATTCAAGGACATACGAGTCACACAGCGCAGAAAAACAGGTCCTTCCAGCTGACCATGAAATATTTAGACTGATACTATTTTATTCTCACATTACCATCATCTCTCCACAGATTCTACACCACACTCTGTTGTCCATTAGCGGAGGTTCTGTACATAATGTTCGGGAGGGAAAGAAGGCAACGAGGGACCTGTTGACAGGTACTACTTTAACCTACCAACTATGGCCTCTAGACTTTTTATTTACCACAAGAAAAATCCTGTTCAGTTTTTAAGGACTATCTGTTCTAGGCCAGCCTCAGCTTTAAGATATTGTTTCCCATCAGTGTCTCTTTAGTTTAGTTTAGATTAGAGATGGAGTTCAGAGTTCAGCATGGAACCAGGCCCTTCGGCACACCAATTCCACACTGACCAGTGATCTCCCGTACACACATTCTATCCTACCAACTCGGGGCAATTTGCAGACCAATTAACCTACAAACCCGCATGTCTTTGGAATGTGGGAGGAAACTGGAGCACCCCGAGGGAGCCCACGTGGTCATAGGGAGAATGTACAAACTCGGTACAGGCAGCACCCATAGCCTGGATCAAAGCCAGGTCTCTGGCGCTGTAAGGCAGCAACTCTACTGATGCATCACTGTGCCGCCCCCATTTCCTTTCCACTATCCGGACATCTTTTTTTGTGATGTATCACTCTCCACAACTCTATGATCTAACTAGAGAAAGGACATCTTACATTTGCCAATTAACCTACCAACCTACACATCTTGGAGATGTGGGAAGGAAACGGAGCATGCAGAGGAGCACATGCAAAATCCACACATACAGCAGAAGAAGATTAAACCCAAGCTGGTCGAGCAAGGAGGCAGCAGGTCTACTAGTTGTGCCATTGTGCCCTCCAATTGGGAGATATGCAACAGAATGAGTTGGTGTGGGTATCCCATGGGAGATGAATGAGGTGTAAGGAAGGTCAAGCACAATTCAACCCATTGTTTCATTGCCTCATACCTTTTGTCTTTTCATTTCTGACCTTTGTCCAATAATCTGACTATCACCCCCCCCCACCCCCCTTCACTTGTATCCACCCATCACCTGCCAGGCTTAGTTCTGCCCCATCTCTTTGAAGAAGGGTTCCCACCTGAAATGTCACCTCTCCAGAGATGCTGCCTGAGCCGATAAGTTACTCCAACAATCCAGCATTTTTCTTAACCAACATCTGCAGTTCCTTTTTTCTTTATTGTCCAATTCTTGCTTTTTTTTAAAATAGGACAACAAAATTATTGTAACGATCAGGCTCAACTGAATTAATAGTAGCCAAATTCCTTATAACCATAACATCCACTGAAAGAATTGTTACTTTATTGTTTCCCTGTCCATCTTTGCTTCCATTTTACCCAGACCAAATTCCTTCTCACTCCTTTGAAGTCAGCCTCTTCCAATTTTGAAATTCTACTTTAGATTCTTCCTCTCTTCTCAGCTCTTAGCTCGTCTCACTTACCCATTTAAATGTTATAATCCAATGATCACCCTTAACCCTATTAGGTGTTTCTAACTTCATTTATCAGAAATACATTTTCTCCCATGCATGTGTAGACATTGTTTATGGTTAATTCTTCTCATACATTAGACAGAGAATGGAAGGTGCTTTTCAATTTTTTTGTAGATTGAAAGGTTTAAATACTAATAACCACATTTAACAATCAAAATAATCGTCACTCAGATGGCAAAAGTCAATGCTTAAAGTTTTCAGAAATTAAAAATGATTTGCCATGTGGTTCTTTAATGTGATGCACTCAGCTACGAGAAAAAAATCCATGTAAAAAGCCTTTTCCTTCACGCTTCACTGCCACATATTCTACTTTGTATATTCCAAAGCTGACATCATCACCCATGTCAATTTATCACCATGCAATTTCTCATATTTCTGAATATTTTTTTCTCATAGCCCAAAATGTTTTCTGAAAAATGCAATTTTTTATATAGTTGAAAGTGCACATTAAATCATCTGTATCATTTAACACTCTTTCCAGCTGACTGTGTTTTGCTTGCTATTTTTGCCCAGAGCTGTATCGGTCTGTGCTAAATTTGGATGATACACTCTAATTTCCAAGGATGCATCAGTCCTGCTTTGTCAGGTGTACAGCCTGGTTGCTTTACCTCAACTAATTTTGAAAACAACAAGACAAAATCCAGTCTGAAGAAGGATCCTGACCAAAACGTCACTTATCCTTTTTCTCCAGAATGCTGCCTGACGCACTGAGTTACTCCAATACTTTGTATCTACAGTATCTTTAAGATAAAATACAAACCTTCCTATCAGCTGGATAAACACAATATAAGTTGTTTCTGTTTTGCCGGTTTCCAGATATATTTGAAAATGACCTAGACTCCTGGAGGATGATTGGATCATAGTTTATTTCAGTTAAAAACGTGTATTTTATTTTTAGAAAGAAGCTTTGTACGCATACGAGGCAGCAAGAACTGGACCTAAGACAGTAGGGTTCTTTTTCAGTTTTCACACAGGCAAGATAGGGATGAAATGAGGATGGGAAGAGAAGGTGCGTCAAAATCAATTGTTCCCAGTCTGATGTTCCTCTTCACTGACCTCATTGGAAAAGTACATTAAAGAGGATTCAAAAAGCTGAATGAACTATTACTGCCAGTATTTAACCATTGAGCAGCTATTAAATTGCCAGACTAGTTGTTCAGAGGTCGAGCAGTCTATCGACCTTTGTTCAACTCTCACCACAGCTTCTGGGGTATTTGATTTCAAAAAACTGGAATTACAATTTCAGAGTCATAGAGTGATACAGTGTGGAAACAAGCATTTCGGCCCAACTTGCCCACACCGGCTAACATGTCCGAGCTACACTAGTCCCACCTGCCTACGTTTGGTCCATATCCCTCCAAACTTGTCCTATCCATGTACCTGTCTGTTTCTTAAACATTGGGATAGTCCCAGCCTCAACGACCTCCTCTGGCAGCTTGTTCCATATACCCACCACCCTTTGTGTGAAAAAGTTACCCCTCAGATTCCTATTAAATCTTTCCCCTTCACCTTGAACCTATGTCCTTTGGTCCTCAACTCCCCTACTCTGGGCAACAGTTTCTGTGAATCTACCCGATTTATTCTGCTCATGATTTTATACACCTCTATAAGATCACCTCACATCCTCCTGTGCTCCAAGGAATAGAGACCCAGCCTACTCAACCTCTCCCTATAGCTCAGACCCTCTAGTCCTGGCAACATCCTCATAAACCTGAACCCTTTCAAGCTTGACAATATCTTTCCTATAACAAGGTGCCCAGAACTGAACACAATACTCTAAATGCACTCACCAATGTCTTATACAACTGCAACATGACCTCCCAACTTTTATACTCAGACTTCTATGCTCCCAACTTCTATACTTCTGACTCAGTATTAAAGAAAATCAGAGCAGAAAAAAAATCCATCATCCAAATGATGGTCAGGAAAGTAAATCTGCCATCCTTACACAGAATACCTGTACGTAACTAAATATCTACAGCAATGTGGCAATGTCATAGCATGTCTTTCCATAGTACCATAACCACAACATTAAAACATTATAGAGTCACAGAATGGTGCAACACAGAAACTGTCTTTGCAGTGGGTTGGCGACGCGACCGACGTCGCAGCGGCCTCTGCAGTCCGTCTGTCTTTTTTTATTTTATTGTCCTGTTGAGGGTATAGTTTGTGGTGGGTTTTTGACTGTGTATGTGTGGGGGGCGGGGGGGGGGAACTTTTAGATCTCTTCCCTGTATGGGGACCCGACCTTTTCCCTGTCGGGTCTCCGTTGCCGTTGGGGCCAGCACCGTGATGCGGCCTCCAACCGGAACGACAGCTCAAGTCACGGAGTCTGCGGAGCTGCGGACCTACCATCCTGGAGCTGGCCAGCTTCGGAGCGTGGAGAGCTGTGGTGGCGCGCGACTCCGGTGGATGGTGACACCGGGACCTTGCGGGTCCCCGGTGGAAGACCGCTTTGCGGGGCACCGGCAATAGCGACTTCTCCCGCTCGAATTGCGGGGTTGAGAGTGACCTGGAGCGGGGCCTCACATCGCCCGGCGCGGCTTTAAATGGCCACGGACTTGCTAGCGCCTGCCGGGGGCTCCAACATCGGGACCCGGAGCAGGGCCTTACATCGCCCGGCGCGGCTTTAAGTGGCCGTGGGACTTGCTAGCGCCCGCCGGGGGCTTTGACTTTGACTTCGGGAGAGGAATGGAGAGCAGGGGAGAGACAAGGCTTTGCCTTCCATCACAGTGAGGTGGAGATTCACTGTGATGGATGTTTGTGTAAATTGTGTTGGTGTGTGTCTTGGTTCTTTCCTTGTATGACTGCAGAAACCAAATTTCGTTTGAACCTCATGTGAGGTTCAAATGACAAATAAACGGTATTGTATTGTATATCTATGATAATCCCTCTTTCCCCATTCAGGCCATTTCTCTACCTTCCTACTACATACCTGCAGGAGTTCCATGAAGCAATATCTTTGGCCCGATCATCTTTGGTGGCTATGATATTTTTGGTGGCTTGCCCTATGTATAGCCCCCATTTCTGAACCTTATTGATCCTGACTGAAGGTGCATTCTAGACAGGGGAAGATGTTACTCAACATACATTTTAACATCATTGGTCGGGGAGCAGAGATGCTCTGCAAGGCCCATAAGGGATGTTCATGCCCCTGTTATCCTGAGTTCCTCCTTTCTCAATGACAGGAAGCACCCATAGAACCTTGGCCACCATACTTGTCGGAATCTTAGCAGTTACAAAGTCGATAGGTGGCGTGTTAATGAGGTCAATCTGTGATTTAACCCCAGAGCTTTTTCAGTTATTGATTTCCTGGTTCATCTGTTCTTCAGTTCTGTTCAGGCTGCCATTGATCCATGTATTTTGATGTCTAGATCCAATAAATGTCTATCAGTCTAAGTGCTGGAAATTTCAATTGACAGAGCTTTAATAGTCACTTGGGAGAGAGAATTCCTCAGTTTGAAAACCAGCTTCCTGATTTCAGTCCTAAAGGGCTTAGCTCTAATTTGAAAATATCAATGCATTAGCAGGAGGAAGCTTCTGTGTCTTACATTTATTACACAAATCTCCTCTGGCTTCTGGCATGCTGAGCTCTCACTTTTGTAACCTGTCAATGACCTAGTTATTTTCTCAATTTTTTCAACTTGTTTAATACACACGTATGCACTATTTCAAACACTCCACAATTTATTTTAGTGAATAATTGTAAAATATTGTTTGTCACAAATTTTGAGATTTTTAACTTCCCTTTATGAATTTCACTTTAAGGGAGCAATGTTAAACTTCTCAACTGCTGCACATAGACTCCTCTGGTACTATTCCCTGACCAACTGCTTTAAGCTGTGCAAGAGCAAACTGAAATGTTTTTGCTCAACAATTCCTGCCTCTGCTTTGCAGCTGCACTTTGCATTGACTTGACATCTTGTCAGGATTGCTGTATTATGTAATTCATATACTAGATTCATGTATTATTTATCTTCTGTAGTGTTTACTATGGAGGAGAGTATGTTTCTCCCACCTCTAGTTCATCTTTTTTTAAATAATTCCCTTGGTTTAGTTTTGAACTTTTGTTTTTGGATCCATCATATCTTGAAGTTCTACTGCAGGACTTTAACACATAAAATCTGATTTTTGAATGTGAATTCCTTGTGATTCCAAGTAATCTATATTACTAAAACTAAGATCTTGACCATTTTCTGTTTCGTGATTTCTGAAAGAACGCCGCCACTTACAGCCGTCATTTTTGGCCACCTCGCTCAGTCCCCCTCCGCTGAGCTGGACCAGAGGATTTTTCCCATCGATGAAAAATCAGAGTTATTAATGTTTATGGAAATGTTGCCATTCTCTCTGCTGCTCCCGCTGGTGGCAGGGGGCAGGGACTATAAAACCCGGATGTGTCGTGCCTCACTCAGTCTCTGTGAGATGGAGGAAGCGAGAGGGTCATGGCTCTCTGAGCTGTGAATAACACTGAACGCACGTCTACTCGACGGTGAGTCCCCTTGATGTGGTTGTAAAACGTTTGCAAAATTGTGTCTTGGCTTTTAAAAAAATGTTTTCAGAAAATGTATTGGTTGTAAAATGTTTGCAAAATTGTTTGTCTTGGTTTTTAAAATGGTTGCAACAGTTTTTGGATGGATAAAGCGCGAACATTTTATTAGATCAGGACTTTGTTTAATTGCAATATTGGCGCTCATTCCGTGACTTCCGCTTAGTGGCAAGATGGCGCCGATGACATCATTTCCGGCTAATGGCAAGATGGCGCTGAGTTGGTCATTTCCGGTTCCTGGTAAGATGGCGCTGATTGCAGAAGGCACAGAATGAAGACGTCGTTGAATAATTCAAGAGAGCTTACTGCTCTGTCTATGGTGAGTGTGTTTGTTGAACATTAATTAAAGCACGTTTTTTCTTCAGCAGCAACCTCTACAGGAGACTTTAAACTTTTGAAATTCGTTTTACACACTATGTTTACCACGTTCTGAAGTTACTTGGCATTTTAGTATTGGTTATGAGTGTGTGTGAGTGAGTGTGTCTGTGTGTGTGTGTGTGTTTGCAGAAAATGTATTGTTTGTAAAATGTTTGCAAAATTGTTTGTCTTGGCTTTCCATAAAATATTTTCAGACAATGTATTGATTGTAAAATGTTTGTGAAATTGTTTGTCTTGGCTTTTAAAAAATGTTTTCAGAAAATGTATTAGTTGTAAAATGTTTGCAAAATTGTTTGGCTTGGCTTTTAATAAAATGTTTTCAGAAAATGTATTGGTTGTAAAATGTTTTCAAAATTGTTTCTTGGCTTTTAAAAAAATGTTTTCAGAAAATGTATTGGTTGTGAAATGTTTGCAAAATTGTTTGTCTTGGGTTTTAAAATGGTTACAGAAAATGTATTGGTTGTAAAATGTTTGCAAAATTTTTTGTCTTGGCTTTTTAAAAAATGTTTTCAGAAAATGTATTGGTTGTAAAATGCTTGCAAAATTGTTTTTCTTGCTTTAAAAAAAATTGTTTTCAGAAAATGTATTGGTTGTAAAATGCTTGCAAAATTGTTTGACTTTGTTTTAAAATTGTTGCAGGAGTATTCGGATGGATAAAGCGTGAATAAACATTTTATTAGATCAGGACTGTCTTTAATTGCAAAATTGGCGCTCATTCCGTGACTTCCGCTTAGTGGCAAGATGGCGCTGATGACATAATTTCTGGTTAGTGGCAAGGTGGCGCTGAGTGCGTCATTTCCGGTTCGTGGCAAGAAGTGAGAGGGTGACGTCAAGATGGCGCTGAGTGCAGAAGACACCGTTGAATAATTCAAGAGAGCTTACTGCTATGTCTATGGTGAGTGTGTTTGTTGGACGTTATGTATAGCATGTTTTTGCTTCAGCAGCAGCCTCTACAGGAGGCTTTAAACGTTTGAATCATTCGGCTTACACACTGTATGTTTACCACGTTCTGAAGTTACTTGGCATTTTAGTATTGGTTGTGAGTGTGTGTGTGTGTGAGTCTGAGTGTGTGTGAGTGAGTCTGTGTGTGTGAGTGAGTCTGTGTGTGTGTGTGTGAGTGAGTCTGTGTGAGTATGAGTGTGTGTGTCTGTGTGAGTGAGTCTAAGTGTGTCTGTGTGAGTGAGTGTCTGTGTGTGTGTGTGTGTGTGCGTGTGTGTGTGAACAACAACAAGTTTTTCTCAGACTCGATACTGCTGATCAAGGGACCAATGATGCTATGACGAGAATGACTTTAACTGAATTCATGGCATTGTCTTCTCAAGAGCCATTTCCAAGAACACTCGACTGCGCTGATGTTCCCCGATTTTACACATGGAACAAAAAGAGATGGCAAAGAAGGAAGGCAGCCAAGAGAGTGCAAGATCATCCAGGTATTTTTAAATCCAACGTTCTGGGCTGAGTGTATACCGTGTCTCCAAAATGTGGTGACCTCTACTACTTGAGACTGCTTCTCCATCACATAAAAGGGCCAGTATCCTTTGATTCATTGAAGACATATGATGGACAAAGACGTCTGCAGACAAAGAGATTTGTTGCAGACTGACGACCATTGGCAACAAACAATGGAAGATGCTGAGAACACAAGACGAATGCAGTTGACGAATACTGAGATCAACGATCCTCGACAATTATGGGATCACTTCAAGAATTCAATGTCTGAAGATTACCTTGAAAAAGAACGGAGCACAATGAATGATCCTAATATCATGATTGAAGAGAAGCATCATGATCAGGCTCTGTTGTATATTCATGACAAGCTTGAGAATTACAACAAAACAATGGAATTCTTTAATTTGCCACAACCAAGACATGGAAGGATGCACCTTGATGGCGACAATCCAGAATTGCTGCAGGAATTGCAATACGATAGAAATGAACAACAGCAGTTTATTGAGGAGAATGAGCCTCTGCTGAATGATGAGCAGAGAGCAGTGTATGACCAGGTGTGCAATTCCTTGAAAATAAATCTCCCTTCAATGTTTTTCATTGATGCACCAGGAGGAACAGGAAAAACATTTATCACCAATTTGATCCTCTCCAAAGTTAGAGGTCAAGGTGATGTGGCTATTGCTGTAGCATCCTCTGGGATAACAGCTACATTAATGCCTGGTGGAAGAACTGCACATTCTCAATTCAAGATATCCATCCAAGTGGCCGAGGATACATTCTGCAACATCAAGAAGAACTCTAAGACGGCACATTTCATGAGGCAAATGAAAGTCATTGTTTGGGATGAATGCCCAATGATTAGGCAAGAAAGCTTTGAAGGCGTGGACAGAACTCTTCAAGATGTCCACAGCAACACTAAGTCTTTTGGTGGCATTCTTAACGTTTGTTGTGGCGATTTTCGACAACTTCCTGAGGTGAAAAGGGGAAATGATGCTGATGTTGAAAATGCCTGCATCAAGAAATCCTACTTGTGGAGACTTTTCACCAAGTTTCAATTGCACACAAATATGCGATTGACAGAGGGACAAGGCGACTATTCACAAATGTTGTTGAAAGTTGGAGAAGACAAGATTTTAAAGAATGAAGATGATGAAATTGAAATCCCACAAGACATGCTTCTATCAGCAGAAACACTGGAGGATTGTATTGATTTCATTTGTCTCACATTTGACCATCCTGCAGAATTATTCTCCAACAATTGTATCTTGGTTCCGCACAACGATACCATGAGAAGGATCAATTCTCCATGCATCAGACGCTTCCCTGGAATCGTTAAGGAGTACTTTTCTTTCAATGCTGTCACTGACGGAACTCATGATACTCACTTCCCAACAGAATTCCTCGATTCACTCGAGCTCTCTGGATTACGACCACACAAATTGGAGTTGAAAAATGGATCTCCAATCATATTAATGAGAATCTTGGAACCGCCAAAGCTATGCAATGGAACGAGGATGATTGTGGAAGAGCTACACAATAATATGATCATTGCAAGAATCAACATGGGAGCCTTCAAAGATGACATTGTTCTCATTCCTAGGATAGCACTCATTTTGACAGAAGGTGAATACATTCCCCTTCAGCGGACCCAATTCCCCATTCAACCAAGTTTTGCTATGACGATCCATAAAGCACAAGGACAAACAATGCAGAAGGTGTTGATCTACCTAAACAAACCGGTATTTCAGCATGGACAACTATATGTGGCTCTTAGTCGAGGAAAAATGTAGGGAAATGTCAAAGTTTTCCTGAAGGGTGGAACATCGACCAAGAATGTTGTCATTAAAAGCGTGCTTCGTTGAATGATGACTTCTGAGATAAATTCTCAGATTTTCTTTGTTAAAATTTGACCGCTCAATCTCTCTATATGACTGCACTGCCAGCCCAACAGCCGTGACTAAGTGAACTGCCAGCCTACCAGCTGTAAGTTACTGAACTGCCAGCACACCAGCCGTGAGTGACTACACTGTGAGCCCACCAGCCTTGACTAAGTGAACTGCCAGCCCGCCAGCCGTGAGTGACTGCACTGCCAGCCCACCAGCCATGAATGACTGCACTGCCAGCCCACCAGCCGTGAGTAAGTGAACTGCCAGCGCACAAGCTGTAAGTGACTGAACTGCTAGCCCACCAGCCGTGAGTGACTGCACTGCCCAGCCCACCAGCCGTGAGTAAGTGAACTGCCAGCCCACCAGCCGTAAGTGACTGAACTGCCAGCCCAATAATCCATTCAGTCCACCCTCTCCCCCTTCTCTCTCTCACAGAGTCTGTCACCTGTTTTGGGCAGAATTTCTGGCAGTTTCTCAGCTGCCAGCCTGCCAGGTCTGAGTGACTGTACTGCCTGGCCTCAGTGACTGAGCTGCCAGCCCAAGAATCCATTCAGCCCACAATGTCCATACTAACCCTCTGGAAACCGGTCCCTTCGGCCCACAACACCCATACTAGCACAACAGAAAGCCCCCCCCCCCCCCACTGGCCAGCAATATTGGAATTGGTGGAAAGGTGGAATATTGCATTGGGTGACCATCGTGTGATGCTGGGATCCAACGGGTCCCACAGTCTAGTTCTCTTACTATTATTGACATTATTTCGGGTGGAAAATACAATCATTTTCCGTTGATTTTGTGCTGCTAATTTTAATTCCCGTTGAAAGAGCATTTCTGCTAAATCATCTCTATAACATATAACACAGGGTGACATTTTAGTGTAGCACCAATGTTGGTAATGTTGCATTGCCTAATATGCCAATCTATGTTTACCATGTTAAATCAAGAACTTAGCTGCTATCGTGATTCAAGGGAATATTACAAAAATCCAATTCTTCTGTTTAGGGTAGGTTTTCTGAGTTTCTGTTTAAATGTTTCTTACTAACTCAAAATAATTGAAAGCAAATTACCTGAATATTTTTCTTATATGGAGGGATGTACAAATTGTTATCAAATTGGTCTATATAAAATAGTCAGCGGTAGAGTTGCTGACTTAAGGGCCTGTCCCACTTGGCCGTCATTTACGCGACAGGCCAGTAGTGACTGACGCGCGATGGTCGTGCGCGTCACCATTCGTCCGCACAGCCGTCTGGAGCGCGTGACGTCATTTGAAGATAGACACAAAATGCAGGAGTAAATCAGCGGGACCGGCAGCATCTCTGGAGAGAAGGAATGGGTGATGTTTCGGGTCGAGACTCTTCTTCAGTCTGAAGAAGGGTCTCAACCCAAAACATCACCCATTCCTTCTCTCCAGAGATGCTGCTGGTCCCGCTGAGTTACTCCAGCATATTATGTCCATCTCCAATCGTCTTGGCCCCGCTCTGGGAGTAGGAGTGGGGGTGGATCTGGATCCGCAACGGCCGTGAGCCCCAGGCCGAGCTCGGCGATCGTTTGCCTGCTTCTGCTGCTGTTGGAGGTGAGACGTTGCGCCGCGCCAGGGTCTTGGGCCTGTCCCACTTTGGCCATCAGTTACGCAACAGGCCGGTGGCGCGCGAAGATTTTGTGCAGGACAAAGTCCACACCCCTCTATGCCACTCCACACTCATCCACACCACTCCATGCGCCCACCCCGCGCTACCCACGTGCTACCACCGCGCTACCCACGTGCTACCACCGCGCTACCCACGTGCTACCACCGCGCTACCCACGTGCTACCACCGCGCTACCCACACGCTAGCAGGTCACGTAAATGGCGCGCGAGTGATGGCCAAGAGGGACAGGCCCTTTACAGTGCCAGTGCCAGTTGGATCCTGATCTAGGGTGCTGTCTGTACGGAATTTGTACATTCTCCCAGTGACCGTGTGAGTTTTCTCCGGCTCCTCCAATTTTCTCCCACATTGCACAGACGTGCAGGTTTGTAGGTTAATTGGTTTCAGTAAATTGTCCCTAGTGTATAGGATAGAAGTACTGGATGGGTGATCGCTGGTTGGCATGGACTCAATAGGCTGAAGGGCCTGTTTCCACGCTGTAAACTAAACTAAAAATCATCCACATTCGAGGCCCACGACCGAGGAAGAACTAAGGGAAGGACTTGAACTTTACTTCGCTTTCCACCACAGTGAGGAATGTGTAGGAGTCACTGTGGTAGATGTTCATGTTAAAATGTGTTTTTGATTGATCTGTTACCAAGATGGCTGCCGGAAGTGAGAGTGAACGCTGGTGCGACTAGCTGCCGCTGCTCTCTTCGAATTATGTATTATTGCTGTCCCTACTACTTCTTGTTTTTGTTTCATTTTATTTATATATTTGTAATTTGCTTGTTTTAACTGTAAGGTGTCCTTGAGAGTCCTGAAAGGTGCCCATAAATAAAATGCATTATTATTATTATAATAATAATAATTGTTTATTATTTAAAACAAGGTGTGTGGCATCATGAATGTTATTTTAACTTTTGTCTTTTCATTATCCTGTTTTCCACTTCTTTCCTGCACTCATGTGAACGTTGTATCCTCTGCTTAAGACAATGTTTACCTCTTGTTCATCTAAGATGTACTTGTCTCTTCCATGCTGTATCTCTTATTAGTAGCTTGATACACAATGGGAAGACACAGGCTAAGAATTAAAAGTTACTCAGCATGCAGCATTATTGTGGCCCAAGGTAGAGGACAATATTGATTTTGCATGAAGGCCTCAGCAATGGATTATTTGGTTTGAAGATTAGAAAAGGACAGAAAGTGAAGGGTATCTTATATACTGGAGGTCAGGCCAGGATCTGTCAGATAAGTGGGAAATCAAGGGTTTGAAGGGGCAGGAGTTGAGATCGAGTGGTTTGCAGTTGAGCAGGCAGAGGTTAGGTTAATCTAAAGTCTTGAGCAAAGGAGCTATGGGATCAAACATTAGCTCCTTATTTGTGAAAATCACACCCTCAGTGGACATTTCAGGGAAAGGTACTTCCTGTGCAGAGGAACATGGTTTGTGGAGATTGAAAGACAGACCAGGAATCTGAGGAAATAGTCCATTTGCAATACTGAAAAGGGAGATGAAAGAAAGATGTGTATGGCAATGAAATGTCATTAAAGGTGGCAGAAAGAGGATTGTTTGTTAAATATGGAGGCTTGTGAGGTGTAAGCTGGAACCAAAGATTATTTGTGTTCTTATCCTGTGAGGAGACAGGATAAGAACACAAATACAGCAGAGATGCTGCCAGTCCTGCTGAATTACTTCAGCATTTTGTGTCTATCTAACCAGCATCTTCAGTTCCATCCTACACACCGAGCCATTAGATTCATGCTGGGCAAAGTATGTATGCAGTAAGGAAGACCTTATTTCAGCAAGTATTCCTGAGGTTCAAATAAGAGGGAGTGGCAGATACACGGGGGAAAAAGTCACTTTCAGTCTTAGTGCGAAAATCTTAAAATGCATAAAAAGTGTGGCATCAGGGATGACACCGACACTCAGAGTAGGGTGAACCCACGTGAAATGTTTTATTTACAGTGGCAAGGAACCACAGAACCACATGGGAGTGCTGTCCCTCGTTGTCAGGGTGCATGTGTGGTGGGCTTGTCCCGGAAGCTCTGTCCTGGTCTCGAAGGAGGTGTGCCAATCTCAGGCTTCTCCATGCAGTTCACTCTTGCCTTGAGATGAGATGCTTGTGTCTCAGGATTATCCTGGCAGCTTAATCTTTGCCGCTATGTTTGGAGGGGGGGAGGGCACTCTCTCATTGTCCGTGGGCAGGAAGAGGCACTGGCACATCAGGCTTGCCCGAGCTACTCAGTCTTAGCTGCATTAGAGGTGCTGGCTAACTAGGGCTTCTTCCTGGCAGCCTAGCCTTGACCACACATTGATACTGATCATCTCAGGTTTGTCCTAGCGGTTCAGTCTTCCTCAAACCTGTGACAGGACACAGATGGCAGGGAGGAACCTCACCTTCTCTGGCTGGAATGCTTGGGTTTGATAAGGTATAGGTTGACGAGGTACAGTTGACCAATCCAATATCAGCTAATTGGATCCAGCTGTTACCAGTGATGCTGGGGATTGGTCTCTCCAGGCCTGTCAGCCAGTGAGAGGGATCTGAGCAGCATCCGAGGGAGGGGTCGCTGTAACAAAGGATAGAGAAAAAGAGAACTATTGATACACACGGAAGAACAACCTTTAGATTGATCTTCCTGGTGCACTCAAACTAACCACAGCAGGAGTTTTGCGGTAATAATTGTGAGCTTTGGTAGACCGATACTTGCTGCTAGTAACGTTTCTAGTGGCCTTTTTTTAGAATTTCCTCATGGGTATTAGGAAATGCTGAGCCATTGTACTGCAGGTGGGGTACGCTAGGAATTGGTGGTATCACTTTGTGATATCACTAGGCTCAAATAAATATCGACGTGTCCCAAGGCCATGCAACCAGGCAGGGAACAAATCAATATTCCTAACTGGTGCACTTGAATATATTATAACCCAGAATTGTCTCAACCTCTATCCAAAGAAGCTACTAAGTCACAACAGCGACTTACTTTTCTCAAAGAGGAACCGTTTAGACAAAGAGAAAATTAGGAAGCAGAAGAAACAAACTTTTGTGAAAGGGAAATATCAAAGTTGAATAATATATACTTAACCACACTAATGCTATATGTTGCTCTAATGCACGTTTGTATTTTACAATGCTGACTGATTTAACAGAAAATACTGGAAACACAGCAGTTCGGGTAACAGCCATGGAAAGGGAAACAATGTTAGTATTTCAAGCTGTAGGCACTTCAGAATGGGAAAGATTATAACAAAGTTAGTTTCAAGTTGTAGAGGTGGGGAAGGGATGGATAGGAGAAAGGTAATTTCTCTGTTAGAGAAACTAGTGTCGCCATGGAGAAGCTATAAAGGCACTGTTTCCTACTACTTAAATTTTCAATCCCATTCTGTGTGTGTCCCAACCTCATTGTTTGAAAAAAAGAGTAAATGTGCATAGATTATTTTTATGCACATTTTTAAACTCTTGAAAGTTACTGTTACAAACTGTAGAGATATATATTGGCTTATTGATAGTTGAGACACAGTGTATCTGCAAAGAACAGTATTTGGTTTGATATCAGACTAATAGGATAAAGCTCCTTCAGATCTTGCTACTTCAGATTCAGGTTTCATTGCCTGTATGACATTATGGTTATGTTACATGTAACCAGAAATTTGTATCCTTGATACACAGACATGCATTAGACTTTTAAGAGAGTCGAGCCAATTCAGGAGTGTTTAATTGTCATATGTACCGATAACCGAACAATGAATTTCTTACTTGCAGCAACTTAACAGGGCCGTCAATGAAATGTATACAGATAAATATAATCACAAATTTAATAAATTAATAACTGTAATAGAGTCATAGTCATAGAGTGATACAGTGTGGAAACAGGCCCTTCGGCCCAACTTGCCTGTACCAGCCAACAATGTCCCAGCTACACAAGTCCCACTTGCCTGCGCTTGGTCCATATTCCTCCAAACCTGTCCTATCCATGTACCTGTCTAACTGTTTCTTTAACACTGGGATAGTCCCAGCTTCAACTGCCTCCTCTGGCAGCTTGTTCCATACAACCACAACCCTTTGTGTGAAAAAGTTACCCTCTTCAACCATTTCCTCCACCCACCTGGCCAATCGATCCAGATCCTGCTGCAATCTTTCACAACCATCTTCACTATCTGCAAAACCACTCACTTTTGTATCATCAGCAAACTTACTAATCTTGCCCTGTATGTTCTCATCCAAATCATTGAAGTAGATGACAAACAGTAACGGGCTTTGCACCAAACCCTGAGGCACACCACTAGTCACAGGCCTCCAGTCCGAGAAGCAACCTTCCACCATCTGCTTCCTTCCATGGAGCCAATTTGTTATCCATTCAGCTATCTCTCCTTGGATCACATGCGATCTAACCTTGCAAAGCAGCCTACCATGGTGAAACTTGTCGAATGCCTTACTGAAATCCATGTATGCAACATCTACAGCTTTGCCCTCATCGCACCTTTTGCTCACGTCTTCAAAAATATCAATCAGATTTGTGAGACACGATCTCCCACATACAAAACTATGCTGACTATCCCTAATCAGCCCTTGCCCATCCAAGCGCCTTGAGTATTCTAGAAAGGCGCTATATAAATCTCATCCATTATTATTATTATTAATGCCGGTATAACCTATCCCTCTCTAGGGCAAAAAAAAAAAAAAATCTTTGCAGTGCAACCAAAGACACAGTCCATAAAAGTTAATAGTTGCTGAGGTTAGTGTTGTGTTGTGCTCAAGAGCCTGATGGTGGCTAGGAAAGAGCTTTACTTGAAATTGGTGGTGATGGTTTTCAGAATCTTGTACTTTCTTCCCAATGGTAAGAGTGAAATGAGAGTATGGCCAGGGTGGCATGGTCTTTGATGATATTGGCTCCCTTTTTGAGGCAGCGTCGCCGTTAGATCCCTTCGATGGTGTTCCACCTTTGCAGCTGGGGAATAGAATTACAATAAATAAGTAAATTTAGATTTAAGGCAATGATCATAATGAAGCTACCAGATTGTCCTGCACACCATTCCAGCTCACCATTGTCCTTCAAGGAAGAAAATCTACTATTCCTGCTTAACCTGCATGTGAATCCAGATGTAACAATGTGATTGAGCCTTACCTACCCTCTGAATTGGCCTTGAAATCCATTCCATTTAAGAGGCAATTAGATGTCTAACACTGGTGAATGAATAAGAAAATAAGCTTCTTGTACAAAAGGCAGAAATCATATGCATAACATCCCCACGGTCACTTTTACATTTACCACAGTATTTATAAAAATATACTATGTTTCATGAGCTGTTCAGATATATATTAAGTAGACCTCATGGAACACGGATTAATTAAGAAATCAGAATACATTTGTTAAGGGATAATTGTATCTGACCAACTTAATTGAAAATGTTGACATGGTACATGAAGGATAGCACATTTGATGTAGTGACATGGAATTTAGCATGGTATTTGACAAAGTACCACATGAAAGATTGATAAAAATCGTAAAAATCTGTGGGATCCGGGGGAAATTAGCTTCGGGATTGAAGAATGGGAGAAAGCAAAGTGTAATCGTAATTGTTGGTTTTAGTGACTCCACTGCAGATCAGGGAGAGCACTACAGTAGTACTTGAGAAGGATATCCTGGAGGGATCAGCAAATGAGCTACACGGGTATTTAGAATTTAGGAAGGGATGATCATTTTGATGGGGTAATACCGCAAACCTCCAAAAACGTCAAGGGGATTTTGAAGAATAAATATGTAGACAAATAGCAGTAGGATGTAAAATCAATAGTAGTTGGTGATTATGAAACTAGCTTTGATATGATCATTGAATTCTCTCATTTTGAGAATCTACATACACTTCCCTTCCCCTCCACTCCCTTTCCCACTTCTTCCCCCCCCCCCCCCCAACAGAGAGTTGTGAATCAAAGGAAATGGAGAAAAAGGAGGAACGGGGTACTGTTTTTGGATGATTAGCCATGATCATATTGAATGGCGGTGCTAGCTCGAAGGGCCGAATGGCCTACTCCTGCACCTATTTTCTATGTGTCTATGTTTAATGACGTATCTCTCTTGGGATCACACCGTCTCTAGCTAACAATTGGCCAATTGGGGAACTTCCTTGCCTGAGGTCATCTTTTGCCGGCCCTGATTTGCCCTGTTTTTTTCTTGTTTCCATTTTCTCCCCCCCCCCCACATTACAATCAGTCTGAGGAACGGTCCCGACCCAAAACGTCACATCCATTTTCTCCAGAGATGCTACCTGACATGCTGAGTTACTCCAGCACTTTGTGTCCATCTTTAGTGGATAGAAATTGTTATATTTCTTAATATTAACTGGGATTGCCTTAGTATAAGGGCCTAGATGAACTCAACCTTTATTTAGGGTATGAGGATGGACAAGTGTCAGAAGTCTGTGGAGGTATCCTTTGAAAAGTGACCACAATTTAGTAAGCTTAAATGTAGAAAAAGATCTATCTATCTATCTATCCATTTATTTTACATCTATCTAAAACTCTCATCTTGTTTGTTTGTATGCGTGCGTGAGTGTAATCCCGAAACTCCGCCAAAACGGTACACAACAGCGCTATGTGACCAGTCATATTTCACCTCAACAAACATTGTCAGCATAACATATAAAAATTTCATTTGATAAACCAAAAAAAAATCATATATACAGCACAAAACAATATACCTGTAATGCTTTCAGATTTAGAAGAGATGTATTCCACAATTTTTCATCTTTTTGGTCACACACATGACTAAGAATGGGCCACCAGTGGTCAATGTTTCTTTGTAGTCTGTCATCCTTGTTTCTCTCTGCTAGAGATAGCTCTAACTGCTGTGTCCTATTGTTCAGAAAATCATTCTCATATTTGTCTGACAAATGGGTGTCATAAAGGATTCCTCTTATCTCATGATCAGATGTATTGCCCTCAGTCTGTTTTACAAGACTTTCCTATTTCACACCATCTGAAAGAGTGGTGGAGGCAGAATCCTTCAATACCTGGGGGAACACTTAACCTACAATGCTACAGTCCAAAAGTTTGGAAATGGGAGTATAACTACCTCAATGTTTGTCAATATAGAAGCACTGTGTGTTTCATAAATCTTTTTTATTCACCTTCTTCCTCTACAACTGCATTTTTTTTCAATTAATTGTTATGTTGACAACTTTGTCTGCCTTCAATTTTGTCTGTTTCTCTGCTTCATTGCAACTGAAGAATTCCTGATCTAAAATATTATCTGTTTCTCTCCCAATGGATACTGCCTGTCCTGCTGAGTGCTTCCAGCATTTTCTGATTTAATTCAGATTCCCAACATCTACACGTTTTCGCTTGATTAATGTAGGTATTATTCCATATTTGTTATCTTCATTGACGTGGATGCACTTTATAAGTATTACCAAGAAAGAATATGTTATTATTGGTGTACCTATCCAAGCTCTAATTCAAAATTAATCAGCATTACATTTATAACATTAATAATGATGGAAATGAAATGTCTATTTGTCAGGCTGTGAGTCAAGACTTTAACATTGATAATAACTTTACATCACAGCTGAAACAACTATTATTAATGTGCCAAAAAATCAAAGGCAGAAATAATAGAATTTCTACTAAATTACTTTGCATGACTCAAAGTAAAAAAATCTATATACTATGAAAGAATGCATTTGATTACTTAGCTACTCAGTAAACTCAGCTACATACTTATTACCAAGCATGCCTGCTGTTCCTCAACCAGTCACTGCATTCAATTTCAGAACCTTGCACAATGTCAAAAGTCAAGGGAAGCAACTTAATAAATCAATGGAAATAATTGCAATATTTAGAAGCATGTCATTATTTCTGCATGCATGTCATTTGTTTGCATCCCTGCATAAGGATTATGAATTATTCAGTTGTATTAGCTGTGTCTGCTAAAACAATTAACCAGAACAGTTTACTGTCATAAATTAATCTATTCCATTATCAATAATAATTAAAATTCCTTACTTATCTGTGCAGTGATGGTTTTGATAAAATGATTGAACATTTGGAATGTCCGCATGTGCAGAAAAGTTAGAAATGTTGAAATAATCATACTCAGATTTTCATAATTTTTTTAACTAGCTTGTTATGTACTTGATTTCACACACACATTTTCATTAATACTACTTGCATCTGACTATTTTCTTTTTTATTTACTATTTACCTTGTCTTCAGTTTTTTTAATTTAGTATTTGAATTATTTTGGACTCTTGAGACATCAGTTCACAGGGTAATATGTAGGAAGTTGAGAGAACTGTAAAAAGTGTAGATTTATTAAATATTTTAGAATGTTTATATAGTATGATACCTCGTGTATCACAAACACTTACATTTGGCTTTTCACTTAAGGAGTAATTGCATTAGTGTCGTTTGTGTTGATATTTATCCACTTCTGAACTCATTAACCGCACTTGGAGTATGCTTCCACTGCTTGGAACCCCGGTACCAAGAAAAATAAAGAAGTTCTTCAAAATGTTCAACGAAGACTTCAGACAACAATCCAGTGTAACCAAAATGCTCACTGACTTAAACTGGGACTCCCTTGAAACTAGGCGCCAGATGTTCAGACGGACTACCCTTCACAAGATCATCAACCAGGACATCGATCTCGATGCTGACTTGCACGTCAAATAGAAAACACCAAGATCCAGAAGAAGGTACAACAAGCAATTTGTAGTTCAACAACACATCTACTCCCTGCATCCAGTCATTTTTCCCTGAAGCAATTTCCCTTTAGAATGCCCTCCCACAATCATCTGTTGACATGCCCACCTACGCAACGCTCAAGACCTCCAACCATGCCCACAGACTGCACAGTCCCCGCTAGACCAGATCCACTCTAGTCAACTTCCAGTATAGTCCCTGGTGGACTCTTCGGGAGCGATGACCACAAGGTACGAAGGTACAAGGATACTATCTTGAACCGCTACAGATACATGCTAGTGGGCATATTGACTGGTTGCATCATGGTGTTTCAGCAACTCGAACATCCAGGAACAGAGGAGATTACGGAGAATGGTAGACCACTTGGTCCATCATGGGTACTGACTTCTCCACCATGGAAGGGATCTATAGGAGGCGTTGCCTCAGAAAGGCAACCAGTATAATCATGGACCCACACCACCCTGACAATGCTCTCATTTCACTCCTGCCATCGGGAAGCAGGTATACTAGGGGTCTGAATACTGTGATGTCCAGGTACAGGAACAGCTTCTTTCCGACAACCTCTTGAACACTACAAACTCCAACTAAACTGCAAACTAACTAGGGACTCTGGACTTTTGTATTACTCTAATATTGGATATTTTGTAATTTATTCAACTTTCTTTTATTTGTGTTATCTATGAGTACTGAGTTTACAGACCTGTTATATTGCAACAAGTAAAGACTTTCATTGTTTTGTTTTCAGTACACAAGACAATTATACACCTTGACTCCAGCACTTTGCTTTGCTTACGAATGCAGCATCTGCAGTTCCTTTCGGCTCCATGACAATAATATGTTTGCGCCAAGGATCAAATTCACCGGAAATATAACATTCCTAAACCAAGCCTGGCTTGAACTTAATATAGTACCATATTTTGTTATATTGCCTTTAAAGTAAAAGCATCATCTAAAACATTGTATTTGACAGAAATCTGAACACGTTCACTGCTTTGAGTTTTCCCAAACGCACAATTGTGATACTTGTAAACCGAGATATTTGCGGCTGCGGCAACAAATAACCATTAAGTTCGGCAGCATTTGGTGTTTAGCACAATGACCATCTTTGATGCGCAAATGCCGTTAATGTACAGAAGGTGTTAAACCTCCTTGATACATTTTCTCTTTCTGTTGGTTACGGCCACTACTTTCTTGAGACTGATGCTCTTTGGATGCGAGCTGCAGAAATCCCCGGGCATTGCTTCGCTTCCCCGGGAACGCGCGGCGCGAGCACCTGACCGTTGGCGCGGGTCGCCGGCGCGAGCAAGGACCGATAGCGAGAGCTCTTCTGGCAGCCTCCACCCTTCGACGCTCGCGCGCGATCTCCACGGCCGGCACTCGTGCCCGCGCCAGCGCCTTCGCTCGCTCGCTCGCTGCCGTTGGGCGACTGCTCTCGCCCCGCGGGCCGCGCGCGGCGCACCCTTCCCCTTCCCCTTGCTCTCGCGATGCTTGGTCGTTCGCCGCCGCTCCAGTCGTTCCCTCGGAGCTGGATGCAGAGACAGAGAGCGGGCGGCTGGCGACAGGGCGAGGGAAGGGGAAAAGATGGAGACAGCGGTGGAGCCTGCAGGGCTACGGCTCAACACACTCTCGAACCCAGGTAAGGGAGAGCCTAGTGCATGTCTGCGGGAATAGACACCTCGGGGGAGTGACCCAGCCCTCCTGGAGGATGGAGCGTGGGACTGACACCTCGGCTCGTGCAACCGATTAGTCGGGGGGAAATGCAACCGATTAATCGGGTAAATGTAACCAGAATCACCTGCCAACATCATCACCATGGAGCAAAGGTCTGGGTCTGTCAGGCGGGGGGCAACGGAGCAAAGACAGCGAAAGGTTGCAAGAGGAGCGATGGTCAGTTCACGGGGTTGCAAGGGGGGATCGACTGGAAAGGTGGCGAAATGGGCTGGGGAGGTCAGGCTGAGGGATGACAGCCGAGGAAAGGAATGGAGGTGCTTTGCTAGAGGGATTCTTAGGGACTTGGCGCAAGGCGTGATCTCCCGAGGCTATAAAAAAGGGAGGAAAGATGGTTTTGTTGGTAGAGTTGTAATGGCATAGAGTAGAAATGCGATAGGGAGATTTGTGTAAGAAGGAGCAGATACTGGATATGATTGAATATATTGGCTTCTGTGAATAGAGCAGGAGCTATGTGGGTTGCGGTGGCTATCTCAGGAGAAACCCATAAGGAAAAGTATGATGAAATGTATTTGTTGACAGTAGAAATGCATTTTGTTTATGGACATGTCAGCGAGCATAGACACATGAAAATACAGATACTGGAACCCTGACCAAAATACAAAGTGTTGGAGGAGCTCAGTGGATCAGACGGCACGTGTGGGAGGGAATGGCGAGATGCCATTTCAGACTGGAGTAGAGTGTGAAAGCTGGAGTGTGATAAAGCCTGGCAAGTGATAGGTGGATACCTGTGATGGGGACTTGTTTGGCTGATGGGTGAAGTAAGTGATACAGGCTAGAGATGAAAAGGATACAGAAGGGTGTCAGGTTAGGAGAGGAGGGAGGGGTATGACTGGAAGGGGGAGGGGAAAGAGGTGGGGTAAAGGGGAAATGGGAGATAAGTGTTCAAAGGAGGAGAAATGAGCAGGGTGGCAGGGACGAGGGGTGGGAGATGGTGGAGGAAACGTGTGTGCACTGGGATAGAGGGAAAGGGAAAGAAGGGAGTGGGGGCAGCTATTGCTTGGAATTGGATAATTCAATGTTCATACCAGCTACCCAAGTTGAATATGAAGTGCTGTTCCTTAGTTTGTGCATGGCCTCATTTGATCTACCTGAGATAACAACCAAAGAAGACGAGGTGTTCCTGAAGGGTTGTACAAGTGAAATGCATGCAATATTGAGGAGCTCATTGGGAGGAACCAGTAAATGCCTTGCTTGTAAATATTTCATCGAGGAGTGGACGTAATACTAGACTAAAAGATGATTGTGTGTGGCAGCATTCCAGAAAGCAATATACCAGAAACTAGACTAACCTGAAAAATTATGCCTTCAAATAATGAAATGAAAGGGTTTGTACTGAATACCTATTTCCGATGTAGACAAAGCAATTGATGAGGTTACTGTTGAAAGCAAGGGACATATCTGAGTGTCACTTCATATAAGTGCTGGAAAGGTTAACTTGATGTTGTAAATGATGCATTAATGAAGTCCATGCACAGGTTAAGCAAATAGGCAGTGTTTTGAGAGACAAGAGACTGCAGATACTGGAATCTTGAGCAAAAAAGATAGTGCATCAGTGGAGGGAAATGGACAGACTCTTCTCAGAGTCTGAGGAAGGTTCCCAACCCAAAATTATAATTTGTCTATTTCCTTCCATAGGTAATGCATGGCCTACTGTGTTTCTCCAGCACTTTTTTTTGCCAGTATTTTGAGTTTGTAATGACATGACGTGACATTCTGATGTTTAGGAAAAATGCCTTCAAAAATCTACTAGTGTCCCCATTTTCTGATGTTAGCTGCAGTTGGGAATCAATCTTATACAGTTGGTCTCCAGCAAAATAATGTAATCAAACTGACAAACAATCTAATCACAATGAAGATCGGCACAAAAAGATGGAGTAACTCAGCGGGACAGGCAGCATCTCTGTAGAGAAGGAATGGATGACGTTTCAGGTCGAGATCCTTCTTCAGACTGGTTAGGGATAAGGGAAACAAAAGATATAGACTGTGATGTGGAGAGATAAAGAACAATGAATGAATGAAAAAAGTTACGATTATAAAGGAAACAGGCCATTGTACGCTGTTTGTAGGATGAAAATGAGAAGCTAGTGTGACGGGTGGGGAAGGGATAGAGAGAGAGAGGGAATACGGAACTACCTGAAGTGAAATAAATCAATATTCATACCACTGGGCTGCAAGCTGCCCAAACGAAATATGAGTTGCTGTTCCTCCAATTTGCGTTTAGCCTTACTCTGACAATGGAGGAGACCGAGGACAGAAAGGTCTGTTTAGGAATTTGAAGGAGAATTAAAGTGTCCAGCAACCGGGAGATCAGGTAGGTTCAGGCGGGCTGAGTGAAGGTGTTCCACGAAACGATCGCCCAGTCTGCGTTTGGTCTTGCCGACGTATGAGAGTCCACATCTTGACCAACGCATTCAGTAGATGAGGTTGGAGGAGGTGCAAGTGAACTCTGCCTAACCTGAAAGAACTGTCGGGGTCCCTGGACAGAGTTGAGCGGGGAGGTATAGCAACAGGTGTTGCATCTTCTGCGGTTGCAGGGGAAGGTACCTGGGGAGGGGGTGGTTTGGGTGGAATGAGAGTTAACCAGGGAGTTGCAGAGGGAACGGAGTCTGCGGATTGCGGAAAGAGGTGGAGATGGGAAAATATGGCTGGTGGTGGGATCCCGTTGGAGGTGGCGGAAATGTCGGAGGAATAGGTGTTGTATGTGACGGGTGGAAGGTAAGGACTAGGGGGACTCTGTCTCTATTGCGACTAGCGGGAGGAGGAGCAAGGGCGAAGCTGCGGGGTACCGAGGAGGCACGAGTAAGGGCCTAATCTATGATGGGAGAGGGGAACCCCCATTCCATAAAGAATGAGGACATCTCAGATGTTCTAGTATGGAACACCTCATCTTGGGCGCTGATGCGGCGTAGTTGAAGAATGTATTCACGACAAAATTAGGAAGTAAAAAGCAGAATTATAACATGGATCAAACAAAGGCCATGTAATCGAGATTAGAATGTACACGATTAAATGTATTAACTGAAGTAGTATGAATGTTTTGAGAATTTCCCTAAAAATATTATATTTTGAACTGCGTAAAATAATGTAACATTTTTTTTCAGAAGTTGCTGAGCTCAGGACGACAGATGGCACAATGGGCTAAGTGTTCGGCTGGCAACCGGAAGGTAGCTGGTTCGAATCCCGCTTGGAGTGCATACTGTCGTTGTGTCCTTGGGCAAGACACTTCACCCACCTTTGCCTGTGTGTGTCCTTGGGCAAGACACTTCACCCACCTTTGCCTGTGTGTGTGGATGTAATTATGTGAAGCACTTTGGGGTCAATGCAAGTTGACTAAAAATGTGCTATATAAATAAAGAAATTTAATTTAATTTAATTTAATAAGTTTGCACATCATTAAAAACAAACTTCGATCAACAACGGATAGTATTTTTAATTTTCAATAAGAATAATTTGTAAATTCTTCAATTAAATTTCTTAAATTCTTATCTGTTTGAGACAGAGAAGGCTATAAATTGGGTAATAATGGGGCTGTCCACTTTTTCAGGCGACTGCCGGTGACTGTCAAGGCAGTCACCTGAAATACCGGTGACTGGAACGGTGACTGTCAGAGTGGAACACACCCACACATCGCTTCTTTCACCAGCTCGTTATGCAGGCGGGGGACAGGGCAAGGGGGGGTGCGCTTTCTGAGTGAAATTCACATGGTGCAAAGCCAATGTGATAGAGACACACACTGCGATGAACAGAAAGGTTGGTGCTGTAGTTAAGATGGTGAAAGCACAGTGCATGGTAAGTCCTTTAAAAGAGGGGGGAGAAGGAGTGGAGACAACTTTTAAGAAGCCAGAGATACACGCTTATGAAGCTCGGCAGACATTAACATTACCGGTCGGTTATCCTTGGTTCTGAAAACTACTGCTTAAGTTTTTTTTCCCCAATAAGCCAATGAAATTCACCGGTCAGCACCGGCTACAACCTACGACAACCTTCGACCTCCTGGCAACCCACTACCACTACATCTAAGGCACGAGAATTCTCGTTACTCTCCATGGCGGCTTTATTCTGGACGCCGCTAATTTTTCAACATTGAAAAATTCGCGGCAACCATAATGAGGCCGCGACTAGTTCCCAGAATGTGGGAACTCCTCACGACCGTGAAGGCGACTACCCAGCAACCACCTGCGAACATGTGGCGACCGCATAGTCTCCTGCAGTCGCCTAAGTGGGACAGGACCAATAAGGGTGGTTAAAAGAGGTGAGAGAATCTTGAAGATAAATTCTCCCCGATTGCAAGGAGAGAAAAAGGAACATGAGGTGTTAGATATGTGGAATTGAAAAATGAATACCAATACCATTTGGTTGTAGAATACCCAAACAGAATACAGCATCTGGGGAAAACATGGATAGTTTTAAGAAAGGTCCTGACCCGAAATGTCACCTACCTATGTTTTCCAGAGATGCTGCTTGAACCACTCATTGAAATACAGTGTGTGATTTGCATTGGAATTCACTTTATATGATGAATTTCAACTTATTGGCATATTTGCGGTTATAAAAAAAATCAAATGTTCTAGATAACGGAATAACTTTTGTACTTCAAACCAGCCTTTGAGTTTAAAAGGTAAACAGATTCCAATGATTTTTATTTCTTCACATTGCGACTAAATTTAACTTGCATTTGAGTTTCAACAGGAATTTGGGAGTTTGGTGACCAACTAATAGAGTTACTGAACCTAATATATAGTTTGAGGCAATTCAGAATTTAAAAAGAAACAAAAAATAAGTAAATTAAAACTAGTTGATATTGTGATTTTGGATGTTTACAAAGTGTAGTTGTGGACTTGTATGTCAGCCTTCAAGTTATCTTGTTGTGAGTTGTAGTTTTTACATAATCAGTGCATATTTCATCATTTGGGTAACTTAGAGAGACTAAATTATATTTTGGTGTGTTACCAGAAGAGAAATGCACACTATCATATTCATATATCATGTCATATTCATTCATTAAGGGTGGATGTTTGTTGTAGCAATGCTTGTGTGTTTGTTGTAGCAATGCTTGTGTAAGGTTAAAAAAAGTTAAAGGTGTCATGGACAGTAAGTTTGATTTTAGAATTGAACAACTTGCATTTATTGATTAGGATTTGGCTTTATAACTGGTTACACTTTGAAACATAATTTAAATTATCAAAATGTATTCAATTTTAGGCAGAATTGTAGAACTATTGGGGAAATAACAGAACTGTATGGAAGCCCTATATTTGATTTCAGAGACATGTAGTATTAAAATAAATTTGTATTTCTACAGCACTGTTTTACATCCTAGAGGTATTCAAATGTTTAATGTGAACACAGTGTTTTTATTTAGTTATTGCTATGCCGTAAGCAAATAATGCTCTACTTTGAATACAACATCCCATGAAAATAAAGTGCATACATTATCAGGTAATCTGCTTTGGTATTGGTTGAAAGTAAAATATTGGCCAAATCAGAAAAACTTTTTAGATTGTGCAACATTCACCTGGGAGGTCAGCTAGATGTCAAGGCAATATTTGGGGAGCTAGAATGGAACTCGCTCGTTCCATGGCTAGATGAGAATAATTCATTCCTAAACTCAAAGACTATTTCTCTATTCATCGTATGCTCTTAACACATGAATAAACCAAGAACATTTGGAAGTACTACCAGAAGGAAAACAATACCAATGGTCTCATTCCATTACAAGAAATCAGACTGTCAGAATAGGAGTGCTTTCAAACAAAAAGCACAAAGAAAGCTGACTGGATGAAAATAGAACTTTTCTGAAAATGAAACATGAGTATATATTGCTTATTCCTTCCAATAATGACAACTTTCAGATGTTCAATTGTAAAAGTGGTTCATTGGGATTTAATTTGATGAATGCTTAGAAAGTGTGTTTCAGTCCTAATTTTGTCAGATTTAATACCCATGTAATTGATAGTCAGAATGATGACTGGAGTTTTCTGTGGGACGAGCTTGCAGATTTCTGAAGTTATCTAGCTGTGTGCGAATTAGACACAAAATATCCTTTTTAATGGATCATAATTTTAAAGTGACTTTTGGTTGTCAAAGTGGTTATGTGTGATAAATTCAAGTAAAACGCACCAATTTACTGATGCAAGAAATGCGAAAGAAAAACGTGCTGGAAAATCTTTGGAAATCTGAACTTGTGGGAAATAAACAATGACTGATATTTGTGAAAAGTAGCACTGAATTGAATCCTTTTATTTGGAGATGAATTTATCTTCTGTAGATTCGGAAATGCTTCAAAGTTTCTTAAATATATATTAATTGCTTAGTGAGCTGGCCAATAATAACTGAAAAGCTATTATGACACAAACAGGGCTAAAAGAGCAGAATTGCTAGTTATATGAACAAAGGGTGCATGGGAGAATTATCTGATCCAAATGGGTGAAAAAGAATAAATAATTACATATAGGAGGGGTTGTAAGGTGGAGCAGCTTACTACCAATAGTGCTCAAATGCAAAATGTGACCAGGTGTTCAATTGTTTGTGAAGAAATAAAGCTTACAAATTGTGCAGATGGAGAGGACTAGTGTAGAATCGCCTTATTCTTCCAATTTGCTTAATATTTGTTTTAGGAGGGAAATAATATTGAACTGAGTAATGGAAAGTGCATACCAGGATTCAGTGCTTTAAACATGTCAGTGACGGAAACAAATATTTTTCATTCCATCAATCTTGGTGGTGGCTTCATTAATTTTACTCCCTTGGATACAATATGTTTTTCAAATGTTGCAGGAATTCCATTTTAATACTGAAATTTCAGAAAAGGTAAACATTTGATGTCTTCAAATCTCATTAGTTTTACTTGTTATTTTTCATTTTATCGCTGTACTGAATAAGCCAGGGAAAATTAACCTGGGAGTTAAATGAGAACGAATTTAATATATTGTGTAATGGTGGATAGTCATGGGTAGAGTATGCAAGCGAAAAATACTTTCTAGTTTTGAAGCAATTTCATTTTAAAAATATTCTAATTTCTTATAAAACTGGTAATAATATGAAGCATTTATTATGAATATTATAAGTACGATTAAAATTATATTTTGTTGCATTTTATAGCTGCACTTAATAGTTGAGGGAAAATTAATCTGGGAGCAGATCATCAATGAGAGTGAATTTGATGCGTAATGTCTAAGATAGTCTCAGATAGAGAATGAAAGGGAAGGGTACTTTTTGTTTTGAAGCAATTTTTGTTTTTAATGGATGAGGGAGAAAACAAATTCCTAGGTTTCAATTTTGTATTGCTTTCTTTTGATAAAACTGAGATCTTAAATAATGATGGACTGTTGAATACAAATGGGTTCCTATTCTTAATGGTGGTGAGGTCCAGCAGATGAGTGAGTGCAAGAGGTAAAGTTCTGGTATTTACACCCATCATCAGCCAAACGTCAAAGCAGTTGAATTACCTTAACCTCCTGGTTTTCCTCAATTATGGAATCCATATAATATCAACAAAAAATGGGATTCAGCAAAGGCTCTGACAGCATCCCAGACGTTTCTTGAAGGTGTATGCTTTAAGCTAACTGCACTTCTTGCCAAATTCCTACAGTGCAGCTGCAACATGTAGAAAATTGCCCAGGTTTGTCCTGTCTGGGGAAAAAGCAGGGACATTTCAATCTGGGCAATTACCACCCACTCTCAGACATCAGCAAAGCAATGGAATTTATCAATAACAGCATTATTTTTGGGTTCCATTGAAATAACTGAGCTGCAAATCACCAAACATCTATGGTCCACACTAACAAAATATCTCCATTCGAGAAGAGAATCCTTGATATTTGAGTTGCATTTGCCCAAGTATGCTTTAATGAGCCCAAGTAAAATTGAACCCAGTGGGAAACTATGAAATCTCTGGAAGTCATTACCTAGCACAAATAAGAGTTGATTCTGGACAATGAAGCCATTTTTCTTTCCAAGTCCAAACATCTTCAGTTGCATCATCTGGTCAGAAGCAAAACTATTTGCTAGTGTATGTATAGTCAATTCCATTGACAATCCTTAGATAATGAAGCAGGTTGTGTCTACAAGCAACAAGATCTGGACACCATTCAGGAATTAATTGATAATAAGTAGCCTAATGTACCTAAGTAGCCTATTGGTTTTAATGAAGCCGCAGTTACACCTGGCTTGTACAAGTGACAACAAAAGAGGACGTTACTGAATCATTAACCATCAGCATTCCAGGAATTGCCATTTTAATAAAACTTGATTGGATTAGCCATGTAAATACAATGGCTACCAGAACAAGCCAGAAGCTCCGTATTCTCTGGTGCGTGAGTCCCCTTTTAATGGACCAAATCCTTTCCATATCTACCAGCTACGTCAGGAATGTGTTGGCAATCAATCCACCTGTGTGGACAAGTGCAACTACATTAATATTCAACAAACTTGCCCTTACTGAATTCAAAATCCCCTACTTGATATGGCAGCCTTTACACCTTGGGCAGTAACTCCCCCATCACTGGCACACTATGGCTGTGGTTTGCACAATCAACAGTATCTCAGCAAGGCTTATCTCAAACCCTGGAGGTTCTCTTCCTAAAAGGACAATGCCAGCAAATACAGGGGGAAACCATCTCCAAATTGTCCACATCCGATGAATGAAAGATCGCTGTCCCTGAACTAAAAGTTGAATTAGACATATTTAACATAATTTATATTTTTCATTCTCGTATTCAGTTTTGCTTTACATATTTGGAAGAAGCTCTGTGCCATTATTGATTCTTTTGAAACTTACATTTTGTCGTAGACAATTATCACTGGTACTGAAATAAATAAAATGTAAAGTATGACTAAAAGAAAATTGAGCCTTGAGTTTCCTTTATAGCTTTTAATTTCATAAATAGAATATGATGATGACTTTTATCATTTGAATTTATTGGACAAAACGATGCAAAAAAAGCAGGTCACAGGGAAAAAGTTAGTGGTTTGCACCTTTGCTATAATTTGCTAAATAACTCAGCACAAATAATTTAAATTTATTGAATTCATTTTTTCATAATTAAATTTTGATGTGATGGAATGGTTATAAAATATTAAGGGACTCATTAGTTTCCTTTAACGTACAGGTGTCTTGCAAAGTAAGTTCTGAAGAAGAGTCTTGACCCGAAACATCACCCATTCCTTCTCTCCAGAGATGCTGCCGGTCCTGATGAGTTACTCCAGCTTTTTGTGTTTATCTCCGGCTTAAACCAGCATCTGCAGTTCCTTCATACACAAAGTAAGTTCCATTGTCCTTTGCCAAGGAGCAAACTCGTGCTGTTGAGAGCCTATGGGGATCATAGACCTGAAACATTAATTAACCACTTTGTATCTGATGGAGGTAATGTTATCAGGTATTTTGTAAAATAAAAAAATATTATTGATGTTGTGGCCCACGTCTTTTATTGGAGTTCCCAGTTGCTTTAAAGCCAAATTCTGATGCTGTGTAGTCCTTAACAGCCATTTTTACCTGGAAAATTATTATACATCTTTAAATGAAAAGTGTAGTGCTGCTCTGGACTGCTATCAGTCCAGTAAAGGAGTTAAAGTATAATATTACTATAAATATTACTAGCAAAGAAATTAATCATTTACAAACATCTAGCAGCAGGAGAAGCCCCTTGAAACTTCTCCATCAATAAAATTGTGGCTGATCCTATTACAACCTCAACTTTGCATTCATACCGTAACTTTTCATCCTCTTTGCATATCAATAATCTATACATCTGCTTCAAAAATATTCAATATATTCTGCTTTCACCCTACGTTGAAGTGTTCCACAGGCACGTGACCCTATGGAAGAAAATAATTCCTTTACTCGTTCTTAAATTGGCAACCCTTATTTTCACATGGACAGTGCAAAGCTGTGCCATTTTGATTTTATTATTCAACTCCATCTTTGTTTGATATCAGCTTAAGTTTTGAAAATGCAAATTTGCAATTAAAAGTAGGAAAGAGAAAATGGATTGTGTTATAATGCTCTTTGTATGGGCAGTGGTCCTATAGGTACAAGAACCTTCTAATCTACATGGCAATTAGACACAAGTGATTTCAAAATATGTTTAATTATAGTAATTAGATTTTGAAAGAAGGAAGTAGCACAATAAAGCATGTTCCCGACATTATATATGACCCTTGCATCATAATGTGGTACAGCTCAGTTGGAGATCGTTGGTATCTGATATTTTTTCTTGCATTAGATATCTTGAACAAATCAGTAAAAAAAGTCCTGTTCTCTAGTATAGCATTCTTATGCTATACTATTATCAAATAGGGCATTATCAAATCAAAAATACCATACCATTTACTGAGTATAAACTGGCTGCTTGCTGCAGTTTATCTGCTGGCATTTTGATGTGTGCTATCTTATCCTCTAATTGATACAAGGCAAATCGAGTCTATTGTCTTGGTGTTGACTATTGAAATACAAGGACATTTTTACATAGTATATTCCAAACCCAGCATTGCGGGCTGGTGGGAATAAGCTTTTATTTCTACCGTGTAATCTCTTCATTAACTCTTCATTAACTATGAAAATTAGAAGGGAAAATCATTCGAGTAAGACTGTGAACTAGAAGCTGATACAGGTGACACAATTGCAGTAAGTGAGCTCCAGGACCCGGGTTAAGCCCTGACCTTGGATGCTGCCTGTGTGGAGATTGCACATTCTCCCCGTGAATGTGTGAGCTTCCTCAATGCGCTCCGGCTTCCTCCCATATACCAAAAATGTGCAGGTGTGTGGGTGAGTTGTATATTGTAGGGGGAATTGAGGAAACGTGAGGATAACATGGAATAGTGTGGATGGGTGTTTGATGATTGGCAAGGACCTGGTGGGCTGAAGATGTTATTTCCATGCGGTGAAGTAGCAGTAAATATGTACAAAGATGTGAAATATTCACCAGGAAAGTCTGTAAAACCCACAGCAGCAAGGAGCTGAAATGTTAGAAGCTTTTAAAATTGCAGAAAAGCTGAGTATCTGCTTTGAACAGAACTAGGTGCAGCTGTTGCTATAAATGGCCACACCCGACTTTCTGGCTGGAATGAAAAATGAGTGATAATAATGCAATGAAAATGCTGCTGCAATGTTTCATTTAAATTTATTTACTGAGGCTGCAACCTGATGTTGCTGGGAACGATGGTTGCCAAAACTAGGAACCAATTGAATAATCAATAGATGGATTAGGTTCCACATGTGCCACGGTAGAGGGGATCAAAAACATGAGGTTTAAAGATACAGCATGGAAAAGGGCTCTCAGCCCCCTGAGTACATGCCTCCCATTGATCACATCGCACAAATTCAATGTTAGCCCACTTTTTCATTTACTCCTTGCTCACCAGGGGCAATTTATAGAATACAATTAATCTACAAACCCACTTGTCTTTGGGATGTGGGAGGAAACCCACAATCACAGGGAGAATGTGCAAGCACCACCCATATAGCACCTGAGGTGAGGATCAAACCTAGGGCACTGGGGCTGTGAGGGAGCAGCTCTACCAGTGGCACACTGTGCCCCCCCCCCCCCTTTAAGGCATAGGTTTAGTGTCAGAATGAGTTTTAAAGGAGGTTTGAGGGGAATTTTTAATTTACAAAAAGTGGTCGATATCTGGAACTCGCTGGCAGAGGAGGTGGAGGAGTCAGATAAAACCTTTACATTTAACAGACATTTAGATGGGCTTGGAAGGATATGGATCTATTGCTGGCAAATGCATTAGAATAGATGAGCAAAAAAATTGGCTTGAACATTCTGTGCCATACATCTCTTGAATCCATGTGCACTACAAACCCTAATTCTTCACCATCATTTCTTTCAATAAAGCCACTTAGAATTGTTGTGATATTTGTCTAGCATCCGTAATACACACAAGGCTGGTACAAAATAAATATTAGGATGTTAAATTCAAGGCTTCATACATTGGCTTCAGGTTTTGTATTTTTTTAAATGACTCTTTATCACCCGAGAAGAAATGCTGCTTGTTTTCCTCATTTATTTATTGGAAAAGTATAAATTGAAGATTAATTACATAAATTGCTGCTTTCAGCTAGACAAAGAATGAAATGATGAGAGAATGAATACAGACATGCTTGGCGCTGTTGTGTATTAATAAATTAACCGTTATAAAGGTGGTGCACTAGATTAAGCTAAAGGGTTGCTTTATCTTCATCCCAACAGTATGCAAATTAAAATGCATGACCCAGAGGTGTGATTAAGAAAGAACTGCAGATGCTGGAAAATCTAAGGTAGACAAAAATGCTGGAGAAACTCTGCGGGTGTGGCAGCATCTATGGAGTGAAGGAATATGTGACGTTTCGGGTCGAGGCCCTTCTTCAGACTGATGTGGGAGGGGAGGGGGGTGGCGGGAAGAAGAAAGGAAGAGGCGGAGACAGTGGGGTGTGGGAGAGCTCGGAAGGGATGGGGAAGGAGGGAGAAAGCAAGGACTACCTGACATTGGAGATCAATGTTCATACCGCTGGGGTGTAAACTACCCAAGCGAAATATGAGGTACTGCTCCTCCGATGGAGCAGTAGACATTTAGAGCAGCGGATGCAATAGATGAGGTTGGAGGAGGTGCAGGCGAACCTCTGCCTCACCTGGAAAGACTGCTTGGGTCCTTGGATGGAGTCGAGGGGGGAGGTAAAGCGACAGTTGTAGCATTTCCTGCGGTTGCAAGGGAAAGTACCCGGGATGGGCTGGGTCAGGTGGGAAGGGACAAATTGTCCAGGGAGTTAAGGAGGGGGCGGTCTCTGCGGAAAACCGAAAGGGGAGAAGATGGGAAGATGTGGCCAGTGGTGGGATCCCGTTGGAGGTGGCGAAAATGTCAGAGGATTATCTGTTGTATTTGACGGCTGGTAGGGTGGAAGGTGAGGACAAGGGGGACTTTGCCCTTGTTACGAGTGGGGGGATGGGGAGTGAGAGTGGAGCTATGGAATATAGAAGAGACCCTGGTGAGAACGTCATCTATGGTCGAAGAGGGGAACCCCCGTTCCCTAAACAATGAGGACATCTCCGATGCCCTGGTTTGGAACACCTCATCCTGGGTGCAGATGCAGCGTAGACGGAGGAATTGGGAGTAGGGGATAGAGTCCTTACAGGATGCAGGGTGGGAAGAAGTGTAGTCCAGATAGCCATTCGAGTCAGTGGGTTTGTAGTAGATGTCGATCAGTAGTCTGTTACCTGCTATTAAGATAGTGAGGTCTGGAAACGGTAGGGAGATGTCGGAAATGGTCCAGGTTAATTTGAGTGCCGGTTGGAAGTTAGTGGTGAAATGGATGAAGTCAGTGAGTTCTGCATGGGAGACAGATGGAAGCTATCTGGACTACACTTCTTCCCACCCTGCTTCCTGTAAGGACTCTATCCTCTACTCCCAATACCTCCGTTTGCGCCGCATCAGCACCCAGGATGAGGTATTCCAAACCAGGGCATCGGAGATGTCCTCATTCTTTACGGAACGGGGGTTCCCCTCTTCGACTATAGATGAGGTTCTCACCAGGGTCTCTTCGATATCCCGTAGCTCTCTATCCCCCCCACTCGTAACAGGGACAGAGTCCCCCTTGTCCTCACCTTCCACCCTACCAGCCGTCACATACAACAGATAATCGTCCGACATTTTCGCCGCCTCCAACGGTATCCCACAACTGGCCACATCTTCCCATCTCCTCCCCTTTCGGCTTTCCAGAGACCGGTCCCTCTGTAACTCCCTGGTCAATTCGTGCCTTCCCACCCAAACCATCCCCTCCCCTTGTACTTTCCCTTGTAACCACAGGAAATGCTACACTTGTAGCTTTACCTCCCCCCTCGACTCCATCCAAGGACCCAAGCAGTCTTTCCAGGTGAGGTAGATTCACCTGCACCTCCTCCAACCTCATCTATTGCATCCGCTGCTCTATATGTCAACTGCTCTACATCGGTGAGACCAAGCACAGGCTTGGAGATCGCTTCGCCCAACACCTCCGCTCAGTTCACATTAACCTACCTGATCTCCCGGTGGCTCAGCACTTCAACACCCCCTCCCATTCTGAATCTGACCTTTCTGTCCTGGCCCTCCTCCATGGCCAGAGTGAGTCCCACTGCAAATTGGAGGAGCAGCAACTCATATTTTGCTTGGGTAGTTTAAATTAATGTCATGAAAAGATTAGTTCGATTCAGATTAATCTATTTCTGGAGTTCTCATTTATGCAAATTGTTGGGATGGTTTTGGCACATCAATTGGAACTTAGCATGCTTTTAAAAACATACAAAATTGGAGTAGGATATTTGTCCCCCTTACTTGCAGCTCAGTAAGATCATGACTGAATTTTAATCAAAATCAAAAACTCATAATTATTTTTTGAAATACAAAGATTTGTCAAAAGATGAAATTTTCCAGTATAATGTATCGTCGTCTCAAATTGAAGTGCTGATGTTGATGCTTGTTCTACTTTTTCTGAAGTATCTTGTAATGACCTCTCCATCTTACTCATACCCATTACCCGCTGCAGCGCGGGGTCAGTGACTCTGGGTGGGCGGAGGGACCAGACTATCCTCAACTTTGCTGCAGCTGACAGGGACGTTGCCGGGTTTTCGGCCCCGTGTGTCCGCTGCCTGGAGCCACGGCCCCGCGTGTGGGCGTTGCCGACTCATAGCCCGTGACAGTGCGGACGCACAGGGAGAGACGCGGCGGGTGGGGCGGGCGTGGCTGGACAGCACTGACCTTGTGGGGCGAGTGGGGGCTGTCCCGAGGAATGCGCTCTTTCGGCCGTTTACAACTAGGTGCTCGGGTTCAGAGCAAAGATACTAGAGCGTTTGGTTCAGAGCACTCAGTCACCCTCCAGCCCCAGGCTGTTGTGGGCCGGGACTTGCTCTCAATCCGCCGGCTCTTTCACAAGTCAGTGCGCAGCAGTGATTTTGGCGGTTTTCACTCACGGTTACCCCTATTTCCACAAATATTTACAGCGCAAATATTGACCATTTTGGCGGTTTTTAACAGGTGAGAACATTTGAGTTGCATGAGTTACTAGTGTATGCTGGAAGCTGCCTTGTACTCCAGAAGGATTGAACTACTCCATGTGTCATGCCCTTTAACCTGATGACCTTACGTGCAACCCTGCTATACTGAAAAACGCAAGGAATCATGGGATTTGTCAAAGGTCAAATGCTATAAATAAAAATTGAACAAAGCGCTGTAGATACAGTGAGTATAGTTTGTGTCCGATTTTTTTGGGTGCTTTTTTCAAGCTTGTATTTGTCGGGGTGGGGGGGAGGGGATTGGACCAGCGGGGAGAGATTTTCGGCAGCTGCACGCACACAGACCCGCGCTCTTCCGCAGCCAGGATCGAACCCGGGTCCCTGGCGCCGCAAGCGCTACCGTGACGTCCGGACCGAGGGGACACAGCCAGCGCAGAGAAGTGCCAACCCCTGCTCACCTCCGCCTCTCCTGCCGGGCCAACCGACAGCCCCGGACCGACGACACTAGCGGCCCCAGGCCCACAGCCAGCGCGGAGAACCCACAGGCCCACAGCCAGCGCCAACCCCGCTCCAACTCCGAGGAACCCACTCCACGATGGGCCGCTACGGCAAGAAGTGCCATTTTGCCCACGTCCTGGCTGAGCTGCGCTCCCTCAGCCGCCACCCCAAGTACAAGACGGGACCGTGCTGCATCTTGCACACCACCGGCTTCTGCCCCTATGGTACAAGCTGCCACTTCATGCACAACCCCGAGGAGGAGCGAGGGCCCTGCACCAGAGCTCCAGCCTGGGCTCGGCCTCCTCCAGCCCGGCGCTCGACTGGGCCGCGCTGCGGGCGGCCTTCAGCCCCGACTTGGTGTTAGAACTGGCCTGGACTCTGGGCTGGGCAAGGGAGGGGGAGGAGATTGCTGCTGCCGCCAGCATCACCATCACCAATAGTACCACCATCACCAACAGTACCACCATCACCAATAGCACCATCACCAACAGCACCACCATCACCAACAGCACCATCACCAACAGCACCAGCAGCTCCAGCGGGTGCCCGGCCTGCCCATGGCTGGCAGGAGCCCGTCCGCAGACTCTCCGACCAGGACAATTCCAGCGTCAGCGGTTCCGAGTCGCCCATCTTCGAGCAGGGCTGGCAGCTGCCCATCTTCAGCAGGATCTTGGTGTCGGACTGAGGGGGGTGGAGGTGGAAGGCTGCTGGCCAACCTGGCAGGACAGGCAGAGCCAAGCTGGAGCCAGCGGCTGCAGCTCCGGCTGCAAGTCCGGGGCCGCCCCGCCAGCCCAGGCCACTCCGGACAGGGACGGGACACCCGGGAGGGGACGTGGACGGCCCAGCAGCAACTCAACAGCGCCCGCAGAGCCGGAGAGCCAGGCCTACCCCGACCATGGATGAAATGCAAGCCTGCACACAATGCAGCACCACTATTGCCGATAGTGTTTATAGCAAATGACCGAACTCGCTTATTCATATAGATTTAACACCTTGACGGTACATTACTCTTTTTTTTTGAGATCCCTCTTAAATCATGCTGGTTTATCATGGTTTTCCCATCGATCTGCACCAGCTATCGATTCAGTCTTTTACTAGAGTACTTCCTGCCAATTCTCCCGCAAGCAAGTAAATTTGAAATGCTTTTGGAATCTTGTTGATTCTGAATCTTTATTCTCATCTTTAAATTTCTGTTGCCTTTCTTCAGAGGCTATACTTTATGCTGGAATAGAAGATCGCCGTATGAGAAGCATGTGCAATCTATTAATTTGGCCCTTAATTGCACCCTCAATTCAGAACCAACTACCATTAATAAACACATATTTCAATTAGTTAAGCTGACTGATCAGTCAGAAACAGTCATCGCATGTTCCAACTCTTGACTGAGGAAAATCATTAAGTGTGGTTTTATTTATGCCAATCTTGAAATCCTTGGTACCTTGTAGTTTCTCAGACTGGGATTACATACAGTCAACACAAAAAGGAGGCACTAGAGATTTGCCCCAAATGTTATCTTTATAAATCCTTCAAAGCCATTGGCAAAATGGGAGAACCAATATCAGCACCCTCTATGTAGCCAATGCATCCGAGGCCCTGATTACACTCAGGAGGGTTCTAGACTCCTGGAATGTGCACTCTATTTCAAGCTTCACAATGAAGAATTTAGCAGATGCATGAAAAGAGTTCTATGAGAAAATCCAACAACTCCATGAACTCCTGGTAACTCTTGGCTTGTGACATCTCAAAGTGACAAAGGAGTCTTTTGGATGGCACTGAGAACCTGGAATCCATGTAACGAGAGAACATAGAAGTCTTGTGTAAATGACTGAAGAAGCACTCAACCTTGCAAATTATCCACCATCCTGATCAAGAGCGCACAAAGAAACTACTAATCAGAAATAAGTTTTACTGTGCTTTAGAAGCCATTATTTTTTTCACTTTTGCTCATTAGTTTTTGCAGTTGTGTTATATTCTTAATTATTGATATTATCAATAAAATATCTAATATATAATTGCAATGTCCTGTGTTTGACATGTTGTCAATATTGAGTATAAACATAATAAATTGTTTCTATTATTGTGATGTAGAAGAACTTCATTTTTTTGATATTGCACCTCAAACAAGACAATCCATGAAATTGGGTCAGCTTCCAAATTGTAGGAGATAAAATGAGGAACTGTTGGAAGGTAATTGAGTGGAAGAGAAATTATGCACTGTGTAAGAAAGAACTGCAGATGCTGGTAAAATCGAAGGTAGACTCAAAATGCTGGAGTCACTCAGCGGGTGAGGAAACATCTCTGGAGAGAAGGAATGGCGACGTTTCAGGTCAAGACCCTTCTTCAGTCAGTCTGAAGAAACGTCGCCCATTCCTTCTCCCAGAGATGCTGCCTCACCCGCTGAGTTACTCCAGCATTTTTGTCTACCTTAGAAATTATGCACTTGTATATTCTAAAATTTCTTAATCAACTTTCTAGGAGATGGATACAAGACCATTGTGAGCGAGATACTGAACTTATTAATCAGGAGTCCGGAGTTTTATTTCCATTATGATAACTGGGGAACTAAATTCAAGAACTTAAAATAAACATGGAAATAAAATGATCATGATGTTCATTACAAACCCATTCAATTTGTATGTTTTTCAGGAAGTAAATGCAGCTTCCTTGTGGGGAATTTGTGACACCAGACCCATCTATGGTCTTAATTCTGAGCCACATTTTCACAACTGACTATCCAGATGTCTACATGCTATGAATTTTTTTAGAAGCTCGCCAGCTTTTGGGTAGTGAGATAATGGTTAAAAACATTTTTCAGGAAATTCATCTATCGGTAAATTTTATTCAAGATTTGTCATTTTCAAACCATACTATTGGTTTTACAAGACACCGCTTGTTTAAGGTTTGCATTTTCTATCTCTTGAGTTTTTGACTTTTTATCATATCTACGTTCTTTTGGCCAATTAGATTTAAGTACTGCATTGGCATAATCTAAGAAATATAAACATTTGCAGTGTTTTTAGTATTGCTCGATTATCTTCCATAACTTTAATCTTGAGAAGGTAGATGGCACATAATTTTCTAGGAACATAGGTGAGAAATTATAAGCAAAAGAATAGACCTCCTTTGTGCTGAGTGGTTCAATCAAAAAAAAATTAAAGTAGTGATTGAGTGCTGCCCTGATAGATGAGTGACATTTTTTTGATAGTTGCAAGTTATTCGTGCAATTAGGAAGACAAATTTCCATTGGCAATTTTGTGTGGATGTAGGAATATAAAGCAGAACAAAATTAGTAAAAAGATATTACAATGGGGTTACATAGTGGAAGCAGAAAGTATGTGTAAGGTTGGTGTAATGAGTTATGTTGATAAATTATAGAAGCTAATGCAAGGTATTTGATATGTATTTTCTTCCTTCCAACAGTGTTGTACAATTGGAAGCAGATTTGTTCGGGATAAGATTTCACAAATGACTAATTCAATATTTAAAAGAAAATTTGGGTAAAAGGATCCCTGAATCTTATGTCTTGTAAATCCCAATGTCATATTTAAAACAAAAATTACATTAAAGACATAATTATTGTGCAGTTTTTCTAAATGAGTGGTTGTAATTTCCCATGCTGATGTTTTGCTTTAATTTGATGATCAGGTATCTGATTAGAAAGGCACAAATGCTTTAATCCAATAAATGTCAATGAAATCTCGCTAAAGAGTAACTAGGGTAGCTACAATGTTCATCAGCTGGTGCATTATCACATTGTACATTATCCTAAAATAGAGCTATTAAGTGTATTCTCTTATGACCTCTTTTAGCAAGTTTATTTAATTAGGTAGCTATTTAAAACACCTTAGATGTTGAAACTACTTTCCTTGCAGTTCAGAAAAAGACATGTTTGGAACATATGGCAAGATAAATTGAAGGGCACAATTTAAAGGTCATACAGCATGGAAACAGGTCCTACATCCCAACTTGTTCATGGTGACTAAGATGCCCCATCTATGCTAGTTCCACCTGCACACGTTGGGACCATATCTAAATCTTTCCTATCCATGTACCTGTCTAAATGTTGTTATAGTTCCTGCCTCAACTACCTCTTCCAGCAGCTTGTTACATATACTTACTACCATCTGAGTGAAAAAGCTACCTCTCAGGTTCCTGTTAAATATCAACGTAGGTTGTCGTAGGTGTGGTCGTAGGTGTGGTCGTAGGTGGACATGCTCATGGGTCGCCGGTTGTCGGTAGCTTGCCGTAGACTAGGTGGTAGGTTGCTGTAGCTTGTCATAGACATTGTCGTATACATTGTTGTAGGGGGGTCCAATCTCTGTTTTTTCGACTACCTGCTACGACTATGACAGTCTCCGGCAGTCACTGAAAAAATCGCCTAAGTGGGACAGGCCCCTAAAGCTCTAGCCCTTTCGACCTATAGCTCAGGCCCTTGAGTCCTAGCACCAACCTTGTAAATCTTCTCTGTACTTTTTCCAGTTTAACAGCATCCTTTCTATAGCAGGGTGACCAAACCTGAACACACTACTCCAAATGTGACCTCGCCAATGTCTTGTATAACTTAAAATAACATACCAACTTTCATACTCAAATACCCTCACTGGTGAGGACCAACGTACCGAAAGCCTTCTTAATCGCCCTATGTACATGTGATGCCACTTTTAGGGAACTATTAACCTGCACTTCTGGACCGCCCTGTGAAACCCGAATCACAACCATCCCTCAGCACCAAACCATATGGACTTTGCGGGATCAAGAATAAACCTACTTCACTTCCATAAATAATTTCAATTAATGTTTTGTATTAAAACATAATTTCTCTACAAACAACAAAGGTCATTCGTTTAATGTATTTTTTGTAAATATTATTGCGCTCGAATTTAATGCTGCATTAAAATATAAGTATTCATTAAATATATCTGAGTATTTAAATGAATCATGTTTATCATGATGTGTGCGTCATTTAAATTTAATCAATATTACACTCGGTATTAATTCAGTGCTGTGTGCTTTTCATAGTTTAACAACTATTGTAACAATGCAGAAATTGGAAGGAATCAAACCTATTTTTCTAGTGTCAGATATTTAAGGCGTCAATATGGGAGGTAGCAAGACTGAACATTTTTTTTATTGGGAGGGTCTTGCTGGCATGTTGCTTAAGGGCAGATAATGACTCTTCTCTCTGTCTGAAACAAGTTCAAGGCCTATACGTACACACAAAGTTTCACAATTTTTTCAGATCTTTCTGTAAAATGTCTTCCTCCCCAAGGCACAGGGAAATCAGATATTGAGATATTGCAACAAAATAGATAAATGAGAAGCAGAAACTATCTGCTACAAGTTCTCCTCTGACCCTGATTGATGGTTTTAACCATGATACCTCACTCAATTTCTGGCCTACCTGAAGTTACAGTAAAAAAGGAGATCCTGAGCAAACTTATCCCCTCTCTTTCCCTCCCTCATGTCCCCTTCCACCCATATCCCTTCCCCCAGCTTTATATTTAATTTCTCTGTTTCACCTCTCACCTTTGTCATTTACTCCCTCCACCCCCCCATCGACCAATACCTGAATCCACCTGTCACCTGTCAGGTTATAGTCCACCCATTCTCTTTCCTAGCTTTTTCCCCTTACTTCAATCAGTGTGTAGCTGGGTCCCCCCCAAAAATGTCATCTCCCCATTTCTTCACATATGTTGCCTGACCCACTGAGTTACACCAGCAGTTTGTTTTTACTTGCTGAAGTTACGGCATGGTGAAGAGTGGCCCAATATTTCCCGTAAATAGGCTGTCGTATCTGGTGACTCTATTATGAGGAGGCATGCGGATGTGGATCCTTGGGGCATAACATTATGATACGAAGAATCTAGCCACTTCCTAACGTAATTTCTCCTTCCTTTCAATTTATTTTCTGACATCTCTTTCTGAAGTATTACTGGTTCCTTGATTAAAATACAGTGGATAAACAATGGACAAAAGACAATAGGTGCAGGAGTAGGCCATTCAGCCCCTCAAGCCAGCACCACCATTCAATGTGATCATGGCTGATATTTTGAATTGTTTATTTGATACAATAGAACTTTATTTATCACAGGAGGGAAATTGATCTGCCAACAGTCATAAAACACAAGATACATGAAATATGAAATTAAAATGATTAGTGGAAACGATTGGATGTGCAAATATTTGGGGGGAGGGGGGGGGGGGGGAGGGAGTCAGTCTACCACACAACAGAAAGGGAATGTAAATACCTTAGTCTCACACTGGTTGAAGCATAAGCATCTTTATTGTCTAGTTCATCATCACATAAGCAGTACATCACACGTTCAGTCTACTGCAGCAACTGCCAGGCAGCAGGAGAGTTCTTACACTATAAATCATATAATTATGCGGAGTTATAATTACTAAGCATTCTGATTGGCTAACATGCAATAGCCAATCTACAGGGAAGGAACGAGAATCCCCGGTGGCTTTCTGTACTGCATCTTGGTGGAACCAGTCTGTTGCTGAAGGTGCTCCTTAGGTGGACCAGTGTGTCATCATGGAGGGGATGAGCTGTATTGTCCAAGATGCTTTGCAGTTTGAGGAGCATCCTCCCCTCCAAGACCACCTAATGCTTCAAGGTGTTTGAGCTAAATGCCAGGTTCTGATATTTGCTTTCTTCAATTCAGATCAGATAAAAGTGGGATGAAGGGAATGATTGATAGGCTAAGCTATAATTATGAGAAAGTACACAAATCTACAGTGTATCTTGCATCTATTGACCCCTTTAATATATTGCTATTAAATTGGTAAACACCCCTTTAACATTGCTATTAAATTGGTAAACACATGAATAAATGCCTGCACAGCTAAGATTCACAAAAATACATGAAATTAATAGTTTTATTGATGAATACAGAAATTACGGTTTTTTTATACAAAAAATCTTAGAAAGTATGGAACACAAATATACTTATTTTTTATATTTACTATGAATCTTTTAAAGGCATAAATATTTGGAAGTAGGAGGGATTTAACAAAAAAATAAGACTGGTATTCACATACTATTTACTGTAGATTTTCAAACTGAGGTCAGTGGGAGGAATTCACAGGTGTCGAAGCAGATTTAGAATCCTGCCTTCTATGCTCTTAATGTTGTTAACTGCTGACATCTTACTGCTTCTGTATAACATTCTGCAACAATTGCAGTATTTCATTTTGTGTAGTTGGTTAAGATGGAATTCTATGACTCAGTATTAGCAGTACTTCACGTAGACTATCTAGGAAACATTTGCCTGCGAGCAAATGCAGACTACTAGTTGTGACTGGGGACTATAGTTTACTTTTCCATTTAACTTGCACTGGCTTCTTTCCGATTAATGCCTCGATAACATTCGATATACAGGTTGAACACATTTTGCAGGGTATAAATCAAGGCAGCAACGTCATCTTCTGTGCTCATACAGTGAGGTGAGGAAAAAGTAGTTTGTCGAGTCATGGGTGTTCCTTCTATTACTTTCATTACCTTAAATGCAATTCTTTGAAAATCCTCTAAATGTTAGCCAATCTTGAAAAGGTAGAGGCTCTGTTGCCCTAGTCACCGAGTCCATCTCTTTCTACTGCAATTATGAATCTATACCATGCTTTTGGCAGTTTAATGCCAAAATGTGCATGCATCTACTTGAACAATCCTAATTTTCCCAGTTCCATTACTGGCAGCGTAATTTCACTGCAGTTGTACTTTTCTTTTATTACTGTTTAAATCCACCGAGTGGTCATTTCACATGTCAATGTAACTCTTCACTGATATCATAATGATAACATTACTGGTACATCTTCTTGGAAATCTGGCAAATCAATCCTGAAATAATGAAATTATATTGATTTCTGATTTGAAAATTGGTTCTGGCAGATCTACAGAAAGAGATAAGCACCTTAAAATGCTCCTTTTGCCACTAATCCATATGGATTAATGGATTTAGTTTGAATAATCCCTCTGTGTTTTGAAATCCCTTTTACTGTTATCTTTCCTGATGGCCAGTTATTTAATATATAAGCGTTCTAATCCATCCAGGCAGGATGGTGGACCCTAGATTTGATTCCTTATTTGGCTAACTGAGTTATTTCAACTGAAGTTTGGAAGACGAGTTACTTTCAGGATGTTTGGTTGAAGGAGAAACGTGGGATGAGATCTATATTGGTTATGTTATATTTGTTTGTTAACTACCACCATAAAATACATCTGGATGTTGAATTATCATTGAGATCTTTTGTGAATCCTTATCGATGGTTGGCCATCCATGATGGATAGAAAAAGTGGTATAGAGAACTTCTAATGCAATAAAATGTGTATATAATCCCAAAATTTAATATTAAGCTTAAGAGATAGGGTTCTAGTTATGACAGGTTATGTTACTTAGATGAGCTGCCACTAATAGAACGGGATTATCCAAGTGGATGTAAGCACATTTTGGCTTGTAACATGATATGAAACTGCTTATAGAATTATAGTTGCGGATGAAAGAGATGAAGTGAGCATCTAGGGGAACAGAGCATCTGGCAAGTATTAAATAAATTGATTTGGTCTTTTTATTACCCGGTTGGGGGAAATTTCTGCTCAACCTGTACTTGTATGTTAGATGAGTACACTGGTAATTTAGGCAGTGGAGGAATTGGGAGAAGTGGGGATGAGGTGGTACTGGATGTCATAATCTTTGAGATAATAGTATTGAATGGTAAATCACATGGGTAAATATGCATGAACGAGATGAGAAGGAATAGGAGCTGAAGAACGCCACCCGACCCGTGGAGCTCACCTGACCCACGCAGCTGGAGACCACCACCCGACCCGTGGAGCTGGAGAACGCTACCCGACCCGTGGAGCTCACCTGACCCACGCAGCTGGAGACCACCACCCGACCCGTGGAGCTGGAGAACGCTACCCGACCCGTGGAGCTCACCTGACCCACGCAGCTGGAGAACACCACCCGACCCGTGGAGCTGGAGAACGCTACCCGACCCGTGGAGCTCACCTGACACACGCAGCTGGAGAACACCACCCGACCCGTGGAGCTGGAGAATGCTACCCGACCCGTGGAGCTCACCTGACCCTCGCAGCTGGAGAACACCACCCGACCCGTGGAGCTGGAGAATGCTACCCGACCCGTGGAGCTCACCTGACCCTCGCAGCTGGAGAACACCACCCGACCCGTGGAGCTGGAGAATGCTACCCGACCCGTGGAGCTCACCTGACCCTCGCAGCTGGAGAACACCACCCGACCCGTGGAGCTGGAGAACACCGCGGAGCTGGAGACTGCCACCCGACCCGCTGGGCTGGAGAACGCCAGGTAAGCCCCGGGGCTGGAGACCATCAGCAGAGCCGCGGGGCTGAAGACCGCCTGCGGAGCCACGGAGACGCAGACGCGGAGCAACGGAGCGGCAGAACACCAGCGCGCACCAAGCCAGCTCGGCCGACCAGAAGCACCAACAGACGGCGACGCGTACGAAAACACCGCCGGGGACGTAGAGGTGGGTTAAAGGCCAGGTTAGAGCTAGCCCCACACAGGGTAGCGATTCCTAACCTTTTCCTCACCAACGTGCGCTCACTGGCAAACAAAATGGACGAACTCCGGCTAAGGATCACCTCCCACAACTGGATCAAGGACTGCAACATCCTGATCTTCACGGAAACTTGGCTCAACACTGACGTTCCTGACAGCGCCATCCTTGGTGTTCTGGTTCCAAGTTCCTCTTGGTTAGATGCAGACCATTCTATCTGCCCAGAGAGTTCACCTCCACTGTTGTGACTGCAGCCTATATCCCTCCTGAGGCTAATGCCAAGCTTGCAATGAAAGAGCTGCATACTGCCATTAGCAATCAACAGACGCACAACCCCGAGGCAGCCTTCATTGTTGCGGGTGACTTCAATCACTCTAACCTGAAGACTGTACTCCCAAAATTCCAGCAACATGTCTCCTTCCCCACTAGAGTAGACAAGACACTGGACAAAGTCTACACCAACATGGCTGAAGCTTACAAAGCCATCCCCCTCCCCCACCTTGGTCAGTCTGATCAACAGTAGGGGGCGCTGTTCTGGCAGCAGCCATGTCAGCAGCGCGTCAGTTTTTCCAGCTTTTGTTTATTTTTTAGTATGTTTTAAAGTGTGTATTTTGTGTTTCTTTGTGTGTTGTGTGTGGGGGGTTGTGTGGGGGGGGTAAGGGGGAAACCGCTTCGGTCGCCTCCTCCATGGAGAGGCGACTTTTTCCAGGTCGCCTCCCCCGCGGCCTAACATCAAGGATCAGCGCGGCCTTTCCCGGAGACACGCCCGGGGCTTCAGCGGCGGGCGCAGCGTGGACTCTCGGCGTGGAGCGGGTGAGCCCTCGTTGGGGCTCGCTGGAGGGGAGCGCTCCGTTTCGCTGGCCCGGGGCAGCCGGCAGCCTGAAGCCGCGGTCTGCAGAGCTCCAGCTGGTGCGGCGTCTACAGCCCGGGATCTCACGTTGGGGACCCGGGGGAAGAAGAAGCCATCACTGCCGGCCCGCGGCCAACTTCTACCGCGGGTCCGGCATGGACTTACCATCACCCCTGGAGGGGAGCTTCGACCACCGGCCCTGCAGTCTACGGTGCTTCTGGCTGCGGCGGGGACTTTAAATCTCGACCGCCGGCCTGCGGCCTACAACAACTTAAAGCCGCGGTCTCCGGTGAGGAAGAGCCGATCCTGGACTGACTGGACTCTGGTCCTGTACACGGGGGGGAAATGGAGGAGGACTGGCCAAATTGTTGTGCCTTCCACCACAGTGATGAATGCTGTGGTGGATGTTTGTGTTACAGTTTTATTGTGTGTTCTTTATTATTGTACTGCTGCTGACAACCCAAATTTCCACCAACCCTGGTTGTGTGGCAATAAATTATATCTATCTATCTATCTATCACGTCTCATTGTTCCTGCTCCCTAAGTACTCCCCACTCATCAGACGGGTTAAACCAAATGTGAGGACAGTTAAAGTCTGGTCAGAGGAAGCGGACTTCACACTTCAGCAGTGTTTTGGAAACACTGACTGGAAGGCGTTTGCAGCCCAGGCCACCCTTGACTCCCACACGGACATTGATTCCTACACATCCTCTGTTCTGGATTTTATAAACTCCACCATCAATAGTGTCACCTACCTCAAACAGGTGACCATATTCCCGAATCAGAAGCCATGGATGAACAGCGAGGTCAGGCTACTGCTGAAAGCACGGGACACCGCTTTCAGGTCAGGCGATGCTCGAGCCTACAGTTCAGCCAGGGCTAACCTGAAGAGGGGCATCAAGAAGGCCAAGCACTGCCATAAGCTCAGGATTGAGGAGCACTTCAACAACAACTCCGACCCCCGACGCATGTGGCAAGGCATCCAGGCCATCACGGACTACAGACCCTCCAACACCACCCCCACATCCAGCGACGCCTCCTCCCTTGAGGAGCTTAATCACTTCTATGGCCGCTTCGACAGGGACAATCTAGAGACAGCCATCAAGGCTGTGCTACCTGCCGATCACCAACCCCTCACACTCACCCCCTACGACGTATACGTGGCACTGAGTAGGACTAATGCACGTAAAGCTGCTGGCCCTGACGGCATCCCCGGGCGCGTGCTCAGGGCCTGTGCTGCGCAGCTGACAGACGTCTGGACTGACATCTTCAACCTGTCACTTGCCCAAGCAGTTGTCCCCACGTGCGTTAAAACCACCTCCATCGTGCCAGTGCCAAAACACTCCACTGCGGCAAGCCTCAACGACTTCCGCCCAGTTGCACTTACCCCCATCATCACCAAGTGCTTTGAGAGGCTGGTCCTGGCACACCTCAAAAGCTGCCTACCCCCCACACTGGATCCCTATCAGTTTGCCTGCCGCAAGAACAGGAGTACGGAGGATGCCATCTCAACGGCACTTCACTCCGCCCTCTCCCACCTCGACAACAGAGACACTTACGTAAGAATGCTGTTCATCGATTACAGCTCAGCATTCAACACCATTATACCATCAAAACTGATCACCAAACTCGGTAACCTGGGCATCGACCCCTCCCTCTGCAACTGGATACTGGACTTTCTAACCAACAGACCCCAGTCTGTTAGGTTAGACAAGCACACCTCTTCAACCCTCACCCTGAACACCGGCGTTCCACAGGGCTGTGTGCTGAGCCCCCTCCTCTACTCCCTCTTCACCTATGACTGCACACCTGTACATGGTACTAACACCATCATCAAGTATGCAGATGATACAACGGTGATTGGCCTCATCAGCAACAACGATGAGTCGGCCTACAGGGAGGAGGTCCAGCACTTAGCAGCATGGTGCGCTGACAACAACCTGGCCCTTAACTCCAAGAAGACCAAGGAGCTCATTGTAGACTTCAGGAAGTCCAGGGGCGGCACGCACACCCCCATCCACATTAACGGGACTGAGGTGGAACGTGTTTCTAGCTTCAGGTTCCTGGGAGTCAACATCTCCGATGACCTCTCTTGGACCCACAATACCTCAACTCTGATCAAGAAGGCTCACCAGCGTCTCTTCTTCCTGAGGAGACTGAAGAAGGTCCATCTGTCTCCTCAGATCCTGGTGAACTTCTACCGCTGCACCATCGAGAGCATCCTTACCAACTGCATCACAGTATGGTATGGCAACTGCTCTGTCTCCGACCGGAAGGCATTGCAGAGGGTGGTGAAAATTGCCCAACGCATCACCGGTTCCTCGCTCCCCTCCATTGAGTCTGTCCAAAGCAAGCGTTGTCTGCGGAGGGCGCTCAGCATCACCAAGGACTGCTCTCACCCCAACCATGGACTGTTTACCCTCCTACCATCCGGGAGGCGCTACAGGTCTCTCTGTTGCCGAACCAGCAGGTCCAGGAACAGCTTCTTGCCGGCGGCTGTCACTCTACTCAACAACGTACCTCGGTGACTGCCAATCACCCCCCCCCCCCTGCTATGTCGCTCTTCCAGGGAGATGCTAAATGCATTTCGTTGTCTCTGTACTGTACACTGACAATGACAATTAAAATTGAATCTGAATCTGAATCTGAATCTGAATAGCAAGTGAATTTCTGGTTTGTGGTCCCACTTAACTGGATAACCTGCTGGAGGAACTTGGTGCCCTCAACAATGCCAAAGGCAGCAGAGAGATTGAAAAGGGCAACTATGGCATTAGTTTTATCACAATCACGAGATGTCATTTGTGACTTTGATCAGGAAAAAGGTTTGATAGCAATGTGTTTTAGAAAACTGATGGGCAGGATTTAATGCTGGTTTCTGGGAAAGGTGGCTGCTAACAGGACATTAAAGAACTTAAAGGGCATTTGAGGTGGGGCAGGAATTTGTGAATACAATTTTGAAAGTTTAATTTTATTTTGAAGTGTGATGATTGGAAGGTCAGGCAGAGAGTATCTGAAGCGGGAAAACCTTAAAGATGATCAGTTAATAGGGAACCATGTGAAGTCAAGTGGCTAACAGTTGATATTTTGGACCAAAATATTTGAAGAATTAAGTACAAGCCAATGCATTTGGTGGTGAGGAAATCAAAACTGAATATGGGAAATGGATAAGACTGGCGTGCTAGTCAAGGCTTGATATCTTGCAACAAGTGACTCACTTCGTGACTCAAAAGATTCTATTCACCATTTACAAACCACAAGTATGATGCAACATTCTACACTTATCTGATCAGTGCAGCTCAAGTAACACCGAAACTAGATTATCATATAGAAACATAGAAACATAGAAATTAGGTGCATGAGTAGGCCATTCGGCCCTTCGAGCCTGCACCTCCATTCAATATGATCATGGCTGATCATCCAACTCAGTATCCTGTACCTGCCTTCTCTCCATACCCCCTGATCCATTTAGCCACAAGGGCCACATCTAACTCCCTCTTAAATATAGCCAATGAACTGGTCTGTGGCAGAGAATTCCAGAGATTCACCACTCTCTGGGTGAAAAATGTTTTTCTCATCTCAGTCCTAAAAGATTTCCCCCTTATCCTTAAACTGTGACCCCTTGTTCTGGATTTCCCCAACATCGGGAACAATCTTTCTGCATCTAGACTGTCCAACCCCTTAAGAATTTTGTAAGTTTCTATGAGACCCCCCTCAATCTTCTAAATTCTAGCGGGTACAAGCCGAGTCTATCCAGTCTTTCTTCATATGAAAGTCCTGACAACCCAGGAATCAGTCTGGTGAATCTTCTCTGTACTCCCTCTATGGCAAGAATATGGGACAAAACTGTCAATTAGGTTGGCACCAGATATATTCATCTGATTAATGGGTCTCCACTGCGACTGTTTACAAAATGCAGTGTGTTAGGATAGGTCTTCTGAGATGTTAATGCCCAAGAATTTGAAGATGCTAACTTTCTCCAATACTGACTCTGTAATAAAGGTACACAAAATTGCTGGAGAAACTCAGCGGGTGCAGCAGCATCTATGGAGCGAAGGAAATAGGCGACGTTTCGGGCCGAAACCCTTCTTCAGACTGATGGGGGGTGGGGGGGGGGAGAAGGAAGGAAAAGGGGAGGAGGAGGAGGAGCCCGAGGGCGGGCGGATGGGAGGGTGGGAGGAGACAGCTAGAGGGTTAAGGAAGGGGAGGAGACAGCAAGGGCTAGCAAAATTGGGAGAATTCAATGTTAATGCCATCCGGACGCAAGGTCCCCAGACGGAATATGAGGTGCTGTTCCTCCAATTTCAGCTGTTGCTCACTCTGGCAATGGAGGAGACCCAGGACAGAGAGGTCGGATTGGGAATGGGAGGGGGAGTTGAAGTGCTGAGCCACCGGGAGTTCAGGTAGGTTATTGCGGACTGAGCGGAGGTGTTCGGCGAAACGATCGCCCAACCTACGCTTAGTCTCCCCGATGTAAATCAGCTGACATCTAGAGCAGCGGATGCAGTAGATGAGGTTGGAGGAGATACAGGTGAACCTTTGTCGCACCTGGAACGACTGCTTGGGTCCTTGAATGGAGTCGAAGGGGGAGGTGAAGGGACAGGTGTTGCATTTCTTGCGGTTGCAACGGAAAGTGCCCGGGGAGGGGGTGGTGCGGGAGGGAAGGGAAGAATTGACGAGGGAGTTGCGGAGGGAGCGGTCTTTGCGGAAGGCAGACATGGGGGGAGATGGGAAGATGTGGCGAGTGGTGGGGTCACGTTGGAGGTGGCGGAAATGGCGGAGGATTGTGTGTTGTATTTGCCGGCTGGTGGGGTGAAAGGTGAGGACCAGAGGGACTTTCTCCTCCTCTGTAATAAAGGTGCTCGGTTTTGATCTCTTTTTTTCAGAATTGCTGTATTGCATCAGGACTAGTAATGTTAGTGAGAACAATCATTGTAGTTATACTTCTTCTTGCGTATGGCGTGCACAGCCTAACAGTGTAGGTCAACTTGTTCTATTTGATCTATTTGTTTGTGCACGTCGGGTTGATTGCACTAGTCGAAACCGGGTGGATTACGTGAAGGTTGCCATCTCCCACCCCGTAGTTATACTCAATTGGTTACATTGGGCAGGTCACATTGTTCTTATGATTGCCAGCAGCCTCCCAAAACGGACATTTTGTTTTGAGCTCTATCATGGGGCAAGATCACCAGGATCGTAGAGGAAAAGATTCAAGGAGATGTTCAAAGCCTCTTGCCCTCACTGATTCATGGGAAATGCCTCCAAGCTGGTTCAGTGGAGAAGGGGCAATCATGATGTATTGACAACCATGATTCCATTTATCAGAGCTACACATATATCCTGAATGAGTGCATCACTTCAAATTACAGCCCACCTGCCTCAGTGGGAACTCCCTACCCCATCCGTGAAAGACTTTCCCTGCAATCCTTGCCTTAGCCACATAGAACCGACTATTTCAGGGTGGAGGCTAGTCATCCTTAATCTCGAGGACGACAGAACAAGTTGCAAACAGATAGTTGTGGTGGAAGTAGCATTCTTGTAGTTGTGAAAGATATGTGGGCTTATATAACCTCTGGGCATGGTCTGTCAATGTTAACCGTACTATAAAAATCTGAGATAGCATTGTGCTTTATTTTTTTAAATATATTAAAAAAAAATTATTAGAAGCAAGTGTACAAAAATATAACCGACGGCATATGACATAATACAGTTATTGTACAGCTTCAATTTTGACTTTTAACTATAATTTGAAGAAAAGAAAGGAGAAAAAGCAAGAGAGAGAAAAAGTGGAATGTGCAAGGATAGAACCCCTAGACTACCAAAGTGGTGTAGCCAAAGAGTGAGTAAGTAAAATAAATAAAGGAATAGAGAAATAAAAAGACAAAAAAGAAAAAAAGAGAAAGGTGATGATATACCTGCCTCGCATCCCTCCCCACCCATCACCAAACCCGTAATTAAATTTAACTCCAAAATTGTGTTGTACCATACTATCCTTGTAATAAATCAATGAATGGTGTCCATGTCTTCGAAAAATGATCTGGTTTTTCTGATAAGACAAGTCTAATATTTTCAAGATGTAGCATCTCAGACATATTTGTGATCCACATTTTAAGAGTAGGGACAGATGTATGTTTCCAAAATTTGAGTATTAGTTTTTTTGCCGTTATCAGGCCATAATTAAGGAAACGTTTTTGAAATAATGATAGCTCAGAGCAGGCTTCTGATGAAACTAGAATAATCAATTCCGTCAGGTTCCAATTTTATTTTTAGTGTTTTTGAGAAATTTTCAAAAATTCCTCTCCAAAAAGTGTGTAACTTTATGCAAGAGGCGAAGGAATGTGTTATAGTTGCTTCCTGAAGGAGACATTTGTCACGAATATGAGAAACATTTGGAAGATCTTATTCAATTTAGACTTTGAGTAGTAGAGTCTGTGCAGTGTTTTAAATTGAATTAATGAATGTCTAACATTAATGGAACAATTGTGTATATATAAAAGGTTTTCTTCCCATCTGTCTTTAAAATTTTTTAGGCCAAGTTCCTTTTCCCAGGCTCTTCTGACGATGGGATTTCTATATTTAAAAGGGTGTTATACAGATATGATGTTAACTTGTTTCTATTCATACATTCGTCTAGTTTGTCTGGCAGCAAGATTTGGTAGTCTTGAGTATATGTTTTCAGGTAGTCTCGAATTTGAAGGTATCTGAAATATTGATTATCTTTCAGGTGATATTTCGACTGTAATTCTTGAAATGAGAGAAGAGTTCCCATCTCATAAAGATCTCTGAATTTTTTGATTCCTGATCTTTCCCAATATGTAAACGTTCTATCTAACGACAGATGGCACAATGGGCTAAGTGTTCGGCTGGCAACCGGAAGGTAGCTGGTTCGAATCCCGCTTGGAGTGCATACTGTCGTTGTGCCCTTGGGCAAGACACTTCACCCACCTTTGCCTGTGTGTGTCCTTGGGCAAGACACTTCACCCACCTTTGCCTGTGTGTGTGGATGTAATTATGTGAAGCACTTTGGGGTCAATGCAAGTTGACTAAAAATGTGCTATATAAATAAAGAAATTTAATTTAATTTTTAATTTAAAATAGATGGCTTGAACAAAGGATTATTGGCAATTGGTGAAAGAAGAGATCATTTTCTCAGTTTAAAGGTTGATTTCACTTGTCTCCAGATTCGCAAAGCACTGTGGATAATCGGATTTTTCTCATATAGTCTGTTCTTCAAATTTATTGGAGAGAGAAGAATCGCGCCTATGTTTTAAGGCGAACAATCCTCTCTCCATTATAAACCAATTTACCTGTTGGCCTGTATTGTCCAGCCAGTAGATTACATTTTTAATATTCGTTGCCCAGTAATAGTATAAGAAGTTGGGGAGAGCCAATCCACCAGTTTCTTTGGGTTTACATAGATGCCATTTGTGAATCTTATGTGTTTTATAATCCCAAATAAAGTTTGTAAGCAGAGAATCAAGTTTTTTGAAAAAAAATTTAGGAAGATATATCGGTATTAATTGGAATAAATACAGGATTTGTGGGAGGAAGATCGTCTTTATAGCATTTATTCTGCCTATTAGAGACATCGGAAGTGTTTTCCAAAATTGAATAAGAGCGTTTAATTTAGTAACTAAAGGAGGGAAGTTTGCATTGAATAGAGAAGTATATTTTCTGGTTACCTGAACACCCAGATATTTGAATTTTTCCGTAGCAATTCTGAAAGGGAATTTTAGAAGATGTGTCGGCTCTTGAGGTTTTATTGACATAATTTCACTTTTGTTTCAGTTTATTCTATATCCTGAAAAGGAACCGAATTCCTCTATAAGATTTAATATACTTGGAATGCTAACTTGGGAATTGGTGATATATAATAATACATCATCTGCATATAATGATATTTAATTATTGGAGTATTTAGTATTATAGCTGTAAATGTTCAGATGTACTTTCCGCTAGAGGTTCAATCGCAAGGGTAAATAACAGGGGTGATAGTGCACATCCCTGTCTATTGCCCCTGGATAACTCAAATTTAGGTGAGAGTATATGGTTAGTCTGTATTCTGGCAGTCGGCTTATCATATAATAGTTTTATCCATGAGATAAAATGTTCTCCCAACTGAAATTTTTGCAATACTGTAAAAAGATATTTCCATTCTACTTGATCAAATGTTTTTTCTGCATCTAATGAAATCATTGATGTCTTATTTTATCATTCTGTGCGAGTACATTATATTAAAAAGGTGTCTCAAATTATTAAACGACTGTCTCTTGGGTATAAACCCAGTTTGATCCGAGTGTATTAATTTATTAACGTATTTACTTAACCTTCTTGCCAAAGTTTTCTCTAATATTTTCTGATCTGTGTTTAGCAGGGCGATTGCTCTGTATGATCCCGGGTCTTCCAAATATTTATCTTTTTTGGGTATAAGTGTGATAGTTGATTCAGCTAGTGTGTGTGGTAATGTCTGTTCTTTAAATGCGTATGTATAAAGGTTGTATAAGCGCGGGGAAGTTACCTCGTAAAATCTTTTATAAAATTTGTTACTAAACCCGTCTGGTCCTGGTGTTTTGCCATTCTTCAGTGAATTGATTGTCTCTTCTATTTCTTTAATTGAAATCTGTGATCCTAATTCATCTCGTTCCGCTGGATTAAGTGTCGGAAGATTACAATTATCAAGAAGATTTGAAAATTTTCTCCTTTCTGTTGATGTTTTGGATGTATATAAATTTTGATAAAATTGGGCAAATCTTTCATTAATGTCTTTTGGAAGTGTTAACAATTCACCTTTATCTGATTAGATTTTTTGGATAGTATGGTCCTTTTCAACTTTTCTTAACTGGCGTGCTAGAAGTTTGTGTGGTTTATCGCCAAATTCAAAATTTTCCTGTTTAGTAATTTGAAATAGTCTGATAACTCTTGCAGAGATTTAGCTTTGATTTAGCTTAAATTTTAATACTGCTATCTTATTATGTTTATCTATAGTCGGATCCATCGCGTTTTCTGAGTCTAGTTGTCTGATCTGTTCTTCTAATTGCAATTGTTCCATCCTATTCTTTTTGTTTTGATATGCTTGATATGAAATGATAAAACCTCTAATAAAAGCCTTAAAAGATTCCCATAATAACGAGGGCGAAATACCTGGAGTATCATTGGTCTCATAAAAGAGTTCTATCTGTTGTTTTAAATATTTACAACAATCTGAGTTATTTAGTATTTGAGGATTAAACCTCCAGACCGATTTTTTATTAACCATTCCTACTAGTTTTAAGGAGAAGGTTAGCGGGGAATGATCGGAAATAGTACTATTATGGTATTTGGGATTAGTTGTGAAAGGTATTAGTTTAGTGTCCACTGGAAAATAGTCAATACGTGTATAAGTTTTAAGTACTGATGAGTAGAAGGAGTATTTTCTCCCGGAAGGGTTTGCAATCCTCCACACGTCTGTTATATTTGGATTTCTTATATACGTATTTAAGAGTTCGCTGGATTTTGATTTTGTATTATATCTCTTTTGTTTTGAGGATTTATCCAAGTATTGATCCAGAACACAATTGAAATCTCCCCCAATTATCAGGTTTTGCTAGGTGAAGTTTGAAATTATATTCTAAATGTTATTAAAAAATTGTGGGTTATAAGTTAGTAGCATAGATATTTACCATAGTAAGTGCAGTAGAATATATCTCCCCAGAGACTATGATGTACCTACCATCTATGTCTGCTATAGTGTTTTTATGTTTAAATGGTATGCCATTACGGATTATAATTGCAGTGCCTCTGGATTTGGAGATATAAGAGGAGTGATATATTTGACCGATCCAGTTTGCCTTCAGCCTGGTCTGAGCGTGATCTTTAAGGTGCGTTTCCTGTATAAATATTATATCAGCATTAATTGATTTTAATTGGGCAAGAACCTTACTCCTTTTAATTGGCTCGTTAACACCACTAATATTCCAGCTACAAAAAGTAATTCCTCCAGTTTTTTTTTTAGAGGGTCGTCTTGCATTATAGCTTACATGGATTCCCTTGTTTCAGATGGTGCAACACAATAACTCAACCTTCTGGGTATTGGGTTGGTGATCCCAATTTCAAAACTCTGCTGGTATATCACAAGGAAAAGTGCCCTATAAAGAAAATGCGAAAAAAAGTGCGAGATGACATAAATGATACCAAAAAACAGTATTTAAGTATACTGTGTGAATCCATCCCCTGGTGGGAAATTTCGGGTGAGCTTCCGTAAGTGTAAATTGCATTTAGCTCCCCCACTTACAAAATAATATTATAGGAAAGGAAAAACAGGCCCGAACAGAACATTATATACACAGAAAGAAAACAGAACAAGTACTATAAGTAGTTCATCTTCTAGCTTGGTCTAAGTAAGTATTTACTATTTAAATACCGTATTTAAATTAACAAAATTTTGCTTATTGATATTCATATATTAAACAAAGTCAAAGACTATGTGTAACTTCCTCTAAGAGGATTACATTACTTAACTGTAACTTAAGTGGGTAATTACTATTTAAATACCCAATTTTAATTAACAGAATTTCGTACTTATTAGTATTCGTATGTTAAACACAGACTCGGTTGGAAACCGTCCGGCTTTAAGGGGTTAATTGAAATCACCAGCTTGCCGGCCAAACGATATGTTTCTATGAGATCTCTCTCTCTCTCTCTCTCTCTCTCTCTCTCTCTCTCTCTCTCTCTCATTCACTCCTCAGCCCTCTCCGAGCACCGTCGCCTCTCTCTAGTTTTGGCCTGGCAGTTACTGGAAGCACCAACCCCCCCCCCATCGGATAGATATTAAACATATTTTAAATATAAACCGATACATTGACCATTGCTTAGAGGTCGTAAATCTCGTAACTATTAGGTATTAGCTTTAAAGAAGAACGGATTAATATTAGGTGTTAACATTAGGTTTTAAGTTAAAGTGAACAGTTTAGTACGTTTGTTATTTTTTTATGTGTTAATGATAGAATTATTTATATGATTTATATGATTTATTAGTATGTTATAACGTTATCAGTTTAAATTGTTTTCAATGCAGCGTAATTCAAAAATCTTGAACCTTCTCTTAATAAATACGAAGACCTTGAACAATCTATCCACTTACATTCTAATCTATCTCTGATAAGAATGTGTAGACTTGAACACATGTAAGTTTGTCGGCCATCTTATTTGCAGCTTTTATATATATTTTTATATAAAGAAGCATATTCTATCAAACTACCCCTTATAAATACATATACAAGGTGTACATTAAACACGCGGTTTAGCAAACTGGTTCAGTGAGAAATCAGTAGCCCTGCTAATCAAACAGAACCGTGGCATTCTACTTATCCTTCATATGTGACCCTTAGTTTGGCAGGATACATTATTCCATATCTCAGGTCTGGAATGTCTCTAAGAATAAGACGTGCCTGGCTCGCTTCTTGGCCACCTCTGCTGGATAATCTCTGAAGAATCTTATGTTTTCTCCTTCAAACATCAGGGTTCTTGCGATTGTCACTTTCTTCATGATGTCTTCAAGAACTGCTATGTTGTTTAGTTTCAGAATAATCTGTCTTGGTGGGGCTCGAACCCCTGATCGGGCTCTTTGGACTCAATGTGCTACATCAACTTTAGGTCTCTCAGGCAGATTAAATACCTGTTGAAGTAAGTTGGCAGTGAAAACCCGAGGGTCTTTTCCACTTTCCTTCCCTTCTTTCACTCCAACAATTCTTAAATTTTGGCGTCTGGACCAGGCTTCAAGATCTAGGCATTTGTCGGTCATTCTGGTCAGTTACCCAGAAACACGGTTTAGGTCTTCCTTCATTCTTTGCATTGTATCACACGTCCGTAGTAGTAACTTCCAGATCTTTGATAGCTTTGTTTTGTTTTTTTTGAAGTGCGGAGAATGGGCTCCAACTTTTTGCTGAGATCTTCTCCAACCCGTTTGATTTCTTCTTGCAAAACGGTGTTTACTTCTTCAATGCGATCATGTAATCAATTTTCCCACAAATTTCCTTATTCCTGACATTCATTCTTGTTTCTAGCTTTCCCAGCTGATTAGTCAGAATATCACCAAAGTCCTTTGCCATAGCTTGTCTTAAAGATTGTTCTTGTTCTTTTATATTTTCTTCCATAGTAGAAATAAGTCCTTCTCCTTCAGATTCTTCCTCAGATTCTTCAGAGGTTACCTTCTCTGACGCTTGAACGACCTGCAGTCGGGTTCTTTGTCTTGTCTGAGGTGGAGTCGGTCAAGCCCGTTTCTTCATTTAAAAATACCGTTATCCAGTCGGCGATTTCTGATGACGTCACTTACGTGACTTCAGGTATCTGCCGCTAAGTATTTTTAAATCGGTCCGTTTTCCTATTCAGGCGTTTTAGTGCGTTTTAGCGCATTTAAGGAGCGGAGCTAAAACTGGCGCCTGCTTGCTACTCCATGGCACCACTGAAAATTGGCGTTGTACTTTATAAAGGAAATTTAGGCAATCTGATTTACACAGCATTTGATGGCAGAGTAGAATGTCATGGTTTCCATATTGATCATTGTGCTTGCAAGCCATAATAAGGATGCTTATAAAGGCTCCAATGTGTTGAAAAGTTGTCAAGTTCATGTCTCATGAACAAGTTGGGGGATTACACTGTGATTCAACTGCCCACTTTCCAGGCTTATGCACAGAATAGTTTATCTGAGTGTGGCACTCAACAGTCGTTGAACTTCAAGGAAGAAGTTAGGGGAGAAAATTAAAAAAAATGTCATTGAGATTATCTGATGAAAATACTAACCATGTTTTGAGCAGATAACAATTGCCCATCTTCAATCTGCTGCTAAAATTCCTTTTTAAAAGGAACACTTATTGCTTTATTACAAAAGTATTGATGAGACTGCAATTTAGTATGATATTTACACAATAGCACTTATGAGGACAGCCAAATATTTATCAGATTTGCTTTTTTTGCCAATCTGTTGACAGGAAATGAATGCTGAACATCAGCGGTTGTCCTGTTGCCTGGGTAACACATTCAGTTTAAGACAATTAACTTTTCTGTGCCTGATCTTCCACTGGAGAATTGATTGTTTTACAGCTGCAGTGATCTGAATCGTATTAGCAATCTGGTTAGATGTAGCAGATGCCTGCAGAGTGAAAGAATCGAGCATTTAAATGGCATGCTGATTCTTTTGTTATTGTCTTGCAAGATATTTAACAAATTTTGGTAACCATTAGATGCTGAATAATAATAAAATTAATTAGTTATAGCTATCTGTACAGAGTTTGTTCGTTCACCCTGTGGCCATGTGGGTTTTCTCCGGGTGCTTCAGTTTCCTCCCACACTCCAAAGGTTGACAGGTTTGTAGGTTAATTGCCTTTTGTAAAATTGTCCTTGATGTGTAGGATAATGCTACTGTACGGGGTGATCACTTGTCAGCACGGACTCTGGGCTGAAGGGCCTGTTTATGCACTATCTCTAAAGGCTAAAGAGAAAAACTCTACAAATAATTCCTTGATGCTGCACTTTGGTTAAATCTTGCTGTGTTATAAAAGGCAGTTGATCTGGCCTTGCTTAGATTTCTTTTGTACCTGTTTGAATTCAAGCTCTAATTAGGTCTGGAGCTACACTTTGTCCCATAATATTTTATAGCTCATTGGTACCTTTGAAAGTTAGTTATTCTTGTCACTTGTGTTCTTTGATATGAAATGGAATAATGCCTCTGGCTAATTGAAAGCAAAGCTAAATTTAACAAGTCAAAAGGAAAGACAGATAACTGCAGAATCTGTTGCCTACTATTCTGGAGAATGTGTTTAAGAAGGAACTGCAGATGCTGGAACATCGAAGGTAGACAAAGTGCTGGAGAAATTCAGCGGGTGCAGCAGCATCTATGGAGCGAAGGAAATAGGCAACGTTTCGAGCCAAAACTCTTCTTCAGACTGATGGAGGGTGGGGGAGAGGGGGCGGGGAGAAGAAAGGAAAAAGGAGGAGGAGGAGCCCGAGGGCTGAGGGAGAGCTAGGAAGGGGAGGAGACAGCAAGGGCTAACGGAATTGGGAGAATTCAATGTTTATACCACCAGGGTGCAGACTGCCCAAGCGGAATATGAAGTTTTCACAGCACCTCATATTCCGCTTGGGCAGTCTGCACCCTGGTGGCATAAACATTGAATTCTCCCAATTCCGTTAGCCCTTGCTGTCTCCTCCCCTTCCTACCTCTCCCTCAGCCCTCGGGCTCCTCCTCCTCCTTTTCCCTTTCTTCTCCCCCCCCCCCCCCCCCCCCCCCGCCCCCCCCCCCCCCTCACCCTCCATCAGTCTGAAGAAGGGTTTTGGCTTGAAACGTTGCCTATTTCCTTCCCTCCATAGATGCTGCTGTACCCGCTGAGTTTCTCCAGCACTTTTGTCTACATTCTGGAGAATGAGTTGGACTCATGGTGGGCTAATATCTTTGCCGAAGCCCCTTCACATAAAGTCGTAATAAGCAGCCTGTGAATGAATCAAAGTGGTTAATGTGTTGCACTGTTTGCATTCTTCATATTCAAAACAGATACCTTTATATCGCTGAAAAGCAAATCGAGATTTGGGATGGCGGTTGCAAGAAAGTTGCGCTTGGAGGACTGTTAGAACAACTTGACTAAGTGCATTGATTGTAGAAAGGCAGTCAATAGGTACAACAGTTATTTGATTGGAATTGTGTGTGTTTGTGACATAGTCAGGAGCATGGTTGCAAAGTACTTGCATGTTCTCAGGTGAATAATATGTGGATGGGATCCAAATTGAGAATTGTCATAATTATTTTAGAGAAAAGTGATGATGAAATGGCGAGAGGGATTGAGGCTTGAAAAGTTAAAATCAACTACAGATGCCGGAAAGCTGAAAAAAAAGAAAATTATGGAAATATTCAGCAGTTCAGGAATTTGGTTGTTGGTAGGAAGAATAGAAATGTCGAATACTTGGTAAACATTGAGAAACTGGTAAATATTGGTATTAGATAACGCTTGGTGGTCCATGAAATACAAAGTAGACATGGAATTATAACAAGCAATTTGGATGGTGTGTTATATTAATATTTATTGCAAATGGTTTGTGTAATCAAGATTCTTAGATAAATGTGTTGGCCTGTGAGAAGGGACCGAAGAATATTAGCCTGTACTTTTGGAAATTTGCAAAGGAGCAAATGGCTCCTCACTGAACAATCTGCATCTGTGTCAGTGCTCATTTTAAATTTGAGTCAATTTTTTAAATTGTTGCAGCGGTTTCACTTGCCAGCTGGTTGTTGCATAAATGCTGTTCATCATTTACACCACCTGGTCTACATGCGTCACTGTAATATTTGGAACACTCCTCTGCGACTGCTCCAATAATAGTGGTAGGCTTTCCGTGTGACCTGCTGGTTTCTATCTAAAACCAGGTTCCAGTGATCCCATTAGAATATCTGTGATCCTATTCTGAAACCCTTGCTGATTGAATTATTTTGAATTCCAGTGCATAAGTTCTGTTCCAACCAGCTTTGGTGAAAGTGACTAGATTGCATGAACATATGTCCCTCAAAACATGGTCCTGGAAAGTTATATAACTGCACTGTGTTATTTGGTTGATAAATTCACAACTATTCAATGATTGCCTCCGTTGGCATATGTTTAAGTTTACAAAATGTTTAACTTTGAAATATTTTTGATGTGCTGGTCAAAATGATTCTTTGCTGTCCGAACCAGGACATTAAACTGAACATCAACTGTTCTGGGTGATGCCCAATTTTAGCTGGTATTGTGGAAGAATCTAAGTCTGCTATGGTGTGTTTTTGTTAATTCTGATTGCTGTATTTTGTTGTAATGCATTTTCACGTTGCTTCTACAGAGTTAATTGTCTTGAAAGCTATTTCATAGAAACATAGAAAATAGGTGCAGGAGGAGGCCCTTCGAGCCAGCACCATCATTCATTGTGATCATGGCTGGTCGTCCCCAATCAATAACCCGTGCCTGCCTTCTCCTCATATCCCTTGATTCCACCAGCCCCTAGAGCTCTATCTAACTCTCTCTTAAATCCATCCAGTGATTTGGCCTCCACTGCCCTCTGTGGCAGGGAATTCCACAAATTCACAACTCTCTAGGTGAAAAAGTTTTTTCTCACCTCAGTCCCAAATGGCCTCCCCTTTATTCGAAGACTGTGGCCCCTGGTTCTGGACTCGCCCAACATTGGGAACATTTTTCCTGCATCTAGCCTGTCCAGTCCTTTTATAATTTTATATGTTTCTATAAGATAGCCCCTCATCCTTCTGAACTCCAGTGAATACAAGCCTAGTCTTTTCAATCTTTCCTCATATGACAGTCCCGCCATCCCAGGGATCAATCTCGTGAACCTACGCTGCACTGCCTCAATCACCAGGAAGTCCTTCCTCAAATTAGGAGACCAAAACTGTACACAATACTCCAGAGCTACACAAAAATGCTGGAGAAACTCAGCGGGTGCAGCAGCATCTATGGAGCGAAGGAAATAGGTAACGTTTCGGGCCGAAACCCTTCTTCAGACTGATAGGGGGTGGCGGGGAGAAGGAAGGAAAAGGGAGGAGGAGGAGCCCGAGGGCTGGGGGATGGGACCGCTCCCCCCTTCCGCAAAGACCGCTCCCTCCGCAACTCCCTTGTCAATTCTTCCCTTCCTTCCAGTACCACCCCCTCCCCGGGCACTTTCCGTTGCAATCGCAAGAAATGCAACACGTGTCCCTTTACCTCCCCCCTCGACTCCATTCAAGGACCCAAGCAGTCGTTCCAGGTGCGACAGAGGTTCACCTGTATCTCCTCCAACCTCATCTACTGTATCCGCTGCTCTAGATGTCAGCTGATCTACATCGGTGAGACTAAGCGGAGGTTGGGCGATCGTTTCGCCGAACACCTCCGCTCGGTCCGCAAGAACCTACCTGACCTCCCGGTGGCTCAGCACTTCAACTCCCCCTCCCATTCCCAATCCGACCTCTCTGTCCTGGGTCTCCTCCATTGCCAGAGTGAGCAACACCGGAAATTGGAGGAACAGCACCTCATATTCCGCTTGGGGAGCCTGCATCCGGTGGGCATGAACATTGAATTCTCCCAATTTTGTTAGCCCTTGCTGTCTCCTCCCCTTCCTTAGCCCTCGAGCTGTCCCCTCCCATCCCCCAGCCCTCGGGCTCCTCCTCCTCCCTTTTCCTTCCTTCTCCCTGCCACCCCCTATCAGTCTGAAGAAGGGTTTCGGCCCGAAACATTACCTATTTCCTTCGCTCCATAGATGCTGCTGCACCCGCTGAGTTTCTCCAGCATTTTTGTGTCCCTTCGATTTTCCAGCATCTGCAGTTCCTTCTTGAACACAATACTCCAGATGTGGTTTTACCAGAGCCCTGTACAACTGCAGAAGAACTTCTCTCCTATACTGAAATCCTCATGTTATGAAGGCCGACATTCCATTAGCTTTCTTCACTACCTGCTGTACCTGCACGCCAACTTTCAGTGACCGGTGTACAAGGACACCCAGGTCTCGCTGTACCTCCCCCTTACCTAACCTAACCCATTTGAGATAATAATCTGCCCCCTTGTTTTTGTCGCCAAAGTGGATAACCTTACATTTATCTATATTACACTGCATCTGCCATGCATCTGCCCACTCACTCAATCTGTCACTCAACTTAATTATTTAAGTCAAATCCTGACCCGAAATGTCACCTATCCATGTTCTCCAGAGATGCTGCCTGATCCACTGAGTTATTCCAGCACTTTGTGCTCTTGATGTTTCGTTGACTGCAGGCTTTCTTCCCTCTAGTCACACTTGTTCTCCATTGTTCTAATACAAATTGTATGCACATTTTCTCTTTAAATTTATCTAACTAATTTCCAGAGCTATCTTCCCCTATTCATTTAAAAAATACATCACATCTTTCCTTTATTATGTCTTTTGCATATTGAACTGTTTCTTATTATTCATGCGCACTGAGCTATTCCTTGACTTGGTACCTTCATTCTGATCGTCCAGAAATCGATTACAAATATTAATTGCATTAACACCATGGCAAGTTGGATATGTCAACCTTTCCTTTGTTTTTCCCTCTCAATCGATATTTTTAACCTGACTTTTTTTAAGTGCTAACTATATAATTAAAAGTCTCATCTTGACCACTTCCTGTCTGCACTGTGTATTGATTTTAGGAAAAACGCTACCATATATAGGTATGATTTTTGGCCATCTTACTCACAGTCCTCCTCCGCAGAGCTGGCCCCGAGGACTTTTCCCGTCGATGAAAAATAAAAAAGTTATGAGTGTTTAAAAAACCTTGAGATTCTCTCGCTTTTGTCAATCACCGCGATGAAGGTAACGCCCCTTCCGGGGGGGGGGGGGGAGCAGGACTATAAAACCCCGGATACCTGAACATGACTCAGTCACTCTGCAAGATCGCGGGGGAGAGGCCACGACTCTCATTCTAGGCTGTGAATCAACTGAACTGTGATTCTGCAATGTACTTGCAATAAATGATTTGTTAGCCCTTAATGAAAATGAAATGAATTGTTTGGCCTGCCCTGCGCTTGAAATGGCAATGGAAATTATGTGAAAGTGCAATGAGCTGTTAGGCTTGGTCTGCCCTGTGCCTGAAACTGCAATGGCAATGGAAGTGAAGTGAAAATGCAATCAGCTGTTTGGCTTGGCCTGCCCTGTGCCTGAAACTGCAATGGAAGTGAAGTGAAAATGCAATCAGCTGTTTGGCTTGGCCTGCCCTGTGCTTGAAACTGCAATGGCAATGTAAGTGAAATGAAAATGCAATCAGCTGTTTGGCTTGGCCTGCCCTGTGCTTGAAACTGCAATGGCAATGGAAGTGAAATGAAAATGCAATCAGCTGTTTGGCTTGGCCTGCCCTGTGCTTGAAACTGCAAGTATTAAACCTCACCCCAGTATTTTTCTCTCTCCCTTCATTTGCTCCCTGTGAGATCCAGGCCAGTATAGACCTCCCTCCATTGCTGTGATCTGCAGAAAAAGATGAAAAATGTCTAAGATTGATTCTCCACCCTTTCCCTCTTCTCTCTCAGTCACCTGTTTTGGGCAGAATTTCTGGCAGTTTCTGAGCTGCCAGCCCACCAGGCCTGAGTGACTGAGCTGCCAGCCCACCAGGCCTGAGTGACTGAGCTGCCAGCCCACCAGGCCTGAGTGACTGAGTTGCCAGCCCACCAGGCCTGAGTGACTGAGCTGCCAGCCCACCAGGCCTGAGTGACTGAGTTGCCAGCCCACCAGGCCTGAGTGACTGAGCTGCCAGCCCACCAGGCCTGAGTGACTGAGTTGCCAGCCCACCAGGCCTGAGTGACTGATCTGCCAGCCCAATAATCCAGTCGGCCCACAATATCCACACTAGCCCTCAGGAAACCAGTCCCTTCGGCCCACAACACCCATACTAGTGCTCCAGAAAGCGCCCCCCCCCACTGGCCAGCAATATTGGAATTGGTGGAGAGGTGGAATATTGTGTTGGGGGACCAGCCCTCCTGTGTGAACATGGGACCCAACGGGTCCCACTTAGTCAAGTATATTTTGTTAGCATGTTACTGATATATTTAATGTACTTGTTCTCCCCAAAAGATAACTATCTGTCTCAAATAATATGATAAATTACTTTTGCTTTCTATAAGTTTTAATATAATTTTGCTGCAGTAAATTTCATTTAGCATTATTTTTCACCATCAATTGGGCGGTGCAGCAGTTAGTGTTACTGCTGCACAGTTCCTAGCTTCTATGTAGAGTTTGCATATTTACCCTCTGGCTGCATGGATTTCCCATGGGTGCTCTAGTTGCTTCTCAAATCGCAAAGATATGGTAAGTTAATTGGCCACTGATAATTATCTGTTATTGTAGGTAGGTGGCAGGAGAATTAGGAAAGGGAGTGATGATGTGTGAAAGAGAATCGGTTACAGAGAAATAGCTTGGGGAATAGGACTGATAAGATTGATCTGAGAGGCAATGAAGAACTCAAGGCTGCATGACCGCCTATTATGTCATGAAAAAATTAATGAAAATATGGTGCTTGACATGACAGTATTTTAATAAGGGTTAATAAATGTTGCATTCTATTACATCAATGGTATTACAATACCAAGATGCAGCAGGACCACAATCTACCTGCTTTTGGGTTCTATTGTTGACTTGAGCAATGAGAAACTTTCCTTTCTGTTTTGCTGTTCTCTCTTTAAGTCGCAGGTTCACCAGTCTCACTCGAGCAATGCAGACTCTCACATTCGATATCTATCTTGTTGTTGTTGCGCTGTCCAGTGTTGTACATTTGACTGATACATAGTTTGCAGCCTAAGAAACAAGGGATACACCTCTGGTTATTATGGCAGTCAATTTGTCAACTGAACCCGATTAATGGTTTATAAAATGACACACGACTCAGTTTCTTTAAGATAATAGTGACCTCACCAATCTTAAAGCAACCATGATACCAATATGCATATTTTTCAATAATGAAAGGAGGAACAAAACTTGGATTTATATATTGAAATGTATTAACGAATTTCACGAGTTGTGGTTGTTGGAATCAATAGACAGCCAATGGATTTAGAGTCATTAGATTTGATTAGAGTCATTAGATTAGAGTCATAGATTTGTTGTAAGGTTATTTACATTTGAACCTGAAAATGGTTTAGAACTTTTTCTTGTTTGCTGCATGTAATGAGATCGCTGTTCTAAGGAAGAGTGGGATTTGGGGTAATGTCCGCCCATTTAAGCATGTTTCCACATTGCTGAAATGATATTTGCATCTTCTATCCACTGCCATTTCCTGTAAAAATATTGCTCTGCCTTTTATTGGTAGAAACTGTTAAATTCTTGTCATGATTCTGTTTGTCTTGCTTTTTAAAGGGATTTTATTATACAATCAATTGCCTGATTGACCCTCGTCATGCACCATTTGCTGCCTTGCCTCCAGTTCATTGGCTGTTGTACCGTTGTCAATACATGCTTTGTTGTGTGTTTGAGACCAGATCTGAATGTATAGAATATCTTTAAGCATTAAAATATTTCCTGTGCTTTTCCCTCTGCCTGCCTTGCTCTCTGGTAACCCTGACTTGGCCCCACCCTATTTTTCTCCTCTGGCTAGTGTCCGCTCTGTATTCATCAATCAAAGTGTGTAATATAAATGGAAAATAGTAGAAGTAGTCAGCAGCTGAAAGATTTATGTTTGAGTGAGCAGTTGTTCAGACATGTGCTTCTGATATTACATTTTTTATCTTAATATGAAAAAACTCTAAACAAAATCATTTTTAATAAATTGCTTGTTCCAAACATGATTCTGTGATTGGTGCATATTTTAAAATAAACCATCCAGCAAATGTGCAGACCAAAAATGATCTCATATTATAAAATGGTAATACCTCCCTGTTGCTGTTGTTTTTCTTCCGACCTGTTGCAGCCAGAGTAACAATAAAACATCTGCTTTTCTTTTCAAGCCAAGTATACAGATCAACATTAAAATGAATCATTCTGTTTCATTGCTTCAAAGCATGCAAAAGATTTTCTCCTAAATTCCTGTTCTGATCATTTTTAACAATTTATTCTCAAGGGATGTGTATATTGCGGCAAAGCCAACATTTATCGCCATTGTGCCTTGCCATTCAACTGCATTTCTGAATCACCCTCCATTAACATCCAATGGGCAGAAACTTAAATGGACGAATCTTATTCATGACTAAATATGGAAGGACTGCAAAGCTTTGCACTTTTTGTGGGTTCTATGAGCTCTGCCAGTTGCACGCTGGTTTTGTTTTTTCTGCACATATCCAACAAACACATAATCTATGGAATCACAACTATTGAACAAGAGCATAGAAAAGTTTTAAATATTTTTCTGCCCAGAGTACATTTACATTTTAAATTAAAATGATCATTTTGAAGAAGCTCTGGGAATAGCAGTCATATTACCTTGAAGGTCACAGAGGAGCAGCGGCCAGATCAACGAGTGACTGGATTGGCTGAAGGAAGGCTTGATTAGATAAAATTAAGTTCAGGTGTATCAACACGGCTTGTTGGGAGCGGCCTTGTTGAGGTGAAGTGCCTTAGAGAGGTAAGGTGTAAGTCTTTGGCTCAAGAGTCTTTGGCGAGGAGGCTACATTTAATTGGTTGTGTGTTTGATTTAATTTAAATATTTAAACATGATGGCAGGAATGTTATTGCAGTGTGTTTGTTGCAGGATGTGGGAAGTCAGGGGCACTGCTGGTGTCACTGACCACTACACTTGTGGGAACTGTGTCCAGATGTAGCTCCTCAGGGACCGAGTTAGCAAACTGGAGCAGCAGCTGGATGATCTGCAGTCCATTCGGGAAGACGAATGCTTCCTGGACAGGACCTACAGTCCTGGGACGACAGATGGCACAATGGGCTAAGTGTTCGGCTGGCGACCGGAAGGTAGCCGGTTCGAATCCCGCTTGGAGTGCATACTGTCGTTGTGTCCTTGGGCAAGACACTTCACCCACCTTTGCCTGTGTGTGAATGTGTGTGAATGTGTGTGTGATTGGTGGTGGTCGGAGGGGCCGTAGGCGCAGAATGGCAGCCACGCTTCCGTCAGTCTGCCCCAGGGCAGCTGTGGCTACAGAAGTAGCTTACCACCAGCGAGTGTGACTGAGGAGTGAATGAATAATGCGATGTAAAGCGCCTTGAGTATTAGAAAGGCGCTATATAAATCCCATCCATTATTATTATTACAGTCAGGTCGTCACTCCAAGAGTACAGGAGGTGCAACGGTTAGAGATGGAAAGGAAAAAGATGAAACAAGTGCAGGAGACCTCAGTGGAAGTACCTCTTGAAAACAGGTACACCCTCATGGAAGCTGTCGGGGCAGACGACGCTTCCAGTCCAAGCGGCGGACAGCTCTATGACTCGAATCCTGGCGCTGAGGCTCGACCGGTGAGACCAACGTCAGGCAGAGCCATCGTGGTGGGTGACTCCATTGTCAGAGGTGCGGACAGGAGATTCTGTGGCGACAGGCGAGACTTGAGCTTGGTGTGTTGCCTCCCTGACGCCAAGATGTTTTGAAGACGTCACAGACCGACTTCAGAACATCCTCAAGAGGCAAGGTGAGCAGCCGGAAGTAGTTGTGTAAGTAGGCACAAATGACGTGGGTAAGAAGAGGAAAGAGGTTCTGCAACGTGAGTATAAAGAACTAGGTAGGAGGCTGAAAAGCAGGACTTCTAGGGTGCTTATCTCTGAGTTGCTTCCTGTACCTCATGCTAATAGGGAGATAGGGGATCTGAATGTGTGACACAGGAGTTGATGCAGGGGGCAGGGATTTAGATTTCTAGATCACTGGAATATCTTCTGGGGCAGGGGTGACCTGTACAAAAGGTTGTACCTTAATTGGAAGGGGACTGACATTCTGGCAGACAGGTTTGCTTGTACTACACGGGTGGGTTTAACAGTGGAGGGGGGTGGAGTCAACAACGTGGAAGCGTATGCGTGCAGTTAACGGGAAAGAGACTGTAGGAAAGGTCATGTTTAAACTAACAGGGCAGGGAGATGGGAACCAATTCAAGGAGACAGAGGGCCATAAAAGGAGGACAGACGCAAAAGGGTAGAAGGGAGATTAAAAAAATAAACCCGAAAGCTTTGTGCCTTAATGCGAGGAGCATTCGTAATAAGGTGGATGAATTGAATTGCACATTCAATTCGTTAGTAGTTAAGGAATATGATATAGTTGGAATTACGGAGACATGGCTCCAGGGTGACCAAGGTTGGGAGCTAAACATGCAGGCGTATTCAATATTCAGGAATGATAGACAGAAAGTAAGAGGAGGTGGGGTGGCATTGCTGGTTAAATAGGAGATTAATACAATAGCAAGGGGAGACATTAGCTTGGTGCTGTAGAATCGGTATGGGTGGAACTGCAAAATAGCCAAGGGCAGAAAATGGTTGTTGGAGTTGAATACAGACCATCAAACAGCAGGAGGGAGGTTGAGGATAGCATCAAGCGGGAAATTAGGGATGCATGTAGCAAAGGTACAGTGGTTATCATGGGCGACTTTAATCTACATATAGAATGGGCCAACCAAATTGGTAGCAGTGCTGGGGAGGAGGATTTGCTGGAATGTATACGGGATGGGTTTAAAAGGATGAGAAGGGATCTTATAGAAACATATAAAATTCTTAAGGGATTGGACAGGCACGATGCAGGAAAAATGTTCCGATGTTGGGGGAGTCCAGAACCAAGGGTCACAGTTTAAGAAAAAGGGGTAGGCCATTTAAGACTGAGATGAGGATTTTATTTTTCACCCAGAGAGTTGTGAATCCGTGGAATTCTCTGCCACAGATGATAGTGAAGACTAATTCACTGGATGTTTTTAAGAGAGAGTTAGATTTAATTCTTAGGGCTAAAGGAATCAAGGAATATGGGGAAATAGCAGAAACGGGGTACTGATTTTAGGTGATCAGCCATACTCATATTGAATGGCTTGAAGGGCCGAATGGTCTACTCCTGCACCTATTTTTCTATGTTGCTATGTTTCTATAGAATCAACAAAGAATGGTTCCAAAGTACCACTAACTTAGTGGCTGAATGTCTCAGCTGCCAGGATGGATCTGTGGTTGCAATGAATGAACTAATCCAATTAAATCTCCTTGAGTTCATCCTCACAAATCTACCTATTGCAGATCTAATTGAAACCGACAAAGTCGTACCTACACTAGGAAACATTCTCCATTTCTTTGTGCTGCACCACCAACATGCTAAATAGAATGAAATAACAGCTCTCAAAATATTTGCTTAATGGTCCAACTTCAGCAACAGTACGTTATTATTTAATCTGTAACGTCAGGTCTTGGCATATGGCTCATTGAAGCATTACTATCAAGCCAAATACAAGCTCCAATCCATAAGGACGGTAAATAAGCATAAACAGAAAATGTTCGAAACACTCAGCAGATCAGCGGCATCTATGGAGTGTGAAACAGTTAACATTTCAGCCAAATAATCCTGATCCATTTCATTAAGGGATGATGGGGTCAGTACCATCAGAATCAAAGGTCTTACTGAAGTTGGAAGGCAAGGACGTTAATGTAAAGTGTATGATATTGGTCACAGTTGTTGAGCAGAATAACGGCCTTGGAGGAGGTTCTTAACTGGTAAGCAGCAAGTGTTATGGTCTTTATAATTTATTTTTAAATATGGACACATTTTTAGAACACAATGAGGCAAGGAAATTTTATAATTTGTATTTTGTTCCACAAATTTTCTTTTATTGTTGCAGGCTCCAACACGTCTACTGTGTTGTAGGTAATATTTGACCTCCTATCCTGAATTTTATTGATTGACAGCACACATTGACCAGCATATGTCTGCAACAAATATCAAGCCTGCTTCCACCATGAAATTGAATTGATCCGAGAAATAATGAGTTCTCCGCTGTTAGGCCGTCACCCACAATAACTTAAGAACTCATAAATGCCATTGGGATGAGTTATGGGCCTTTCCCATCAGTGAAATAATCTGAGTAATGCAGCATTATTACTGCAATTTCCTGTTTCGCAAGAGGAGGATGGCAGTGTTGCAGATGTGGCACAGTTGGCCGAATGTAGATTTGCAAGTGCAATAGTAATGTTGCCATTTTATATCTGAAACTCTGAAATATACTTGAATATTCTGCTTGCAGCAGATTGAAAGAAACAATATCCAGGATTCCATTAGTTACGTATATCTGAAGATTCCATATGGACAGGGACAGGTACTATTGATACTTCTGCACTGTAAGATTCCGTATCTTGGGAAATTAAACAATTTTGTTACATTAATACAAAACCAGATTAGTTTTCGGAAAGTCTAAATTAAGTTTTTTCAGATTTTATATGCTGTGTACTGTGTCTTAGGTTGAATTGCAGTTCATTTGTGTAAAGCTGATTCCAAATTCAATAGATTAAAAAAAATATTTTTGATTTTGTCATGGCAAGGCTGACAGGTGAAGCATTTATTGTCCATCCCTAATAGCTCATGAACACCATGTAATGAATGCTGAAATCCTTCTGGTGAGGGTACGCTGCTGTAGGGAATAGAGTTCTGGGATTTAGACCCAGTATCGATGGAATGGACATAGATAATTTTATTTTCACTTTACCCGTGTTTGAAGTAGATCCACATTGGAATGGTAAATAAATCAAGAGCACATCCTGATTTTTCTTGCTATTATGAAATTTGAGAGGCATGTGCTCGAATTGGAATGTAAAATATTTCATTGTAAATTTGTTTGAGGTTGAGGATAAGTCATATGCAGGCAGTTTGCTCATTATAACAAATGCATAAATAACCTATCTGCACAATGTCGCTCTCATTCAGCTTTGTTATTGATCTGAGTTGCACCTTTCAAGGTTAATATATCTATTATTGTATGTAGGGCACCAAACGATTTTCTATTTAAAGTGTGACTAAGTCTTTAATACAATGAGTGCATAATTATTTATATTCAGAGATATAGATGAAGAATTAGGCTCTTTGGCCTATAGAGTCTGCACTGCCATTCGATCATGGCTGATCTGTTTGTCCCACTCCATTCTCTTGCCTGCTCTCCGTAACCTTTGACACGATTACTTATTAAGAACCTATTAATCTCTGCTTTTAAAATACCCAATGACTTCGCCTCCACTGAGAGGTAAAAGTACATCAGTGTGAATTGTGAAGGCGCTGTAGACATCCTGAAACTTTTGTCCAAAATGTATTCTTTCCAATTGCCCCTTAGGAGAGTGGTTTTCTGAATAATTTCCATTGACAGTTAAATGCAGTCATGTTAGTGGGTCTAGATTCAAACATGCCATATATAATAAGAATGCTAATTTCATACCCTGAAGCATGTCAATAAACCAAAGATAGACACAAAAGGCTGGAGTAACTGAGTGGGACAGGCAGCATCTCTGGAGAGAAGGAATGGGTGACGTTTTGGGTCGACACCCGTCTTCAGACTGGTTAGGGATAGGGAAATGAGAGATATAGACGGTGATGTGGAGAGATAAAGAACAATGAATGAAAGATACAGTGCACTCCATAACGTTTGGGACAAAGACCCATCATTTATTTATTTGCCTCTATACTCCACAATTTGAGATTTGAAATAGAAAAAAAATCACATGTGGTTAAAGTGCACATTGTCAGATTTTTTAAAGGGTATTTTTATACATTTTGGTTTCACCATGTAAAAATTACAGCTGTGTTTATACATAGCCCCCCCCCCCCCATTTCAGGGCACCATAATGTTTGGGACACATGGCTTCACAAGCGTTTGTAATTGCTCAGGTGTGTTTATATGCCTCCTTAATGCAGGTATAAGAGAGCTCTCAGCATCTAGTCTTTCCTCCAGTCTTTCCATCACCTTTGGAAACTTTTATTGCTGTTTATCAACGTGAGGACCAAAGTTGTGCCTATGAAAGTCAAATGAGCCATTATGAGACTGAGAAACAAGAATAAAACTGTTAGAGACATCAGCCAAACCTAAGGCTTACCAAAATCAACTGTTTGGAACATCCTTAAGATAGAGAGCACTGGTGAGCTAACTAATCGCAAAGGGACTGGCAGGCCAAGGAAGACCTCCACCGCTGATGACAGAGGAATTCTCTCTATAATAAAGAAAAAACCCCAAACACCTGTCCGACAGATCAGAAACACTCTTCAGGAGTCAGGTGTGGATTTGTCAATGGCCACTGTCCGCAGAAGATTTCATGAACAGAAATACAGAGGCTACACCTCAAGATGCAAACCACTGTTTGCTGCAAAAATAGGATGGCCAGGTTACAGTTTGCCAAGAAATACTTAAAAGAGCAACCACAGTTCTGAAAAAAAGGTCCTGCGGACAGATGAAATGAAGATTAACATATCAGAGTGATGGCAAGAGCAAAATATGGAGGAGAGAAGGAACTACCCAAAGATCCAAACCTCATCTGTGAAACACGGTGGTGGGGGAGTCATGGCCTGGCATGTATGGCTGCTGAAGGTACTGGCTCACTTATCTTCATTGGTGATACAACTGCTGATGGTAGTAGCATAATGAATTCTGATGTGTAGACACATCATATCTGCTCAAGTTCAAACAAATGCCTCAAAACTCATTGGCCTGCGGTCATTCTACAGCAAGACAATGATCCCAAACATACTGCTAAAGCAACAAAGGAGTTTGCGACACCTAGCATTTGGTGATTTCCATGATTCGCAGACATCAAGCAGTTATTGCATGCTAACGATATGCAACAAAATACTAAACATGACTACTTTCATTTACATGACATTGCTGAGTTCCAAACATTATGGTGCCCTGAAATGAGTGGACTATGTATAAACACTGCTGTAATATCTACATGGTGAAACCAAACGGTATAAAAATGGTCTTTATTAAAATTTGACAATGTGCACTTTAACCACATGTGATTTTTTTCTATTACATATCTGAAATTGTGGAGTACAGAGGCAAATAAATAAATGATGGGTCTTTGTCCCAAACATTATGGAGGACACTGTATGCAAAAAAATAACGATGATAAACAAAACTGGCCATTGTAAGATGTTTGTAGGGTGAAAATGAGAAGCTAGTGCGACTTGGGAGTGGGAGGGATAGAGAGAGAGGGGGGAATGCCGGGGCTACCTGAAGTGAGAGGGATGGTGAGGCGCAGTTGATGTAGTGTTGCCGTGACTCGCGTCACAACGGGGCTCTGGCATCCCAACGGTTGGGGGTATGGGTCAGTGGTGGAATATTGCCTTGGGGGACGGGGCCAAAAGAGTCCGCACCTGGTTTGATAAGTTATAAAGCTCTGGTATATATATTCTATTTGCTGTGTTATTGGAATATTGCTCAGATAATGTGATGACTTATGTTTGCTGGATGTAAGAGTATCTGGGCTCCCTGCTCAGCTCTGAATGGATGTGGATCGTGACATTGAACAAAAAAAATTCAATTTAAGCATGCAGGTACAGCAGGCAGTGAAGAAAGCGAATGGCATGTTGGCCTTCATAACGAGAGTTGAGTATAGGAGCAAGGAGGTCCTTCTGCAGTTGTATAGGGCCCTAGTGAGACCACATCTGGAGTATTGTGTGCAGTTTTGGTCCTCTAATTTGAGGAAGGATATTCTTGCTATTGAGGGAGTGCAGTGTAGGTTTACAAGGTTAATTCCCGGGATGGCGGGACTGTCATATGCTGAGAGAATGGAGCTTGTATACTCTGGAGTTCAGAAGGATGAGAGGAGATCTTATTGAAACATATAAGATTATTAAGGGTTTGGACACGCTAGAGGCAGGAACCATGTTCCCGATGTTGGGGGAGTCCAGAACCAGGAGCCACAGTTTAAGAATAAGCCATTTAGAATGGAGACGAGGAAACACTTTTTCACACAGAGAGTTGTGAGTCTGTGGAATTCTCTGCCTCAGAGGGCAGTGGAGGCCAGTTCGCTGGATACTATCAAGAGAAAGCTAGATACGGCTCTTAAAGATAACGGAGTCAGGGGATATGGGGAGAAGGCAGGAACGGGGTACTGATTGGGGATGATCAGCCATGATCACACTGAATGACGGTGCTGGCTCGAAGGGCCGAATGGCCTACTCCTGCGCCTATTGTCGATTGTCAGTCTCAGCCTATGACATGAAGCAAATGCTGCCTGACCTAGTTGAGTATTTACAGTATTTTCTGTTTTTATCTGCAAATGTAATAACTTTGATCTGTGGTAATCTGATTTGTGCATTATTTTGGACAGAGCTTCTGCTATTCTGTTGCTAAATGTTATTATTATTCAATTGACTTCAATTCTGTTACTGGTGCATTTCAGTAAATCTGTTAAGAAATGGCTTACACATCATGATCCCTATGAATGCAATATAATAGACTTTCAAAGTATTTTTGCTCTAATTTGATGTGTTTTGGTGCAAATCAGGGAACACAATTTAATTTGGAGAAGGGCATTACTTGATATGTGAGCTGTATTGCAACCTTGATTAGTAGACAGATGTATTGTCCCTACTATAGAGAAAATAGCTGAGTGAATTTTAACATGAGAAAAATCTACATAAAGTTTAACAATAATCGTAAGAACATAAGAACCAAATAACTACAGGATTGCCTGATTCATTATAGAAATTTGCTGCTCTTCTCTGGGCTAGTCTCTTTGTGGTTACACACTCATGGTAATGTGGATGACACTTAACTGTAATGACTCAACAATTTACTCAGCGGTATCAAACAGCTATAAAAAAATAAAAGTAACAATAAAATAAAATGGATCACTCAGATATTGATCTGAGCACCAGCTATGCCAAATGATGAAATAGTATTCCTGTGTTGAACAACATTTGGAAGAAATATTCGAAGGCAAGTATACAAAATATATTGTGTAGGAAGGAAATGCAGTTGCTGGTTAACACCAATGAAAGGCACAAAATGCTGGAGTAACTGCGAATATATTGGTGAAACCAAGTGCAGGCTGGGTGATCATTTTGCTGAACACCTTAGCTCAGTCCGTCTGGGCCCACGCGATCTCCCAGTTGCTAAACACTTTAACTCCCCCCCCCCCCCCATTCCAATACTAATCGTTCTGTCCTGGGCCTCTTCCACTGTCAGAGTGAGACCAAATGCAAATTGGAGGAACAACCCGTATTTTGTTTGGGCAGCTTATAACCCAGCGGTATAAACTTTGATTTCTCCAACTTCAAGTAACCCTTACTTTCCCTCTCTCCTTCCCTCCCCCATCCTAGTTCTCATACTAGTTTCACTGTCCTGATTAATTATGCTGTTTGTATGCCTTGTGGTCACCTTCCCTTCATCCAACAATGAACCGTCTACTTTAATCTGCTCTTTTCACACCTTACATGTTCTTTGTACCCTTCCATATCTCGTTACCCTCTCCCCTGACTCTCAGTACAAAGTATATTCTTCCTCAAAATTCATCAATGTGTGTGACTTATCAGTACCACTACCAAAGATACTGACCACTACTGACTGAGCTGACAGAGTCATGAAGACATTGTTGCCAAGAGTGCAGCAATAGGTGAAAGAACTGACATGAGAGCCAGAACTCCTGTTGGATCTTGTTGTTAGCAATGCACCCAAAATTTCCAACAATGGCAGAGCCAGCAGAAAAATGGGGCTGAAGTGCGTGTTGTCGTTATTAGGCAGAAGTATCAAGAAGATAATGCATCACATCCTCTTTCTCAGGTTCTCTACGATTATAGAACCCAGTGTTCAGCTAATTTGATCCATTCTGCATCATAATAGCTGTAAGAACTGGGCCATGAATGAGACTGTTACTGTCCTGGCCTCTGTTAAAGATATGTTCTGCTATACTAGCCAGGTCCTCAAGCCAAGCAATTCCAATTGTAACATCTACGCTACAGTGTAGAATGTTGTCTAGTTATGCTCTGTTGTAAAGCAGAACCATTTATTTTGCCTAATTATTATACAGTACTGCCAAACATCAGCAAAATAATGGAGGTGTTGTTGACAGTTCTAACAAGCAGCACTTGGCAAAAATCTGTTCACCGAATGGTTGATTACATTCCACTAGATCTCATTGCAGCCTTGGCTCAAATGTGAATGTGGATAAGTAATAGAGTTGAGGTGAAAGTGGCTGCCATTAATGTTGAGGGGGTTTTGTGCTATCAAGCAGCCCGAATAAAATTGAAATAAAAGCAGTCATATCTTACAGTAGGCTATTATCTGGGCTTTAATATATACTGTGATACTGTATATTTCCTTTGGACAGTGCATATGATGCATCTTTCAGATACATCTTTCAGATTCTTCATCAATTAATATCTCTTCATCATAGGAAAAGTGGTGATGATGACAAATTGTGCAATAATCAGTTATCTTTACAGCCTGTCAGGCAATTAAACAGTGATTGCCTACATTGGGACATAAGAGATTCCAGATGATGGAATCATGAGCAAAAAACAAATGGCTGGAGGAACTCAACAGGCCAGGCCGCATCAATGGAGGAAAATTAACAACATTACTGGTGGGACCCCTTTTCATACTGTTCCTTTTCCTCTGCAGATGCTGCCTGGCCTGCTGAATTCATCCAGCACTTTTTTTGCTCTTGTCTACATGTAGCCAGACATTGGTAGTATCCATGTTTGAACTGATAGCACTTATATCGATAGTTATATCATGACTGCCTGTAACAAGAAATAATATAACCTTCCCATGATATCCAATGACATTACCATTATTGAATCTACCACCACCATCACATTTTGGTGAGAAGTTTATTTACATCAGCCACCTGAATACTGTGTTAAAAGAGCAGGTCTAATTGAATACAGTTTTAACATCAATCAGCTGCATCATACAGGAAAATGTAGCCTATTTTATTAGCACCACAAACACTGGTTTAAATATTAACGCTCTCTAATGCTACTATAATAATTGTTAAAATTACCATCGAAGTGGTGCAGTGCGGTAATTCATCCATGTTTCTTTAACAGCCTCCCCTGAGCTCTTAGAAATACAGGGCTAGCAAGTGCATGCGAAAGCCATCCCCTTCAAATTCTTCTATCAAGATTGTTGTCATTTAGATTTGGGGTAAGTGTTAATCTTTCAATAACTGTTCAAGGTAATGAAACTGGCTTTCTATAATCTTCTCAAAAGCAATTAGGAATGAGGAATAAATGTCTGTGTTGTAACATTATACATGTCACAATGTCTAATGTCACTATATTGGACATTGACAAGAGCTTTTTAAGAGATTTATGAACATATTCTGTGTAATCAAGCATTAATCCAGTGTGGACCTGCTAGGAGGGACCTGTAATGACAAAGTTCTTCAACCAACAGATTAAATAGACATAGGGAATTCTAGATACTGGAATCTTGAGCAAAACACAAACTGCTGGAATAAATTAGTGTGTCAGGCTGCATCTTTGGTGGACATGGACAGATGATGTTGCAGCTAGGGACTCTTCTATAGATTAAATAGTCCACACTATTGGAAATAATGGATAGAAATAATGGATAGGATTGAGATGGATAGAAAAATATTTATATTTAAAAAAATCATCAATATTGATTAGTTTAGAGATACAGCGCGAAAACAGACCCTTGGGCCCGCCGAGTCTGCACCGACCAGCGATCCCCTCACATTAACACTATCCTACACACCAAGGACAATTTACACATACACCAAGCCAATTAACCCACATGCCTGAACGTCTTTGAAGTGTGGGAGGAAACCGAAGATCTCGGAGAAAACCCATGCGGTCACGGGGAGAACTTACAAACTCCATACAGACAAGCACCCGTAGTCAGGATCAATCCCTGCAAGAGCTGTAAGGCAGCAACTCTACTACTGTACCACATTGTCGCTTGATTACTTTTTGAAAATTGTTTTTTTTCTCTTGCGCCAGAGTACTTCTGACTGAATTTGCTTTTAATAGTTCAGTCACACATGAATTATCTGCCTTACTCTTTCTGTCATATCACACAATCAAGTGGTTGAACTTCCCAGTGTTATAAGGATTGTGATTGGGAGGTCATGTTGGTGTTGGTGAGACCTCATTTAGAGTATTGTGTTCAGTTCTGGGCACCATGTTATAGGAAAGATATTGTCAAGCTTGAAAGGGTTCGGAGAAGATTTACGTGGATGTTGCCAGGACTCGAGGGTCTGAGCTATTGGAAGAGGTTAAATAGGCTGGGTCTCTATTCCTTGGAGCGCAGGAGGATGAGGGGTGATCTTATAGAGGTGTATAAAATCATGAGGAATAGATCGGGTAGCTGCACAGAATCTCTTGCCCTGAGTAAGGGAATCGAGGACCAGAGGACATCGGTTCAAGGTGAAGGGTAAAACATTTTTTAATAGGAATCTGAGGGCTAACCTTTTCATACAAAGGGTGGTGGGTGTATGGAACAAGCTGCCAGAGGAGGTAGTTGAGGCCAGGGTCTATTCCAACGTTTAAGAAACAGTTAGACAGGTACATGGATAGGGCAAGTTTGGAGGGATATGGACCAAACGCAGGCAGATGGGACTAGTGTACCAGGGACATGTTGGCCGGTGTGGGCAAGTCGGACCGAAGGGCCTGTTTCCCCACAGTATCACTCGATGACTCTATGACTAAGGATTTTATGACACATACTGTTATCACAATGTAAACCTGTTTGAGTGTAAATGTGGCCAGAAGATGTAGTGAGAACTGACCTGGCACTGGAAGCAATAGGGTGAGAATATTTAGTCAGTTTGTCAAGAATGCTGAATGACAAAGCAAGACTAGTGTTGATGCCAAGCTGAGGCAACTTCACCTGAGACTTGATGAAAGCATTTGGCATTTTGTTTATAGGTATTTTTTAAAGTGAAAATTCTAAGCAAAAGCAAAAAATACTGTAAGACAATTTTCGAGACTGCATTTTTCACAAAAATAATGGTTTGGCCAAAATACACCATCAATTGTATTTTAATTATTTAATAAAAAATTATATCCAAAACTAGATTGTAAACTTGAAATAAGTTGTATTGTGATATGTTATAAACCTTAATTTAAAACCACTGTTGTACTCTCACCTGAAATATCAGACCTCTTATATAACCATATAACAATTACAGCACGGAAAACAGGCAATCTCGGCCCTTCAAGTCTGTGCCAAACACTTATTTTCCCCTAGTCCCATCTACCTGCACTCAGACCATAACCCTCCATTCCTTTCCCGTCCATATACCTATCCAATTTATTTTTTAAATGATAAAATCGAATCTGCCCCCACCACTTCCACTGGAAGCTCATTCCACACAGCTACCACTCTCTGAGTAAAGAAGTTCCCCCTCATGTTACCCCTAAACTTCTGTCCCTTAATTCTCAAGTCATGTCCTCTTGTTTGAATCGTCCCTACTCTCAATGGGAAAAGCTTATCCACGTCAACTCTGTCTATCCCTCTCATCATTTTAAAGACCTCTATCAAGTCCCCCCTTAACCTTCTGCACTCCAAAGAATAAAGACCTAACTTGTTCAACCTTTCTCTGTAACTTAGTTGCTGAAACCCAGGCAACATTCTAGTAAATCTCCTCTGTGCTCTCTCTATTTTGTTGACATCCTTCCTATAAGAGTGTCCCATGGAATGCAGTAAGGCAGAATCTTAGACTATCAAAGCATCGCATATGTTCCCTGGAAATTATTAAGTAACCTGTATATAGAACATTTAATAAATAAAATACGTGAAGTTTTAAATGAAAAACAAGATTAGAAATGACAGGACCCCAGCCAAAATGCTAATAAGTAGTTTCCCGCCATTGATACTGACAGGCCTAGTATATTTCTGCTCTTGTGTTTATTATTAAAGAGTTATGTATGACTTGGGGAAGGGTGGAAACATTGGTTTTAATTAGCAAAATCAATAAAGTGCAACTACCGTGCACAAGTAACACAGTTATAAATTTGCACATTTTTTAATTATGTCAATTGTCCAGATGATTTGGAAGCCCTGAGTTTTTAACAAATAAATTACTGTGGAATAGTTAATCCCTACTTACCTAACAACATGATCAACAAGTAAGGATGTTTATAGGATCTAAAAAATCTTAATAGGGGTTCCTTATTTTATTATAATTTCCCCACAAAACTGAGGTTTTCATAATCATCTCCACTGCAGTGTGTTTGGTAGGTAACGCTTTAAAAATATGTTTTAGTATTCTACTCTCTGCCTCCATCTATTTGTTATTCTTCACCTTTCATCTGTCCACCAATCATCCACAGGCTTACCACTCCATCTCCACTTTTACACTGGCCATCTTCCCTCTCCATTCTTAGATCTGGTGCAGGGCTTTGACCTGAAACATTGACAATTTCTCCCAGATGTTGCTTGACCCACTGCATTACTCCAGCATGTTATTTGAGGCCATGTGAGAGCAAAGTAGTGGGCTTAGTTAAATGTTTGACATATGCATGTGTGAAATGAATCAACATGTTAGGAATCCAATTGTTGTTGGTGGAGCATCTAAGATCTCTCTCTACTCTCTACAGTTTCATAGTTGGTCATTTGGGACTGAGATGAAAATAAATATGTTTCCACATTCTTGTAAATCTTTGGTCTTCTCTACCTCAAAGGCCTATGGAAGTTTTTTTGTAAGTATTAAAGACTGAATTCAATTTATTTTTAGTTAATAAAACAATCACAGGGTATGGGGATCATGTGGGAAAGTGGAAGAGGGAAAGAATCAGCTATGGTCATATTGAAAGGTAGAACAGGCTTGAAGGGTACACAGAGTGGAGTACATGCCTCAATCGGCATTATGGTTCCGAAGTGGAGATGCTTGATAGCTTCAAATTCCTAGGCATAAATATCACCAACAGTTTGTTTGGGACCATCCGCATTGTAATTATGGCTAAGAAAGCACATCAACACTTCTACTTCCTCTGAAGATTAAGGAATGTTGCCATAACCATATAACCATATAACCATATAACAATTACACCCTTACTGAATAAACTACACAAGAATATTCAATATTGGAAAACACTTCCCATTTCTATGCTTGGTAGAATTAATGCCTTAAAAATGATCTTCTTACCGCAACTACTGTACCTATTTCAATTAACCATATAACCATATAACAATTACAGCACGGAAACAGGCCATCTCGGCCCTACAAGTCCGTGCCGAACAACTTTTTTCCCTTAGTCCCACTTGCCTGCACTCATACTATAACCCTCCATTCCCTTCTCATCCATATGCCTATCCAATTTATTTTTAAATGATACCAACGAACCTGCCGCCACCACTTCCACTGGAAGCTCATTCCACACCGCTACCACTCTCTGAGTAAAGAAGTTCCCCCTCATGTTACCCCTAAACTTCTGTCCCTTAATTCTGAAGTCATGTCTCGTACGGCTCTTTCCAACTTCAACAGATGCACCATAGAAAATATCCTGTTTGCTTCACGCTGTGCCGAAGACCGCAAGAAATTGCAGAGTTGTAGATATAGCCCAGTCCATCACACAGATTAGCCACTGATTCAATCTACACTTCATGCTACCTCAGGAAAGCAGCCAACATAACCAAATATTTTTTTTATCCTGGTCATTTCCTCTTCTCACCTCTCCCATGCTACAGAAAATACAAAAGCTTGAAAGCACATATTGCCAGTTTCAGGAACAGCCACTTCATTGCTATTACCAGACTACTGAATGGTTGTCCCATAAGCTAGGGTGTAGCCCCAATCTTCCAAACTAACTCATTGTGGGCCTTGGAGTTTTTCTCTGTAACTATATTCTGCACTCTTGTAATTTTTCCTTTGCACTTCCTGTTGTACTTGTGTGTGACATGATTGTACTCGTGTATCGTACGATTTGACTGCAGGGCACGCAAACAGGACTGTATGGTTGTACATGTGACAATAATATACCAATACCTGTATTTCTATTACTAATGTTCCAACTCTTATTACAATCACCTCTTGGCACATTACAATGCCAAAAATGTTATATCACAAACCCCTAACACTACAACCAGTCTGGAGGTTATATTTTCTTAAGTATCTGATCCCTTTCTTAAACTGAATGCAGTATAACCAGTGTACTGTTGATTATGAGTAGCTCCTGACTTGTGGTCTGGTTGTGTAACGTGTCATTTGAATGCTTTCTGATTGCTGCTCTCTGTGGTTTGATGTGTTGACTCAATTCCAATTTTTGGAATTCTTTTTAAACATTCATTGTTCATCCTTAATTAATTAGTCAAGATTTTTTGCCAAGCTTTAAAATATTGATCCCAATTGCAAATGACAACTATAATAGTCTTTCATGTCACGAGTGAAATGCAAGGTGGAAATGCCATTTTATTTCCATAATGTACAATAACATTTAAAATATTAGCAGTATAGCTGAAATTGCTGAATCACACAGTCTGATCCATTCATGCAGTATAAAATTAATTTCCAGTGGACATCCTCATGTTTTCAGTAAAATTGTGGTCCTGTTTTGTTTCTCGATCATATCTGCTTTGTATATGAACTCTGCAAAATGGTCTACAATGTAATATGTAGCATTGTTTTCTTGGCATTTTCACAGGCTTTGGTAAGGATAAAGCATATTTGTGGAAGCTGCATCATTAAGGATGTTTTTGACTACTTTCAATGCCCTGAGGTTTGAGGTTGGGTCATTATTAACGCACAAACTCAGTCTGTTCATGTTGACATGAGCAACCGGAGAATGGGCTGAGGTTTGAGAGGAGCTTGTAATGATACAGAACCAAGCTAACATGATAATTTCATAACCTCATTGTTACCATGGTGTTGGTGTTGGCACTTTAAGCACAGCTTTTTTGATACATTATTTCTAATTCATAGCAGAAAAAGTCACTGCATATGAAACCTATAAAATGCTCCAAACCCCAAAATTGCCTAATTCCAAGGCTTGGACTATTTATATTGGAGGGGAGAGTGCAATTTCAATTCACTTTAATGAAAAAAATGTAAACACTGATACATCTTGTAATCTTCTGGAAGTCATTAGCAATCTGACCAATTATTTTCAACATAAAATGAAGCCTTTTGACTATGGACACTGATTAATTAAATCTAAGACTATGTCATTGGAGTGTGAGGCAGTAACAAGTGATGGGATTTCTTTCCTAATCTGTCAAGCATGATCCCAGAATATTGTAACAGCATCTTCATAAGGTTTATAGAAACTAAAGCTGATGGCAATTTTGAGATTTCCTGAGGTTGATGTCCACTTTTTTTGCTTTTATTGCTGGGTATTTTTATTACATATTTTCCCATCAAGGGGCAGATATCAAATTCACATTAAGAAATTAAACTATCAGTAGCAATTAGAGAATTAGATTTTACCACTAAAGTCAGCTGACCAGTGGGGTACGGCAAGTGCTGGGACCCCAGCTATTTACAATATATATTAATGATTTGGATGAGGGAATTGAATGCAACATCTCCAAGTTTGCGGATGACACGAAACTGAGGGGCAGTGTTAGCTGTGAGGAGGATGCTAGGAGGCTGCAAGGTGACTTGGATAGGCTAGGTGAGTGGGCAAATGCATGGCAGATGCAGTATAATGTGGATAAATGTGAGGTTATCCACTTTGGTGGCAAAAACAGGAAAGTTGACTATTATCTAAATGGTGGCCGATTAGGAAAAGGGGAGATGCAACGTGACCTGGGTGTCATGGTACACCAGTCATTGAAAGTAGGCATGCAGGTGCAGCAGGCAGTGAAGAAAGCGAATGGTATGTTAGCATTCATAGCAAAAGGATTTGAGTATAAGAGCAGGGAGGTTCTACTGCAGTTGTACAGGGTCTTGGTGAGACCACACCTGGAGTATTGCGTACAGTTTTGGTCTCCTAATCTGAGGAAAGACATTCTTGCCATAGAGGGAGTACAGAGAAGGTTCACCAGACTGATTCCTGGGATGGCAGGACTTTCATATGAAGAAAGACTGGATAGACTCGGCTTGTACTCGCTAGAATGTAGAAGATTGAGGGGGGAATCTTATAGAAACATACAAAATTCTTAAGGGGTTGGACAGGCTAGATGCAGGAAGATTATTCCCGATGTTGGGGAAGTCCAGAACAAGGGGTCACAGTTTAAGGATAAGGGGGAAGTCTTTTAGGACCGAGATGAGAAAATAATTTTTTACACAGAGAGTGGTGAATCTGTGGAATTCTCTGTCACAGAAGATAGTTGAGGCCAGTTCATTGGCTATATTTAAGAGGGAGTTAGATGTGGCCCTTGTGGCTAAAGGGATCAGGGGGTATGGAGAGAAGGCAGGTACAGAATACTGAGTTGGATGATCAGCCATGACCATATTGAATGGCAGTGCAGGCTAGAAGGGCCGAATGGCCTACTCCTGCACCTATTTTCTAAGTTTCTAAGTATCATTGATATTCTCATGTGTGACCTTCGTTCTCTGTGTTGATAAATTAACTCGATCTGTAATAACTACATTAAGATTCAGCAGATGCTTATAGTTGATGTCTGTCTGATAATAGACTTTGTTTGTACAGACTTTGTTTGTAACAAAGTGCTTTTCATAATTTTGTGACAATTTGGAATTCAAATCCCACTGCAAAGTCTTAAGCACATAAATCAAGGTTGCAGCACTAGTTGGTATTGGGGAAGCACTTTGATGTTCTTTCTTTACCCTCCAAATTACTTTCAATGAAATGCCTATCCAAATTTCTTTTTTAAAGAATGGGGTGACACAGATGGTAGAGCTGCTGCCTCACAGGGCCAGAAACCTGGGTTTGATCCTGACCTCGGATGCTGTATGTGTGGAGTTTGCACGTTCTCCCTATATTGTGTGGGTTTCCTCCGCATGCCAGTGTTTCCTCCCACATCTCAAAGGCTGGTTATTTGGCCTCTGTAATTTGCCCCTGGTGTGTAGGGAGTGGATGTGTAAGTGGGATAACATAGGACTGATGTGATCGATGGTCGGCATGGACTCTGTGGGCCGAATGGTCTGTTTTCACGCTGTATCTCTAAACTAAACTAAATTCTAAATTGATTCGGTTTCCATCAACCTCGCCGGCAGTAGGTTTGTAACCACTCTTCATACAAAATGTTTTTCCTTACAACAGCCTGTATTGAGGGAGTGCAGCGTAGGTTCATGAGGTTAATTCTTGTCTTGCTGGACCTATCTGCCGCCTTCGATACAGTGGACCATGGAATTTTAATTTCCCGATTACAGCACCAAGTGGGCATTTGTGGCAGTGCCCTGGGATGGTTCAGGTCCTATCTGGCAGACAGAACCATGCGTGTAAGCCTTGCTGGCTTTGAATCCTCCTCCACTCCCTTGGTATATGGGGTTCCACAGGGCTCAATTTTAGGGCCCCTGCTCTTCTCTTTATACCTACTTCCTCTGGGCTCAATTTTAAGAAGGCATGGCATCTCCTTTCACTTTTATGCAGATGATAGCCAGTTATATATGCCACTCAGGAAAGAAGACGACTATTCTCTAAAATCACTTCTGTCTTGTCTTGAGGACATTAAGTCCTGGATGGCCTTAAACTTTCTGGGACTTAATGAAGAGAAGACAGAGGTGATTTTGTTTGGCCCCAATGGCTGCCGTGAACCTCCCTTTGTTGACTTGGGTCCACTGGCATTGTCTGTAAAGCCAACCGTTTTGAACCTGGGTTTTAGGATGGACGGTGATTTTAAACTAGATAAATAAATAGGCGCGGTGGTTAAGTCCAACTTCTTTCACCTAAGGAAGCTGGCAAAGGTGAAGCCCATTCTCGAGCGGGAGCATTTTGAAACAGTAATCCATGCCTTTATTACATCTAGGCTGGATTACTGTAACGCACTCTACTCTGGAGTCGCACGAGCTTCATTGGCTCGTCTCCAGCTTGTTCAAAATGCTGCCGCTCGCCTTTTGACTGGAACTCGAAAGAGGGAGCACATTACGCCAATTTTGGCCTCCCTTCACTGGCTCCCAGTGCACTTTCGAGTTCATTTCAAAATTCTTTTATTTGTTTTTAAATCGTTGAATGGGCTCGCCCCGCCTTACCTCTCTGAGCTGCTCCACCTATATGCTCCTGCCCGGTGCCTCAGGTCAGCTGATCAGCTGCTCCTTGAGGTACCAAGGTCTAAGCGGAAGCTCAGAGGGGATAGAGCCTTTTCTGTTGCTGCTCCGGCACTCTGGAACACCTTGCCGCTGCACATCAGACAGGCCCCCTCACTGTCCCTCTTCAAATCCTCCCTAAAAACACATTTTTATTCTTTGGCTTTCGACACTGGCTGAGGCATTGCTCCTGTTTTTAGTGCTTTTAATGTCTTTTAATTTTTAGTGTGTTTTTTATAGTCCTTCGTTTTACGGTTTTTAATGCTTTTCAATTGTTTGTAATAGCTTTTTGTTCATGAGTTCTCATGTACAGCACTTTGTGGCAACTGCAGTTGTTTAAAGTGCTTTATAAATAAAGTTATTATTATTATTATTATAATTCCCGGGATGGCGGGACTGTCATATGTTGATAGAATGGCGCGGCTGGACTTGTATACTCTGGAATTTAGAAGGATGACAGGATATCTTATTGAAACATATAGGATTATTAAGGGATTGGACACGCTAGGGGCAGGAAACATGTCCCCAATATTGGGGGAGTCCAGAACCAGGGGCCACAGTTTAAGAATAAGTGGTAGGCCATTTAGAACGGAGATGAGGAAAATCTTTTTTTCCCCGAGCGTTGTGAATCTGTGGAATTCTCTGCCTCAGAAAGCAGTGGAGGCCAATTCTCTGGATGCTTTCAAGTGAACGTTAGATAGAGCTCTTAAAGATAGCGGTGTCAGGGGACATGGTGAGAAGGCAGGAACGGCGTACTGAATGTGGATGATCCGCCATGATCACAGTGGATGGCGGTGGTGGCTCGAAGAGCCGAATGGCCTACTCCTGCACCTATTGTCTATTGTCTAGAACCTGTGTGGATGTCCTTTTTCAAATACAAGGGAATACATACCTGTGAAGTACAGGACCAGAGGCAATAACAAATCAGCACTATACAGGCTGGTACTAACCAATGTACAGGACAACTTGGCTAGAGGTAATAATAGTGGCTGGACCATAATCTCCTAGAGCCCAGCCATTGTGTCATTTCTTGATATCAGACACATGCCGTAAGTAATTACTCAGGGTAGGCAGTTAGTCGGCTTTAAAAAAAATCTTAAACCGCGCATGCGCAGATTGTTCTCCTCTCCGTAATAAATAAAGAAAGTAACAATTCAATTTGCCCAAGGCTTCCAAATCTCCTTCATTCTGAATTACTGAATGGGTGGGGGGTGGAGGGTGACGGCAGGTGGAGGGTGACGCTAGGTGGAGAGATGGTGGGAAAAACGGGAGCACACCGGGACAAGTTGAATCAGTTGTGATCTTATTGAATGACAATACTAGTTCAAGGGACCAATTGGAGGGAGAGTTCCTTTCACAGCGTGTGGTGAGTCTGGCCAGGGCTAAAGTTGCGGGGAGGGCAGGAGTGTTGAGAAGGAGGGGGTCGGGGATCATGCCAGCAACTCGCTCATCGCTGCCGCGGCGCTCCGGGCGCGGAGCCATAGCATTGTGGCCGGGGAGGGAAGCAGCTCGGGTGGCTGGGAGCGGCCGCCGGACCTCAGCACCTTCTGCTGGCCCGCTCACCTCTCCGTCTGAACTGTGAGGGGACCTGCTTAAGAGCAAAGATCATAGAGCAGAGCGGGTTAGCAGGCGATGGATAACAGGACAGCGGGCAGTGGACACTCCTGTGTCAGCGTGAACAAGGGACCAATTGAGGTTACTCGCACTGACACATGGAGTAAGCTCCACCGCCCGCTGTCCTATTATCCATCGCCCGCTGACCTGCTCTTGAGCTGGTTGCTCTGGCATGATCCCGGACCCCCTCCTTCTCAACGTTCCTATCCTCCCGCAAGTTTACCGCTGGCCAGACTCCCCACATGCTGTGAAACGAACTTCCCCCCCCCCAGCGGCGCTGTCCTTTTACAGCCGCTTCCCACTTTACAGCCGCCTGCGCTGCGCATGCGCACTACCTTGCCTACCCTGACGGCACGTGCCTGCTTAATATCATGTATAATGGATCAAATTGGTTAAAGTCTTATCTTGTCAGTGAGAGCCACAGGAGGAAGCCAAGATCAAAAGCACATTTGGCTGAAGATGGTTGCAAATGTTTCTTTCCTCTTCCGTTTTATCTTCGCTGAGGTGGATCATGCAACTGAACAGCTTATTAGGCCACTCAAGAAGGCAATTCCTTTTCTTGTGTGGACCTTTCTATCAGCAAGTAGAGTAGTACAGGTTGCCAAATTGCTGTGGATCTTGTATCATACATTACGCTTCAACTACCTTTGTATAGGTCTCACAAAAAACATCAGTGAACAAGTTGGGGCTCCCGCAGTTGGAGCTCCCGAAGTCAATCCCTGGCAAAGGGATTTCCAGCTCCACGATGTTTAGTCCCACAGGCTCCCGTGGTTGGAGCTCCCGAAGTCGGTCTCCAGCAAAGGTCGCCAACTCCTCGATGTTAGGCCGCAGTGCGGACGGAGACACGATATGGGAAAAAATTGCATCTCCGTTGAGCTAAGAGATTTAAAAAAAAGTTTCCCCAACACCCCCCCACCCCCCCACATAAAAAAGCTAAAGAACACTAAAACATACATTTAACACATATACTATAAAACAACAAAGAAGGAAGGGAAAGACAGACAGACGAACTGTTGGAGAGGCAGCCATGCTGTAATGCGGCAAGACTTTGAAAACATTCAGGGGTGGGCTGAAAAACAGTAAACAGGATAGTATGCACGCAAGTGACAGATAACAAACATTTCCAAAGAAAGGGGAACTGTAACGATCTACCCATGACATTCAATGGTGTTAATATTTTAAAAAGTCCACCACAATCAACAAACTGGAGATGGGGAGGATAGAGTATTAACCAGCCACTTCATGGCTACATCTGTAGGACAAAGGCTGGAGATCGGCACAAACATTGTGGGCCGAAGGGCCCTTTGTGTGCTATAATACTATCAAATTGGATACAGAGATTATTTTGGACATAAGGAATTTGAATTATTGGACACAAAAGGTATTTGAAAGATTTTGATGAGCTGCTAGAAGAGGTAGTTGAGGCAGGTACAATAACAAAATTGAAGACATTTGGACAGGTACATATATAGGAATGGTTTAGAGGAATATGGGCCAAATGCAGGCAGATAGGACTCGTGTAGATAGGGAACCTTAGTTGGCATGGACAAGGTGGGCCAAAAGGTTTAAGACGTGTCAGTGTGGCTTTTCAGAGGGAATTGGTTAAATGTGATTGGAGTACATAATCTTGTTGCGGATGGAGTGATAGCAGAGATTAAATGGGCCAAATGGTAGGTCCCCTGCTGAAATTTCAATTACTTGCAATTTAAACTCTGTCATTTTGGATGCAGTAACTATGTAAAAATGTATTTCTGAATAACCTTTCCTCTACCATTATTTTTGTCCCTAACCCATAGACAGTTGATAATTGGATTGACTGGTTTCACTGGCAATCTTGTGAATGCTGCTAGCAGTATCAGCAGCCTATAAAAGGTTGAGACAAATTAGGTATCCAGCTTCGCCTGAAAGTTAAGGTTAGCATTGGAGTTTGAAATTTTGACTCATTTTTTATTCCCTCTTGCCATACTAGATCTCCTGTGACTAAGTGAAGCAAACTTGGCATAGCTCAAGCTTTTATAAATTTCAAAATATACTCTATTCAAAAACATTTAAAACAAAATGTAATAAGGAATATTCAGATCAAACTTTTCACTGTACCTCAGTACATGACAATAATAAACCTAATACCCATTGTTCAATATACATCAGGAAAGCTGCAACAAAGGAATCTTTAATTCCTAGCTGTGATAGTTATGTGGCCACTGGACTGTTGGTGAATGTATATTCCCGGCAGAAACCTGTATTGTATAATTATTCAGTCAATATTTAATATATCATGTACCCTATCAATTTACTAGACGTTATTATAATAGTGCTAAATTCCTGTTTGGGACTGAGTTGTGCAAAAGGTTAAAGCACTGCTTTTTCATTGTTGAGATTGTATTCTGGACAGGCCTAGGAAGGGAGAGAGAATATATTGCCTATTATTTGCAAAAAACAAAGTGTTGGAGGAACTCTTGGTCAGGCAGCATCTGAAAAGGGAATACACACATGATGGGGCTCAAATGACAATAAATTTGTATTGTATGTTTTGGTTCTGGACCTTTTGGACTGAATCAGAAAATTTACTTGTCCATTCCATCGACAGATCCTGTCTGACCTGTTGAGTTCCTCAAGTTTTGCTCAAGATTCCAGCATTTGCAGTTCTTTGTCTCTGCACGTTCCTCATTAGTTAGTGGCAGGAAATTAGTCATTGTATGAGACGGCAGACCTAACCTTTCTAAAGAATGTGGTTTAACAGAGATCTGATTACAGTTTCAGAAGTGGGGAAAATATTATTTCCGAGTACTGAAATTTCTCGGGCTGAAAGTGTAAACCTTTCGGTATGACGGAATAGAAGACGCTTGTGTTTAGGCAATGACGATTATTGTTGTGCACCAACTTGAAACTCTTCTGTTCTCAAGTTGTGATACCACATTTTCAGAAAGGCACTGAAAATTAACAAATGACATAATTTGTATTATCCCATTTAGTGCAAGACGTCTGCTTTTCATTTGGATATGTAGTTTTAATTTTCCCAATGAACCTCGCATTAGCATAAGGAATGCTGAACTATTTTTGCAGTGATTTCATAGACATGAATTTACACATTGACATTGTTAAATTGAAAATTAACTCGCATGTATTCAGTGACAGTATAAAAACAAAATTTTAGAAATTTAAAGACATTTATTTGAGTTGTTTGTCAAGCCATAACAATTTCCAGACTTTGGGATGATGGTGGGTTGCCATGGAAGTTTGCCTAGATCATGTCTGATGATTTTTTTTCTCAAGTAACTATTCAATAGGGGAACAGAATGAATTTGGCAGAGAGAATTTGGCAGAAGGATAAAACGATATCTGTTATTAGCATGTTGGCAGCAGGACGCTATCTGACAGCTAAAGTTTGTGTACTTTTTATGAACCCTCACTTGGTGCAAAACATGCATATTACAGTTAATGAAACAGTGCCCTCAACTGATCTGATCCGAAAAAGTAATCAACTTGAATCATCTGCATTACCATGCTTTTTAAAAAAAATAGTAAGCGTGGTGTTATTGAAAAGATTTAGTCACTCAATGACACATTTCAAGGAAAATATTGTGGGATAACAATGCAAAAAGGCTGCATTTTGGATAACGACCCAACGTTATTCTTTATTCCAGCTGATTTGATTTCCCCATAATTTGTGTCATAAATGCAGATGAAGCATTTTTTTTAAAGTCTTCTAGAAAATGAACAAATTGCTCAAATTCATGCTACTAAATGTTTGAGAATAATTAGTTAACAACTCAGTTTTTCATAATATCCCAGTGTGTATGGTGTAGTTTAGCATAGAAGGTCAGGAATAAAACGGTGTAGATTGGGCGCATTGATGGTGAATTAATATTTAACGTAATATTCCAGCATCGGCAAATTATTGCTCTTCTTTCTCATTTTACAACTTTTAAAATACTTTAAACTGTAGAAAGAAGAGAACACTGGGTGAAATAATAAATTCAGAAGTTGAGGTTTTATGTGAAGAAATATGAAATTAAAAAAACATGTAAAGAATAAAACATCCTGAAATTATTTATTAACCTGTTTTCAAAATCCTATTATTCATTTCAGAATCATTTTTGAGCACACATCCTTTTAAGCAACACACCAAAGTGTGCAATTTATAAAATGTGCCTGGTCGACACTGTTTGGCATTGGATTGGGAGAGAAATTGGAACAAATCGTGTTTTGATCAAATGTAAATCACGTAAGTAGATTCTAATTTAGCTTTTGGTCTGTTTAAGATTTCCGCAATGGGTGTGACTCACTGATGTACAGAAGTATTCACAGGAGAAAAGTACTGTACCACAATTTTTAATGTTACCCACATCCTATATGAAGGTATGCTTGATTAACAAGAGGCTTCATTCATCAGAAAATATTGTTGGACGGAAGGTACAGGAAGTAAATTTTTTTTTAAATTGTGTCTTCTCTGAGGAGGATGTGTAACTATATCAAAATTATCATACAGTAAACCCTTGCTTTTACGGACCTCTTTATTACGGATATTGGTGATAGCGGATGGACCTACTGAACTTCACTGCCAGGATGGACTGCCGATGCCACCCACCGCCTGCCCGGACGTTTCCTCGGTTAGGCCTGCCGCGCCACCCCTGGCTGCTACCTCGGTTAGGCCTGCCAATGATACCCCCAGTCGCTTCCTCGGTTAGGCCTACCGACGTCATCCCCAGCCGCTTCTTCGGTTATACCTACTGATGCCACCCCTTGCTGCTACCTCGACCACGCCTGCCGACCCACACGGGCACCAAAAGCATTTAGACTGAGCAAGAACTGCGCTGACAGAGATGCCCTTTTTCAGTTGAAACTTCAAACCAAAGCCTTATTTGCCCTAAGCTACAAAGCTCCAAGGTCTCAATACAGCATACAAGTGGTGACGTTGGCAGGAGCGGCCGAGGAAGCTGCGTGGGCCAGCGGTGGCGTTGGCAGGCGCGACTGAGGATGCGGTAATAGGTGGCATCAGAAGGTGAGGCTGGGAGTGGCATTGATAGCACTGGAAGCCGCCGGGGAAGAGGAGTTGCCTGGGGGTAACTCGGCAGTCTGGCTTGGCAGTGAAGTTCAGTAGGTCCATCCCTATAACCAAATTCTGTTTAATAGTGGTTCGTAAAAACAATGGTACACCTGATCCTGGGTGATTCTAAATTGTAAAGAGTGGAATCTCATTTAAAATTCATGTGAAATGAGATGGAGGTAGTGATATTTGTTGAGGAAAGAAATGTGGCCAATGAAGCAAGTTTTGGTCAACATTTTATTGAAGACAAGGAGGGAAACAGAAAGCAATCTGCCTTTCCCAGTTCTATTGAAAGTCTTTGACCTGAAATGTAACAATTTCTTTCTCCACAATTCCCTAACCTGCTGAGCTGTTCTAGCATTCTTTCCTTCTTTCAGATTTCCATCATCTGATTAAAAAAATAAATATTCATCCATATTTTTCTTCTGGATTTAGTTATAGATTATGTGAGAAAACCTACTCTTGGTCATCAGTCTGAAGAAGGGTTTCGGCCCGAAGCGTTGCATATTTCCTTCGCTCCATAGATGCTGCTGCACCCGCTGAGTTTCTCCAGCATTTTTGTGTACCTTCGATTTTCCAGCATCTGCAGTTCCTTCTTAAACACCTACTCTTGGTGCCACTTGAAATCCAAAGTCGCTATAGTTTCATAAAGTAACAATTGATAAATAGGTCAAGAAGGCAACATCAAAGACAATATTTTCAAACTGGTTGCAAAATTAAGAACCTCCATAAACCTAAACACAAGGTAGAAATAAAAAAAACTTTATGAAGATCAGAAATAAGAGCAGAACATTATGACTCTGCACAGTCGGACTAAAAGCTCCATCAGAAGCAATTAACTAGACCTGTACTTCAAGAGTGTTTTGTTACATAAATCTGTTTATTCAATTTGATTAGCATTGTTAGAAGCTGTATCTGCTAAAATGGTGTGTGATGGTAAAAGTATCAATTTTTTCCTGAAAATGTTTTATTTTGGTCACGCCTAGTGCAATTAGCTGCGAAAATATTTACAGGCAATCTCCTCGGCAATAAAAATGACTATCTAGTAATAATTAATCCTAACCAGTCATGGCTTGCTTTTGCACAAGTTTTTTTGTACAGCTCTGAATCAATAGTATTTTGTAGATAAGATTGGAATTATACATTTTAGATGGATAAATTTGCTTTTCTTGTTATTATGGTGCTGCTTACTGCATCAAGGCCAATTGATTTTGAAATCTTGTTCCAAATGTAAAGATGTTTCTTTTACAAAAAAGAGAAAAAGGTCCGCATTGTAATTAACTAAATAAACAGAGCTTTGAATTTGTATTCATTAGATCTACAATCAGCCTGTGATTTTAAATGTCCAATTAATTTGTCTTTGGTAGAATTAGGTGTGAGGTGAATATTGTCAAAGATACAGAGATAAATTGTTTTTAGTTAAGCAGAGAAGTTCTATGAGCCCTCTTATATCCATTTGAATGGGCAGAAGCTGCTTTGTCCCCATAGACTCTTAAATGATCCTCTTATATGCTATATTCTCTTATATGCTAAGGATGTATTCTCTTTTATGCTAAGGATTTATTCCCAATCTCCCAATTTACCTTTTTGCAACCTTTCTACTTTGTGTCTGTTCTTGCTCTGTATCTGTAACACCATTATTCACTCTGTTTCCTTTATCTTTCTGTACCACCTGTTGTACTCATGTATGGTGTGATTGTATTATGTATGGTATGATTTGCCCAAAAACACAAAACAAAGTTTTTCACTGTATCTTGGTACGAGTGACATTCATTAACCAATACCAATAATCAGTTTGATAAACTAGTGAATGGCTTGATAGTGTCTTGTGCTTGCACAGTGTTGCCTTTTTTATGTTCATATTAAACATAAGAGGTGTTGCCATTTGTATTTGTTTCTACAACTATTTTGAGATAATTATTGGTGTTAGACATCTATTTTAACAAAATGTGTGTAGTTTTACTTAATAAAGTGCAGGTTATTGGAAAAATATTACATTTTAGCCATTTTTCATGTTAAGTTGCAAGTATTTGCTAATATGATCTAGTAGTACACCAGCACTCATATTTAAGGTTTGGTGCATGAATAATCCCCACAGGGGATGACATACTTCTTAGTTGTGGGGAGCCACCAAACCCATATAAATGGCCAGTTCTCGAGAAAGGACAAGTTTCGAGAACGAGAGCAGGAGGAAATTTGGAAGAGTCTCAAACCAGAATTCTGCAGATGCTGGAAATGCTTAGTGGGTCAGACACCATCTGTGTAAAAGGAGACCTGGTTAACATATCAGGTTGATGATCATTCATCTGAACTCAGGAAGAGTGTAAAATAAGAGTTGCATGCTAGGGATGTAATGCCTTTGATCGAAGGGATCTAGCACAGTGTACTTTTCTGATTATTTTAAGGAATGAGACAGTGAGTTGTCAATGATACAGTAACATGTGAATATATCGTAACCTTGTTGTAGGTCCCAGCTTTTAACTTGGTTGATGGTTATGCACAACAGCGCTGCAAATTCAGTAGGTCAGGCAGCATCTGAGGGGAGCATAGATAGTCGACGTTTCCGGTTGGGATCCTCCTTCAGCCCCAACCACTTCAGATAGTTGTTAAGTTTACTGCCTTTGATTCCACCAGAACGGTGAATCATGGATAACAAGTGAAGTAGAATGCAGATTCTGTTTTCTAGCAGTAGGTGACATTTGTTTCCTTGCATGATACTGGGTTACCTTTGAGCGTTGGTCGATAATGTATTCATCAATATAATGGATCAGGAAATCCAGAAAGAATTTGGCGTGTGAAATAAAATTATAGAAAATTGTACGTTATGAATCACAGGACATATTTTGTGCAGTGGAAATTTTAATCCCAGCATTACATCTTTTTCAACTGTAACAATTACAGGATGAATCCTTTAGCCAGCAAAGAGAAACCTTTAAGAAACATACCGTACTTGTGCACAGATATCTGAATATCTTAATAAAATTTCATAGTTGATGGTCCTGTGGGTTCTGTGCTAGCAGTTGACAGATTAAAAATAAAGATGAAAGAGGACATTATATTACTAAATTTAGACAGCTCACGTTCTTGAGAGGGTAATTTACACTTACTCATGAGCTCATTACAATTACCGTATTTGGCAATTTCATAGCTGAGCTTTTCACTGCATGGTTTGATTTGTCTAAATTTTTTAATCTGTCTATCAAGTCGGATTTTATGTTGGCAGTGCAATATCATGTGTTTCACAGAACAAGCTTGTAATCACAGTTACATGTAAATTTGATGCCAATGACTTGTAGTGTGCACATTTGAATTATGAATCTCAGTGTTGGTTGAAGCTTTAGCTCTAAGGATACCTTCATGACGTATCTTGATGAGCATTTGAATTTCCAGTATATAGAAAGCTATTGACCAAATGTTGGTTTAGTAACTGGGTACCTAATGGCTGTCATGAATATAGAACACTGCTTCTGTGTTAGAAAGCAGGCCCGTACGAAGCTTTTCAAAAAGGGTGGTGTCATGACAGGATTACAAAAATGTTATGTGAAATAATGTGCGTGTAGTGCACATCACGACGCGAAGGCCCTCGTGGCCGGTGTCCAGGGTTCTTTTAAGGGCCCTGGAAGCTCAGGGGTTTTAGATGCTCTCTGGTGCATTCTGAGCCTTATTTTGAGGCATTTTTGCACCATATCTATGACCAATATTTCAGAAATAATTTTGGTTGAGTCAAGAGTAATGAGTGCGTGGAATGGGATGATTGGGTGCATTGTTGCATACATTTTTTTAAATCAGGAATTAAAGTTGGCCTTGTTTTAACAATCAAGTTGTACTGTTGTAAAATGTTATGCAAAATGTTATAAAGGAGCATGCAAAAACTGCAAATAAAATACTGTACGTTTTTGCAGTAAAGAAAACCTTTTTATATAAAATGTTTTGTGTGTTGATTTGATTGCCTGTTACTGTTAGACTGTGTTAGTGTGTGCAGTGCACCTTTAATGGTCCTGACCTAACAACTTCACATCACATCAATTTCAACATGGAATAGTGATGTGAATACATTTAGTTCGACTTCAATTTCCATCATGGAAATTGAAGTCAAACTAAATGGTGCATTTACATTACTATGATCGCTTTCAAACTAACTTATTTTACTGTCATACTATTATAACAAATTCTAGTTCCATGATGAGAGGGGCCTCCCCCCTCTCTCTCTCCCCCCCTCTCTCCCCCGGGATCCCTCCCCCCCCCGAGAGAGCCAAAAAAAGCGAGTCGACCCCATTCTCTCGAGATCAAAAGCTCTCATCTCCCCCCCTCTCTCAACCCCCCTCTCCGACAAACGACCCCCTCTCTCTCTTCCCCTCTCTCTCTCCCTCTCTCTCCCTCCTCTTCCCCCCTCCCCATCTCTCTCCCCCCCTAACACCCCCTCTCCCCCCCCCTCAGCTGTCCCGGCACAGCAGCAGCGATAGCGGCAACGAGCCGCTCTGGGGGAAGAACATGCCTCTGCCCTCTGCCCCCTTGGTCATCGAGCACAACGCCAGGGTCATCCAGTGGCTGTACAGCTGCATGAGGGCCAAGGAGCCCAAAGGCCCGGCTCCCTCTGTCCTGGTGTCGAATAAAAAAATATTGCAGCCCAATTTTTTTTTTCACTCTGAATTTTTTTTACCTTGGAAAAAAAAAGGGGGTGAGATCGCACCCTTCGCACGCCCCCTTTGGACGGCCATGGAAAGTAGAAAGAGAGAACTGCAGATGCTGATTAATACCAAAGATAGTGCTAGAGTAGCTCATCGAGTCAGGCAGCATCTCTGGAGAAAAAGGATGGGTCACATTTCGAGTGGCCTTGAAATGTCACCCATTCTTTTTCTCCATAGATGCTGCCTGACCTGAGTTTCTCCAGCACTGTAACTATTTCTGTGTTGTATGACTCTGATTCTGGGAATTGCTCTATCCCCTGCGTTTCACACGTCTTTGCCAACTTCCAGTAGTCTTAAGGTTTTAAATATATGCCAATTATTCATTAAACACACTGGTACTATTATGTTGGCAAAACATTTATTGTTATCTGAGGAGATTGATCTGCAGATGTTTTTACATCTGACCTTCTCAGGGAGAAAAGATTGATAATGAAGAAATGGAAGACAGTTGTGCCATGGATAATGGCCAGAGGAGCTCTTGGAATATAATCCTGGGACAGTTATGATGGGACTCCAATAACAGTGACATACTTCTAAAAGATATTGCAGCGAGAATTGTGCTCACATAAAGATTTTTAATTATATCTAAATTTGAGTAGGGTTGGTATTGTTCTTTAAGGTGGAGTCTGATTGTAATTGCATACAATTACAGGTCGTCCGTAACACCTGATTTCTCACAATATTCTTAAATTCAAAATTCATATATGCATGCTTAGTTCATTTCTCTCCCCACTTTTATAATTGTTATCAGTCTTATGTGAATTTAATGTCATTCGTCACAGTACTAAATATAGGGGACGACTGAACTGCAACATTGTTAGCGAATTTATGGAGCAGATCGGTTGTACTTTGACAAGCAAATGTTAGCGCAGGATGCGGCTATTATTGAAAATTGGTTAAAAAATGACTCAAAAATTGTGACGTAGCCAATGCACAAAGCATGGATGGCAATTTACTTTTGTTTAACCATTGCCTATAAATATATTTCCAGCAGAACTCCTGCAGTGTTGCTCAAGAGAATCCATAGTGGAAGCGATTTTATGATAATGGATCAATTATCCATCTGAGGCACAATAACAAGACCATTTATTTACAGTGTGTGGATTAATCTAATTTTAATCTTACTGCCTTGAGATTCTTATTGGCTTTTCATGTTTCTCATTTACTCTCAAACAACACCTGCAGGAGATAAACACAAAAAGCTGGAGTAACTCAGCGGGACAGGCAGCATCTCTGGAGAAAAGGAATGGGTGACGTTTTGGGTCGAGACCCTTCTTCAGATACACATACAGGATATTGTTGCATATAATCTGATTGATCAGATTAAATTAGTGCACCTCCCATCAAGACTTGGCAGATTGTCAAGTGTGAATTATTTTAATCTTTTGTTGATCTGTAAGTAGGGATCTTAATTAGTTGATTAAATATAATCAATTAGAACTATCCTATTTGTAGAAATTAGATTCCTTACTGACTTCCACAAAGACAAAATACATAGAGAATAAGATTTGTTCATTTCGGTCGTGAATAACTGTGATTGTTCACATTTACTTACAATGTAGAAAAAGACCATTCAGCCCACTGAGTCTCTTCTGGTTCTCAGAACAATCCTGTTAATCCTATTTATTTCCTCCAACCCATTCTCTACCACATGCCATTGATTTTCACTCATTTGTAATAGCCAGGTAATCTACAACAACTTTGGGATGTGGGATGAAAACAGAATACACGGGGGAATTTCCAAATTTTGCACAGACACATCAGCTGTTCCCACCAAACCACATGGAAATGGACAAAAATGTAATCTATTGCTTGTAGGGGACTAATCCAGCTAATGCCATTTGTGCACATTTCTGGCAGGGTTTATTGGAAATCCATATCGTCTTAGCTTTTCATTTGATAGGTGAGGTGAAGTGAGGCTATTTATTGGACGGCGCCATCCAATCAGCCAAAATCAGCAAACTCAATCTAGATTAAAATCAGAAAATAGACTTCCTTGCCTGCACTGTATAGGGCAATCAATGCTGAACAACTTTGCAATGCCCCTTTGACCTTTTGTGTTCCTTTACAAGCATGCCACGTAAAATAACTGGCTTGCTGGGTTAAAATTACAGACAAATCTTATTAGACTACATCGAAGCTGATTAAATTCTGGCCACTGCACAAGTGTAACAGGAGAATTACTGTCTGAATATTAGAAATACTACCTATGAGATAAACTCTTTGACTATACTAAGTTTCTAGATCAAACACAAATTTTTATTGTTTCATTTGTGTAAATGTAAAATTCTGGATATTTGTTATAAGAAATATATGTCAATTTGTATTCTATTTTTAAATCTTTTTAAAATTCCTGTCAAATAATATGAGATAATGGTAGTGGCATCCACCCATTATTTCTCTGGAGGAATTATTTATCTGGCAAAACAAATTTCCCTTGCGCTTTCTTTGTATACTGGAGGAGTTTTTAACCAGACTAAAAATCTAATGTGTTGTAGATGGCAAGACGTTTTTCTGATATTTGTTGCTGTGACTATTTCACCATCATTAGTGCCTCTTATGCTCATAAAGTGCCAGAGGAACTCCGCTGGTAAGGCAACTTGTTTGGAGGGAATGGACAAACAGCATTTTGAAGCAGACTCTGAAGGGTCATGACCCAAAATACCATCTGTCCTTTGCCTCCAGAAATGCAGCTTGACCTGCTGATTTCCTACAGCACTTTATGTTTTGCTCCAGATTCCAGCATTTGCAGTTTTCTTATTAGCATTTCTTCTTTCTTTAATCCCTGACACAGCACCGTCTCCTGTTTAACTTTGCATTTTGGACTTCATAACTGGAATCCTCAATCCTTCTAAGTCCTTCCATTTCCCACAGGCTTAAAGTTTTTAAAATACAATCTAGATTTCTAAATTTGATTTGTCTCCGTTAAACTTGTTGAATGGTTCATTGTGAACCCTGTCCAATCAATTAAGTTGTTAAATTAAAAATACAAGCACAACAATTCTTGGCATGAATAAAACCTAACTACATTAGAGCTTAACTGCTGGCTTGAATTGGAATATAAATCTGTTTCTTAATTTAAAATATATATAATTGGAATACTGCATTTACCGATTTGCGATATCATTTAATTTAATGATGGAGGTGCTATATAAGAGAAAACTTCATTGAGAATTACTTTCTGATTCTTAATTCCCTGTGGAAGATTCAATTATATTTGGTAATGTGGAATTATGTTGTCATTAAAAATGCTTGTGGACACATTGCCACATCGTTTCACTGCAATAAAGATTGGGATATACTGACTTGTTCTACCAAAAACAATATTAATCACATCTGCAGTGGGCAAACATTAAAGATAGTTGCTGAGTGAGCCATACCGATGGAAAGATCTTAACTTGATAATAAACTGATTTCACTTAGACTGCCGTATATGGTTAACTTTATTGTTTCTGGAAAAAGATGAAAAACCAAACATAATACCTAATTCTGATAGTAGTGAAACAGGAAGATATGCACCAACGAGAAGCATTTGGTCAATAGCCTGTAGATCTTCAGAATTCAAGACTACCTTTTTGGCTGATGCATTCATGCAGTTCTGCCCAGCCAGTGACTTCAGGGGAAGAGAGAACAAAGTCAGTGTGTAAATGGTGAAATGGCCTCTTTTCACCCAAGGGGTAGTAATGAAACAGAATTTTATTTCAGAAAATCAGATGACTAAGGGAACAGAAATTGCATTTGAATAATTTATACTAATAATACAGCAGCAGTTCATTAAGGTTTAACTTCTTCAGTGGTATAAAAAGAAAATCTGATTTTTGACAATATATCCATATAGTAAATAAAGAAACCCTTAAAATTGCAGGAAGAATGTGCAAATTTATCAATTATCACCAATAGAACCAGTGTTAGGATTAAATCTGGGTCTCTGGAACTATGAGGGAGCAGCATAAACGGCTGTGCCAACATGCTGTTCAACATTTGTCACTGTCTCAGAAAGCTCATGGCAGGCCCAGAAATCTCACTAGGATATGATTATTGAATTATTCTTAACTAGATTATCTGTAATGTGCATAGAAATAGATGGCAAATTGATCTTGATATTATGTTTTTGTAAAAGTATCTGCAGCCTATCTCAGTTTTTTACACATGTAGAGCTATACAGCATGGAAACAGGCCCTTTGGCCCAACTCATCCATGTCGACTAAGTTGTATATCTGAGCTTGTCTTATTTGCCTGTTTTGGACCAAATCCCTTGAAACCTTTCCTATCCACGTACTTGTCTAAATGTCTTTTAAACTTTAATTATACATGCCTCCACATATATGTTGAGGAACCAATCAATTTCTGCATAAAAACTGTGATTAGGTTTCAGACCTCTTGTACCATGTGGCTCCCTGCTGATGGAGGGCAATTTTCATTTGCACATGTGCACTTTGCAGTTCAAAATATATACAGATTTCTATTACAAATCTCAAATTGTGGAGTACAGAGGCAAATAAATAAATGATGGGCCTTTATCCCAAACATTATGGAGACCATTGTAGTTGCTTGTAAATACAAATAGATTAATTTGAAGTATTTATCAGCTAATATCATTTCTTAGGTACATAAACACCTCAATGTGTTTATTAATGCATGTTAATACTTTCAAAACGCTACAAGAATATTTTGATGATTTGGGGTATGTATTAGGTTTAGTGGGCTTTAGTTACATGTGGCTTTCTTGTTATCCATAGGCAGTTCATGGGCCTGTCCTTCTTGGATAATGATGATTTTGTAGATAGATGCACAGAAGGAAGAGTAGCTAAAGTAAATGCTACTCCCTTGGAGGATGAGACTGAAATTACTATAGGGAAATAGAAAAATAGCAAAGATTTTAATTATTTTCATTTGGTCTTCAAGGTAGAATACATAAAAAAATTGCCAATAATAATAGATAATCATGGACTATAGAAAGGGGGAAACTTAACAAACTTTATAATTGAAATAAATTATTCGAGAACCTAAAGGCTAAAGACCAACAATTCCTCTGGACCTGGTGACCTGTTTTAAAATGATGTAGCTGAAGTGGATATATTGATTGTAATCTGCCAAAATTGCTAGAAGTTTGGAGAGGTTAGAAAGGCCTGGAAAGCTGCAAATGGATGCCATTGTTCAAAGTAATGAAGGAAACAGAAAGTGGAAAACTATAGGCCAGTTAGCCAAACATCTAACGTTGAGAAAATATGGGCATCCATTGTTAAGGAAGTGTTAAATTAAAAAAATCATAAAATTATGATTTATGAAGTAGGAACATTCCCCTCTGAAAGGAATTGAAAGGGTGGATGTTTTCCCCCAATGGGGTTCTCTACAACTAACGGCCATAGCTATATTATAAAAAGTGGTTTTAATGAAAGGGAAATTGTGTTTGGCAAATTTCCCAAAGTTCATTGAGAATGCAATAAATAGGATGAATGAAGGAGAACCAGTGACATCCTCAGAATCCAGAGGTGTAGAGTTTTTGGATTTCCAGAATGCATTTTATCAAATATGGAATAAGTAAGTTATTGTGTAAGATAAAACCGCACAATGTTAAGGATAAGAAATTGATAGACAAGGGAATTGGCTTACTAACAGAAAACCGGGTTGGGATGAATAGATAAGTTGTGGCTGGGCAATCTTTAACTAGTGGAGTGCCACGGGGATTGGTGCTGGTGCCTCAATTATGTTAAAGATATTGAAGGGGCTGAGTGTACTGCAGCTATATTGGGCCGATGCTACAAAAACACATGGGTTTGTAAGTAATGAGAAGGATAGAATGGATATAGATAAGTGAATGGAAGAAAGAATGTAAAAATAAATTATTACTTAAGTGAAATGAAATAACAAAATATTTATCATTATAAGGAATCTTGCGGTTCTAATGCATGAAAGGAACCAGAAAGTTTTTCGTACAGTTGCCGCAAGTATTTAGGAAGTCAGATGGAATATTGGACTTTATTGGAAAAAGTATGGAGTGAAAATGAAGGGAACCTTTGATGCAATTTCACAGAATGTTGGTATGAACAAATCTTAAATAATGAATGCAGTTTTGGTCTTTGTATCTAAGAAAACATAGTCGCCTTGGACATAGCGCAGGAAAGGTCGGTAGGTTAATATATGAAACGATTGAGCCCATGCTCAAAGGCATTTAGAAGAATGAAAGGTGATTGTATTGAATCATAGAAAAATTCTGAAAGGGATGGACAGGGTGAATGTTTTTCCTCAGTGGGGTTCTCAAGATCTTATTTGCAGAATAAATAATTTCAAATAAAGTAGGTGAGCAGAAATTACTTTTGAGGGTCAGGACTCCTTGGAATTTTCTGTAGCTTGGAGCTGTGAAGATGGTGTGACTGAATACATTCAAGGTTGAGGTTAACTGGCATTTGAAGCATGAGAGTTAATGGGTATGAGAAAAGAGCGGGGGAAATTATGTTAAGTCCAAGATTAGAACCGGCACGGTCTTATTGAATAGCAGCGAGCCTCAAAATGTGAATGGCCCATTTCTGCAGCTATTTCTAATGGGGTGAGAGTACAGGCCTAGTTTGTTTAACCTCCCCATGTAAGGTAGATCCACCATTAGAGGAATCAGTCTGGTGAACCTTTCCTGCACTTTCTCTATGATAAGTAAGCATTCCTTCAGTGTGCCAGTCCTGACAGAGCCTCTATTTTGGCCCCAGCATTCTCTTTGAAGTGCCAGTTACTGGGGTGTGTTAGTGAAATGATAGATAAGCATGGTTTTACCGAATTACTTTTCAAGTAGCCCGTTGCAATTTCCTTTAAACCAGGTTCCACCGCTTTTCTTACTACTGATGTCAAGCTAACTAGTTCATAGTTCCCTATTCTCTTTCTCATTCTGGAAATAGTGGGGTTATATTTGTTCTATTCCAATCTATGGGAAGCGATTTAGAATTGTTGGAAAATTTGAAGATTTGGACACAGAAGGCTTTAGATATGCACATGGGGGGGGGGGTGCGGGAAGAAGAAAGGAAGAGGAGGAGCCAGGGAGTTGAGGGAGAGCTGAGAAGGGGAGGAGAATGTAAGGATTACCTTAAATTAGACAAGCCAATGTTCATACCGCTGGGGTGCAAACTGCCCAAGCGAAATATGAGGTGCGGCTCCTCCAAGTTACGGTGGTCCTCATTCTGGCCATGGATGAGGCCGAGATCAGGTTGGTTATTGCGAACCGAGCAGAGGTGCTCGGCGAAGCGATTGCCAAGCCTATTCTTGGTCTCACCGATGTAGAGCAGCTGACATCTAGAGCAGCGGATGCAATAGATGAGGTTGGAGGAGGTGCAGGTGAACCTGGAAAGACTGCTTGGGATCCTTGAATGGAGTCAAGGGGGGAGGTAAAGCGACAAGTGTAGCATTTCTTGCGGTTGCAAGGGAAAGTGCCCGGAGAGGGGGTGGTTTGGGTGGGAAGGGACGAATTGACCAGGGAGTTACGGAGGGAGCGGTCTCTGCGGAAAACAGACAGGGGAGGAGATGGGAAGATGTGGCAAATGGTGGGGTCACGTTGGAGGTGGCGAAAATGACGGAGGATTATTTGTTGTTTGTGACGGCTGGTAGCGTGGAAGGTGAGGACAAGGGGGACTCTGCCCTTGTTACGAGTGGGGGGAATGGGGAGTGAGAGTAGAGTGACAGGGTATATAAGAGACCCTGGTGAGAGTCTCATCTAGTGAGGTAGTTCTTACTTTCTCCCCCCCTTCTCAGCTCTCCCTCAGCCCACCGGCTCCTCCTCTTTCTTTCTTCATCCTGCCCTCCCCCCCCCTCTCCCCACCCTCACATCAGGCTGAATAAGAGTTTTGGCCTGAAACGTTGCCTATTTCCTTCGCTCCATAGATGCTGCCTCACCCGCTGAGTTTCTCCAGCATTTTTGTTTGCCTTTGATTTTCCAGCATCTGCAGTTCCTTCTCAAGCATTTTCCAATTTTGTTTCACAATTTCCAGCATTTTCCACACAATTATTTTTTGAACAAATACATTTTTATTGTTGCCATAGAAGCCAGTCTGGATCTCAGTTAATTTTACTGTGTTGCTTTGAATTCACTTTTCTTAAGGAAATGTTCATTTTCATTCAATACTGCTGTTCTATATTTGAATATTTCATAAATGCCAAGCTGCCTGCCGCTTTCTGTACCTTTCCATGTTATGTGTTTTTTGTATGAATCAGTAATTTGTGCCTTTATATTTTCTCACTAACAACACACTCCATCTGAGGTCCTTTGAGGTTTTCCATTTACCCTTTTGAAAGTAAACATTGTTCAGGATGCAAAAAGACTGACTGTCACAGAGGGATCTTGGGGTCTGAGTCAATGACTCCCTGAAAGTGACACCACAACTAGCTAGATTGGTAATAAAACCATATGATATGATTGCCTGCATAGGTTAGGGCATTGAGTATAAAAGTCAGGAAGTCATGATACAGCTTTATAGGGCTTTGGTTAGGCTGCATTTGGAGTATTGCATGCAGTTCTGGTCACCCCATTTCAAGAAGTATGTGGAGACTTTGGAAAGAGTGCAGAGGAGGCTTACCGCAATGATGCCTGAATTAGGGGGAGAAGGGGGAGAGGGGGGGAAGGGGGAGAGAGGAGGGGGGAGAGGGAGGGGGGTAGAGAGGAGAGGGGGGTAGAGAGGAGGGGGAGAGGGGAGTAGAGAGGCGGGGGAGAGGGGTGGAGGGGGGTGGTGGAGGAGAGAGGAGGAGGGTGAGGGAAGTGGAAGGGGGGTAGTGGGGGAGGGGGAGTGAGAGAGCGGAGGGATGAGAGGGGGAGAGAAGGGGTCGAGGGGAGGGGGGTAGAGAGAGTAGAGGGGAGAGAGGGAGGTAGAGGGGAAGGGGGGAGAGAGAGTACAGGGGAGAGAGGGGGAGGGAGGAGAGGGGTTGGGGGAGAGGGGGGAGAGGAGGAGGAGGTGGGAGGAGGTGGAGGGTGGGAGAGGTGGAGTGGGGGAGAGGAGAGGGGAGCCGGGCGAGTGAGTGGGCTGCGAAAAGCGGAGAGAGCCCGAGGTGAGAGAGAGAGATCTAGTACAGGGCCTGACTCTAGTACAAAGCCCTCAGCAGCTCTCGGGAGTTGTCGGGAAAGCCGAGCCGAGGCGCTAGTGTCCGTCGTGTGTCGACCTCGAAAGCACGCGGATACTCTCGGGAAACCCTAGTCGAGGCGCTAGCGTGTGTCGTGCATCGACCAAAGCTCTCGGCAGCTCTCGGTAGTTCTCGGGAAATCCGAGCCGAGGCGCTTTCGTGCGTCGACCTTCGGAAGCCCTCGGGATCTGCAGAACAGCCCACTTGCTCGTTCTTTCTGCATCTTTTGAAGAACCGGTGAGGGGGGGTGGATGTTAACATGACTCGCAGCTCATGCAAAAACTGTGCCCAGCAGGCTGCGCTTTGAAAACTCTGCGCAACTGGCCGCCAGGAACAGAGGCATTGTGATTGTGATCCAGCTTGTTAGATTTAAAAAGAATCTCGGATTCGTGAACAATTAGAAGAAATAACTCAAGAAATAATTAATCACATTTTCAGATGTGGCGATTTTTGAGATCATGAGGTAAATCTCTACCAGAATATGTAAAAATTTCACCGTTAGCATGTCGGATTTTCGAGGAGATGTGAATCACACAAAAAGACACAAGCAAACACACAAGTAAACAAACAAATATGTAAACATCCAAGACCAGAGTTTTATAATAATATAGATGTGTGGGACGGGGTTTTTTACACAGATGGTGTGCGTGTCTGGACAGCGCTGCTTGGGGTGATGGTTGAGACAGATACCATAGTGGCAATGGAGATATTTTAGGATAGGCATATGGATATGCAAGGAATGGAGGCAAATGGATTATGGTGTGAGCAGTTAGGGGTTGTCTTGGCATCCTGTTTGGCACAGGTATTGTGGATTGAATGGCCTGTTCTTATACTTTACTGTTCTATGTTCTATCCTCTTCTCTCTCACAATCTCACTATTTACATATGCTGTTGAAATGAGCCTAACTGGAGATTTCAAAATTAGGATTAGTGGCTTTTCATTAAACAAGGATTGCTGAAACAAAGCAGGTAAATGGAGTTAAGATGTTGAATAGCCATGATCTAATTGAATTTCCAGAGCAGAGATACTTAGGCCTATATCTGGATTATTTTAGTGGCCATTTCCCTTTGCTGTTTCAACCTGCTTAGTTAAATTTTGGCATCACTGCATTTACTAAGATTTAGTATTTGCAAATAAACGCCACTTATCTATATTCTACAGAGATACTGCCTGACACGCTGAGTTACTCCAGCACTTTGTGTCTTATTTTGTAAACGTGCAACTGCAGTTCCTTGTTTCTACGTCTCCCATTTAGTCTCTGTCTTGAGAAGAGGAGGGAATGGAGGTATCTTCCAACAAATCCACAATATAAAACTACTCTAATATAATACTAATTACCAATCTCACTCAGAAAGGTCTGGATGAGAACATACAATGGAATAACAAAATCACTAAGGATTTATTGTGATTGGGTTTAATCTTCATATACGATTTATCCCATGAATGACTTGTGAGTGCTGATATTGGCAGCAGCTTCCTGAAATGCATTGTTTCTTTCACAATACCAACATCTGGCAAAAGAGGTGGTAGTGTTCCTTTGGAGTCATGTTGGCAATTTTCAATTCAAGTCAGTCTTTTTAAACGATCAATTGTGATGTAAATAAATTATTTTAATTCTATATAGATTTAGTGAACCAGGTAAAACGGGCAATGTGTTGTCATCATGGAGTCAAAGTTCCTGTTGCATCATTTGTTACAAAATAAAGATGCTTTAGCATCTTGCGAGGTAGGTTGTCATGGTGACAGTTCTCCTTTAATGTACATTACAGGTTCGGAGTTAGCCAGAATCAATGTTCGGCAAAGGATGCAACCCATGTGGAGACTTGAAATACTGTTTGTGGAAAGCATTCCCTACTGCTAGAGCTTGCAGTTCAATACTGTTTAAAAACTAATCACAGTGAAGTGCTGTTAGTGAAACATTTGTTTTAGCATTTATCTGAAGAATACTTATAATGTCCATGGGCAAGATGCTTTTTAATTGTAATACCCAGCAGTTTGAAGATCACTGCTAATCTGATATAATTAATGAGGCTGTGTTTCCTGCAAATGCCAAAGCATTCCATACAACTGGAATTAGAAATTCGATTGGTTGAAATATTTCTCCTGAAAGAAACCTTCCTGTTATTTTCACTGCAATGCTGTGCGATGTATCATCAGAGGTCAAATGGTAAGATTTTAAAAATCATCTCTAACAGTTTCAATTTTGGTGTAAATATGGGGCCAACTGGATATAATTTATTTTGGGGAATTTGGTTATGACACTACTATGAAGAAGCACTGCTATTAGATATACAGGAAGAATCTTGGATCCTGATTCTTCTCCTTTACACATCTTGTACTAGAGTTAATTTGCTATTTTGTTAACATTGAGCAAGAGGGACAATATAATTCTAGAATTGATTATATTGATTTTGCACATGTTTTCCCCCCCAATATGTTCATCTATTATGTTGGAAAATAATGGATTTTAAAATGTTAGAAACTCTATCAACATATACTTGAAAAACAGTTACTTCCATACAAACCACAGGTCTTTTGTTTTACCTTTTTGGAGATGGCATCAGCAGCTATTATACATTTGTGTCTACTTTTTGTCTGAAATGTCTATTGTGGTTCATACAATATTTGGAAACCATTTTCATGCAATGTTACAGATATATGACAATTAGTTACATATTATAGATGAATGTGAATATATAGGATCATGCTGTGAATTTTAAGATCCCTTCAATGTGTAATTGTTCCATTTCCAAGGATCTCTCTCTGTTAATGCTTCCATTTGATCCGTGGGGATTTATGTTTTGTTTCTTGTGGACTATGATTGCGGTGTAGTCATACAATATGTATTTTCTCCACTTTGAATAATCCAGCTCTTTTCCCTTACTCAAAATTAAACATCCATTTCCGCAGCCATTAGTTTGGTTGCAGTGTGTATCTGATCAGGTATGTTTGCACAGTTTGCCAAGGCATCTTCAACAGTGCTCCTGAAATCTGCAAGTTCCGCTGGTTTACATGATGGGTAGCAAGTTCTCTCCAAGCCAAATGTCATTCTGGAAATATATGATAATTCTGCATTATCACAGGAAGTAAAATCACTGAGTTCCCTGTCTAACAGCAGTGAGAATATTTTCCTTATAGATTGCTATAAATATAAATAAATGGTTCACTACCACATTATAAGGGACAATAAATAGTAGTTGTGTTAAAAGCAACTCCCATGACTTAATAAAAAAAAAAAATTGGTTTGTGGTTAATCTGTTCCCCATCAACCTTTGGCCACCATTGAACCACAATCTTCAATATTGTTTTGATTTATTCATGTAATCAAATGTAATTAGATCAACTGCAGTGGCAGTATTCAAGTTTCTATCTTGATCATTAGTACAGGCCTTTCTTTGCTTTATACCCACAATGTGCATAGATTCTTTTCCCAGGAACTCTCCATCTTGAATTTCTACCTCACCTGGTCTCTCACAACCTGTAACACCGAGGCATACATGAGAGCAGGGGTCACCGCTGCCCGATAAACTCCTCATTCCATTGGGCCGCTCAATCACTCCAGGCGTGGTTATTAAAGGGTATTGGTCCACTTTCATCATTTGTCTGTGCTGTTTTCTCCCTTCATAAATTTTGCTTTCTTTCAAAATACCACATAATTATTCACTAAAAGGATTTTGTGATCAGTGATGAGTAGAAGCCACAGTCTGTAAACTGCACTTGTTCTTGGATGCTCTGAAATGTACAAGGATTCGATATTAATGTCGGTAGAACAGGACAAACCATTGAATATCTTAACTAATTGCATTTTGAGCCAGGAAATTTGAAATAGAATAGTAAATTCAATGCCAAATTATATACAAGAAGCAAAATTATGAGAGGGGAGAAAGATGGAATTTTTTTTGAAGCCCACTTCTGAGGGAGGCAGGGGAGTGCTGGAATCTTACGTTTAGGAACAGCTTGAGTTGGATGACCACGCCTCCCGTGGGGGCTAGGGGTAGGGACGGGTGCGTTGGCGGAGCAGACCCAACGGGAGAGAAGGGCAGTGGGTGAGGTGAGTGGGGGAGTGGGATAGGGGGGAGGTGAGGAATGGGGAGCAGGGAGATAGAGGGAGAGGAGGGGGTAGGGAGGGGAGAGGGGTTATGGAGGGAGTGACAGGGTAGGGGAAAGGAGAGGGAGAGCGAGGTGAGGGAGGGGGTGGGGGAAGGGAGGAAGAGAGGGGAAAGAAGAGGGAGGGTGAAGAGGGGAGGGATTGCTGGGGATGAGGGGGAATGGAGGAGGATAGGGGGTAGGAAGAGGAATGGCGAGGCGCAGTTGGGGAGGGTTGCCGTGCATCGCGTCATATTGGGGATCTCTGGCGTCACAACGGGAACCCCTCTGCTGCGCCTGCGCAGTTGGGTGCTATGGGGCAGTGGTGGAATATTGCCTTGGGGGACGGGGCCCAATGGGTCCGCACCTGGTCTAGTATATTTTAAATCCTCAGCATTAATAGAGTTCTAAAGGAATGTGATTCTATACAATGCTAATTCTGGTACTACCTTACCCAATCCTCCAAAAAGCAAGCTGTTATAGCTACGTTAATTGAAAATTTAGTGAGAATAATTTTTTAATATTAGGCTCAAGAGGTAAAGATTATTGAACTCAGATGCATACGTAAAATTAAGATGCATATTACCCAGGATCTGACATGTTAGTTTAGAGATTCAGCATAGAAACAGGCCCTTCACCCCATCGATCACACTAATTCTATGTAATTCCACTTTTCCAATGTTACGTCAATCTCTCCCCCACTTCTCTCTCTCTTCCCCCCCCTCCCCCCCCAGCTTACACTTTTCTCGAACCATTGAAATGCTTTAAAGAAGACCAAGCATTTACTGCTAGAAGCCTTACAATGTGGTATCTTAGCAACTGCTATGTTGATGCATCATTGGAATTGTGTCTACTGCATATTCACAGCTATGAACTAACATATCAAGCTCCAGCTCAGGCTTTTGAGAGGGAACAAAACCATTTCACTTAATGTTTGTGCTAAGTCTTTGAAAGGCCTATTCAATTTGGCCTGCTCCTCTGCTCTTTCATAGCCAGTAGACTCATGACATCATGAAGGCTGTAAAAAGATACAAAAGGCAATTCTCTGTGTTAATGCAATAATGCTCTTCTGAATTCCATAATTGTTTGATTTTTACAGTTTCATCTAAAACTTTATTTAGGACATTTGAATTATTAGTCTTTGAGTGGAGAAAAATGTGGTATTGCCAAAACCCCAAAATAAGGTTTCTTTCTTTTGGCTTTTTTGGATGGAAGTTTGTCGTGCGGGATCTCAACAACTCACTAATCAGCTGGATTAGAATAGAAAATGAAGAAATAAAAGATCAGTCTCTGACCTACACTGTCATTTAAGCAATTAAGATATGTTTTTTTTGGAATTCTTAAAATGTCACTGTTACTGGCATCTAAATTATGGTGAAGCTGATGTCTGACAGGACATGAGTGCTAAAATTTCAAATGGACGATGTATAATTGACCATTCACATCTGTTCATGACAATGTTTTGTGTTTTTTTGCATTGTTCTGCTAAATCAATGCAAATTTATTTTGTAAACACTAATCATAAGTGTGTCAAGTAAATTTTGCTTTTCAGAACTCCATGAATAAATTTTTGTATAAATGCTCATAAATTTAGTCTTAACAATTTGAATTTTGAGAATTTGTGCAACACTGATGGACTGGCTATAACACAATTTCGAGATTTTCTTTTGCTGGAAGCATTTTAGCAATCTGGATTTGGAAACTTACCTTGAGGCCTGCTAATTTGTTCAGATGTTAATCCTTTTCTAGAGTTAAAGGAAAACAAGGTGTTTCATGTCCTCCTTTAATGTTTTAACATTTGAACCATGCCCATTTATGAAAACAGGTGCAGAATATTTACAATTAGTCACATAATTTGGTGAATGCTTGGGAGTGGTTAGCAGAATCCTTGTTGAAGGTGTTTTTGCGTTCCTAATAATATTAACAAATACATGCTTTAATAATATGGCTGATGTGAATGTTTATTATCTAATGAGAAAATGCGTTAAAACTGCTATATGATTTATGAATTATTAGTTCTCGATTATTAAAAGGGAAGGAGATGTCAGTCTATCTGTAGTTCTGTCAGCAGTGGATAGATGTGACAGATGTTCCTCTTACTTTCAGTTTAATCTGATGTGCTATTTGAAAGCTACAGCTACAGAGAATTCAGCAACATCACCTTTGAACAATCGAAGGGGTTCAATAGTGATTTCTGGACCATAATGGATATTTAACGGGGACATTTTCTTATTTTCTGCACACTCGGAATATTCCCTTCCCTGGTGCAGTCAAGAGATCCATTTGAAGTTTTCACTCTACCCCAATCTGTTGGGAGTGTGGAAAAATGCTTATATTGATACATAACTCTCAGGATCGCACAAAAGCATTATTTAAATCTGTCTGGTATTTGTTTATCGACTTGCACCAGGCTTGAACATCTGAACAAAACCATCCTGAGCAGATGGTGCGAGGTATTCATATCTCCTTCGTTGACTAACAATTAGATGTGGAGTGAACAGTAGTTCTAAGTAAGTAAGTAAGTATGTTTATTGGCCCAGTATTCACATACAAAGAATTTGCCTTGGTGCTCCGCCCACAAGTAACAACATGACATACAATGACAGTTACGAGTGACTCAGAAAACACCAAAAATTAGTCATAATAAAACATTAATGATAAAACACCATCGATCAAGCATTTGAACCAACAAAATACCAGATCAAAGGGAGGCTACAGATTTTTGGCTGTTGAATAGAGCAACTACTCGTGGATAAAAACTGTTTTTATGTCTGGCTGTGGCAGCTTTGACAGTCCAGAGTCATCTTCCAGAGAGAAGTGACTCAAAGAGTTTGTGGCCAGGGTGAGAGGGGTCAGAGATGATCTTGCCCGCTTGCTTCCTGGCCCTTGCAGTATACAGTTCATCAATGGAGGGGAGGTTGCAGCCAATAACCTTCTCTGCTGATCGGACGATTCGCTGCAGCCTCCAGGTGTCGTGCTTGGTGGCTGAGCCAAACCAGACCATGATGGAGAAGGTGAGAACAGACTCTACGATGGCCGTGTAGAATTGGACCATCATTGCCTGAGGCAGATTGTGCTTCCTCAGCTGCCGTAGGAAATACATCCTCTGTTGTGCCTTTTTGACTGTGGAGTCGATGGTAGCCCCCCACTTAAGGTCCTTGGAGATGAAGGTTCCCAGGAACTTAAAATACTCCACAGATGTGACTGGTGTTGTTGATGGTGAGGGGAGGGGGAGCACTCCTAAAGTCTACAATCAATTCCACTGTCTTAAGAGCATTGAGCTCTAGGTTGTTGCGATGGTACCAGGACGCCAGCTGTGACACTTCCTGTCTGTAGGCAATTTCCTCCCCATCCTGGATCAGTCCAATCAGGGTTGTGTCATCCGCAAACTTGAGAAGCTTGACAGAGGTGTCTATGGAGGTGCAGTCGTTAGTGTAGAGAGAGTAGAGGAGAGCAGAGAGTATGCAGTCTTGCAGTGCTCCTATGCTGAGCGTTTGCAGGTCCGAAATGTGCTTTCTCAGCCTCACAAGCTGCTTCCTATCTGTCAGGAAGCTGGTGATCCACCGACAGAAGGGTTCAGGCACAGTCAACTCGGAACGTTTGCAGAGCTAAAATCAACAAACAGGATCCTAGCATAGGTCCGTTGACGGTCTAGGTGCTGTAGGATGAAGTGCAGGCCCAGGTTGACTGCATCATCCACAGATCTATTGGCCCAATATGCAAACTGCATAGGATCCAGCAGGGGATCGTGATATTTTTCAGCTTGGCCAGCACAAGCCTTGCGAGTGTCTTCATGACTACAGAGGTCAGTGCGACAGGCCTGTAGTCATTAAGATAAGTAATCCTTGCATTTTTGGGTACATGGACCATGGTGGAGACTTTGAAGCAGGCAGGGGCAGTACATGTTTGCAGGGACTGGTTAAAAATGTCTGTATAGACCGGTGCCAGCTGTTTGGCACAGACTTAAGAGTAGAGGGGGAAACATTGTCAAGTCCCAAGAAATTGTGTTGAAGTTTACTCTGGGATATAATCCCACAAACAATGGGAATATTAATTTCCCTGGTGAAATCAAGAGGAAAAATGTAAAACATACATTGAACGACGATCAAGAAGATGGCTACCTTTATCAATTTTACTTTTATTTTCCTTGCACCTTCGATTGCCTCTCATGATAGCTTAAAGGTTTCTCCCCTATTTCTCTTATCTCACAACAAATATCTCTAATCTATTGCCAGGTCTGTAATTTCATAATTTGTTTTGAAATTCATCTTGCTATTTTATTTCCCCCAAATGCTACAGTCCAGAGGATGGGCACGCATGAAATATGCTCCAAACCATGAACCTGAGCAAAAGGTATTGGGAAATGCTACTGTAACCTGACTAAATATCCACCTAAATATCCAAAAGTTCAGCCTTTTTGTATATGATGCTGCATATATTGTGTTATTTTCACATCTCCCCAGCACCAACTGCTCTGTCTGATTGCCTCCTGTGCCCCTCTCTGGTTACCTTCATTCTTGTGAATGTCTATATGGCTACTCCCTCTCACCCACTCTCCCTTTTTCATGTTGTCCTTTTTCTATCCCTGTTTCCCATGCTCTTTTTCACACATGCACAGTCGCACACTCTTATGTATACCCACTCACTCAATCACTCTCATACAAATATGCACACACTCTAATACACACACACGCTCACACACACACTCTCTTGCCAGCATGGATTCAATGCCAAATGTTTCATGGCTTGGTGGTTGATCTGAATCCTATGAAAGGCACCAGAAGCTGGTTGTAGGATATACAAAATTCAGGAATACATTGTTGCTACAAGCAGTGAGTCACTAGCGTGTTTCATATCTATGTGTCTGTTTCTATTAACTAATATAAAAATCCTTTGCAATAAATGAGTGACTTAGCTAATGAAACAGCATCTTTAATTTGATGACTTTTCAACGTGGGGAGATGTAATAGACGTTATTCAAGTGTATTATGGATAAGTGATGTCTGAAAATCCAGACAATGAAGCTGTTCATCGGCAGTCGCTCTGCTTGTTGAATGGACTCCCTGTGTTGAAATTCATTATGAAATGTTGAGGTCAAAAATTTTCACTAAAATTTAAGCACTAATATCTAGCTTAAAATCCTTATAGAAGTCGACAACATAATTTTTGCTTTTAATTAAAAAATACTATCTTTAGTTCTATTTTTGGGTCTTTGATTTTCCTCTTTAGTAACAGCTGCCATCTAATGGAGCAAACAGCAGCATGTTCCAACAGAGGGACTTCCAAGTTCTCATTGCTTTTGAATTTGTTCTGACGTAATTTCCTTTCCAAGTTGCAAGCAGAGTTTGAACATGTTCCAGAGGAAAAAATGCAACAGTATTCGGACGTCTACTGTTCCAGTAGAATTTGACAAGTTTCTTCACTATATGCACAGTCACCCTCTTAAAATGTTTCAGCTTTAGACATTGATTCTCGGCCTGACAGGTGTGGATAACTGGATTGAAATGAAGCCATGCAAAAGCAGAACATGTCACAGGGCTTGGGATTGTAAATTTAAGGTATTTTATATAAGCAACTTCCAGACTTTTTAAGAGCATATGCTAAATGGTAATTTAACTTTTCAAAGATTTTGGACTGTCTAATACTGTGTATATAATATTGAAAATGAAATCTACAGATTCTTATTCAGACTAACCATTAATAGCATTATATCCATGTCTTTAATGTTAATTTGGAGTTGCTCTCATAAGAGGTGGCATCTTGGAGAAATGTTGATTATTTTAAGGGTGTGTAACATTTTTCAGGCTTTGTACTCGGTTGCAAAGTTCAGTATCAGGAAATTGAATTACATTGCTGTAAAGAAACTCCCATTCATTTAAATGTATGAAAATAAATATAGATTGGTTTTCAGGTTTGCACTCAAACTAATTAGATTTCTGATATATGCAGTTTTTAGATGCCGTTATCAATGAACATCTGCTACCATGTTTCCCTTTCTTGAAAATGATCATTCAATTTTTGTCAGATCTCTTGCATACTGATTTTTCATGTGCAGTCCATCGGGTTATTTAACCTGCACCCTTCCTTCCCTCTCTCTGCTTACTTCCCTCCCTCTGAATGCCTGTATATTATCACTCTCCTTGCCAGCTCCCCCTCTAACATGGTTGAGACAGAATTGGTCTGCAGTTGGCATCTGCCTACATTTTTAATTTTAGAGTTTATAGGTGGCAAATGTGTGTAAACCTTAGGTGAGTTTACCATTATCCTTAGCTCAATAATGCAAATGTTGATAGGAGCTTATGTTACATAGATCTACGATTAAAGTTGATATCTCCCTGGACTTTGTTACCACTGTACAGTAAATGTACCTTTTGCACTTTCCGAATAGTACAAATTAATTTCTGAACATTTACTAATAGAGGAAATAGGAAAAAAGTGGGACTGTAGTAATTTTATTATTACCGTGGTGAAATGTTGAAGTGGCAATTAAAAAACCCCAAAATAATGCATCCATTGATAGTTACTTTACAAATGTGTGATTATTTTCATAGATGTGGAATATTCATTATGTTTCTGAATGGTAGTGTGTTCGATAGGATGTCCGTGTGTGTAAAATAGCCCATATTTCATGTAAATGTACCAAATTATTTGCTAGTTATCTTAGCAGCATGGTCATAAGTCGTACAAGTGAACAACAAGTAATTTTACTATGAGACGATGGAAGTGTTTCTAAAAAACTCACGTTATAGAAAATTGTGTTATGAAAACATAATTTCAATGGGGGATGGAAAGTTTCACTCATGAAATCAAATTTCTTTCATCTCTGTAGGATTTTCAAAAATATATATTTTTTTGTGGCTGTAAGTATTTTTGTTTCTGCAAACTAAAAATAGAGTATCATTGCACGTATCAATAGAAGCAATTGATTGTCAATTTACATGGCCTCCTATGTGAAACTGACTGTCTGTGTTCTTAAGAGCCAATAGTGTATGATTACTGAGGGGAGGTTACATAAAATTTGTGTTTTTCCTCAACTGTTTTCTTTGCAAGCCAGCTTTTTCTCTGTCTGTAACTTTTCAAAGTAATTTTTAAGAGGTTCTCCGGTTCTTGACCCAAATACTGTCAAAACGTATTCAGCCTAAATAATACAAGTAATGTACTAATTCATCAATCACGTTATATTCAATTTGCATTATGAAATCGCATGTTATAGAAGAAGTACCTGTATACAGCAATGCAGTTAATTTTGATTGGTAAATATCTTTTGGAAAAATACTCCCACATTAAAGATTTTGTAGATTAACTATATGCAAAATATGTTATGATTTTCAGAGATGTAGCTGGCGTTATTGCTAAGTTTACATTTTGCTTTTTAACCTACGGTATTACTGTCCAATTAGTCTATGTCACCGTTTATAGGAAAACTTAGGACTGTCTGAACAGGATATGCAAATCATGTACTCGCCCCACCAATTTTTTTACCAAGATACTAAACTGAGATTCTCAGAATCTATAAACTTCAATAGCAATTGCAATCTGTAGGATCCCTATGCTAGTGTGTATGTTATCAGTACCAAAGAGGTGGTTTGGCAATAGTTAAGTTTTATCATGGTGTGAAAAGCATGTGTTGAATGACAGCCGTGACATTCTCTGGCATGTTCAGTACTGCAACTTTACACCATCACATTGTGTATGCTGAACCTTTCAGGGAGGTACTATTAGAGTGAAGTGTGCCAATTAACATGGGAATTTGGACACAAGCTTCTTAATTTTCACATTTATCTACTTTTGGCAGATACTTTTGGCAGGGAGGTGGCTCTAGAAATAGTGGATGCATTGGTGATCATTTTCCAATGTTCAATAGATTCAGGATCAATTCCTGTGGATTGGAGGATAGCTAATGTTATCCCACTTTTTAAGAAAGGAGCGAGAGAGAAACCGGGGAATTACAGACCAGTTAGCCTGACTTTGGTGGTGGGAAAGATGCTGGAGTCAATTATTAAAGATGTAATAATGGGGCTTTTGGATAGCAGTAAAAGGATTAGTCCAAGTCAACATGGATTTATGAAAGGGAAATCATGCTTGACTAATCTTCTGGAATTTTTTGAGGATGTGACAAGTAAAATGGATGAAGGGGATGAAGTGGGTGTAGTGTATCTAGACTTTCAGAAAGCCTTTGATAAGGTCCTGCACGGGAGACTGGTGACTAAAATTAGAACACATGGTATTGGGGGTAGGGTGTTGACATGAATAGAAAATTGGATGGCAGACCAGAAGTAAAGAGTAGGAGTGAACGGGTCCTTTTCAGAATGGCAGGCAGTGGCGGGTGGAGTGCCGCAAGGCTCGGTGTTGGGGCCGCAACTGTTTACCATATATATTAGTGATTTGGAAGAGGGAATTAGGAGCAACACTAGCAAGTTTACGGATGACACAAAGCTGGGTGACAATGTGAACTGTGAAGAGGATGTTAGGAGGTTGCAGGGTGACCTGGACAGGTTGAGTGAGTAGGCAGATGCGTGGCAGATGCAGTATAATAATATAGATAAATGTGAGGTTATCCACTTTGGCGGCAAAAACAAGGGGGCAGATTATTATCTCAATGGGGTTAGGTTAGGTAAGGGGGAGGTGCAGCGAGACCTGGGCGTCCTTGTACACCGGTCACTAAAAGTTGGCTTACAGGTACAGCAGGCAGTGAAGAAAGCTAATGAAATGTTGGCTTTCATAACAAGAGGATTTCAGTATAGGAGTAAAGAGGTTCTTCTGCAGTTGTATAGGGCTCTGGTGAGACCACATCTGGAGTATTGTGTACAGCTTTGGTCTCCTAATTTGAGGAAGAACATCCTTGTGATTGAGGCAGTGCAGCGTAGGTTCACGAGATTGATCCCTGGGATGGCGGGACTGTCATATGAGGAAAGATTGAAAAGACTATGCTAGTATTCACTGGAGTTTAGAAGGATGAGGGGCTATCTTATAGAAACATATAAAATTATAAAAGGACTGGAGAAGCTAGATGCAGGAAAAATGTTGCCAATGTTGGGCGAGTCCAGAACCAGGAGCCACAGTCTTAGAATAAAGGGGAGGTCATTTAAGACTGAGGTGAGAAAAAACGTTTTCACCCAGAGAGTTGTGAATTTATGGAATTCCCTGCCACAGAGGGCAGTGGAAGCCAAGTCACTGGATGGATATAAGAGAGAGTTAGATAGAGCTCTAGGGGCTAATGGAGTCAAGGGATATGGGGAGAAGGCAGGCACGGGTTATTGATAGGGGACGGTCAGCCATGATCACAATGAATGGAGGTGCTGGCTCGAAGGGCCGAATGGCCTCCTCCTGCACCTATTTTCTATGTTTCTATGCTACATAATGATGTTGTGAAAGAATCACAGGAAATTTACAACACAGGCCATTAGACCAATTGTGACTGTGCCAGCTGAAAAAGTGCTCCTCTGTCAGATCCCATCTTCCAGCCCTGCTGATCACACAGCCCGTCATGTACACTTCCAGTACTTTTTGAGTGAGGATTCCTGCCTCTGCCTCTTTAACAAGCAGAAATTTCTGCACACTTAAAACCTTCAGACTTAAATCAGTGTACAAAATCATGAGAGGAATAGGTTTGGTAAACGCAGAGTAGGGCAATCAAGAACTAGAGGACAGGTTTAAGGTGTGGGGGAAAGATTTAATGGGATCCTGAGGGGTAACTTTTTTACACAAAGGGTGGTGGGTGTATGGAACAAGCTGCCGGAGGAGGTAGTTGAGGCAGGTACTATCGCAATGTTTAAGAAACATTTAGAGGAGTACATGGTTAGGATAGGTTTAAAGGCATACATGCCAAAAGCAGGCAGGTGGGACTAGTAATCATATATAATTATGTATAATTATATTATATAAAAATAATATAAAGAATATAATAAGGTTTTTTAATGAGACTGCCGCAGAGGTTCTCCTGAACCAGCTTAATTAATGGGTGAGTGCAGTTCCTGTGGATTTCCCCGTTTACTGAACCCCACTGACTGCCAGTGTGCACCACCAGAGGCCCGGCCCGACGCTCACCAACCCGGCGGAGGCCCAGCCCAACTCTCACCAGCGGCCCGACAGCCCGACCGATCCTCCATAGCATCCATCGGCCTACTGACAAGCCCGACCAACCGACTGACCGACCCTGACCCTAACCCTAGCTGTGCATTTGTTATTTAACATTTTTATTTAACAGTTAACATTATAACTTTATAAAGATAAATCAATTGAGAAACAAAATGAACAGCAAGGTGAGCATTACCTTTATTCCTTGGAAACCTTGTAATTGTTTTGATGTAATTGGGAGGCAGCCATGATCCCAGAGTCCTCGCTGCCTAGCGACCATAAAGCAAAGCGCGGGATTGGTCAATTTGTGCCCGACCTCAATATCAAACGTGCATTGATTGGGCAATTACTACTCAGAAAATTTGAGGTTTTTCTCATATTTCTTAAAAATATGCAGTTTTTGGTCTTGACGAGTTTCAGGTATAATTTATATAATATTTTTACACAATATGTAAAAAATTTAGGTAGTTCCGTGAGTTAGGTCACGAACCTGAACGAAAAAACTCCTCGGCCCACAGCCTAACAATTTTTCAGTTGTTTCCTGCACCCTATCACATCTTTGCTATAGTGCAATTTTTTTTAACCAGAACTAAGCACAACACTCAAACCATGGTCAAACAAGTGTTGAACATTATTAGGGCATAACCTGATTCTCTGGTGTTCTATGCCTTTAGGTATCGTGTTGCTATTTGGTCACTTTATGAAACTTTTCTACTACATTTGAGGAAATGTGAACATACATGCTCCATCTAGTCTTCAACACCTGCCATTCATTGTATATTTCCAAGTTCATCACCTCTTTGTTCTCCAAAGGATTTTTGCCCAACTGGATCATTAATATTTTTATGATGATTATGGTTTTCCTTCTCACTGTCACCCAATTGCTGATTTACTGCTAAAGTACTGAAGGCCACTGAAAGTTTATTCTTATCAGGCAATGAAACTGCTGACAAACAAACCATCAAAAAAAGCTAGATTTAAATTGTTAGTTATAAAGAAAATGTTATTGGAGCTACTGTTTTTGTAGAAATTGGTTCTAATTCAGGGTGCTGCTTGGTATTGATTCATTCCATTGTGATCACTTCAAAACCAGAGAGTTCTGCAAATCACACAATATCCATCTCACAATGTCGAGTTGGGAATCTTCTCAAGCAATTAACATCAATAACCGAATCTCTAGTAATTGGGATGATTATATATACAGTACCTATATGAACCAAATCACTTTTGTTCGTACCTTATTTTGTTTCGCTTTCTCTGCTAATGTTTTTACATCTGCCTTCCTGTAGCAAAATTATTATAGCTTCACTGATTTGAATTTTATAAATAGAACATCTCCAATATGTAGATACACTGCATGGTTAAAGTGTTAAATAAAATTGAGCAAAACATAAACAGCTGGAAGAACACAACAGGTCAGGCAACATCTGTGGAGGAAATGAACAGATGATATTTCGAGTCAGGACTCTTCTTCAGACTGACCCGAAATATATGTCTGTCCATTTACTCCACAGACGCTGCGTGATCCACTGAGTTAAGGGCCTGTCCCACTTCACAACCTAATTCACGACCTTTTTTACTCGTGGACATTTTTCATCATATTGAAAAAACGCCCCGACCTACTTGATGCCACGAGTACCTACGACTAGCATCACGACCTACCTACGACCTCCTACGACCTTGTGACGACCATGCTGCGAGTATGAGTCAAGGGCAAATTCGACAGAGGTCGTGAATTAGGTCGTGAAAGTGGGACAGGCCTTTAACTCCAGCACTGTGTTTTCCTCAAGATTCTAACATCAGCAGTTCCTTGTCTGTATTAAATAAGATTGTTTGGATGTATAGATCCAGCTATTGATTGGACCCATGAGGTGATTCTGCAGTTCCAATTGGATATTTTTAATTGCACGTAAACATGTCACGTGTATTGTTTACAAAATCATGGGTCTAGGTGTCTTTCTGTTTATTGATTGATAACATTTTATTTCCTATAGGATTCCGGCATTAATGAACAAATTAATTTTTAGCGGAGACCATGCCAGGGATAGTGATCTTTAGGCGGCGCTGGTCAGTGGGGAGTGATGACTTGGTGCTGCCGGGAATCTTCCTCTTCCTCATTCACACTACCTGGTAATGATTGTTCTTTTCATTGTTCTTCCTCTTCTAAATGGCATATTTTGTGAACTGACAATGGAGGTGGAATTTACTTGACAATTAAAACATTATACAAATGAAATTTGTCACAATTATCCAGACATAGAACATAGAGTAGTGCAGCACAGGAACTTTTTTCAGCCCACAATGTCGATACCGAACTTAATGCCAAATTAAGCCAATCCCTTTTGTCTGCACACAATCTATATCCCTTAATTACCTGCACGTGCCTATGTAAAAGCTTCTTCAAAAACACCACTCATATCTGCTTCCACTACCATCCTGGCAAGTGTGTTCCAGGCACCTGCCACTCTCCTTTACATTTTTCCCATCTCACCTTAAAAGTTATACGATACGATAAAACTTTATTCATCCCCGGAGAGAAATTGGTCTGCAAACAGTCACCACACACAAGATACACAAAAAACATGAAATTAAAAGTGAAAACAAAAAGAAAATGACAAGCGACTGTTGGCTGGCTGTAGTGTGCACAGCATCTTCACCAGAACAAATGAACAAACAAACACAGACTTATCCCCTGGGCAGAGGATTCTAAATCTAGAGTGGCCCCGCTCCCCACACCAGCCCCCCTTAGTTCTCCCACTGTCCCTCACGGAGGTCTCCCCCATTGACTTCCCCTCCGCCCCCTTATGCTCATTGACCGTTGATCGCGGGTCGATTGTGAGGCCCCACTGTCGCTGAGGTTCTCGTTGCCGCCGAGGCCCCCGATGCTCCTGTTTCCGCCGATATGCGTATTTGACATTTTCACCAGGGGAAAAAGATTCTGACTGTTTACCTGTTTATCTGTGCCTTTTATATTTTTATATACTTCTATCAGTTCTACACTCAGTCTCCAATGCTCAAGTGAAACCAAAACAAGTTTGTCCAACTTCTCCTTCCAGCTACTACCCACTCATCCAGACATCATGCATTGTACATCTCTTCTGAACACTCTGCAAAGTCTCCACATACACAATACACAATACACAATACAATTTATTTGTCACTTGAACCTCATAGAGGCTCAAATGAAATGTTGTTTCTGCAGTCATACACACAAGAAAAAAAGACCCAAGACACAACACAATTTACACAGGCAAAAAAACTTATCTCTCCGCTGCACTCCCCATTCCCCTCCCGATGTCAGAGTCAAAGTCCCCGGCGGGCGATGGCAATTGTCCCGCTGCCATTAACGCCGCGCCGGGTGATGCAAGGCTGCGCTCCGGGTCTTGTTGTTGGAGCCCCCGGCGGGTGCTAGCAAAGTCCCGCAGCCGTTGAAGCCGCGCCAGGCGATGATGTAAGGCCCCGCTCCAGGCACTCCTCGACCCCGCGACGCGGGCGGGTGAAGTCGCCGTTGCGGAAGCCCCGAAAAGCGGTCTCCCAGCAGGGACCCGCGGGCTCCCGGTGTCACTGTCCACCGGACCTGCGGTAAGCCTCCGAATCCCCGGGGTCGGGTCGCAGCCGAGCGCCACCACAGCTCCACCGGTGAGTAGGTCCGCAGCTCCGCGACTGGAGCCCCAGGTCGTTCCGGTTGGAGGCCGCTCCACGTTGCAGCCCCAATGACAACGGAGACCCGACAGGGAAAAGGTCGGGTTCTCCGTGCAGGGGAAAGATTTTAAAAGTTTCCCCCCCCACACACACACACACACACACACACATACCCCATCAAAAAAAAATAAAAACTACATTAAAACGGGACAAAAAATAACAAAAAGACAGACGGACTGCAGAGGCCGCTGCGACGTGAGTCGCGCCGCCCACCATTGAACAGCAGTTCTCATATTTCTGTAATGGGGCAACCAGAACTGCAGATAATACTCCAAATCAGACCTTGCATCAGAATGCCAAGTTAAAGGGGATTGCCCTTCTAAAGATAACTAGAATAATTTGTTTTTATGTGTAGCACCTGTTAAATATGTTGAAGTAAACTGCACAAAGCTCAACATAAAAATGCATTAAAAAGTGATCCTGCCTCTCCCCATTTCTCCTCTGATCTACCTCACTACCAACCCCTCAAACTCTGACTCCCTCACTCCCATACTTTTTCTTATGACATCTGTTTTATGTTTGCAGGTTTGTAGTGCTTGCTGTAGTGCTATTCGGCTTGACCTACAGCCCCCAAGAGCCATGTTCACTCAACTTAGTAGATCATGGTAGAGGTTATTTAGGCATTCTCATCGCTTGTATGATATCTGAGGCAGCAATAATCTGGCTGAGTATGCGAGGCAGCATTCTTTACACAGAGCCACGAGATTCAATGCAGTACATTCTGTACATCCGAATGGGTAAGATGTTCTTATAATCTGTTGAAAATGGTTGTTCTAGGACATCAATAATAATTCATTGTGACAAATCCTACCTTAGTATTAGTAAGGCTCCCAAATTGAATTTGCAATCTTTTTTTTAGAGTTATTTCTCTAAAATGTACTTTAATGCTAAAAACACAAATTATGTTTGAGGTGCATATTGTCACCAGTAAACAATAAAAGTGGATTAGGCTGATTTGATTAAAGCTGGGAACTGAGCCTTCTGTTTTGCGTTAATCATGGGACACTTGCTAGTATTAATCTATTCAATTTGTTACATTCTCTTATTTCTGTACTGCTGACACTTAATCTGAATTTGCCAATTTTTCAAATAATGGCAGGGAACGAAAGACACAAGATCATGAAATAATAATGTGCATTTGGAATATTGGATGGCTCTGAGGGATTTAAAGCTCCAGCGTGTGCTCCTATAAAGTAATCAGTTATGGATGATGCCCATAATTTGCTGGTTTCATTGTGAGGAAAGATCAAAGAAACATTTAATTTGAAACATGCTTCCCTATAACCCAGTGTTTAAGAAGGAACTGCAGATGCTGGAAAATCGAAGGTACACAAAAAAGTTGGAGAAACTCAGCGGGTGCTGTGGTGTGCACAGCACAGCACCCGCTGAGTTTCCCCAGCTTTTTTGTGTACCTAATACCCAGTGGCTGGTTGTATCATTGGTCGAGGTCAGCGATTGTTGTTCATCTACTGAAACGTGCAGTATGTGCAATTGGTTTTGTCTAATTTTTTGGATCTGTTTGTTTTCACTATGCTATGCATTATCTTCTTCGACAGTTCTTAAGGGTCACAGATTACTTGCTTCGAGTTCCATGCGTTTTGAGCGAACTGATAAGGTTAATGTGAGTCTCGTGGACTCTGCCACAGATTATTATGTTTGACAGACAGAGAGGGTGGATAGATTGGGAGATGGTGCACTCCTCTCACCATTTAGTTTGGACTTCTGTGTATCATTGATTGCACAGGAGGGTTCTGTTGCTGTTGCTAATGTCCCTTCTGATTTTGGATGGTCATGGGACAGAGATTCACAGGTCCATGAGGAAAACACAAAAAGATGAATAGCAGCTAGCATCAGTACTGAACTGATAGAACATTTTCAAACGGCATTTGGCAAATCTTTATTGATAACTAGACTAAGTGGGACCCATTGGGTCCCTGTCACACGGGAGGCCTGGTCCCCCAAAGGAACCCGTTACCCAACGCAATATTCTACCACTCATGCCTATCCCCCTTCCATCAAATCTATCCCTCCCTGTCCCCCTCTCCCTCTACTCCCCCCTCTATCCCACCTTGCCCATCACCCCGGACCCCTTCTATCCCCCTCCCTACCATCCTGCACTCCACCACCCCTCTACCCTACTCCCTCCTTCTCTTCCCCCTCCCTCCTCCCTGTCTCGTCCCTCCTCCATCCCTCATCCCTCTCTCCCTTCCTCCCCCTCATCACTCTCCCCTCTCCCTCTATCCCTCTCCCTCTCTCCCCCCTCCCTCCCTCTCACTCCTCTCCCTCCCCACTCCCTCCATCTCCTCTCCCCCCCCCCCCCCTCCGTGCTGTGGGCTGGGCTGCGGCGCTCCCTCTCTCCATGTAACGCTGTGGTGTGTTAGGGCCGCTCCCGGTGTCCGCGCCCACTGGCAGGAGCCGCTGGAACGCGGGACCCGCAGTGTCCTTCGCCAGCTGGTATACAGCGGGGCTCGCCGCTGCCCACCCCCCCCATTTCCCTCTACTATTCCATCTCCCTCCTCCCCATTTACCGTATCCTCCTCCGCTCACTCCCTTTCCCTGCCCCAGCACCTACCCAGGTCATAGAGCAGCGCCAGGGCCTGGAACTCGGCCTTGTTCTCGTATTCGGCCTGGTCCTGGCTGTAGGCAGCCAAAGCACTCGCGGTCGTGGGCCTCGACGGAGCCGGGCTCGCTGTGCCGTGGGCAAGGTGAGGGTGGCGGGCGGCCATGCCAGAGCTGCTCACAGAGCAGGAAGCGGAGGCTGTGCTGCAGAATGGCGGCCCCCCAGACGCTGGTAAACATTGACCCAGGCCCCGGGCTTGGGCCCGATTCCAGCCCTCAGCTCGGGCTCCAGTCCAAGCCCCGACATCATCTCCGGGCTCGTCCCTGACCCCGGACCCAGGCTCGTCCTTGGTTCCAGCCCAGGCCCAGTCCCCGGGCTCGGCCCGGGACACCACCCTCCCCACCAGGTACTGTGCGGCCGCAGCTCCTCGGGCGGCACTCCTTCAACAAGGGGGCGGGGTTGCTTTGGATCCCTCCGAAAGTCCGGTTGGTAACCTCCGGAGCGATTGCGCAGGAAGGGACGGACCGTCCCGGAGAGTGACAGTGAAAGAGACTATCCGCACGGCGCCGACTGGCAGGAGTAGAGATCGATCTGCGCACGCGCAGTTTTTAAGATTTTTAAACCTCGCTAACTTTTACGACATTCAACCGATCAGAATGAAACTTGGCGCACTCGCATGGTGGGCTGGCAGCTCAGTCACTCAGGCCTGGTGGACTGGCAGCTCTGTCACAGGCCTGGTGGCCTGGCAGCTCAGTCACTCAGGCCTGGTGGGCTGGCAGCTCAGTCACTCAGGCCTGGTGACCTGGCAGCTCAGACACTCGGGCCTGATGGGCTGGCAGCTCAGTCACTCGGGCCTGGTGGGCTGGCAGCTCAGCCACTCAGGCCTGGTGGGCTGGCAGCTCTGTCACAGGCCTGGTGGCCTGGCAGCTCAGTCACTCAGGCCTGGTGGGCTGGCAGCTCAGTCACTCACGGCTGATGGGCTGGCAGTTGACTCACTCACAGCTGGTGGGCTGGCTGTTCACTCATTCACGGCTGGTGGGCTGGCAGTTGACTCACGGCTGGCTGGTTGACTCACTCACGGCTGGTGGACTGGCAGTTGACTCACTAACGGCTGGTGGGCTGGCAGTTGACTCACGGCTGGTCATCTGGCAGTTGACTCACTCATGGCTGATGGGCTGGCAGTTGACACAATCACGGCTGGTGGGCTGGCAGTTGACTCACTCACGGCTGGTGGGCTGGCAGTTGACTCAAGCATGGCTGGTTGACTCACTCACGGCTGGTGGGCTGGCAGTTCACTCACGGCTGGTGGGCTGGCAGTTGACTCGCTCACGGCTGGTGAGCTGGCAGTTCACTCACTAATGGCTAGTGGGCTGGCAGTTCACTCACGGCTGGTGGGCTCACACACACACACACACACACACCGTCCATCACACACACGCACACACACTCACACACTCACACCCACATACACACACACTCCATCACACTCACATGCGCGCACACACACACCCTCCATCACACACACACACACACACACACACACACACACACACACACACACACACACACACACACACACACACACACACACACACACACACACACACACATTGACATCCTCCATCTCACACACACACACTCCATCACACACACTCACAGCCACACACACACAGACACCCTCCATCTCACACACACACACACACACACACACACACTCACACCCTCCATGTCACACACACACACACACTCCATCACACACACTCACACCCTCTATGTCACACACACACCATCCATCACACACGTACACACACACACACACACACGCACACCCTCCAGGACACACACACTCACACCCACACACACACACCCTCCATCACACACACCCTCCATCACACATCCACACCCTACATCTCCCTCTCACACACACACCCTCCATCACTCACACCCTCTATCACTCACACACATACATACGCACATTCACACACACACACACACACAAGACATATATGACAGTAAAACTCTCTTGAATCTACTCACGCGGCTGAGCGCAGCCTCTCCACTGAGCGGGACTTGTGCAATGAGCGTGACCTCTTGACTGCGCAGGACTTCCGGAGTGAGCGGGACCTCTTGACTGCACGGCACAGCCACAGTTCAGTTCACTCATGGCTCAGACACAGTTCAGTTCACTCACGGCGCAGACACAGCTCAGTTCAATCAGCACGGCACAGACTTACAGTTCAGTTCACTCACGGCGTAGACTCACAGTTCTGGACTCAACACTAACTCACAATCTTCCAGGGTGACTGACTCACGTCTGGCCTCCGGGGCTTTATTCTCCTTGCCCCCTGGAAGGGGCGTTACCTTCATCATGGTGACTGACAGGCGAGAAGACCAATCTATATTATTACTAAAAGTCTCATCTTGACCACTTCCGGCCTACGTTGTAAATACATTTTAGAAAAAATGCTACCATATAGTGCGATGATTTTATTGCCATCTTACTCAACGTCCTCCTCTTCTCAAAGTGCCCCAAGGTTTTTTCCGATTGGTGAAATAATAAAAAAGTTATGAATGTTTAAAAAATTGTGAGATCAGCAGATTGGTCTTCTTGCCTGTCAGTCACCATGATGAAGGTAACGCCCCTTCCAGGGGGGCAGGAGAATAAAGCCCCAGAGGCCGGACGTGAGTCAGTGTAATATATATATATATATGCCTCAACTTAAAAAAAACACACTAGTATTTAGCTCCTTAGATCTCCTTTAAATTCTCCCCTCTCACTTTAAAACTGTAGCCTCTAATTCTTAACAACACTAAGGGCTCAGGTTAGTGCTAGAATTTTATTATATTGCAAATTTCAGCAACTATTTTAAACAATTTTCAAGGTGTGAATGACATTGGGAAAGCCATAAATTGTCTATGCAAACATCCTTTAGAAGATAATGGACTTCTCAATGAATCTTTGTAGATTGTGGTGAGGGTGTTCCTGCACTCTCTAAAGTATTACCTTGTATTTCACTCCTGGTGAAAAACAAACAGCAGTAAATGTCTGTGGACGCCTGGTGCAGGAGTAGAGGTGATGGTGTTCACATTGTTAATGATATACTCCATTTGAAAGGAAGATGTTGGGCTATCACAATGACCTTGATGTTTGGCTGTAGGTAACATGTACGCCTCTGGTGGCTGTGTTAGGTGGATGGGTTGTTATCAAACAGACTGATTGTGTTGGGGGGCTGGGGGTGGAATAGAAAGGCAATGTGGGATCTAGAGGTGTGTTGTTTATTGGATAGTAAAGCCTCTGTACGACTCCTACACCCACAGTATTGATATGACTGACCCAGTTAGTATCAGTGGTGCTGCCAGCAGTATTAAAGTGGGATGAATATGATGCTAATTTTTCTTTATCTTTTTCTGTATCTACCTTGTAAAGTAACTGTAAATGTTTGTTTTGCATGCATTATGTTTTTTTCCATTTTTAATTCAATGCAAGTCATAAGTATGGGAAAATTAAAAATAAAACTGCACAAGCTAAAAATCTAAAATAAAATCAGAAAATGCTTGTGATACTTAGCAGATTTACGGGTCTTTGACTTGAAATGTCAATTCTGTTTCTCTTCTCACAAATGCTGCCTGACCTACTGAGTATTTCCAGCATTTTCTGTTATTATTTAAGTTTTAAAAACACTGGATGTACATTATAGACAAAGAGGTAAGGAAAATAAGTGAACAATTTGTCATAAAAGTGAATTGGAATGACAGTGGAAAATATCTAAAAGCAAGTTACTGGTGATTGGTAACTTATTTTGCAGTTTATTTTAATATTTGGTAATTGCATGGGATACTCTGACAACTTGGTCACTGATTAAACTTTACTGGATCTTTTACTTAATTTAGTCCTAATTTGTCTGTCGATCAACAACACATTCTGCATATGTCTTCTTAAATTTTAAGTTAATCTCTTTTGAGCATGAAATATAATCTATGTACCTGGCTTTTTTCTTACAGCAATAGTGCTAATAGAATTTGCATATGCAATCATAGGAATTGTCTGGTTAGCACAGTACTATCACTCTTGCAATGACACCACTGCAAAGAATGTTACCCTGGGTAAGTACACTGAGCTAAGCATGCACTCAAGTTATTAGTATTATAATATATATAGCCTGTAGAATGAATCTGAATTGTTCTGATGGTCAGTTTTCAGGATGAACAGAATCACAAAAATATAGATTCATTATTTTCTTTCTTGCCCATTGTACTTTTGAGCTTTTCTTAAATATTGTTTCACTTTTAATTCTGTACTAATAATAATAATAATAAATTTTATTTAATGGGCGCCTTTCAAACATCTCAAGGACACCTTACATAGTATATCGGAATAACATATAATCGGAATATAACAAGTAATAAAGACATCACAGAGACACAAATTAAAAACAGGATTCAATCCAAAAACAGAAAATCAAAAACACAGTGTGAAGAGGGAGCAGCGGCAGCCAAAGTGGGACCCGTTGGGTTCCTGTCACATGGTAGGGCTGGTCCCCGAATGCAATATTCCACCACTCACCATATCCAACTGCGCAGGTGTGGCTGATGGGTTCCCGTTGTGACGCGAGTCACGGCAACCCACCCAACTGTGCCTCGCCATACCTCTTCCTACCCCTATCCTCCTCCATTCCCCCTCATCCCCAGCACTCCCTCCCCTCCTCTTGACCCTCCCTCTTCTTTCCCCTCTCCTCCCCCATTCCCTCCCTCACCTCTCCCTCCCTCTCCTTTCCCCTACCCTCAGTCACTCCCTCCCTCCCTCCATAACCCCTCTCCCCTCCCTACCCCTTTTCTCTCCCTCTATCTCCCTGCTCCCCCACGCGGTTGACAGTTTCCCTTTGTGACACCAGAGATTCCTGTTGTGACACGTCACGGCAACCCTCCCCAAGTGTGCCTCGCGATCCCTCTTCCTCCCCCTATCCTCCTCCTTTCCACCTCATCCCAGCACTTCCACCCCCTCCTCTTCACCCTCCCTCTTCTTTCCCCTCTCCTCCTCCCCTCCCCCACTCCCTCCCTCACCTCTCTCTCCCTCTCCTTTTCCCTACACTCAGGCATTCCCACACTCCCTCCATAACCCCTCTCCCCTCTCCCCTCTCCACCATCCTTGACGTCATTGTGAGGTGGAAGCTGCTGTGTATTTTAAAACAGATTTTTTTTAAATGTAAATGAGATCCCATTGTTATGTCATTGTGGTGTGGAACACTGCTGACGGGCAGTTTAAAAAAAAACTGTTTTTTGTTAATGTAAATGAGATCGCATTGTGATACACTGCTAACTACCAGTGCAGATGGAAGACATTTTTCTCAAAGTGGTGTTCTGTAAAGTAAAAAATGTGTATAACGTAAAATATACCATCAATCTGAACGAAACTTGCAACACTAGACCACATAACAATGGTGAGTAAGAGAGACCAAAAATTGTAGCGCTATAGTGTATCGTTTTAGTGTAATTTCAGGAACCCTGCACAGACAGACATAGAAACAAACAAGTGAGAGTATAAACTAGACCAAGTGGGACCCGTGGGGTCCCTGTCACACGACCGGCTTGGACCCCAATGCAACCCATTCCCCCAACGCAATCTTCCACCACTCACCCATAGCCCCCACGGGAGGCCTGGGACCCCAACGCAACCCGTTGCCCAGTGCAATATTCCACCACTCACCCGTTCCCCCAACGCAACCCTTCCCCCAACGCAATATTCTACCACTCACCCAAGGCCCCCAGTTGGGTTCTTTAGTAAATTGTCAGTTTCTTTGTTGAACTAAATTAAGGCGCATGTTGCAATCAAAAGCGCTTGAACAATTGGTTGGGAAGAAAGGGGTGGCTTATTTCCCTTTATTCACCCTCCCTCTTTTTTAACTTTTCATAAAATCCACTGCACTTGCTGCCAGGAAAAAAAATCCAATTGCACTTGCAGCCACTACTCAGTGTTCTGGGATTTGCAACATTGTAGATGGCAATCCCACTGTGACGTCATAGCTGTAACTGCCACTGCAACTTCAAGTCATTTTTCTCAAAGTGGGGTTGTGCAAAGTTAAAAATGTGAATAACTTGTAAAATATAACATCAATCTGAACGAAACTTGAGAAAAACTCACCACAAGACAATTGTGAGTAAGGGTGTCCAAAAATTGTAGTGCTATCGTGTACCGTTTTGGTGTAGTTCGGGAGCACGCGCACACACAGAATCACAAACAAGATGAGAGTTTTTGTAATATATGCTAGACCAAGTGCAGACCCGTTGGGTCTGCTCCCCCAACGCACCTGTCCCCTACCTGTATCCCCCACGGGAGGCGTGATGTGGACCTCTGAAGTGTGAATATTATTATTAGAACTTTGATCCTCAGAAGGTTCAGGCTCTGTTGTAGAGACTTGAGCTTGTAATCTAAATTGACTTTTCAGTGTCGTACTGAGAGTGTAATAAGAGCCACATTTCACACGAATCAATAAACTGGAGCTCCCTCTGCCTGTGGTTCTCCAAGTGTAACGGGGAGCAGATAAAAAATCATCATCCAACCATTTCACCATGTTTTTTGAAGGATTTTGTTGCACACAAAATAGCTGCCACTGATTACCAACAGCACACACGTTGCTATATCTCAATAATACTACAGAGTGATGCAATATAAAATAATGATAAATACAACATTGTGTGCAATGATAGGTGCAAAGCAGCAGAATGATGCATGATTGCAGTGTAAAATCTGAATTAATGCAAAAAGAATATTAAAGTTCATTAACAGAATAACCAACCAGGTAGAGTCAAGGGCAAGTGATGCACTTCAAGGCTATCCAATTTAGTGCTGATTTATCTGATGTGAGTCTGTTCCATTTAACTCATTGGCAGCACCATCTAACATGACTGATGGTATGCTTCATTTGAAGATGGTACGAGCAGTGTACAGTGACCATTTCACCAATTCAGCGTCTGCCACAGATTTATATAATAGCATGGTGGTTAAATTATTGGTAATAAAATGTAATAAAAAGGAATTGTAATTCTAGGGCTGGCAATTCAGAACCATGTGATGATGATGGGGAGGCCTGAGTTCAAGTTGCACCATAGTAGTCGGGACCTTTTAGTCTGAAGAAGGGTCCTGACCCTAAACATTGTCTGTCCAATCCCACCATAGAAACTGCATGACCCACTGAGTTCCTCCCACAAATGTTTTTTTTGCAGAAAAAGATGATTTTGTCAGAACACATAACATGGGCAGAAATATCAGCAATTAGCTTTTAGGTATCACCTGGTTACTTAAATAAGTAAATAGCTTCACTCAGTCTCCACCTGTCTGAGACTGTATATCAATGGTTTCCTTTGATGAGAACTTAGCCAGTGAATTATATTTATTATATGATAATTTAGCATCTACCACAAGCAGAATTAATCAGGAAAAAAAGGGGACTTCTTCCTTGTCATTAATTGATTTAGAAACTCGGGGCGAGTTACAGACGAAACAGCTATTTTATTCTTGGCAGTAAAATGTTACTACCCCATTATACTATTCATTGCTAGTGCACTGAATAAATTAAATAATGCAATGGAACACAACACCAAGGCTGAGTAATATAAATAAAACAAACTAAAGAGATGTCAAGCCAAAACAATGTATAATGCATTTTTAAAGAAGCTTACAAATATGTTATATATATTAATGCCCTCGCTCTTAAATTTATATATACATATGTACACAGGCAAAATTGTAATATTTCATCTTGAACAATTCAGGATTGCTTGCTAATTTACTTACATTTCTGTTCTGACTTCCTTTTGCTTCTAGGAATTGTAGCCTGTAATTGGGTTGTTATTCTGAGCGTCTGCATCACTGTAATGTGTGTCTTTGACCGAACGGGAAGAACGTTTGTGAAACTTCACGCAACCAAACGGCGTCAACGAAATCTCCGAACATATAATTTACGGTAAGACGCACTCGTTTATAAACCTCTGACATTATATTGTGGTGCAACAATTAGGAAATTGTGATGTAAATTAATTATATTAGGCGCTTCTAAGTATACTCATTAACTTCGATGCTGAGATCTACTCTCTTCTAAAGTCGTAAATCCATTTCGCTTTTGTATTGTTTAAGAAAGAACTGCAGATGCTGGAAAAATCGAAGGTAGTCAAAAATGCTGGAGAAACTCAGAGGGTGAGGCAGCATCAATGGGGCGAAGGAATAGGTGAAGTTTCCGGTCGAGACCCTTCTTCAGTCTGATGTGTGGTGGGGATGGAGGGGAAGAAGAAAGAATGTGGGAGAGCTTGGATGGGGAGGGGAAGGAGGGAGAAAGCAAGGACTACCTGAAATTGGAGAAGTCAATGTTCATACCCCTGGGGTGTAAACTGCCCAAGCGAAATTTGAGGTGCTGCTCCTCCAATTTGGTTAATGCGAATTGAGTGGAGGTGTTGGGCAAAGCAATCGCCAAGCCTACGCTTGGGCTCACCGATGTAGAGCTGTTGACACCTAGAACAGCGGATGCAATAGATGAGGTTGGAAGAGGTGCAGGTGAACCTCTGCTTCACCTGGAAAGAGTGCTTGGGTCCTTGGATGGAGTCGAGGGGGGAGGTGAAGCGACAAGTGTAGCTCAGTTCGCATTAACCAACCTGATCTCCTGGTGACTCAGCACTTCAACTCCCCCTCCCATTCCGAATCTGACCTTTCTGTCCTGGGTCTCCTCCATGGCCACAGTGAGTCCCACCACAAATTGGAGGAGCAGCACCTCATATTTTGCTTGGGCAGTTTACATCCCAGTGCTATGAACATTGACTTCTCCAATTTCAGGTAGTCCTTGCTTTCTCCCTCCTTCCGCTCCCCTTCCCAGCTCTCCCACAGCCTACTGTCTCCTCCCCTTCCTATCTTCTTCCCACTCCCCCCATCCCCGCATCAGTCTGAAGAAGGGCCTCGACCCGAAACTTCACCTATTCCTTCGCTCCATCGATGCTGCCTCACCCTCTGAGTTTCTTCAGCATTTTTGTCTACCTTTAGTATCGGAAACTTTCCTACGAACCAGTCACTGCATTTCACAGTAAATTATTGCACATGAGCACTTGATGACCAACTTGAGAGGGAGAGAGGGCTTTCCAAATACAATGTATTGTTTTCTGGGAACTCTGTAACTTAGATATTTACCCCAAATGTCGCTGTTACTGAGCGTTGTATCGCATAATGTTCTGTAATACAAGCAGAGTATTTGTGCTGAAGTATGTTAATTTCAGTGTTTTAATGGGTTGACATATGTACCCATATAATATGCACTGAATAATCAATTTCTGAATTTATGTATGGATACAGGCCTTTTGGCCCACTGACTCCAAGCCGACCCCATCGATCACCCGTATACTACTTCTATCCCACTTTTGCATCCTACACATTAGGGGCAATTTACAGAAGCCAATTAACCTACAAACCTGCGTGTCTTTGGAATGTGGGAGGATACTGGAGCACCTGGAGAAAAGCCGTGTGGTCACAGGGAGAATATTCAAACTGCACAGATAGCACCCATAGTCAGGATCGAACCTGGCACTTTGAGGCAACAGCTCTGCCGCTGCGCCGCTGTGACACACTTTAATTAGAAACATACTTATGCTAGTCACTAATATGTAAGCAACATGTTAGATTTTTCACCATAGCTGCTTGTAGCTATTTTTCAGTGTAGATAATGGTGAAAAACAGCAAATGAGATAAATCATTTTTTTGGTTTCTTGATTATTGAGCACTGCTCGTTCTCCCAGGTTTTGAAATTGGCAATGATCCCATCTTCATTTGATATTCATTTGATCAATCACACAGGATCTTGCTTAAGGTCAACATCTCCCATTTAGCAACGCCCTTTCAAACTTGCAGTGGCACCAGTTCAGACAATGTACCTATGCCTTGAGTGGAGCTTGCACCCATATTCAGCTGACACCTGTTGAAACAAACTAAAAATAGCCACCTGACCTTTGGAGGCGAGGATATCTACATGCTTTGCACGAGAGTGTATCGTAATTTAAGATCTGGGACTTCGCAGAATCATTTATTTTGATTTCACAAGCAAAAAAATTCACATAATAGCAATTTGCAATTTAGTGAAGTGAAAAGCACAGGCTAACACGAAGAAATGCTCTAGTCGGAATTAGGCATCTACAGATATATTTAATTTGGAGGTTAATACTCTTCAAGAAATGGCTTCATTGACAACTAGGAGTTTATCAGGAGGTATTCCGAGGCATTCTATCTAAGATCCCCATCCCACCTACAATGTTGGTCTCCAGCCGATATCATTTGGAGCAATTTTTAGTTTGCGAGAATTTCACTTCAAATTTATGCCCCTTATTCTACATTGTTGAGCAGCCAAAGATGCTCACTATCGCTGTTTATGTATAAAACTGTTCATTTGCTCAGACCAAAATAGTACCTGTGTCTGTGTATCTGTAGTGTTAATGTGCAAAGGAAAGAAGCATAACATAAGAGGAAAATTTGGGTGGAAAGCCACTTGTTGAAACTTACTGCTGCTGGCTCTTGATATCAGCATGTCTAGCTATATTGTTGAAATTGACAGAATGATTAGGAGCTGGGAAGAATCAAGAATCCATTACTCTCCAAAAACACTTGTGATATATTAAGTTTGTTCAGAGTTTGAAATGAGGGTGGCAATGTAGTGTGTAACAGTCTCACAGCTCCAGTGATCCATTCTGACCATTGGTGTTGTCTGGTGGAGTTTGTAGATTCTCCCTATGACTGTGTGTATTCCCTCGGGTGCTCCAGTTTCCTTCCACATTCCAAAAACATTGATGGTGAATTGTCCTTTGTGTAGGAGGGTGGTACGAGAATTGTATGGGGCGGGGGAGATGGAGGGTGTTACTGGTCATGTGTGAGAAAATATGTTACAGGGGAATAAGTGGAATGGGATAAAGGGAATTGCTTTGAGACCTTAGATAGACTCAGTGGGCCAAATGGCTTCCTTAGTTTAGCAATGTTACAAAATTTGGAGATTTTAAAAATCAAGTCTGCAATTTATCCCATCAGATAAAGCATAAAAAGAAGTTTAATTTGACACCTAATTCACTTTCATATCTTCAGTATTAAAAAAGTTATGGCCATTTTCATACTCGGAAATTAGCATCTTGTTCCCTATTGCTTTTCCATTGACTTAACACAAAAGCTGTAATCGAGGACAGTCAAAAGCCCATAACTTTCTTAAAAATTAAGAGAACCGAAAGAAATGTTCAGTTATTATAGATTGAAACATTCTGAAACAAATATGAAACAATCTTACTTGAATGACCTGAAATTAAAGCATATAATTAGTTAGTTACCCAATTGTAGCTAATTACAAAATCCAATTACAAGGTCTGAACATCTATCCATTTCTTAAGAAAAGATTAACATTTTTAAATAGCCTAAGTGTCCAAATAGCATTCACATGAGAATTCACAATATAACATGATTTTTAAATTTCATTGTCATGAATTTATAGGCCAAATGGAAGGTATTTAGTGCTTAATTCCCGTAAATTAATGGCCATTTTAATCATCTTGCGAGTAGGATTTTGTGGAACGCGATCGATTGGAACGTTGCGGTGAAGTTAAACCCTATATCGGCAGGAAAAATACTGCCGGTTCGTATGGGGCCTAAATCACCTTTTCGCAACGTAAAATTTGGATTAAGGTCATCCTAAGAAGCACGTTTATATGTAAAATAAACGGCTTTCCTTTAGCTGTCCCGTACCTGAAATCCGTCCCCGTTGTCGGCGTTCACGCCATGAGAAGCTAATTTTTATTTTACTCCAGCGCTGAAATTGAAATTTAAAATAAAAAATTCACAGACCGGCAGTCGGAACAAATCTTCAGCATAAGCTCGCACCCCGAGAAAATAAAACTCCGGCAGGCAGGATAAAACCGCATTTTAACCCCGCCCCCCCCCCTCAAAGGAGCCAAAGTAGCGCACACGGCCAGTGACAGAACTGCAGCGCCGCTGAAGGTAAGTTTTGTAACATACCTACTTAGTTGCAAAAAAAAAGTGTATACTAAGGAATACATTTTCAAAACTGAACGATCTGCCTAATGTGTTAAACTTGAAGACTAAATATGTTTATAAATACAGTCATCGGTTGGAAGAAGAACAGGCTAGTAGCTGGAGTCGACGACTGAAATTCTTCCTTTGCTGCACCAGGACGAAGGATACCCAGAGTGTAAGTATCATTGATATTCTCATTTGGCACCTTAATTCTCTGTGTTGATAAATTAACTTGATCTGTGATAACTACATTAAGATTCAGCAGATGCTTATAGTTGATGTCTACTTTGAGGGCACCCCCCTCCCACACCCTCCCCCCACTCTGTCGCTCCACTCCCTCGCCGTGTACCCCCAAGGCCAGTGATCAGTGATCGCTCAGCCCCCCCCCCCCCCACTTTCAAAAACACTCCATGGCCCCTGGTTCAGATGGAGAGCACTGCCAGATGTGAGCGGGGAAGTTGTCCGTGATGTCTGGATCCCAATGCTCAACGCTTCGTGTTTCGGAGTTGGCTAATGTTATTGATTTGTAATTAGCCTGAGATGTAATTAGCTGACAAAACATTATTTTATTAATCTGGTATATCCAGGGGGATGGGATAAGTGTAATATTAAAATGACATGCAAGGTGTCAGGCTGTCTGTCACAACATCCAGCCCTGATAACCCATTATTTCCTTCAGTATTGGGAAGGTAGCACTATTGTCATTTACCACTCAACTATTATGTTTGTTTACCTCACTGAGGTTACCTTTCTAACCTCCCCCCAAATCTTTGACAGGTTGAATAGAAATGTCCCCAATCTCATTGTTTTATTAATTGAACACGTAGATGAACATCCTCAAGGAGTGTAATCAAAATGAAAACTGATTTAGATGCGATGTTTAAGAGCTTGTTCAAAGAAGGGGCATATTTTAAACGAGTGACAGACATACTTGCAGGGGAATGTGTGAGGAGGTTATTATTTGTCTTTAGTTTTAGCTTGAACCAGGATATCTGAAGATTCAAAGTTTAATATAGTAATTGTGCTGATACTGACTCCAACCAACCACGTAATGAATATCATCCATTCCGGAGGTTTTATTTTTCTGATGCCATTTAAACTTCACTTGATTTTGTTCGGTAAAGGGGAGCATTGGAATAAAAATTTGCCCTTGGTGCATATTAACTGTAATATAATAATGTATGCATGTTGGTAGGTGCAATCAAAACAAAGATCTTTTATGTTTACCACAGAAAATATTATGTACTCTCAAGATCACATTAAATAGAATATTATTGCTTAAATATATAGTTATTGGAATTTGCATTTCGGAAAAGTCCCAGCTGCTAGGAAGACAGCAAATTACTGAAAATATTAGGGGTGAAAATGATTTCAGGACAGTTTGTTAGGAAAATGAAGGAAATACTAACAGAATACTGAGTGAGTATAATTTTATGGATGAGAAATTGTGTTCAACCAATTGATGACTTCTTTGACAAAGTAACTAGCATGTTAGATAACAAGGAAGCCAATGGATGTCGCAAACTTTGTTATACAAAATTTGGTCCGTGAAGTGCCCCATAAAAGATCACCACATTAGATAAGCACCAGTGGACTTGGTTAAGTCCAGGGGGTCAGATATGGGGTATTATGTGCAAGCCAGATATATTGTCAGTGCAGAGGGGTTAGATATGCAAAAAAAGTAATGATGATAAAGGAAACACGCCATTGTAAGCTGTTTGTAGGGTGAAAATGAGAAGCTGGTGCGACTTGGGTGGGGATAGCGAGAGAGGAAATGCTGGGGTTACCTGAAGTGAGAGAAATCAATATTCATACCATTGGGCTGTAAGCTGCCCAAGCGAAATATGAGATGCTATTCCTCCAATTTGCGTTTAGCCTCACTCTGACAATGGAGGAGACCGAGGACAGAAAGGTCTCTGTAGGAATGGGAAGGAAAATTAAAGTGTCCAGCAACCGGGAAATCAGGTTGGTTCACGTGGGCTGAGCAAAGGTTTTTCTGCGAAACGATCGCCCAGTCTGTGTTTGATCTCGTCGATGTATAAGAGTCCACATCTTGAACAACAGATACAGTACTTGAGGTTGGAGGAGGTGTAAGTGAACCTCTGCCTAACCGGAAAGTACTGTCGGGAACATAATCGAGGAAGGAAGTATAGCGATGGGTGTTGCATCTTCTGCGGTTGCAGGGGATGAGGGGGTGGTTTGGGTGGGAAGGGATGAGTTAACCAGGGAGTTGTGAAGGGAACCGTCTCTTCGGAAGGCGGAAAGGGTTGGAGATGGAAAAATGTGGCTAATGGTGCAATCCCGTTGGAGGTGGCGGAAATTTCAGAGGATGATATGTTGTATGCAACGGCTGATGGGGTGGAAGCTAAGGACTAGGGGGACTCTGCCTCTGTTGCGACTAGGGGGTGGGGGAGAAAGGACGGAGCTGCGGGGTACCGAGGAGACATGAGTCTCATTTATGATGGGAGAGGGGAACCCCTGTACCCTAAAGAATGAGGACCTCAGATATTCTAGTATGGAACACCTCATCTTGGGCACAGGTGCGGCGTAGACGGAGGAATTGGGAGTAGGGGTTAGCATGGAACACCTTCGCTCAGCAGGCGTGAACCAACCTGATCTCCTGGTTGCTGGACACTTTAATTCTCCTTCCCGTTCCTACACAGACTTTCTGACCTCTGTCTCTTCAATTGTCAGGGTGAGGCTAAACGCAAATTGGAGGAACAGCAGCTCATATTTCACTTGGACTGCTTACATCCCAGTGGTATGAATATTGATTTCCCTCACTTCAGTTAGCCCAGCATTCCCTCTCTCTCTCTCTATACCTCCCCCACCCAAGACGCACCAGCTTCTCATTTTCACCCAACAAACTGCTTACAATGGCCTGTTTCCTTTATTATCGTTACCTTTTTGCATATCTTTCATTCATTGTTCTTTATCTCTCCACATCACCGTCGATATTACTGATTTTAGATGATCAGTCATGGTCATATTGAATGGCGGTGCTGGCTCGAAGGGCCGAATGGCCTATTCCTGCACCTATTTTTCTATGTTTCTATATAATCATATGCTCAAAATTGGAGAGTTGTGATTCTTTGTATTTCTGGCACTTTATGGGATGAGAATAAGAGTTTTATATGAATAAATAAATAAATGTGTTACAAACCGGCGATGTAGATGTGTGGAATGGACCTCATGTGATGCAAAAGAGGGCACTTTAAGTCTAGCAGGAAGACTTGTAAATCAGCAGCATAGGTGAGCAGATCGGAATTCTAAAGCTGTGGTAGCATCACTGAGAATTGTCGGACCCAACCCTGGATACTAGGTTACAGGCACAGGAAATGCCTGAGAAAAGAAAGACTATGAATTGAGATGCTCCTGACTGAGGACTTTGTCCAAAACCTGCACTTTTGACGCAGAGGTTACAAAGGTAAACAGAGTGACTTCAGGTGCCTCGGGATAACAGCCAACTTAATGAGTCAGAGGGAGCAGGCGTTAAACAAAATGATCTCTGAAAGGGCACAGAACGTTCTGCATTCCACTGTAAGTTCATGCATCCTGATAGGAGCAGCATTGGAAAACAAACGCTACTCAGACACAGCTGGTTATTGGCAGTTCTGGAGAACATGATCAGGTGAACAAATGTTATGCTCATACACAAAAAGCATGAAAAATATTTTTCAGAGTAGATAATGGTGACAATTGATATAAATGATGAGAATGTACCTGAACAAAGCAAAGCATAGCATATTAACAAACCTAATGCTGCAACATTTGGTTTAGTGGTACAAAAGTTGAAAGATCACTTTAATCTTAAACTCACAAAAGTTGTGGAAAGCTATTGAATGGAACTAAGAATCAACGAAGAAAAGTTACAGCAGGGAAAATTTACCTAGTGCTGATACTACTGAGAATGATGGTGAGTTTGTTTGGCATTTTCCCCACCAGTTGCAATGTTGGAAGTATCAAGTAAGCAGCATATTGCTGCATCGTGGGTGAAGATACACATCTCAGCAAGTTCAGCCAAGCAACACAGAATGCAATGATCCTGAATCCCTCTTTTCTCTGTGTCCACCTGGACATTCACCCAATTCCCCCTTCCCCTCCATCTGCCTTCACAATTCACAATTCTTCTATCATTATCTCACACCTTTTGTCTTTTCATATCTGGCCTTTCAACAACCAGCTATCAAAAAAGACCGTTGCCTGTACCCACTTATCGCTGACCAGGCTTTGTCCTACCAATCCTTTCCTCCAGCTTCTCTTCCCTGTCCACCACCACAATCAGTCTAAAGAAGGGTTCCAACCTGAAATGTCACCTATCATGTGATAGGAGCAGAATTAGGCCATTCGGTCCTTCAAGTCTACTCTGCCATTCAATCATGACTGATCTATCTCTCCCTCCTGTCCCCATTCTCCTGCCTTCTCCCCATAATGTCTGACACCAGTACTAATCAAGAATCTATTTATTCCTGCCGTAAAAATGTCCACTGACTCTGTTCCATGTTCTTCAGAAATGCTGTTCTTCAAACACGCTGAGCTACTCCAACACTTTGTGTCTTTTACTGTACTATATTGAAGAGTTTAGGACAGGTGAAATATTTAGTAAGTCATGGAAGTCAGCAAATACACCTATCCATGGTTGAGCTGATTACAATAATAGAGACATCTAACACGGTGGAGCTGCAAAGTATAAGACGAGCTCACTGCCTAGATGAACATGGGCAATTTGCTACTGCCAGCATTTCAAGTTCATTTTCTACAAAGTGTGCCATCTATAGTTTCATCAACTCTGAATTTGGTCTGACCTCAGTGGATTGAGGTATATTCACAGGAGAACTTGCAATTATTCAAGCCAATATCTTGAGACACCAGGTGTAAAGTTATCACTTTCAAGAGCATTACCAATTTATATTTTCATAACTATCATATGTCTAGTGATTTTAAACCATTATCAGTAATTACTTACTAGTTAGAACTATGCCCTCCAATTCTAGCATTTCACTTTATCTCTTACGTGAGCACAATTAAATTAAACACAGTACTACCGCAGAATTTCCACGGTTTAAAAAATTCAAAAGTAAAAATGCTGGAAATATTCAGGGGGTCAGGTAGCATTTGCGAAAAGAAGGAGTTTGTTAAGATCTCGGGTCACCAAGCCTTCATCGGAGCTGAAGGGATTTTAAACAGACTGGAGATTGGTGGGAAAGAGAAAGAACAAAAGGAAGCAAAATCATTGGGAAAGTGAAGGCTGAAGTATTTCCATCACTTTCAGTTTCTAGTATTTGTAGTATTAGATGTGCTGTTCCTTTTGTTTTATTCTTCCCGAAATTCGTGAAAGTATTTTATTTAATTAGTAATGACCTGTTCCACCTGGTTGATTTTAAGGCAGAAATGTGGAATAGGAAACTGGTAAATCAGGCTGAATGTACAAAAGTCCTTCAGCAGGATAAATATGTCTTAATTGCATTATTCAAAACTTAATTTGGAGGGCAAAATAAATTGCATACCTTTGCACTGTGACAGTCTATCTTTTTTTTTTGAACAATTTCATGACTGAAATGAAGGCAAGTAAAATTTGATTGGAATACGTTGATTACTTTTTGTTTAGTTGTCCTAGGAACAGGTGCACTGTGTTCTGAGTTATTTCTATTCCTACAATTAAAATCCCAAAATAGCATTTGTTGTGTGTACAATAATATGGAACTGTCAGTGTGGGTTCGTCACTGATAAAGTAGACAGCCAATTAGGTGCAGGCTACTAGATAGGTGGTGATTAACATAGTTTCTGGCAGCATCATTTGTGATTATAGTTTCACGAGTTTCACTTTATTGTTCCAATAAAGAATACTGTAAATAAATGTATATCTGTGATACACCACGTCATATTGATGACAGTGGACATTACTGGAACTTTGTGCAAAAGACCACTATTGTCCTATCAGCTTTGAGATTACTCAAATATTGCAGCTGTGGTGCACAACATCTGGTGTGCGGGATGATTCTGAATGGGATGATTTTGGCGGCACAGTGATGCAGCGGTTGAGGTGTTGCCTTACAGCGCCAGAGACCCAGGTTCGATCCTGACTGCGGGTGCTGTCTGTACAGAGTCTGTATGTTCTCCCTGCGAACACATAAGATTTCTCCGGGTGATCCAGTTTCCGCCCACATTTCAAAGACGTACAAGTTAGTAGGTTAATTGGCTTTGGTAAGTTGTAAACATTTTCTCTAGTATGTATGATAGTGTTGATGCATGAGATGATCGCCATTCAGTGTGGACTTGGTGGGCTGATGGGCTTGTTTCCATGTTGTATCTCTAAAGTCTAAAGTAAAGGCCGCTTAGGCTTGTGTTTGCTCACCTAGCCTCTTGCCATGCTCGTTATTCCAGCTGTCGGTTTGTCAACATGATTTTGTATTTCGCAGGGCTGCCTCAACTATTTAAAAAGAGCAACCTGTGTGTAGGGACCAGGAGCTTGTGGCTGAAGACCCAAGATATGATTGGATTTTTATTATTAAATACTTCCTTTCCCCACCCCATGTTAATACCCCTCTGTATCACCTAGTGCTGAGCACCATGCCCTTCTTAGCTAGGAGCCATGGGCTGGAATACACAGGAATCAGCATTCCATGGACCATGTAAAGCCTTTCTCTCAACTTAATAGTCTTCATTCATATCCAGCTGGAGATCCAACTGTACTCCAAAACTGCTACTGTAAAATAAATACAGTAACGGTGGATGCACGGCTGTTACTGTATTACACTTGCGTACAGTCCTCTGGGCACATGTCTGGCAAGGCAGAAATGTCCCATTGGAAATTAGGACTAAAAATGGGATCAGTGACTAGAAAAGTGAGGGTGCAGTGGGAATTGCAATAAGTAGAGCAGCAAAAACCTGACTAATAATGGAAACACAAGGAACTGCATATGTGGAAATCATGCTGGAGTAACCTAGTGGATTAGACAGCATCTCTGGAGGACATGGCGATATGTCTCAGGACATTTCTTCAAAATCACATAAAATCAGCGAAACCGTTATTTGACTGTACAAGCTATCGTAAGGAGTGCTGGGGGTGAGGTCCTTGTGTACATTGTTCAGAGGCTTGGTCACCACTCGTGATTGATAGTGTTCACAGGACAGCTGCTAAAGAGAGATCTTGATGTAATTGCCAGCTGTGTTACCATGTTAACCAGCTGGTGGATTGAATTGAATATAATCTGGTCCATTATCTCGTGTTTCTCCTGAGAGTAATGTTAATCTGTACTTTCTACTAATACACAGCATGATTACTTTTAAACCATGTGGTTCTGTTATGTTGAAATATTGCACATTGGAATGCATACTTTATAATATAATGACTTCCATAAGAATGTATAAATATATTTAAAATTGATACGTTGGATTGAGCTGATTTAAATCAAAAACTGTCTTTCCACTTCTTGTTTTTTTTTAAATCTAGTCTTTCACTTATTGCTCACTTTTTATTTAATGTCAACTTTATTATATTCTTCTGTATTTCTTTATGGTTATTGACTGAGAATGTATTTGTTTTCTTTTGTTTGAATACAATATAAGGTGCGAGACTAGCTTCAATGGTAACATACTTGATTAATGAAAGTCTTACTGAGAATCACTTGACTCATGAAGGGCTAAAACAGAATTTTCTACTGAGGATATTTACATGTAGATGTTCCTTTGAAGACTAATGGTAGCTGGAAACATACTGAAGAGTGGTCTTGGTTGGCACTGTCTTTGCGTAGAAGATGTTTAGTAAATTGTGTTATGTTCTTTTATTCACAAATTCAATAATCTATCTATCTATATTACTAAAAGTCTGATCTTGACCGCTTTTGGCCCACTGTGCTGCGATTTCCGAGTGAGAACGCCGCCACCTACGGCCGTCATTTTTGGCCACCTCGCTCAGAACCCCCTTCCGCCTTCTGGGACCGGAGGATTTTTCCCATCGATGCAAAATCAGAGAGATATTAATGTTTTTTTTTAAATTGTCATTCTCTCTGCTGCCCCCGCTGGCGGCAGGGGGGAGGGACTATAAAACCCGGAAGTGTAGTCCCTCACTCAGTCTCTGCCAGACCCAGGAAGCGAGAGGTTCACTGCTCTCTGAGCTGCGAATAACACTGAATGCACGTCTACTCTACGGTGAGTCCCCTCGATGCAGCTGTAAAGAGGCTGCTGCCCCATTGTTTGCCTCGACTTTTTAAAAAGTTTGTTCACAAAATGAATTTTGGTTGTCAGGTGGCTGCTGCCCAATTATAAATGTTTGTGTTCACAAAATGAATTTTGGTTGTCAGGTGGCTGCTGCCCAATTGTTTGCCTAGCCTTTTTAAAAAGTTTGTGTTCACAAAATGAATTTTGGTTGTCAGATGGCTGCAGCCCAATTGTTTGCCTTGGCTTGGTGTTTAAAATCGTTGCAACAGTTGGCTGCCAGCCCAAGAATCCATTCGGCCCACAATGTCTATATTAGCCCTCTGGAAACCAGTACCTTCGGCTCGCAACACCCATACTAGCGCCCCCACTGGCGAGCAATATTGGAATTGGTGGAGAGGTGGAATATTGCGTTTGTGACCAGCCCTCCCGTGTGATGCTGGGACCCAACGGGTCCCACTTAGTGTAGTATACTTATAAAAGTCTCATCTTGTATGTATGTATACGTGCGTGTGTGTGCGCGTGTTTCTGTATGTGTTTTTCTACCTTCGTCAAAACGCTACGCACTAGAGTTGAGATTTTTACAGATTATTACTCACATTAACCCGGTCGACGCAATAAACAGGTTCCCTTCACATTTCATGCTATATTTCACATTATTCATCATTAAAGTTCGTTAAAAAGTCAAAACGGCCTTTCAAACAACTCAAGGATTTTTCAAGCCTCTTCGAGTGACGTCATAATGCCCCTGCAAGAGGAGGGGGGTCGTCGCCCTCTCCACCTCCCCAACAGTTTTAACTTCATAAACCACTGATTCCTCGCGGGGGGGGGGGGGGGGGGGGGGGGGGGGGGGGGGGGTGGTGGCGGCGCTGGCGGCCTCTGCTACTGGTAATCTGGGATGAGAGCCTCTGAGGGCGCCGATGGCTGATGAGGAGGGAGACTGGGGGATTGAGGCAGAGGAGGGAAAGTGGGCCTCGCTCGGGTCGGCCCGCGGTCTCACTCGGGTCGGCGCCAGCCCGCCGCCTCATTCTGGTCCTCGCCTGCCCGTGGCCTCGCTCGGGTTTGTGCCCGCGGCCTCTGCTGCTGGTGCCGCCCGCTGTGAGTCCCGACTGCACCGCCCCCCAGCTCCAGCCCCTTCCCCTCTGGTCCCATTCGCTGGCTCCTGCCCCCCTCCCCCGTGATATCCCCCTGCTCCCCCATGGCTATCCCCCTGTCTTTTCTCTGAGCGCTCTCCCCCACCCCACACCCCCCCTCCCCCCCACAATGCCCCCTCCCCACACCCCCCTCCCCCCACCCACACGCACCCCCCCACTCAAACCCCCTCCCCCACTCACACCCCCTCCCCCCACCACCCACACCACCCACACTCCGCTCCCACCCCCTCCCCCCACCACCCACACCCCGCTCCCACCCCCTCCCCCCACCACCCACACCCCGCTCCCACCCCCTCCCATGCTCCCCCTCAGCCCCACCCCTCTCCCCCACCATAAATTCCATTATTTTCCTTGTGGGGGGTGATGGGGGTGATTGGCACCGGGGGGCGCCTGTCTCCGTGGGTGAGCGCCGACACCGTGCCCCCTCCTTCCCCCCCCACCCCCCGCGTTGGTTGACGGGGCCCACGGGTCCCACTTGGTCTAGTGAAACAATAAATTTTGCCGATAGATACGAGTCCCAGAAATTATTATTAGTCACATTATTGCTCCTTTCCTAGAATAAATAAGGCACTATGTATAGCTTTACATGACAACAGTACTTTTTTTACTTAAATAAAATGTATCTTTGTGTTAAATTATCTAATATTGATCCTTTCTAATTTACAGGATGCCTATTCTGAAGTTGCTTTTCTTTTTGCTGAGTTCTTCCGAGACTTGGACATTGTGCCCTCTGACATCATTGCTGGTCTTGTAATGTTGCGGCAAAGACAGAGGGCTAAACGATTTGCTGTCTTAGATGAGGTAGGCAATGTGCTTTAATATAGGCTTTGAGTCATCTGCTCAATGGAACACATGGACAGCGTTTTAATTAATATATTCAAACATCTCAAAAAATACCTCCCTATCCCTTCTCTCTTTTCTGTGCCCCGTAACCTGTTGTGCACCCATTTTAACACCGTGTTCTTTTCCCCTCCTTTGTACATTTGCCTCTCATCCCTAAATCTTTAAATTCCCTTTTATTCCCCCCCCCCCCCTCTCTCCTCCCCTGTCCCCACCTATATATCTCCCTCTGCCTTTACATTTCATTCCTCTCCTTCTGTGGCACCCATTCACCAGACATAAAACTGTTTTTTTCCATGAGCAGTAGCTCTACTCAATAACCAATGTAGCCTCCTTTTGCTCTGATATTTTATTTCATTGACATATTTAAACTATAATGTTTTATTCTTAATTAATTACTGTATGTCGTGTTGTTACTTGCGAGCGACTTATAAGCTTCAAAATCTAATGAACTGGAAAATATCACCAATGCTTCTTCCATACAATTCTCTAAATTATTTGGAAGAATAAGGTAATGAGTAATAGCATTCTCTCTCAGGCTAACAACCCAAACACTGAGGTCCTAATGAGACTCAATCTGTTCTGGATGGTAAGGAGGTTACATGAATGTGTTCAAAGCTTCTTTGAGGAAGTGCACATCTCCACTAACCCCTCTGAGTTTTTGGTCCAAGAGTGCTCAAATGAAGAAGAAACATTTGGGATAGTATTGAGATATGAAGGCTGTAAGATTTGAGGAGATTATGTAGATAACAAGGAGTGACTTTAGACTTTACTTTAGAGATATAACGAAGAAACAGGCCCACCGAATCCGCACCGACCAATGATCATACCATACACTAACACTATCCGACACAGTGGGGTCAATTTGACCCAAGCCAATTAACCTATAAACCCGTATGTCTTTGGAGTATGGGAGGAAACCGGAGCACCCGGTAAACCCCCCACGTGGCCACAGGGAGAACATACAGACTCCGTACAGACAGCACCCGTAGTCAGGATCAATCCCGGGTCTTTGGTACTGTAAGGCAGCAGCTCCACCTCTACGTCCCTGTGCCCCCCCACCCTTGTGAATGAACAAAATGTATTTGAATAACATGAGAATTTTTTATTCAATTATTTGAGGTTATAAAAGCAAAGGCTTGTCCATTGAACCATTCAATTATTTAGTTTTGCACTTAACAGTGTGATTAAAACTAATTATCAAAAATTAATCCTTACACCTTTTTTCAACCCAATTATAAAACTCTGCATAAAATATGAACAAATTGATATGTTGGATGTTATATGTCATAGAAAGTTATGGGGCTGGAGATTTCAAAATATATTTCGAAAACTGCAAACAAATCATCTGAAAGTGTAAATTAGGTGATATCTTCTGTCCAGCCTTCCAATGGCACAGGGATGAAAAGACATGATGATCATGGAAAAGCCCATGGTGTTGGAATACTCTGATTACGGTAACAGGATTTTATTTATTTATCTCTCATCTAGGCAAATAATGACATTTTGGCCTTTCTATCGGGAATTCCAGTTACCAGAAATACAAAGTACCTTGACTTGAAAAATGCCGTGAGTGTTTTTTTAAACATTTTTGGACATTGTGGAAGATTTTGGCCTAGTGCTGATATGTAATGTATCCTGAGCTAAAGGACAATGAAATCTGAATATTTAAGAAGGAACTGCAGATGCTGGAAAATCGAAGGTAGACAAAAGTGCTGGAGAAATTCAGCGGGTGCGGCAGCATCTATGGAGCGAAGGAAATAGGCAACGTTTCGGGCCAAAACCCTTCTTCAGACTTCAGAAGGATTTTGGCCCGAAACGTTGCCTATTTCCATCGCTCCATAGATGCTGTCACACCCGCTGAGTTTCTCCAGCACTTTTGTCTATGTATGAAATCTGAATAAGTGATTTATTCTGCAATCCAGTTTTCTTGTCAACTAGCTATTATAGTGAATTCCTGTATTCTGAGAACAAAATAGATCCGCAAAAATAGTTCCAATCATATTCAATAATTCAAAGATATTTTATTGTCACATATACCTGGGTATAGTGAAATGTTTGGTTTTGCAACCAACCCAAAATCATATAGCAGAACTTACCTACGCAATACACAAGTGTCTCCATGATTCTGCCGCTGACAAAGTTACTTAAATTCACCGAACAGTCCTATCTTCTGCCTGCCGCCACATGTGGCAACAGTGAGAAGAGGGGAGGGGGGGGGGGGGGGGGGGGTGTGGAGGGGAGCGAGTGAGTGGGCCAAATGAGGGGAGAGAGAGAAGTGGCTTCTGACTCTGGAAACCCACAGCTGGAATGAACGCGCGGGCGGGGCTTCACGAGCTGCGTCGACAGTGAGGAGAAGGTTCAGCACATGAGGTGCCGCTGACACCGCGATGTGCAGAACAAAGATCCTATAGCGGAACGGAGCTGAAGAATCTTTGTTCTGCGGAACTTTCTCGATCTCTCTTCGCCTTTAATCCACGGGGGGGGGGGGGGGGCAGGAGGCGGGTGGGCCTGGATCAGCAGCTGACGTCACAATGGCAAACGACGATTATATTTTAAACAGTGAGTTTTGTGAACATCTTTATTCAAAATCTGTGGAAATAATTGACCGAATTTAGTGCGGAGTGCATTTATGAAATCATAAGTTAAATCCCTACTGAAATTGTAAAAATCTCCGCGTTTTTGCGTCTGGTTTTCGAGGAGATATGTTTCAAAGGCAAAATGACATATACCCACACACACACACACACACACACACACACACACACACACACACACACACACACACACACACACACACACACACACACACACACACACACACAGAGTTTTAAAAGTATATAGACATTGAGGACTGAGATGAAAAAAAGTTTGATCACCTAGATGGTGGCGAATCTGTGGAATTATCTGCTTTAGGAAGGATAAAGATATGAGTTTAAGAAGAGAGCAAAAACAATGATCAAAAAGAATAAGGCATGGGATCCACATTGTCTTGGTAGATTGGATTCAGAACTTGCTACCCAGAGAAAACAAAGGTTAGCAGTGGAAGGGTATCGTTATGGCTGGAGGTCTCTGACCAATGACATTCTGCAAGGGTCATTGATGGGACCTCTGTTCTTGATGTATATGAATAATTTGGGTGAAAATGGAGATGGGAAATTGGCAGAGAGTGAAGAAAGCTGTATAGCAGGATACAAATCAGTTACACATATGGGTGGAGATATTGGTGTCCTAGTCCATAGCTTCCAGAAAGTACCCAAACCTTGTAGATAGAATGGTAAAGAAGATATTTGATATCTTCGGGTAAGTCATTGAGTCAGGAAATTGCAGCTTTATAGACCTTGTTTATACCAAATTTGGATTATTGTGTGCAGTTCTGGTCACCCCCTTACAGAATTCTTTTGATAGAGTGTGGAAGGGATTCGCCAGAATGCTACCTGAATTACAGTATAACAGCTATAAGAAGGTTGTACAAACAAATGGTTTTCTCTGGAGCATCAGAGGCTCAAGAGAGACCTGATTGAAGTATATAAAATTATGAGAGGCATAGATATCTAGTCAGAACCTATCCCCCGAGGTTTTAAAGTAGAGTGGTTGGTGCCGGGATTAGTTGCCAGAGTTGATGGTGGAAGCAGATAATATGTTGATGTTTAAAGAGGATTTTAGATGTTGCCTGGGTTTCAACAACTAAGTTACAGAGAAAGGTTGAATAAGTTAGGTCTTTATTCTCTGGAGTGCAGAAGGTTAAGGGGGGACATGATAGAGGTCTTTAAAATGATGCGAGGGATAGACAGAGTTGATGTGGATCAGCTTTTCCCTTTGAGAAAAGGGAAGATTCAAACAAGAGGACATGACTTCAGAATTAAGGGACAGAAGTTTAGGGGTAACATGAGGGGGAACTTCTTTACTCAGAGAGTGGTAGCGGTGTGGAATGAGCTTCCAGTGGAAGTGGTGGAGGCAGGTTCGTTGGTATCATTTAAAAATAAATTGGATAGGCATATGGATGAGAAGGGAATGGAGGGTTATGGTATGAGTGCAGGCAGGTGGGACTAAGGGAAAAAAGTTGTTCGGCACAGACTTGTAGGGCCGAGATGGCCTGTTTCCGTGCTGTAATTGTTATATGGTTATATGGTTAACGTGGAAATGAAGGGAATATGAATATGGATCATCTGCCGACAGAAGGAATTAGCTTTATTTGGCATCATGTTTGGCACATACACATTGGCCGAAGGGCATGTTCCTGTGCTGTATGGTTCTATTTTCTAAAGCATTGATATATAGGTTCAGCCATGATTGTAATGAATGGTTGAGCAGGCATGAAGAATTGAATGAACTACTCGTGCTCCTATTTTCATCTCATCAGGGCAATCCCATTAGTTCCTCCCCCTTCTCGTTACCTGCCAGTAACCCTGCAACTCATTCTATTTTCACAAATACCCATCAACTCCCCTATCGATACTTTCAGCCATTAGTTTAGTTTAGAGGTACAGCACAGAAACAGGCCCTTCGGCTCTCCGAGTCCGTGCCGACCAACAATCCCCACATATTAACACAATCTTACACACACTAGAGGCTATTTACAATTATACCAAGCCAATTAACCTACAAACCTGTACATCTTTGGAGTGTGGGAGGAAACCAAAGATCTCAGCGAAAACACACACGGTCACCCGTAGTCATGATCGAATTGTGGGGGGCAGCAACTCTACAGCTGTGCCACCGTGCTGCTCCCCACAAGATAATTTATAGCAGCCAGTTGAAAGGATGTTCCCAACAGAAACTGAGAATTAAAAAATAATTTGCCTCTTACCAAGAATATTAGCCACTGACTAGAATGTAACAAGATTTAAACATTTTTTCTGCCTACCCCAGCATCTTCTGAAAACTTCATTCTTCTGAAATTGCATTTTCCATCAGATATCAGCAATTTTATGGTATTATAACTGAATGGTTTAGTTTATTATTGTTACGTGTACCGAGGTACAGTGAAACATTTTTGTTTGCGTGCTATCAAGTCAAAGAATAGACTCTACATGAATTCAATCAAACCGTCCACAGTGAACAGATAAAGGATACAACATTTAGTGCAAGATATAACATTGAAGTCTGATAAAGTTCAATCAAAGATAGTTCAAAGGACTCCAATGAGGTTGATGGTAGGCCAGGAATGCACTCCATCTGATGAAAAGACCATTTAGTTGCCAGGTAACTGCTGGGAAGAAACTCTTCCTGAATCTGGATGTATGCGTTTTCAAATTTGTGTACTTCTTGTCAGATGAGAGAGGAGAGAAAAGGGAGTGGCCCGGGTGAGGCTGGCCCTTGATTATGCTGGCGGCCTTGCTGAGGCAGCGTGAAGTGTAGATGGAGTCAATCTAAGTCAGGCTGATTTGTGTGATGGTATGGGCTACATCCACAACTCTTTGCAATTTCTTGTGGTCTTGGATGGAACCGTTTCAAACCATGCTGTGATACATCCCAATAAGATGCTCAAATTACAAGCTTCGTGTGAGCATTTACACTGAAGGTTGATTTTTCTGACTTTTTTGATCATTTGTTTCATTCAGACATGTTCTTGACTGTTGTTGACAGCATTTATCATTCTACTGTGAATGTTATATTGCAGTAAATTGATAGAGAATTATTAATCCACTGATGGATCCCTGGCAGTCCTCATTGATTTACAGATGGAAAACCTGTGATGAAATATGCTCAAATTTTCTGTTTTTCTGTCCCAATTGTGAAATTTGACAAACCTGCCAAAAACATGTAGGCGTAATGAAAGGAAGCTTTATTTTGATTCTTCCTTAAACATAGAAACATAGAAAATGGGTGCATGAGTAGGCCATTCGGCCCTTCGAGCCTGCACCGCCATTCAATATGATCATGGCTGATCATCCAACTCAGTATCCTGTACCTGCCTTCTCTCCATACCCCCTGATCCCTTTAGCAACAAGGGCCACATCTAACTCCCTCTTAAATATAGCCAATGAACTGGCCTCAACTATCTTCTGTGGCAGAGAGTTCCAGAGACTCACCACTCTCTGCGTGAAAAATGTTTTTCTCATCTCGGTCCTAAAGGATTTCCCATTTATCCTTAAACTGTGACCCCTTGTCCTGGACTTCCCCAACATCTGGAACAATCTTCCTGCATCTAGCCTGTCCAACCCCCTAAGAATTTTGTAAGTTTCTGTAAGATCCCCCCTCAATCTTCTAAATTCTAGCGAGTACAATCCGAGTCTATCCAGTCTTTCTTCATATGAAAGTCCTGACATCCCAGGAATCAGTCTGGTGAACCTTCTCTGTACTCCCTCTAAGGCAAGAATGTCTTTCCTCAGATTTGGAGACCAAAACTGTACACAATTGTACTGTACACCATTAAAGGAATATTTTGTTTTAATAAGCTGTTTGGTGTTGACAGAATGAATTTCATTGTGCTGTTTTGTTGCATTGAGAAAATGGTGGACCCCAAATATCCATCAAGGTGGAAATGTTTTGAATTATAGACCAGACATTGAAATGGAATGAAAATTGAGGCAAAGCAGTGCCCTCTACTGGGAGTGAAAACCAAGTGCTGAAAGCTAGTTATTTGAATTATAAAGTTTTTGTTGACATTGAATCCTACGGCATCGACAAGTGCATTTGGTCTGAAGTGCCTGAATCAACATGTTGAAGGGACAACCTAATCAGTTCCACTTCCTTTCACTGTAATCGTGTAATTTTATTTCCTTTATAAGCAAGTATCATCACGTTTTGAATGATAGCTGAATCTGATCCCTTCAAAGTACTGTATTTCAAATCATTGTAGTTGTATCATAAATTAATTATTTTCTCATTACTTACTCAAATGTGTCCTTGAGTTATCAACCATTTTGACAGGGAAAACGGTTTAGAAGAACAGAGATTAAGAAGGGCAGATACATGCTTCCAAATAAGTGACAAGACAGAGTATATGGGATGTATGGCCTCGTTTAATGCTCCAAATTTGTAGAATTTGATGACTTGTGACCCGTCTACTTTGCTCTATCATCTGTAAAAATAAAGTTGTCTAAGTTTAAGATAACTCCAAATTATGTTCATCCATCACCTTTGTCCTCACCGTCCAGACTTAATTTTAATGTTCTCAGTCTGGCCATGTTTCTCACTTTCTCTACAACCTTCTCCATCCTTCCAGCCAGCCAATATTTCTGCGACCAAATTATGGATATGCCTTCAATTGTATAAGCCCTATGATCTAGAAACAGCATGTGTCCTTTTCCGTCTTGCTCAAAACTTGTTTCTTTGACCAAGTTTTGGTCATTTGCCCTCATATAATAATCCCTTTAAGTGGGCCTGTGGCAAATTTTGTTTGACGATGCTCTAGTGAAGAACTTTGGGATAATTTACTATATTATTTGTACCATGCAAATATATTATTTATAACAAAATGCATTTTTAGTCTTTGAGAAAGTATCTTTTTTTTTTTTTTAGCAAGAAATGCACATGTATAAGGAAGTGTGCTACTACATGCACTTTGCACTGGCTGCCTACGGCTGGCCCTTGTATTTAATGCAAAACCCAACCTGTGGAATCTGCAAACTGGCCAGCTCATGCTCGTGAGTAGCACTCATTTTATTTTATAAACGTGGTGAAATAATTTTACTAAACACAAAATACCAGTTTTTAATCATTATACCGTTCAATTATTGTGCAAATAGTGTGCATATATGTGCTTAAGCTAAAAAGGATGGAAGCAGGTTAGCTTTCATCAGTTATTATCAGACTTCGGGTGAGGTATAAATCTAAAAAATATGGCTTACCTTGTTCTGATTCTGTGCTTACTTTCTGTGTTCCATTCTCAATGTTGCTGTCGTCTTCCTCTTTTCTTTAATTTGTCCTAATTATCCTCCCATGTATGTTATTCCATTTACTTTTTTCTTTCTTTTCCAAGCCAGTTTCCACCTCCTACGGGAGACACAAGGAAATGCAGATGTTCTTGAGCAAAACATAAAGTGCTGGAGTGGGGTCGGGCAGCATCTGTGGAGGGTAAAGAATGGTGACGTTTTGGGTCGGGACCATTAATAAATTGGTCTGAGGATTGCTTCATGGATCTGGATCTGGATGTAGTACGCTGAAAATCTCTTGGTAGCGCATTACTCAGCACTGGACAATTTAACATTTTTATCAAGCCAATTAACCAAGCCAATTAACCTACAAACCTGTACGTCTTTGGAGTGTGGGAGGAAACCGAAGATCTGGGAGAAAACCCACGGGGAGAACGTACAAACTCCATACAGACAGCACCCGTAGTCGGGATCGAACCCGGGTCTCTGGCGCGGTATTTTGCTGTAAGGCAGTAACTCTACCGCTGCGCCACCGTGACGTTCCAACATGAAACGTTGACTATTCATTCCACAGATGCTGCCGAGCCCACTGGGTTAAGGCCCTGTCCCACTTATGTGCCCTTGGCACGCAAATTACGCGACCTCGTCGTTGCGTTGAGGTGCACGAGCATCGTGTGGCCGTGCGGGGCTGGTCCCACTGAGCAGCGCGGAGGGGTATGGAGTTGTGCACGATATCGCGCGGCGCTCCGAAATTTTGTAGCGAACGAAATCTTCACGCGCCACCGGCCTGTCGCGTAACTGACGGCCAAAGTGGGACAGGCCCAAGACCCTGGCGCGACGCAATGCCTCACCTCCAACAGCAGCAGAAGCAGGCAAACGATCGCCGAGCTCGGCCTGGGGCTCACGACCGTTATGGTCCGGATCTGCCCCCACTTCTACTCCTAGAGCAGGGCCAAGAAAATTGAAGATAGACACAAAATGCTGGAGTAACTCAGCGGGACCAGCAGCATCTCTGGAGAGAAGGAATGGATGACGTTTTGGGTCAAGAACGTTCTTTCAGATTGAAGAAGGGTCTTGACACGAAACATCACCCATTGCTTCTCTCCAGAGATGCTTCCAGTCCCGCTGAGTTACTCCTGCAATTTGTGTTCATCTTCAAATGACGTCATGCGCTCCAGACGGCTGTGCGGATGCATGAAGTCGCGCTGGATCATCGCGCCTCAACGCGACCATGAGGTCACGTAATTAGCATGCCAAGGACAAGTAAGTGGGACAGGGGCTTTACTATAGCACTTTGTGTTTTCCTCCTATGTTTCCTGCAGCTGCTAATTTTCTCCCTCTGCTTACAGTTCTCTTTTTTGTTGTCAAGTACTCCTGCTGCTTTCTCTTAACTCCATGGTAGATCTCGACTGCTGCCACTAACATTTTTAAAATGTAGTTTTCCTTTCAATCAGTCAACAAATATTTTGCAGTTTAAGAAGAATAATATGATTTTAAACAGCTGTCAAGGTACTAGGATGTAAGAGCAGCTATATTTAAGATGATACTTCAGAATGATAAGCATCTGTATAAACTGACTATCCGATAGATTTTGGATTTTAATAATAAGCAGGTTAATTTGAACTTTAAGTTCATCATTTTATTGCCATGTGAAGGACAACTAATGCAAAGTACAAAGATAATTGTACACCCACCACTCCACCTCCAGGCCCCTCAGATCGGCCGACTTGGGGCTGCTGAATATCCCACGGTCTAGGCATAAGCTCAGGGGCGACCGCGCCTTTGCGGTTGCAGCCCCTAGACTGTGGAACAGCATCCCCTTTCCCATCAGAACTGCCCCCTCCATCGACTCTTTTAAGTCAAGACTAAAGACTAATCTATACTCCCAAGCCTTTCCTGACGTCTTCTGAGTGAAGGCTACATGTATATGTATGTAGTTTGTTTTGTTGTGCTATTCTTATAATAAATGTAAAGCACTTTGGCCAACGAGAGTTGTTTTTTAAATGTGCTATATAAATAAATGTGACTTGACTTGACTTGATAATTGTATAATACATGGGCAATATCTGAATATTTACATGTAATTATTTGAATACAAACATAAAGCGTTGCAAACGAATGCACAAAGATTATCCACCTAGTTTGAATATCAACCCATGTGAATGTGCCTTTTAATTAAAAAGCTGTGTCTCTATAATATTATTATATGTTCTAAAGATAAAACTATGGAGTACTTGCACATGCAGTAGTTAGAAATCATTTACTGTATGTTTTTAAATATTACATTTTTAAAGGTTATTTTAAATTATTAATCTACTGGAGAGACACAATAAAACTAAACTATTTGATCTGAAATAGGTAGTCACCCCACAGTTAATGTGTAGTTATTGAACATTTGTAAGTTAATTGGCTTCTGAAAAATTGTCCCTAATGTGTGAGGCGTGAATGAGAAAGTAGGATAACATTGACCTTCTGTGACCAGGTGATTGATAGTTCGTATATCTAAACTAAACATAATTTAAGTTATGCTATAAACCAGAGTATAGTCATAGTGCACACCCTAGTACTTGAGTATTACTCAACAATGATCAACAGTACACTTCACACTGTTGAGTGGGTGCAGATTAACAGGTTGTTTCAGATGTTCAATAAGGCCTGTGCAACTGGAAAGTAGATGAATCATGATTCATTCTTTTTTAATTACATCATTTTCTTCCATTTGCCAGGTGTTGCTCTTTTTGTCATCCTTTGCGAGCCAGGTATGTGCCAAGTGTGACAGTTGAAGAAGACAACTGTTGCAATTGCAATGTCATTGCCATCAAACGTCACTTTCTGGATGAGAATTTTTCATCAGTAGACATCGTATATACTTCTTGCCACGATGCGGTACGTTACTGAATGGTAATTATTCGGTTCGTCCAGGAATCGGGAAAATCTCCAGCTCTAATAGTACTTACTAACTAGACTAATTGGGAGAGCTGGTCCCCCAATGCAATATTCCACCTCTCCACCAATTCAAATATTGCTGGCCGGGGCAGTGTGTTGTGGAAAAGATTGGGGTGATGTGGGGGGAGGGAGGTGTCAGTCAGTCCACCCCACGACAAAAGGTGGAGGAGTTGTAGACCCCCCTCCTCAATCTTGTTAATATAATTAATTCTTGTTATTATAAAATAAACATATATCAATCTCGACATATTATAGTGACCTGCTGAAAATTGACCATTAATGTCATATGCTTGTATTTACTTATGCCACACTGTGGCTTAGGGTGCTGATTGAATGATCACACTATCTTGCAAGCAGCATGTGAGCGCATTTTGAAGATTGTCATCAGTAACAACCCTTAAAAGAAATAATCAGCAGATATTATACAATACAAGAAACCTTTGTCACTATGGTAACACATCTTCAGCAGGGAATATTTTCTCCCACCAAACTCCATCTATTATTCAATTAAAATTTACATAGAAATCTTATCTGTCTCAGATGGGGTCAGTTTTACTGCCATATAAAATGGCAGGTGCACTAGCTAAAATATTTAACTGATTCATTTCTTATTTCCCCTTTGCTTGTTACTGCTGACCATCTGGGAAATTTATAAAATACATCTGTAGCCATAACCCACTAAAACAATAGACATTAATAAAGCACAAGTTCCTGCCAAGAAATTGCAAGGTGAATATTGAAATACATGATCCTTTTGCTACTTGTTATTGTAGACCTTCCATATTCAGTAAACCTCCATGTACATTCACCACTACTGGCATTTGCACATTTATAGGTAGGGGGAGTGGGATACTTGTGTTCCTGTGAAACGGTGTATGTTGTGATTTCCATAATGTGAAGGCTCGTCATCTGCTCTGCGCTCAAGAAATGAGAGTTCAAAAGAATTGTTTGTTTACTTTTTTCACGTAAAGCTTTAATTATGAAACAAACAGCAATCAAGTAAATCATGTAAGCTTATTTTTGGTGGTATAAGGCAGAAATGTGGGCCATAATATGAGGAACTCAGTATTGCTCTTCAAGTAATGCCATGCGATCTTTAACATATACGTCACAGAGCAATATTTAATGTCTGATCCATTATTACAATGCAGATTTCTTCAATATTGCACTGCAATGTCACCGTGAAATATATGCTCTCGGCTTCTCGTGCTTAATCGATGAACCTTTGACTCGACAAAGTCATTACTGTGGTGGCAAATTGAAAGTCATAATCAATAGCAGGAGTCTGCATGAATTTAATATTGGAAAAATATGCTGGGTTAATTATTCGCAGCTTAGAAAGGAAACAATAGTAAATTTTGAAGATCTTGTAATTGAGGTAATTTTACTGCAAAGAACTGTCACTCCTGTTTTTCAAGCAGACTCAATTGTTTAATTATGGAGTGAACCAGTACCTATATCATTTAAATTAAAAGTCGTGATATGCAAAATATTAACTACTTGTTCTAATTCATTCATTATAATTAATCTAAGGGCTTTTTGGATGAATCTCTTAGTTTCTTCCAATTTCACTATGATAAAACTGTTTATTCGTATTATATTAATTTTACTCTCTTTAGGTATTTGAGACGCCATTTTATGTTGCTGTAGATCATATGAAGAAAAAGGTGGTGATCAGTATTCGGGGGACGCTTTCACCAAAGGTGAGGATTTATCGATATTCGAAAATTGTAGGTGATGACAGAAATTCTGGCTCACTCTGTGAGCCAGGTATCCATTGTGACAAGGCTTCAAATTAAGATAGAAGAATGGTTGATCTTCCAACTTTCAATACTTAAATAATTTTATTGTTTTATATAAAAGCCACAGAATATTTCAATTGCACATTTCGAGACTGTTACTTTTACTGTGTCCGGACACAAGCGGACAGTTGATAAGTGCGTATAGGCTCCTTAGAGATAAAGATACACAAATTAATTGCGATACTTAACTACATTGGAAGGCAGAAAAACAAGCACACTTATGCATAGCCTTAACAGCAGTACTAATTTATATGTTTTACAAACAGATACATGTTTGTGTAGGTAAACAAACAAAGTAATCAGGCTGTATGAAGTCAAGAAAACTGAACCAAAAAATGGAGAATAAAAACTACTGACTGGCAACCAAAGACACCAAGCTTATATACGCTTATATACATTTCTGTATGTTTTGTGGTATTCTATTTCTGCTGACAGGATGCTCTGACTGATTTGACTGGGGATGCTGAACGATTGCCAGTAGAGGGACATCATGGAACTTGGCTTGGTCATAAGGTGAGTAGAATGTTTGCCTTATCTTTTATTTGATATAGCCATAAATAAAATAACTACTGGAGACACTAGAAACTGGAGATGCGGGAGGATCTCAGCGGATCAGGCAGCATCTGTTGAGGGAATGCACAGGCTATATTTTGGGTTGGGACCCGCCTTCAGACTGATGGAGTGGGGTGAGGCAACTGGAAAAAAGAGAGGCAAGGTCAGGACAAAGCCCAGTAAGAAGTGAGAGGGAGGGAGGGGGGAGCGTGGAGAGGCAAGTGATCGGGAAGTATGAATCATGTATTTCAAGTTGGAGGTAGATTTTAGTCGTCCTTTTATTTTATTTTCCACTCTTTACCACATTATTAATCAAATTAAAAGCTTGCAATTACAATTTATTTTTACAAGATATTTGCTTCTTTTACAGGGGATGGTTCTATCTGCTGAATATATTAAAAAGAAACTGGAACAGGAGATGATTCTCTCTCAAGCCTTTGGCCGTGACCTGGTATGGAACAACTTATGTTATAAAATATAGATAGAAACAAACTAAATGTATGATGTTTCTGAATTGAAATCACCATGTCTTATCTTACAGCAGAGTGAAGGGAAGGATTACAATACGTCTTGGTTAAATATCAGATGTGATCAATTAAATGAGGGGCATCAACTTGAAATGCTCATTACTTGTTTTCCCATAATTGGATGATGAATTCCCGGCTATGCAAGTCCAATGTCTTTTCATGCAAGGCCTGTTGCCTATACTGAGATAATAACTTGTTAACTTATTTTGTGAGCTCCATGTACGTTGGCCTCGATGATACTGGTATGATTCACCACCTATAGTTGACAGGTAGTTAATTGCTGAGGATTCTTTTTACTATATCCTGGAATTCAGCAACTTAACTCTCAGCAGTGGCACAGACCCAAGCAATAAAATGGAGAAACCATGATTTAGAAATGTTTCTAAACAATTAAAGACTTAAACTAAATGCAAAATAATTAAAAGGAACTTATCTTCACTTTACTAAATTTGCTTCCAGTTTAGTTTATTATCACGCGTATAGTGAAAAGCTTTTGTTGCGTGCTATCCAGTCAGCAGAAAGACAATACACAATTACAATCAAGTCATTTACAGTATATAGATGCATGATAAGGGAATAATAATGTTTAGTGCAAGGTAAAGCCAGCAAAGTCCGATCAAGGATAGTACAAGGGTCACCAAAGAGGTAGATAGTAGTTCAGCACTGCTCTCCGGTTGTGATCCTAAGTGAAATAAATTGTCCTTGAAACCTAATGTCAAGTCTAACAGCAGTGGTGAATCCTGCATCAGCGGGATACTGGGGAATCTTGAGTCCAGCAACGGACCATAATAAGAGATCAACTTTTGGTGCATTTCTGACTGTACCTGAATTCACATGTATGGAGGTCTCTAACTTGCTGGCACTCAACTGCACAAAGGTTGGTAGATTGAATTAAACTACTGCCATTTACCAGCAAAATTCAATCCATTGTATTTCTACAGTCATAATTCATGGGGGACCCATTATTTAAAACAAGACCCCCAAATGGGTAGAATTTAGAAATAAGAGAGTTGATCACTCTGTTGAGATTATACTATAGGCCTCCCAAATGTCAATGGCATTTAAGGCACAGATGTAAGCAAATTGCAGAAAGATGTAAGAGGGTTATAGCTGTTGGAAATTTTAGCTTTATTAATATCGATTGGAATTGATTAAGTGCAAAGATGGCGGTAAGATGAGGCAGAATGCATCCAAGAAAAATATGGGGCAGGACTCAACCTTAGCTATGGAGTGAAATTGGGTAGGTGGTGGAAATGTCGGTGGAGAACACTTTAGGATCAGTGACTATAATTCTGTAGGTTTCAAGCTAGTTATTGGAAAGGGATAAGGTTGTCCTCAAGTTGATGTCCTAACTCAGTGAAGGCTGACATTAACAGTGTGAGAAGACCTGGTGAAAGTATATTTTGAGCAAAGGATTGTAGGTAAAACAAGTAGAAGTGGAAATAGATTCAAAGATAGACACAAAATGCTGGAGTAACTCAGCAGGACAGGTAGCATCTCTGGAGAGAAGGAATGGGTGACGTTTTGGGTCGAGACCGAAATTCACTTGGGAACAGATTCACCTGGGCTGTTGAGTATTTTCTGTTTTGGAAACATTGGGCCAGCTCTACATTCGCCCATTTAAATTCCACATACATTGAGCTTCCATTTTTAACTAACAAATTTGGGAAAGCTAATTATTTTTTTTACAATAACTGGAAAACTTTGGAAACTGGAATCCAAAGGCATGGTTTTAATATTCCTTACATCGTTTCATCTGTGGTCAAAATAGACTGTTATAAGTAAATTAAAACTATATTATCGAGCAGTCTGACTGAAATTAATAATCATTTTCTTAAAACAAAAAGTTTACCATTTGGTTACCGGCCTTTCATGTCCACAAGGTGACAAGAGAAGGAAAGACAAAATAAATGTTACCAACCTTTGTGCTTCTCTTATCCATCAACAGGGGAAAGGGACCAAGCATTATGGGTTAGTTGTGGTTGGACATTCTTTAGGAGCTGGAACAGCAGCTATTCTTTCCTTCCTGCTCAGACCACAGTATCCTACTCTACGCTGTTATGCTTACTCTCCACCTGGGGGTCTACTTAGGTAAGTTCATACAAGGCTAATGTTGTGTTGCATATCATCCTTGCTCAGTTTAGAGTTATAGAATCAAGCGATTCAATTACACCAAAAACAGTAACTATAGGAATACATCTCCCTCTAAGCTATAGCACTTTGAATAAGTAAAACTACTATTTACAAAATAGTTTTAGTTTTAAAGAAACACGGCATTACTTTGATAGCACATTACTGCACATTGTTACATAGGCAGAAATGTGGTAGAGCAAGTAGAGCTGGTGTCTCTCAGCTCTAGCGACCCAGGTCCAATCTTGATTTCTTGTGCTGTCTGTGCAAAGTGTACGGGTTCTCCATGTGGTTGCTGTGTTTCTTCCAAATGCTTTTCTTTCCAGGAGGGATTTCCAGTTTACATGATTTCATGCATCTACGTATGGCTGTTTTTAAAATGTAATCAGTGTTTTTAATCAGGGTCAGTATTGTCTATTTCTAATCAACATTCATAAAGTGGCAAACAACAGTTCTTGTGATGAAGCTGCTCTCAGTCTGTTAGATTCCATATTGAGCATCGTAGATGACTGTGCTCCATTCCTGGATCTTGCACCATGTTTTGGTTACTTTCTCAAACATTGTAATTTGACATTAGTTTATCTAGATCAGTAAAGCTTCATTTTAGTTCTAATCCACTAGTGTTGATTGAATCATATCTCAGGAGAAATAGTATTTAAAAGTGAAGCAAAGAAATTGTTATTTTAGTTCTGCTTTAAAACCTACAAAATGCGTGTGTTGTAGTCCTTCATTTGAATTCATGCAATTCAACAAGCCTCTTTGTTATTTTGCACAGTCTAGATCTTTTACATCACATGTCTCTGACAGTTTTATAAACGGTTAACCACCGTAATTGTTATTTCCTAATAATTCCCATGATATAATCCTCTAGTCACCACCACAGTCACATCTGTGGAGTCTTTTAAGTTCCTGGGAACCATCATCTCCCAGGACCTTAAATGGGGGGCTACCATCGACTCCACAGTCAAAAAGGCACAACAGAGAATGTACTTACTACGGCAGCTGAGGAAGCACAATCTGCCACAGGCAATGATTGTCCAATTCTACACGGCCATCGTACAGTCTGTTCTCACCTTCTCCATCATGGTCTGGTTTGGCTCAGCCACCAAGCACGACACCTGGAGGCTGCAGCAAATCGTCTGATCAGCAGAGAAGGTTATTGGCTGCAACCTTCCCTCCATTGATGAACCGTACACTGCAAGGGCCAGGAAGCAAGCGGGCAAGATCATCTCTGACCCCTCTCACCCTGCCCACAAACTCTTTGAATCACTTCCCTCTGGAAGGTGACTCCGGACTGTCAAAGCTGCCTCAGCCAGACATAAAAACAGTTTTTATCCAGGAGTAGTTACTCTACTCAACAGGCAAAAATCTGTAGCCTCCCTTTGATGATATTGATGATATTTTGTTGGTTCACATGCTTGATCAATGGTGTTTAACCATTAATGTTTATTATTATTAATGTGTAGTGTTTTCCGAGTCATTTGTAACTGTCACTGTATGTCATGTTGTTACTTGTGGGCGGAGCACCAAGGCAAATTCCTTGTATGTGAATACTTGGCCAATAAACTTACTTACTTACTTAGTGGCGATGCAATGGAATATTCCAAGGAGTTTGTGACATCCGTTATCTTGGGGAAGGATCTGGTGCCAAGGCAAGCTAAAATATATTCTTTAACTTTGTTAATTGATTAATCTGTTAATATATTCTGCAATGCATTTAAAATTCATTCTCCACCAAAATATTTATACACTCAAAAGGTTTTGAAGGGCTGATATTGCATGAACCAGCCGTATTCAATTATTAATATTAAATGGTTTTACAATTTGTCATTTAATCTGTATGCGCAGTGCCTAGAATAATTATTTTGACCTGAAACGTCACCTATCCATGTTTTCCAGGGATATTGCCTGACCTGCTGAGTTACAACAGCACTTTGTCTTTTTCCCCCCGTAAACTAGCACCTGCAATTCCTGGTTTCTACATAATTATTTATATAGTTGCCTCAGTAGCCTGGGATAGAAACCAAACAAAAACTGGAAAGTCCAGTGTGAATAACAATCATTTTTATAATGAAAGCATATGATGTTTTTTGAGATATTGAAATAAACCAGCTGCAGGGCAGTGCTACCTGATAAAACAAGAGATATTTCTCAATATGTGAGATAATTAATTACGTTTTAATTATGATGCTACCAAACTCTGAAACCTATCATGACTTCGTGCAGTCAAACAATAGTATAGATTTGAGCCAAAAGAAACTGCAGATGCTTGCATCTTGAGCAAAACACAGCGCTGGAGAAGCTCATGCAGCATTTGTAGGGAGATGGACAGATGTTAATTTGGGTCAGGGCCCATCAGACTCCAGTCACAATTATATTAACATATAATGAATGATGATTGTTTGTGCAGCTGAACTTGTTGGTCTCATTAGACTGCTTGATATTTTATTAATGCGAGTTGGTTTACAATTCACAAAAGCACAGTCGACTTACTTCCATGTAGTATTAGCCGTGATTATATAATTCTGTTAATTAGTTAACAGAATGTAACTAATTATTTATCCCTGTAGACTTGGGTTGTCTCAGCTAGAAGTCTTTCGGAGACACCTGCTGGATGTGCTACAGAAGAGCAATAAACCCAAGGTTGGTTTTTCTATCCTTGTTTGCACATTCAACTATTTTTAATCTCTTTAAATTGGTTCCTCTTTTGGGATCTTCATGTGCTCGCTTTGCAAGTATTATATAGTTTGGAAAAATGTGTTGGTTTGGAGAGATTGTAAAGCAAGACGTGACTTGCAGCCTTATCTGCAATATGTACACGTCAAGGGTTTTGTTGCAGTATGCAAAATGCTGCAGTAATTCAGCGGGACAGACAGCATCTCTGGAGAGAAAGGATGGTGACATTTTGGGTTAAGACCCTTCCTCAGACTATCCAAAACATCACCCATCCTTTCTCTCCAGAGATGCTGCCTGTCGTGCTGAGTTACTCTAGCATTTTGTGGCTATCTTCGGTTTAAACCAGCATCTACAGTTCCTTCATTACTGAGGTAGTGGAACTGAAGCCTGGCCCATCAGTGTGGGAGCAGCAGAGGTGGAAAGGCCAGTCCAAAAGTGGAAGTGGAAACCACTTTGAGAGCAGAAATAGAAAGGTTGCTGTAAGCGCAGGGCAGTCCTACAGTGACTGTGGGGAAGGCACTCCACAGCTGTTGGTTAGAGTGTCCAACAACTGAGGCTATGCATCAAATCCAGCCACTCACAGTTTGGAAAGACTTGCCCTTGTACAGACCAGTGTATGAGGAAGGAACAAAGAAGAGACGTAAATTGGTGTAACGATTTTGAATTCAAAACAGGTAGTTCTGCTATAATGCTAGTTTCCATTATGCAATTTGGATATAACACAACTATAGCATCACTGAATTCTCAATGATGTACTGAGTCCAGTGGTAGTTTTACATTGTTTTTAGTCAGTCACAATGGTTATACGGAATCCAGAGCAAAGCATTAAAATATCTGCAGACCTAATTAAATACTGAACATATATAATTCTATTTGGATCAGAAACTAGATTAACACTCTCGGCTTTAGATATTATCATACAAAGAAAAGGCTGTCATGGAAAAAAGTGTTGGAAGGAAAACCTCTTTACATTTAACCTCCCTGCAGTAATCAAACACTTTTTTATGAATACAGCTGCTAGATTCACTGTATAGGGCCATTGAAATTTACTTCTATTGATACTTGAACAACAATACTCTATTAAACAATGTTACATGTAGCCTTTATTAGTTGTAGTAACAAAAATATCTTTTGAACTATTAAAACAACTTTAAAAATCGTACAGGAAAAATAACTCACAGCAAATCTGAAACTCTCCAAACTTTTTCCCATTGAAACAACTGTTTTTATACAAAGTCACCATGTTTACCAAAATCTAAGTTGGATTCTCTAACGGGTAAGGTTTGTACAGAGAAGGCCAGATTGAGAATTTTGAATAAAATCAAAAGCCCCGAGAGCTAATATTCGTACGTTTTATGAAATTTTACATAGACCTTTTTAAACAAAAATGAGTTTCCAAGATGGGACAGTTGTTAACACAGATGAGCATTCTGCTCCTTGGTGTGGTTGATTCATATCATAACTTTGGAGTCCTCAGTGCTTTTTTAAATCTCTTCCTGCAGTGGAGAATTATCGTGGGCGGCACCAAGTGTATTCCTAAATCGGAACTGCCAGGGGATGAAGATATAACTACCAATCAGGGTAACAGACAGTGGGCCTATCCCAGTGACCTTACTATTGCACTTTCTGCCAGTGTTCCACTCTACCCTCCAGGCCGAATCATTCATGTAGTTCACAACCATCCGGAGGAACAGTGGTAAGCGCGTTTTACAGTTTTCTATTCAGTAATAGCTGTAATTATGACTGTTGTACTAAGATGTTTCTATGAAAATGCCTATTACATTACTCCACATTATATATATCTTTTTTTAAATGAATTAGATTCATTTTTCCAATACACTTTTCTGTTCCTGTGTCACTAATCTATGTTCACATTGGACACCTGAATTTCTAAGAGGATCCAGCCGATAATTTTGTTTCTGAATCTCTTTTGTCCTTCCTTCTGAAGGGAAGCAGCAGGTCTACCAGTTGCCCATGTATTTTTCTGTTATGAGTGACTTTAGTGAAAGGATTTTAAGTTGTGTATCCAAGGAGGTAAGGCTTTTCGTTTAGTTTAGAGATACAATGTGGAAACAGGCCCTTCGGCCCACCGAGTGTATGCTGGCCAGCGATCCCCACACATTAACACAAGCCTACACATACTAGGGACAATTTACACTTATTCCAAGTATACAAACCCAAGTCAATTAACCTACAAACCTGTACGTCTTTGGGGTGGTGGAGGAAACCAAAGATCTCAGGGAAAACACACGCAGTCACGGGGAGAATGTACAAACTCCATACAGATAGCACCCGTAGTTGGGATCTAGCTCAGGAAGCGCTGTAAGGCAGCAACTCTACCGCTGTGCCACCGTGCTAGATGACGAGGCTTGGTGAGGGTTGAGGCTGTTGAGCAGAGGAGATCACAGTAAGTAGTATTGGTAGGAGCAAGAAGCTTTAGAGATAAATTTATATAGAGAAAAAATTGAATTGATTGATTGAAAGATACAGCTTGCAAACAGGCACTTCGGCCCACCAAGACCCACTGTCATTCTATGTTATCCCTCTTTTTCATCCACTCCCTACACAGAAATTCTCAGCAGGGAGCAGTGGGTGGAAACAAAGTTATCACTTGAGGGCATATAGACCAATAAATACATCAACCATAATATACCACCTTTGTAGACAATAGACAACAGGTGCAGGAGTAGGCCTTTCGGCTCTTCGAGCCAACACCGCCATTTAATGTGATCATGGCTGATCATCCCCAATCAGTACCCCGTTCCTGCCTTCTCCCCATATCCTCTGACTCTGCTATTTTTAAGAGCCCCTATCTAGCTCTCTCTTGAAAGCATCCAGAGAACCTGCCTCCACCGCCCTCTGAGGCAGAGAATTCCACAGACTCACAACTCTCTGTGAGAAAAAGTGTTTCCTCATCCGATCTAAATGACTTACTCCTTATTCTTAAACTGTGGCCCCCTGGTTCTGGACTCCCTCAACATCAGGAACATGTTTCCTGCCTCTAGCGTGTCCAAACACTTAACAATCTTATATGTCTCAATGAGATCCCCTCTCATCCTTCTAAACTCCAGAGTGTACAAGCCCAGCCGCTCCATTCTCTTAGCATATGACAGTCCGCCATCCTGGGAATCAACCTTGTAAACCTACGCTGCATTCCCTCAATGGCAAGAATGTCCTTCCTCAAATTAGGGGACCAAAACTGCACACAATACTCCAGGTGTAGTCTCACTAGGGCTCTGTACAACTGCAGAAGGACCTCTTTGCTCCTATCCTATATTCGACTCCTCTTGTTATAAAGGCCAACATGCCATTCGCTTTCTTCACTGCCTGCTGTACCTGCATGCTTACTTTCATAGACTGATGAACAAGGACCCCCAGATCCCGTTGCACTTCCCCTTTTCCCAACTTGACACCATTTAGATAGTAATCTGCCTTCCTGTTGTTGCTACCAAAGTGTATAACCTCACATTTATCCGCATTAAACTTCATCTGCCATGCATCTGCCCACTCCCCCAACCTGTCCATGTCACCCTGCATTCTCATAGCATCCTCTTCACAGTTCACACTGGCACCCAGCTTTGTGTCATCTGCAAATTTGCTAATGTTACTTTGAATCCCTTCATCCAAATCATTGATGTATATTGTAAATAGCTGCGGTCCCAGCACCGAGCCTTGCGGTACCCCACTAGTCACTGCCTGCCATTCTGAAAGGGACCCGTTAATCCCTACTCTTTGTTTTTTGTCTGCCAACCAATTTTCTATCCATGTCAGCACTCTACCCCATACCATTATATATGATATATGTTGAAAAATGGTGTGGTTTTGTGGTGGGTGGGACAGCATGTGATGTGGCGGCAGGAAGAGTCTAAAGGTGTTTTGATGTAATTTGCTGCCTCTCACTAATCATAATTTCTTCAGTTGTTGTGGACAGGAAGAATCGACTTATTATGCGATATGGAGTGACAACAAGACATTGGATGAGGTCATAATTTCTGCTGCCATGCTGAACGAGCACATGCCTCATATCGTCATGGATGGACTTAACAAGGTATTTGCTGGACTAATTTTAATCCAACCGACTGCAAAATGTGTATGATTAAAGCTAATGAAGTACTTAGTTTGTACTTTTGGCATCCATCTTAAATCATAAATTGTGAACCATAGACTGTGAAATTACATTGAAAGGTATGATGGTAGTTAACCATGGTTTACAGCAGAACTCAGACAGCTCCGCCAGTCTAAAGATGAGGCCTACAGGAGCGGGGATGCAGACCTCTACAGGCAGGCCAAGTACAAGCTGAGAAGAGGAATCAGAGCTGCCAAGGAAAGGTACTCTGAGAAGTTGAGGAGCAAGTTCTCAGCTAATGACTCTTCTTCAATGTGGAAGGGCTTGCAAGAAATCACCAGTTACAAGAGGAACCCCCCCCCCCCCCGCTCCTTGGACAATCGTCAGCTGACCAACGACCTGAACGAGTTCTACTGCAGGTTCGATAGACAGAAACTGCCTAAACTACCCCCTCCCTCCCTCACTCCTCCCCAATCACCATTTCACACCTACTTACAGCCTGACTCCAGTCTACAAAGACTGGGCCCTCCTCCACCCTCTCCTTGCTGCCCAATATCAGTCTTCCCACTTCTCCATCACTAACAATAGTGGAGGTGGAAAAGCTATTCAGGAGACAGAATAGCCAGACATTTCCAGGAACAGACAATGTTTCCCCCTCAAGCTCAGTGCCGAACAACTGACACCAGTCCACACGGACATTTTCAATTGGTCCCTGCAAACCTGCACTGTCCCTGCCTGCTTAAAGGTCTCCACTATTGTTCCTGTACCCAAAAAGCCAAGGATTACTGGCCTTAATAACTACAGGCCTGTCGCACTGACCTCTGAAATCATGAAGACCCATGCTGGCCCACCTGAAAAATATCACAACCCCCCTGCTGGACCCTCTGCAGTTTGCATACCGGGCCAATAGATCAGTGAATTATGCAGTAAACCTAGGCCTGCACTTCATCCTCCAGCATCTAGTTCGCCAGGGGACCTATGCAAGGATTTTGTTTGTGGATTTCATCTCTGCATTCCACACCATTGTGCCAGAGTTACTACACTCCAAACTCTCACAGTCCATCAGTGGATCGCCAACTTCCTGACAGACAGGAAGCAGCATGTGACTCTTTATACCAAGCTGAGAAGAGGAATCAGAGCTGCCAAGGAAATTGCACCTCCACAGACTCCTCTATCAAGCTTCTCAAGTGTGCGGACAACACAACCCTGATTGGACTGATCCAGGATGGAGAGGAATCTGCCTACAGACAAGAAGTGACACAGTTGGCATCCTGGTACCATCGCAACAACCTGGAGCTCAATGCTCTTAAGACAGTGGAATTGATTGTAGACTTTAGGAGAGCTCCCCCTTCCCTCCCCCCACTCACCATCAACAACACCACAGTCACATCTGTGGAGTCAGTTAAGTTCCTTGGAACCATCATCTCCAGGGACCTTAAATGGAAGGATACTATTGACTCTACAGCCAAAAAGGCCCAACAGAGGGTGTACTTCCTGCGGCAGCTGAGAAAACACAATCTGCCACAGGCAATGATTGTCCAGTTTTATACTACCATCAGAGTCTGTCCTCACCTTCTCCATCATGGTCTGTTTGGTTCAGCCACCAAGCATGACAACCGGAGGCTGCTGCCCATCCTTCGATCAGCCGAGAAAGTTGTTGGCTGCAACTTATCGTATAGTATATCTTTATTGTTATTTTCCTGAGCACTCACATACCCAGAGGAAACAAAAAAACGTTGCTCAACCAGTGTCCATTCAATGTGCAGTAAAAAATAAATAGAAATAAAAATACATATATCATGAACAAATTAAACACTCTACTCTCTACTAAACATCAACAGGCGTTCCGATCGGCAGCGGCACGACAGTGGCTCTGCTGCAGTGTGTCCAGGTTGGTGGTTGGTGCGCGATACTTTGGCAGGGGGCAAAGTCCGTTTATCAGTCTTATAGCCTGCGGGAAGAAGCTGAGGAGCATCCTGCTGGTTTTGCAGCTAATGCTCCTGTACCTCTTCCCAGATGGCAGGATGGAGAATATGTGATACGATGGGTGGTAGGGGTCTTTGATGATGGAGATGGCTCTGCTGATACATCTATTCCTGTATATGTCCAGCAGGAAAGGGAGTGGAGCACCAATAATCCTGCTGGCGGTCTTCACAATCCTGTCTAGTTGGTGCTGTTCGTACGCCTTGCAGCTCCCGAACCAGGAAGTGATGCCGTAGGTTAATGTGCTCTCGATTGTCCCCCTATAAAAAGTTCGTAGGTGTGTAGTGGGGAGACCTGCTTTCCGTAGTCTTCGGAGAGGGTGTAGTCGCTGCTGGGCTCTCTTGACCAGTGCTGTGGTGTTGGTCGTGGACGTCAGGTCATCTGACAGGTGGAGTTCTAGGACCTTCACGCTGCTGACCCTTTCCACATCAGCTCCATCAATGTGCAGAGGTGTATGGTGTTGTTTTCCCGCCCTCCTGAAGTCAACCACCATCTCCTTAGTTTTTCCCACGTTGAGAATGAGGTTGTGGGATTTGCACCATCCTGTGAGCAGCTCCACCTCCATCCTGTACGCCGACTCATCATTGTCACTGATGAGACCCACCACTGTTGTGTCATCAGCGAACTTGTTGATGAAGTTGTTGTTGAGTCTAGCAGTACAGTCGTGTGTAAGCAGACTAAACAGCAGGGGGCTTAGGACACAGCCTTGGGGCGAGCCAGTGCTCACGGCTATGGTTTTTGATGTCCTACTGCCCACCCTGACTGTCTGCTGCCGTTGCGATAGAAAGTTCAGGACCCAGTTACATGTGCCAGCATCAACCCCCAATAGCTCCAACTTCTCCACCAGCTGCTGCGGAATGATTGTGTTAAACGCAGAGCTGAAGTCTATGAAGAGGATCCTGGCATAAGTATTTTTCCGATCAAGGTGTGACAGTACGAGGTTCAGTGTTGTTGAGACTGCGTCCTCTGTGGATTGGTTGGCTCTGTAGGCGAACTGCAGTGGGTTTAGGTCGGCAGGTAGACTATTTTTGATATGCTGCATAACCAGTCGCTCAAAACACTTCATTACTATGGATGTTAGAGCCACTGGTCGAAAGTCATTATGGCAGGCTGGGTTTGGTTTCTTCGGGACAGGGACGATGGTGGCACTCTTAAGACAGTTGGGCACTACTGCCTGGCTGAGTGAGATGATAAAAATGTCTGTGAAGACATCTTTCAGTTGCTCGGCGCAGTCTCTTAAAACGCATCCAGGAATGTTGTCCGGCCCTGCAGCTTTGCGTGGATTGATGCTGGCAAAGGCCTTTTTAACTCCGGCTGCGGACAGCCTGAGCGACTGGTCACTGGGAGTTGGCAGTAGTGCACGTGTCTGGGTGCTGTTCCCATTTTGTCAAAACTTCCCCCCCCCCATTGACAAAATATACACTGCAAGGGACCGGAAGCGAGCGGGTAAGATCTCCGACCCCTCTCACCCTGGCCACAAACTCTTTGAAGCACTTCCCTCTGGAAGGTGACTCCGGACTGTCAAACATAAGAACATAAAACAGCTTTTTCCACAAGCAGCAGCTCTACTTAACAGCCAAAAGTCTGTAGCCTCCTTTTGCTCTGGTATTTTATTTCATTTGTTTCATTTCATTTCTTTTCATTCAAGAAACCCATCAGGAAAAGTGGTATTAGATAAAAGGAAAATGTTCATTATAATGGCGGAGAGAGTAAATCAGAGGATCAGGACAATTTCAGAATTCAAAATGGGAATTTCAATACTGTAATCCCAACCAAATTTATCTCCAAACTCACGGTCTCACCAACTTCTTCAGATGTATCTTAGAAAAACATTCTATTGGTTTACATCACAGCTTGGTTTGGGAACAGCTTTACCAAGACTACAAGAAATTGCAGAGAATTGTGGAGGTAGCTCCATCAATCCCACAGACCAGCCTCCCCGCCATTGACTCCATCTCTTCTTTACACTCCTTGAGAAAGTAGTCATATAATCAAGGACCTTTCTGACCTTTATGCCACAATCAGCGAGTATAGGTGACGAAACATCCTCCACAATAATTCTTCACACCCGTGCCCTGCAAGGATTCTTCCTTACCATGTTCCCTATATACTAACAACTGTGCACCAAATCCTGCTTTTATTCTTTAGAAACCAAGAGACTACTTCTAAATATAACCATTTCAAGTTCTGTTCAAATAATGTACAGTGATCTATAATGTGAATCTTAATAAGCAGAAAAAGTATGTGTTTAGAGTCTCGTCCTAAAAACTGCAGCCTGTTGTTGGCACTTGCTGATAGCTTGGATTTTGTGCTCCAGTGATGAAATAATTTGTAAACTTGTAAACCTTGGACTTGGAGAAAATGGCTAGTAATCAAATCAAACTGATTCTGCAATTTATATTACATTAAACTTGGACTGATATCAGTCTCATATTGAATCTTCCTTGTGTCAATGTAATTTGTGAACACTACTGCTGTTGAATGTAAACCAGTAAGTATTCAGTCCCCACCAGCCTTGTTTGAAGAAATCATCAGCAAAAGTAGGATGTTCTATACTGAATCTCGTCCAACTGAACAAGTTGTGACTATGCTACCAAAAGCATTCACGGTAGGAACTCTGTCAGAGGCAGCAGGTAGTAAGGCAGTAAGCTGCAAGAATACTCTAAGCAACCTTGTACACTAATGCATACTTACATATTCTTCATATTTACATGCTGTGTTCTGACGGGAAATATGGCCGGATTATTTTATTATTCAATATCTTAATTTTACAAAATAAATGTAATCTTACACGAGTAGTGATAGTAACATGTCTAAGAGTACAGAGGGGTGTGTAAAATGCATTACATTTGGTGTCTATGTAGAGACTGGGTATGGAATATTTTTGAAGAGGGAACCTGTTGTACGTGTGGCTAAAGCTTTTCACTGTATCTCGGTACATGTGAAAATAATAAAGCAATAACTATTCACGTTCCATCAACGTGAATAGAAGAGGTGGGATACCAATTCAAAGTTTAAAAAATTCTCTAGAAGTAGAAGGTGCTCAAAATAATGGACCGATTCACATACAATTTCCAAGACATTAAAATGAATGTATGAACACCAATGTGCACTATGTACATCAATGAATGTACACTATAGTTGATGCTGATTAACATATCAGATTTGCTTTCCTGTACCTATTAGCAATTATTTAATTGCGTTGAAAATACAATAAAATTTGATGTTGTATAAATTCAAGGCCTGACATATCACACCAGTGTAGACTCTTGGCGTTCTCACTCTCCCATATCAACCATACTTGAGAGATCACTAACCTTATTTTGTGCAGCCATTCATCATCATACTAAATTGTGTGGTACTTGGCCAATAGGCAGATGCATTTTCAACCCATTCATCCTTAGCTGAATTTAAACAAAGGTCTTAAACCTCTAATCATTATTTTGTTTTCACTGAATTGGTGTAGAAATGGTGATTTAATCTAATATTCTACTCAATTAACCATAGTCCTTTAAAATCAATTGTTTCATTGTCTATCCAGGTTCTAGCGAATTATAACAAAGGCAAGACAGCTTTACTTGGAGCAGCAAAGGTAATGGTCAGCCCAACAGAGGTGGATTTGAATCCTGATATGATTGTGCAGCAGCAGCCCCAACTATCAGAACATGGAGATCAAAGGAGGAACAGCAGTGTAAAGTAAGAGCATGCTTTGGTAAATGCAATGATAAAGCCACTTCACAAGCCTAAAACTGGATAGACTGTATGATAAATAACTATTCAAGTCTTTAGAGGTTAAACATTCTGAACTTCATTGACTAATCTTTGCCGCATAGAGGTTTAAAAAGCAGGTGCAAAAAGGTGAAAGGTACTTTTCTTGTTCAGTTGTTCATTCAAGAGCCCATTCAAAATGCATATTACTCCAAAAACAAGACGGGTGAGTAATATGGATAAAAGTGTTAGGACTTGAGTTACAGGAAGTCAGACTTGGTGAAACAGACTCCATCCTGTATCTGGAATGTATACAAAGCCATTTCAATGATAGTAATATTATTAGATCATATTTTTAATTACTTCTTTAAAAATGAGCATCTTCCTCAGAAAAAGGACCGAGTACACTTGTTCCTCGTGCATAAATCTCACATAAAAAGCAACATTTACTTATTTGTGCCAATTTCTGGCAGAAGTCTAGAGCACCAACAAGTTGGAGCAGGCTCGGTTCATCGTACTTGATGTCATTAATCTGTGCAGCCATGTTAATTATTTAACATCAGAAATCAGACCAAGATCACAAGCCATGACTTTCCGAATTAACTCAATAAAATGAGGAATACATCAATAATGAATTGTGCACTCCAGGATATCATAACGTTTAAAGTATCCTTTGGTAATGTTTTTATTAAGGTAAAAAAATCTTCAGCAGGTTCTGTAAAGATCAAGACTTCCATGAAGTGATACATGTAGGTCACAGGCCTCATGATTTGTACAAACGATGACTGGCTTCGGGCCAAGCACAGAGAGCGCATTTGAATCTGCTCGGTTGCCAAGAAAGACCTTTGCATTGTTAACCCCATCATCTTCTCTCAACCCTCTGGTAGCTTGCCCGTGATTGATTTTGTTAGCAACAATTCACAAATGTGCAGGCCAAGTTTATACACTTAATCAGCAAACCACAATAATGATTTCTGAAAACATAATTAATGTTGAATACCAATTTGGCAGCAGTCCAACCATTTATCACTCAAATGCTTCTGATCCATTTTCTCAACTTTCTATTCAGATTGATATAGAATTTGGAATAGAATCAATCTATACCAGAGATATTTCAGATTTTAAAATATTAGTTACCAGATGAGTTTGAAGATCTGGGTTTAAATAGTATAGAAGAGCCTAATTTCTGCATTTTAATGGAGGTTTATAAAATGTTGAGTGTGGTTGGAGAGGAAAGAGTGAATGTCATTGTTGCTAATATTTTAAATTTGATAAATCAGCCAAGACGACACATAGAAATTAAACAAAAGCACAAATACAATACAATACAATACAATTTATTTGTCATTTGAACCCCATTGTGGTTCAAACGAAATGTTGTTTCTGCAGTCATACGCACAAGAAAGAACCAAGACACAACACAATTTACACAAACATCCATCACAGCGCATCTCCTCCTCGCTGTGATGGAAGGCAAAGACTTATCTCTCCCCTGCACTCCCCATTCCCCTCCCGATGTCAGAGTCAAAGCCCCCGGCGGGCGATGGTAATTGTCCCGCGGCCATTTACGCCGCGCCGGGTGATGCAGGGCCGCGTTCCGGGTCTTGTTGTTGGAGCCCCCGGCGGGTGCTAGCAAAGTCCCGCAGCCATTCCAAGCCGCGCGGGGCGATGATGTAAGGCCCCGCTCCAGGTAATCTTCAACCCCACAACACGGGCGGGTGAAGTCGCCGTTGCGGAAGCCCCGAAAAGCGGTCTCCCAGCAGGGACCCGCGGGCTCCCGGTGTTCCTGTCTGCCAGACCTGCGGTTGGAGCCTCCGAATCCGCGGGGTCGGGTCGCAGCAGCGCGCCACCACCGCTCCTCCCGCTCCGAACTCGGCCAGCTCCGCGATGGTGAGTAGGTCCGCAGGCTCCGCGACTGGAGCCCTATGTCGTTCCTGCTGGAGGCCGCTCCACGGTGCTAGGCCCCAACGACAACGGAGACCCGACAGAAAAGGTCGGGTTCTCCATGCAGGGGATAGATTTTTAAAGTTTCCCCCACCCCCCGCCCCCCACACACATACCCACACACATACACAAAAAAAATAATAATAAAAACTACATTCAAACGAGACAAAAAATAATAAAAGGACAGACGGACTGCAGAGGCCGTTGCGACGCGAGTCGCGCCGCCCACCGATCATTCTTCAAGGTATATCCAAATAGATTAGGAGTGTGTATTTTGTTTTTATTTTTCAGAAACTAGTATGTTTGGACCAATTATCAGATTATTTGTTCAGTTCCAGTCCACCAAATACCTTCAAGAAAGCTAGAAAAAACATTGTGTTGGAGTAACTCAGCAGGTCATGCAGCATCACTGGAGAACATGGATAGGTGGCGTTTTGGGTTGGGACTCTTCTTCAGACTGTTGGGGGTGGAAGCTGGAAGAGAGGTCCGGATAGGAAAAAACCTGGCAAGTAGGTGGATACAAATCAGGGGTTTGATAGGCACGTGGAGAAAGGGCAGAGATGAAAAGACAAAGAGTGACCAATAAAGATAGAAGTGATGCTAGTTGTGAAGTCAGAGGGAGGAATATAGGCGAAAGGAGACAGTGGAAAAACAGTTGTTGTAAGTTAACCTGAGAGGAATATTAGATGCCATTTCTCCAGTTTGTACAGAATGGTGGATATTTCCATGAGATTAAATGTTCCTGTTTGTAAATAGGAGTTTGTTACTGTACTTCAAAGCAGGCACCATTTATTTGTAATTTGAGGAATTATTGATTAAAAAAGTTAAATACATAACTGCCATTATTTGATCTTACAACTCTTATTCCATTTTTAATCTTTACAAGATAGTTAATCCGATGTAGTCATATTTTCTTTGTGTCTATTAACTGTCTTTTCAAATGTTCAGGCATTTTCTTTTATTCATCCTCAGGAGTTCCTTCTCATTCTTCCTGCAGCATATGTAGAGGTTGTTTTCCTCTCACTGTTCGCATTTATGAACCAAGGTAATACTCAGTTTGAGCCTGTTGATTTCAGTAGCTTCCACCTTGGTGTGTTAACCATAAATACATCTACTTCTACTAAACTATCTTTGTGGTCCCAGTTCATCTTTACATCTCCCCCAAAATCAATTTCTCAACTTTTCCTTTTTCAATAGCCAAACTAAAATTTTACTTTTCAAATCCTCTTTCCCATTTAAATTTGTATGCAGATTTATCGCTCTATCTCATCTGAGCAAATCATACAATTTGTCTTGCAAATTCTTGTGCCCAACTTCTTGCACTGTATTGGAAATTGACAATGTTGGACTAAAAATTATTTCCCCCCCCCCCTCCCCCTCGGAATTTCCTGCTTAATTTCTCTCACTTTGCTATCTATTTCTGTTTTCAAAATCCACCTCAAGACCAACCGCGGGCCTCTTCCCCAAACTATTCCCAATTTTATATAATTTCTATCCATCCGATAAAGTTAGTAAGCAATGATTTTATATGAAGAATGCTATCTATATATTGACACAGTTATATTGGTATATTTAACAGTTACCTAACTACTGACAGCAGTTTAAAGATGTGTAGAGGAAAGATGCTTGTTTCAAATCTAAAAATAAAATATTTTTGATTCAGTGTAGCTTCTTCAGTATCACTGTCTCATTGCAATACCTTAGTACTGAATTAATGGTAATTAAGCTTTAGTATAATTCTTGAAGCATTGCATTTAGCTCGATTCAATTTTTTCTGACAGAGCTGTGAGACCAGAGAAGAAAGGAGTCACCAATGGCCATTGATTTGGAGTAATTTCTAAACAGGCTGTGTGTACCAGGGGCAAAGGAGAACCAGAAGCTTATGGAGCCAGGTCTCCATTACTGGATCTCACCAGTGGTGAGGAGTGTTTGCATTTTATTAAAATGCAGACCAAGGAGAATTATAACTAAAAGATGAAGGTGCCCAAGGCGAGTTCCATCCCAAAAGTGATCAGTGCTTATCTTTGCCCCTTACATTGGAGGATAACGATGGAAGCTGCAAATGAGGCAAGCACATTCTAGCAAAGCAAGTGAAGCCTTTTATTTTCAGTATCTATTTCAGCACCAACTCCCGCTTTACGAAAGTGGTTAGTAAGTGCTAAAGAAACATGCAAAAGGGACCAATAATGACTAGGAAAAACAGGATATAGGTTTGCAACAATTGACAGCTCTTTTATGAAAATAGATTTGACATATGTAATGACAATTTTACACTGCAAATACAGTGTGATTTGCATAACATGAAATAGAAACATGCATAGGACAATCAGCAAGTCATGCCTCTCCAGTTCTCTGGCTTACCACTATTTTTGGCTACATTATTAGCCTAATTGTATCTTAAACTTCTCTTGATTTTTGTGATGTAGATTTAACATAATGTTAACTGCTAGTGTAGGTGTTATTCCAACATTTATAGGGATGCGTAGTGGAGTATATGACAGCATCTCTGGGTAGGCGATGTGAAAGAGGTGATTGATTCAAAAATCAGATAGCATTGGGAAGAATCACCTTCCAGTGCTACTGAAAGATATTGGTCTCTCCTATCCAAAAAAAATTATAAAATGAGTGCAAATATTAATATGAAGGTAATTTATCAATGATTAAATGAAATTTGAAAAGCAAAATCATCGTTGTTATTTAAAACATGGAAAATCACTTTGCTACTTGCAATGTAAAAGGCAAGTAATTATGTTTATCCAAGAGTGATCACATGAAACAGTTAATTGGCACGTTAGCCTTCATCAATCAGGGAATGGAGTATACAAGGTACACAAAATTGCTGGGGAAACTCAGCGGGTGCAGCAGCATCTGTGGAGCGAAGGAAATAGGCGACGTTTCGGGCCGAAACCCTTCTTCAGACTGATGGGGGGTGGGGGGGGGGGGAGAAAGAAGGAAAAGGGGAGGAGCCTGAGGGCGGGCGGATGGGAGGGTGGGAGGAGACAGCTAGAGGGTTAAGGAAGGGGAGGAGACAGCAAGGGCTAGCAAAATTGGGAGAATTCAATGTTAATGCCATACGGACGCAAGGTCCCCAGACGGAATATGAGGTGCTGTTCCTCCAATTTCCGCTGTTGCTCACTCTGGCAATGGAGGAGACCCAGGACAGAGAGGTCGGATTGGGAATGGGAGGGGGAGTTGAAGTGCTGAGCCACCGGGAGTTCAGGTAGGTTATTGCGGACTGAGCGGAGGTGTTCGGCGAAACGATCGCCCAACCTACGCTTGGTCTCCCCGATGTAAATCAGCTGACATCTAGAGCAGCGGATGCAGTAGATGAGGTTGGAGGAGATACAGGTGAACCTTTGTCGCACCTGGAACAACTGCTTGGGTCCTTGAATGGAGTAGTGGGGGGAGGTGAAGGGACAGGTGTTGCATTTCTTGCGGTTGCAACGGAAAGTGCCCGTGGAGGGGGTGGTGCGGGAGGGAAGGGAAGAATTGACGAGGGAGTTGCGGAGGGAGCGGTCTTTGCGGAAGGCAGACATGGGGGGAGATGGGAAGATGTGGCGAGTGGTGGGGCCACGTTGGAGGTGGCGGAAATGGCGGAGGATTATGTGTTGTATTTGCCGGCTGGTGGGGTGAAAGGTGAGGACCAGAGGGACTCTGCCCTTGTTGCGAGTGCGGGGATGGGGAGAGAGAGCAGTGTTACGGGGTATGGAGGAGACCCTGGTGTGAGCCTCATCTATGGTGGCGGAGGGGAATCCCCGTTCCCTGAAGAACGAGGACATTTCCGATGCCCTGGTATGGAATGTCTCATCCTGGGAACAGATGCGGCGTAGGCGGAGGAATTGGGAGTAGGGGATGGAGTCTTTACAGGGGGCAGGGTGGGAAGACGTGTAGTCCAGATAGCCATGTGAGTCAGTGGGTTTGTAATGTATGTCGGTCAGGAGTCTGTCCCCTGCGATGGAGATGGTGAGGTCAAGGAATGGTAGGGAAGTGTCGGAAATCGTCCAGGTGTATTGGAGTGCCGGATGGAAGTTGGTGGTGAAGTGGATGAAGTCAGTCAGTTGTGTGTAGGTGCAGGAGGTGGCCCCAAAGCAGTCGTCCGGAGACAATGGAGTATACAAGTTGGGATGTTATGTAACAGTTACAAAAGATGTTACTGAGGCCACACTTGGAGTATTGTGTTCAGTTTTGCTCACCCTGCTCCAGGAAAGATGCAATTAAGCTGGAAAGAGAAGATTTACGAGGATGTTGCCAGGACTCAAAGGTAGGAGCTATAGGGAGGGTTTGGGCTGACTAGAATTTTATTCCTTGGAGCACCCAGAGGCTGAGGGTTGATTTTAGAGGTATATGAAATAAGGGGATTAGATAGGTTGATTGCAGAGAGTATTTTCCCCCGACGGTAGGGGTATCAAGATAGGTTGAATTGCACATGATCTAAAGGGAGAATTGCACACGAGAACAAAACATTACCCATGTTGGTCAAATGAGAGGGTGGTCTTTTACTTCAAAACTCTGAGATACTAACTCTTGGTTTTAAACATGCTTCTGGCTGATGAGTGTTTTTTATACCCAGCTCAATGGCTTGGTCTCCCTTTAGTCCACACCTTCATATTTCACGTGGTTTTTTTCACCCCATTAGCTTGAACATTGCATATCACTACCTTCAGTAGCCATTACTAGTTTTAATAAATGTTTCTAGCAACGAGACCATTGTCTTAGATTCATCAAATACTGTGCATTTCTGGCCATTAGTGGTCTGTGTATCAGCTGACGCCATAGAACGCCTCCCAGAACTGGAGGAAGGAATGGAATGCGCTAACCTTCTACAAGAAGGTGCGCAAGCATGGTCGAGGGCAACTCCTGCATGTGGGTCGGGGGCGCCCCATGCGTGGGTCGGGACGGAGGGGCCCGCAGGCGCAGTTGACGCTCCGGCTGTGGGCGATCCCGAGGTATGCCGAGGGGTGCGAGGGGACAAATGCAAAAGCTGCCGGATAGAAGAGACAGTTACATCTCCTCGACCAGCAAGGGGATCGTGTCCTGAGAAATATGGCCGCCAGCATGGCTGGGAGACGTCGGCAACAATGCAAACAAAGAAGAAAAAAGCTAAATAAAAATAAATAAATAAACTGATTGCGAAACCCGGCGTGGTGATACAGTGTAAACAAAGTGAAAAGAAACAAAACAAACTACAGTGAGCAATCAAGTGCAATGTGGTAGGGTAAGTTCAAATTGTCCAGTGTCCATGGTGCAGGATGGGAAGCTGTGCTGGAAAACTAGAGGTTGCAGTGAAACCTCTGTCCTGAATGTGGCGCTGTTGCTGGTGGTCACTCCGCAGGGGCGGCATCCGGCTGGAAGGTGGTGCTGTGGACGGCGGTCAGGGAAGGTTGAGCTTCTCTTCTGGCCGGCTGCGGCGGCCATTTTAACGGCCGGCTGAAGCGGCCTTCAAAGGCGATTCAAGATGCGAGCGGGGTGGCATTGACAGGCCTTGCCCCACCATTGCAGGTAGGGACTTGATCCACCACCGGTGTTGATGGAAACTGGCTTCGCTGCCGCGCCCTTGGCGGAGGCTGAAAACTACAGAGTAATCCGTCGCACGACCACCGACTCACGGCTGGCCGAGGCTCCACCCCGCTGCTGGGCCAGACGGGCAGCTGACGTTCAGCGATCTTCGGGGTCCCCGCCAGTGAGGAGCAGAAGGATGTCTTCGGGCAGCCGCCACAGGTAAGCCCGCCTTGGCCAGCGGCTGGCGGGGTAATGGGCAGGCCCGCTCATTCCCGGAGCCGTTGGGCATGCGTCAGTGATGCTGGGGGCGGGGGGCTGCTACACTCGCAGCTCCTGCAGCAGCTGGTCGGGCAGCCGCAGCCTCTCAGCTCCGGGCAGGTCATGCGGGAGAGCTTGGCGGCTGTCACACAAGGCCTGGACCACGCCCCTTGACCCGGGTGGCCTGCGGCATACCTTAGGGTAGGGCCGGGTTGGCGGCAGCGTCGTTCTGCAGGGCTGGGCAATCGGCTGCAGACATCAGGTCTCCCGAGGTTGCGTGTGTCGGGAGAAATCCAAAATTCCAATTTGGATAGTCGGGGTCACCAATGTAGCGGCACCAAACGTGGTGAACAGTTGCTTTATTCAGGTGTTACATGTAAGTTTGGTCCACTAACATAATTGTCATTGCTGCTGTAGCTGAGCGAGGTTGTCGTCTCGAGCTCAGCTACCTGTTGACTGGGCTGATCTCAAGGTGAGATATGCTTATGTCGCAGGACACTCCCCTTAGCCCGACGTCACGTGACATCCTTCGTAGCTACTGCCGAGGGTTCGACCATAAGTAAACTTTTACTCTTCTAACAGCTATGGGGATTGGGTATTGGTATGTAAATATTGTTTGGACATTTATACACAGCAGAACATTTCCAATGTCAAATGTTGCAAGTACTGGACGTCATGGTGGTTTTTTTGCAACATAGATAATATTCAGATTTTTATTCAGGTTGGAATCTTAGCCAAAATAAGGCCAAATCCATTTAGAATCAAGCAAATGAGAGGCTGGGCAGAAACATTCACCTGTGCCTCAATCTTAACCTACAATTGCACCAACAAGAGAGAGAAAACAGGCTATTGTACAAGATCTGGACATTTTTCAAAAGCACCAGTTAGAGTGTACTTGTATAGAGGTAAAAGAATGAAAGGAAAGTTTGAAAGAATTATAGTGTCAGTTCCCATTTTAATATACACGTGTGACCTCCTGAATCCATTTAAAATATTCAAATATAATACAAGAGTTAATTTTCTACAGAAAAGCACTTAAAATGGATCATTAATTAAATTTTGAGCAATTCTCTGATTGAGCCTTTGCAATTGGACAGTCCAAGAGTGATGAGTCCAATTTCCCTCCAGGGATGAATAAAGTTTTATCGTATCGTATGGACTTGCCGAACCTGACTGGAGCTTTCCAAATGTAAAAAGAATCCTGTCATTTTTTTATTTTTTTATTTTTTTTTAAAGGGTACTTCTTGCCTTTTATCTTTGTTAGCAGCAAAAATTATTTGTTCTTTCTATATAAATTATTTAAAAGGCTAAATTGTTTTAGATAATTTGCCTGCAAAACATTTTTAACCGGTCAGGTTTAATTCTACAGCTGATCTAAAGACATTTGTGTGTTCCTTAAATTATGACAAATATGTTTTTCCTAATGGAGTTTCTTTCCTCATGCCATACTGTTACTAAGGTTGATATCTACTGAGCCATGTTGACAAAAAAAATGTAGATTAACAGAGTATCTCTGCAATGAATCAATAAAAAAGTGAAAATTATATTTGGTGCTTTAGAATTAAGAATTGTGCAGCTAGCTATTGGCTCTACTGTTAATAACATGCACCTTCTACTGCAGTGTTAAATTGGCATATCGTTGGGCTCTATTGTGTTGCTTCCACTATCAAGTAATCTGTTGGTTTGTCATTGTCAAGGTTGATTTGGAGAAGAATATCCACTGAAGAAAACTAGAAAAGGGTGGTCAGACTCATGCAGCCACAACTCAGCAATTTTCCAGCATGTTTAGGTTGTTAAATGAGACATACAAAGCCTGGAGCTACAGATGCGAAAGGCTTATTCAGCTTGAAGCAAGGATTCCCTTGGAGAGGTTTTGCAATTCAGCAAGATTTCATACTTTAAGTACAAAGATTACAAGAAGCCATTAAATAATTACAAATGGTTATAATTACTCACCCAACTTCAATATTTTGTGCAGAGCAGACAGGCAACTTTGTAGAATTATAGATTTCCAATGGGAGCACATCTCAAATGAAAACATTTCAATGGTTCAGGAACAATTGCTTTCCTACCATCAGTCTGAAGAAGGGTCTCAACCCGAAACATTGCCTATTTCCTTCGGCCCATAGATGCTGCCTCACCCACTGAGTTTCTGCAGCATTTATGTAGGTATGTTGCAAAGCCTACCTGAAGATCGCTGAAAATCTGTCCCAGCCCGTGTGCGCGATTTTGGCGCTGTTTAGAGGGGGGCGGGTTTAAAACGCGGTTTTCCCTAGGCTGTTCAAATCGAGGTTTTTCAGCCTAGTTAATTATTAACGAAAAATCGCTGGAAGATTCCGTAGCTGGAGCTATTTTTAGTTTTAAGGGTTTTCTTTACTTGTTATAGTAGGTTAAAAATTAACCTCTAAACCCGAGACCGCCGACAACGGGTCGGATCCCATACAGGGGAAAACGGAAGGTAGGCTGTTTATTTTTACGTTAAAAAGGGCTTCTTAAGATCCCTTTATACAAAGTTTAATGTTGCGAGTAGCTAATTTGGGGCCCATTATATCCCGCAGTATTTTTCTGGGCATTTGAGGGCACAAATCTACCGCAATGTGAACGTTCTAAACCAGCGCGTTCACAGGATCCCACTAGAAAGCTGATTTAAATGGACTTTAATTTACAGCAATTGAACACTAAATTCCTTCCATTTGGCCTATAAATTAATGTAAATGAGATTTTAAAATCATGTTTTATTGTGAATTATTTGTGAACATCATTTGGACACTTAGGCTATTTAAAAATGTTAATCATTTATTAAGAAATGGATAGATGTTTAGATCTAGTAATTGAAGTTTGAAATTAGCTACAATTGGGTAACTAACTAATTGTATGCTTTAATTTCAGGTCATCCAAGTAAGATTATTTTATATTTGTTTCAGAATGCTTCAATCTATGATAACTGAAAATTTCATTCAGTTCTCTTAATTTTTAAGAAAGTTATGGGCTTTTGACTGTCCACGATCACAGCTTTTTTGTTATGTCCATAGAAAATCAATAGGGAACAAGATGCTAATTTCCGAGTATGAAAATGGCCATAACTTTTTAAATACTTGAGATATGAAAGTGAATTAGGTGTCAAATTAAACTTCGTTTTATGCTTTATCTGATGGGATAAATTGCAGACTTGATTTTTAAAATCTCAAAATTTTGTAACATTGCTAATTTATGTCTACCTTCGATTTTCCAGCATCTGCAGTTCCTTCTTAAGTTCCTATCATTATTAGGCTAATCTGCACAATTCTAATCCTACCTCTGCGACAGATCACTGCAGGCAATGCCGTGGGCTTGTTTTCCCAATTGTGTTACTGCATTGTACCATCTTTTACTTTTAACTCTTTTATAAACCAAGTCTACATGCCTGATGCTGTTGCAAGCAAACGTTCCATTGTACCTGTAACTCACCATACCTGTACAAATGACAATAAACTTGACTTGTTAAAATATTGCTGATTCGTCAGAAGGATTCTGAACACAAATACCCAAACTCCCAAAAATATAGTTTTGTTATTACAGTTTTGAGGGATGACTCTCTGGATATACATACATCCACAATATTATTTATCTAAAAAATGTCTTGAAAGATGTGCCAAATACCAGAGATATATATCTTTAACAAAGCATTAACACAGAACATGGCCATTTAATAATGGTGGTGTGGTAGGCAGATGAGAACTGGGGGAACTGGGAAACCAATGGAAGGAGTGGGTAGGGAAGAAGCTACATGAGAGAGGGTCAGGTTTGGGGAATGAGGGGCATGTGTGGCAGGATCTGGGTGGATAGAAAGACTCAGGGACCCAATTCCCCCTCCTGGTTGCCTCACTGATCCATCCATCCTCAGCCGAATGGAAAATTAGAGGAACACCACCTCATCTACAAATCGTTGTTATCGAGTTACCAGATTTTTTTGATTTTTTAAAAATTCCTTTCTTGCACACTGATGTCTATGTGTAAAATGGATCAGAATTGATGTTACAAAGTGCTGGAGTAACTCAGCAAGTCAGGCAGCATGCCGTTCTGCATGATGTCCTTTTTATATTAACCAGCATCTGCAGTTCTTCGTTTCTACAGATTTGCTTTTTTTTTCAGGAAAACAAATTGTGAGCTTTTAGAATCCATATGTTCTTCATGCCGTTTTTTCCTGATCATGACAAGAACGTAGTTTACACTTGGCTCAAAAGCCTTTTGTGAGAACGAAAGGCCATGATAACAAATGGTCATGAATCCGAAACATTAATTTTGTTTCTCTCTCCGCAGTTGTTGCTGAGCATTTCCAGCATTCCTTCTTATTTCAGATTTTAACCATCTGCAGTTTTTTTATTTGTTTGATTTATGTTCCTGATTGAGTTTGCCATTGAAGGACTGTTAGTGCCAGAGAGAGAGAAAAGCTAAACAGGTCGCTTGTCAGATGTTAGCAAAAAAACATTAGTTGTACTTGGAACATGCATTCATCAACCTTAAGACTGATGAATGTAATCAACAGACATCAAGAGGACATCTGTTGCACAGAGAGCTTTTTTTTGCAGTCTTCCATGAATTAATTGAATCTCAATCTGATTGGATTTTTGCCTAAAACACAGAGTTAAAACTGTGTTACATGTAATCTAAGAAGCTTGTAGAAATCATCTATTATACTTTGAGCTCCCCACCCACCAACTGCACAATCATGACTTGACAGAAATTTCCATGGCAGCCTAATTCTCTGATGAACTGAAACTTATGTTCAATTCATTGTGCAGAAGTTAGTATGTCTATGTTTAATAAATAGTGCTGATCAACATCAACCAAATCTTGGGGAATAAACTGATGCTCATCAAATTGTGCCGCATGGGTGGAGAAATGAAGAGTTGCTGAGGAAAAATATGGAGGTATAATTTTCCATAACAAGAGAGAGTAAACTGAGATCTGTAATCAATGGTTAATTTTTAGAAAGTAATTTGAAAAATCTGTTCTTTTCTAAGATTTGTTGAGATAAACTATAATAACAGTATTATAACATATAATAACAGTATCAATAACATCAGCGAGTTGCAGAATTAAAAATATTGTCAAAAATGAATACATTTGATGATACAAGTTTAAAAAAAATAAAAATAAACAAGGAATTAGAGCGGTGAAGATATTAACAGTCCTACATCATAAATGGTGATGTATTCCTAGCTGAAAATTGTGGCTTTAAGATATTTTCCCATGATGGATTGTAGGACTTTGGTGGTCAAATCATGCTATACACAGTTTTCTCCAGCTGTAAAATGAGATTTGTCTACTTTTTTATCTGTTTTTTTGGACCTGTATTTGCCAGGCCATATCCAACTTGTTTTGTTACATTTGCGCAGTATGCTTTTAAACTTATTCTTCATATTCATAACTTCAAGTATGTCGCAATTTTTGCTAACACTTATGTCCACATTTACAGTATACATATTTAGGTTACGCAACATTCAAATATAATATATAGAACTGAACTTAAATGTACCACATAGCACAATGATGCAGTACTCTTCCGCTTATCCTAAATATTGGCCCTAATGCTATCAAACAAGGAATGCGGATTCCAAGTGAGCTGCAAGCTAAAAATCTTTTTCAATGCCATGAAGATTTATGCTGCTGTGCCTTTGATCATTTCTGGCTCCTGAGAAACTGCTTCACACCCAATTATTTGCTGGCACTAAAGACAAAGCTGCCTCTTCACGGTTTGATGCACTTTGCCCCAACTTTGTAATTGTTGGAGTGAGTGCCTCAAGACATTTACTTCACCTTGTTTATCCATTCCTTGATCTAGTACATGGTACAGTCTTGTGTTTCATATACTGCGATTTCTTTGTTGTCAGCAATAATAAATTCCAATGACTGCATTCTCTCGGGTAGCAGTGTGCAAGCTATTTGCAGAAAGGGGTTGTTTTATCAGAGGCATCTAAATTAAGATGTTGAGACCAACAAATTGTGAATTTCATGCTGTTTTTGGTGGCATGTGTCACGTGCATTATAACATGAAGGGCGTGTTCACCTTGGAACATAATAAATACAGAAGTATTTCTAGTTTGCTTTATGCTAAATAAAATGCAATCCATTACACCTAGCCAATCAAGTATTAACATGATAAACACTTTAGTGGCAATATTAATATACTGGTGCAAAATTTGTTGGGTAACTGTTCTTTATCTTTCCAGCAGCAAGTCAAAAGCTGAAATAAGCTTTGAAGACCTCTACCAGACAAAACAGAATGTTCAGTGCCAAAGCGATCCCGTTGAGTTGCTACTAATGAACACCAAGGATAGGCTGGTGACCGAGACAGAGGAGCGGAGGGCTCCACTTGCCACCATGGAGAGTCTTTCTGACAACGAGTCAGTCTACAGTTTTGATTCTCGCCGATCCTCGGGATTTCGCAGCATCAGGGGCTCTCCAAGTCTGCACGTCGTAATGGAGAAAGACGAGTCGCCTTGTTTCTACATTGATCCAGCAATTCCAGAGGAGAACCCCTCTCTTAGTTCCCGAACTGAGTTACTTGCTGCAGATAGTTTATCTAAACATTCACAGGAGGTACAACCATTCGATCCACTGCAGAACAGCTGTTACTCTCTGCCCAGCCCCCTGCAAGCAGATTTTGGTGAGCTGGAATACAAACAAAGCGCAGAAGTGGAAGATGATAGCTTCTCAGACACATTGCTAATGGAAGACGAGAGCAAAGAGTGGACGGGGAGCCTGCGAGAGGTGCCGAGTCCACAAGTGCTTGAATTTGCCGAGTTTATAGACAGCCTTTTCAATTTGGATGGGAAAAGCAGCTCCTTCCAAGACATTTATCATTTGGTACTTGAAGACAACTTAGAAGAATATAATGAAATTCCCAAGTCAGTAAGTGAGCACGAGATTCTGAAGCGGGCACAGTTTGAACCCAATTTGGTGCCAAAACCACCCCGTTTGTTTGTCGGATCGGCAGATGCTGGGACCTCATCTGGGATCTCGGTGTCGCCTTCCTTTCCATTTAGTTCTTCAGGAGAACTGATGGACATTACTCCAACCGGCATTAGCAGCCAGGAGTGCCTGACTATGGATACAAAGTTGAGAACTTCAACTCCAGCAGACAACCAATCCAACTCTAATAAGCCTGCAGAACTTATCATCTCAGCTCTATAGAACCCCGGTCAAGTACTGATTGAGCATGCTAATTATATGGTGTTTTCCTTAAAGAGTAGGACTGTGAAATTTTAAGAGTAATAGTAAACCACTTGAGCCCAAAATGGCAAAATGTTGGTATTGAACCAGTATAAAAGACTCAAGAAATAAAGACCTGATCTTACTGGTAATTATCATGCTGAGGGATGTTAAAATGTAGTTAACCTGCACTTTCACCATCCAATTTATTTTTAATCTCTTGGTATCATATAGGATTAAGAAATATAAAATAGATCATGAAACTAATGTTGATGTTTAATTATCATGCAAAGGAGAATATCTTTTTTTTAAATTAAATGTTGTGATGTGGAAGTCACAGGTAAGATCTCCATTCATGGTCTGTTTCTAATTGCCCAGGAACAAGTCAAGTGCTGGTGGAACCACTGCCTTGAATCATTGGATTTCTTGTGATGAACATCACGAGATTGTGGGGTAAAGAGTTCTTAGATTTTGTTGGCAAAGGTTGGTGCTGCATTTACCCAATCCAAAACGTTGCACGGTGTTGAGAGGAACTTGTCAGTGGTAACGTTGCTGCAGGACTGTTACCCTTTTTATGTGATGGAAATTGCAGGCTTGGCAAGATGCTGTAGTGCATTTTAAAGAATAGTATCAAACACTGCCATGGTACACAGGTAGTCGATAAGTTACCAGGCACATAAATCACTGCAGAGCTTCGCGATTGGTGAGGGAATCACGAGGCTAGCTATTTACCATACAACATCCAGTTATAACATCCAACAATATGGTAGATCAGGTTAAGTTTATGATCCATGGTGCCCTCCAGTATTTTAAAATAATTTCCCCATAGGATACGTTTTTTAAATTTTTTAGTTTGACGAATAACAGCTTTCAAAGTCTATCAATTAGGTACAGGCACTATTCAAGAACTCTGCAACTCAAATGAACCACATTCCAATATCTGGCATTAGTGTTGCTATTACCAGCACCACACTCATCAGTGTTTGTAAATACACATTGGATATAACTAGGAAACTGAATGGTAGAAAACCCAAATAAAAATGGAAATTCATAGCAGTTTAGTTAAACTGAAAATAAAAAGGAGCTGGTTAATATTTTGGTACCTAGTCTCAGTGAGTTTCAAATAAGACAGAAGATGCTGCAAACACTCGGGTGATCAGGCAGCATCTGTGGAAAGAGGATCATTAACTCAATTGAGTGTTTCCAGTATTTCCAATGTATTCTGTTTTTATTTCAGAATTCCAGCATCTGCCATTTCGTGATTGCATTGTTTCAATATCAGGATTTAACTCAATCACCTCATTCTGGTTATGATCAACTTATTGATTACTATCATTAACAATTCTTTTTTTAGTACAAAAAAATGTAGAGAAGTTGTTAACATTTTACTCTAACAAAATTAATTTATTTCTATTAGATTAAGATATTTTGTAGGAAATATTTTAATCCATGTTGCATTGTATAAGCTATTAATAACTTAGTTTAGTTTAGAGATACAACACGGAAACAGGCCCTTCGGCCCACTGTGTCTGCGCCGAGCAGCGATCCCCGCACATTACCACTATCCTACACACACTAGGGATAATTTACAATTACACCAATCCAATTAACCTACAAACCTGTACGTCTTTGGAGTGTGGGAGGAAACTGATCTTGGAGAAAACCCACGCGGTCACGGGGAGAACGTACAAAGTCAGTACAGACAGCACCCGTAGTCGGGATCGAACCCAAGTCTCCAGCGCTGTAAGGCAGCAACTTTACCGCTGCGTCACCATGGCCACCTTCCATGTGTTGTGTTTTGCAGAAATATCATTGTTGCTTGAAATTCAATTCTTCTATTATTTATAGGCATATGCTATTGCTTAATCTGATAGGATAATCTTAATATGGAAAACAAATTTGGCTTCATAGCGACAGCAAATTATTATTTCCCTCCCCCCCCCCTGGATATTAATTACAAGATTGGCAGGTGTACAAGCTGATACAAGGGATGATAGGTACTGACAATAGGTGCAGGAGTAGGCCATTTGGCCCTTCAAGCCAGCACCACCATTCAATGTGATCATGGCTGATCATCCACAATTCCTGCTTTCTCCCAATATCCCCCGACTCCGCTCTCTTCAAAAGCCCTATCTAGCTCTCTCTTGAAAGTATCCAGAGAACCGGCCTCCACTGAGGCAGAGAATTCCACAGACTCACAACTCTGTGTGAAAAAGTGTTTTCTCATCTCCGTTCTAAATGGCTTACCCCTTATTCTTAAACTGTGGCCCCTGGTTCTGTACTCCCCCAACATCGGGAATATGTTTCCTGCCTCTAGCGTGTCCAAACCCTTAATAATCTTATATGTTTCAATAAGATCCCCTCTCATTCTTCTAAATTCCAGAGTACACAAGCCCAGCCACTCCATTCTCTCAGCATATGACAGTCCCACCATCTCGGAATTAACCTTGAATTAACTTTTGGAATGTGGAGATGTTGGGCTGTGTGCACACTTCACAACAGTGGTTTTTTGGTTGCAGTAGAATATGATAGTTGAGGAATAGAATGTTAGGCTGTAAACATCCTGTCATTTCTCCGAGTGGTCTAACAATTCTATAAATCTTTCCATGCTCAAATTTAAGGTTGTAATAAACATTTCATCAATTGCTGTAATGCACCATTATATTTCTACCACTGTTTCGACACATGCATCATAGTTGCTTTGAAATGATGGGTATTTATGTGCAGATGACAAAATTAAATTTTAGGTGCCTGCATACTTTAGATTTGGAAGTTTTACATTCGGGGAGTGTTGAAAAATATGTTGGTGATTACTTAAAAAGTAAGCAAAGGCTTACTCTTTTTGATAGCAGTTCCCATTGGCACTTTAACCATTGTTCTGTATAGTTGTTATATCTAGTTTTCAATTAGTATTGCCAAAATCTTTGCCCATTTGAGCAATTCTATCACCAAATGTTTCACTATGCACACAGAAAATATAGGTATAGCATAGCAGTGAGGCAGCTGTTTAGGATATTTCATTCTTTTAGAAGACCACAAAAGGATTGATGTTATGTAAACCACAGATCTGATAACACAGTTGTCACAACAAATGAGTTCCTGCACAGATTGTATAAAATTCCTACTCTAGCGATAAGATTAAGTTTTAATTAGATAACCATGGAATGATTAAGGGTATTCAGTTGTTGTTTCTCCTCCCCCCCCCCCCCCTAAAAAGGTAAACCAAAAGAGTAAAACAACATTATTGAATAAATATACAGTAATAGCATGACTAAATGGACAATTTTGACAAATCAAATAACACAGAATCCCAATGCTGGACTAATTTACATTAAATTAACATTCCTACTTGAAATCATGAAATTAGTCTTTTATAAATGAAAAATCAGTGCACAGGGACACTATTAATGCTTTCCTGTAGATGCTGTGGCATATTGTTGGCATCTTTACATGAAGCTTTACATCTAACCATGCTGTACTTATCAAGATGCCTGAAATTTAAAAAAAAAGCTTTATTCATGTAATTAATGTCCATTACATGGAGGTGCATAATATTTGAGGCAAAGAATGAGTTGTGCATTATGACAAGGTGTGTTTTTTTCCCTCTTTCATTTTAATGCATATTTGACAGCAAAAGTGGGACCAGTAGAAATAACATTAGCATTAAATGGAGAATAATTGTTTATTATCTACATCTACTTGATAGTTAATTAATTCCACGTTGAGTATTTGATGAATCAGTAATGCCTTTCAAGAATATAGCTTACCATAAGTATAAAGCCTATGATGCGGTTCATCTACATCAAAAGTAACTGAATCACCTGCACTAGTCTATTTGAATAAATCTAAAGGAATACTGCATAGTCTTAGCAACATAATGAATTAACACAATTAAGCTTACTGATTCAGATAATCAAATGAACACCTCTGGAGTTTATCACCTCACAAGATAAGAAATGATTATAGGAGCATGCAAAAAAAGTGTTTTTTTTTAATTGCTCTATTGTACACATGGAAAGGATTGTATAGTCATTGTGTTATACCGTGTAGAAGCAAAAGTGCATTGATTATTTTGGCTATATGCACATAGTAAAAAAAAAGTTCTAATGGTGCACAGCTTGCTTTTTATGTCCTAGTGAATTTACTAAACATGAAAAGTAAAATTCCATGATCCCATGTGGATATTCATGGAGTTGCTTGATAATAGGTAGCAAATTTAAAGTACAATTTTTCTATTGTATGTAGTTCAAAATTTGTGAATTTAGCTCACAAAAATATATTTACCCAAGTTGTAACATCAGAATTGTCTAGAACATCTTCTACTTCTGCAGTTGAACTGCCTTGTAGTCCTGCGTTCTATTTCATGACAAATCTGAGCTCAAACGGTGGTGTAACCTGGCAGTTTCTCTGCATTACAAGACTGCCGAGCAGCACAATCAATTTATAATAGGAAATATGGGAGAAAAAGAACTAAAAGCAATGGTAATGATATTATTAAATACAATACTGTAAGCAACTCGAAAAGGATGTCGACTAAATACACATTTGGGCCATCTAATTTTCAACAAAAATGGTTTTCAAATAAGTAACTTCAATTTATATCCAAAGGGAAATGTTATTAGAAATAACTATGAGAAAGTTGCACTAATTCAGGTTCAAATATATACATTCTACCTTCATAGGTTACATAAACAAGTCACAAGATTAAATAATCCACTTGTAACTCATTTATATTATTGTTTAGTACTTGTCAGATTGGAGTTTTGTTGCGAGGCAAAAAAAAGTTAGCTTACCATTTTTTGTTTGAAAAGGAAATATAGTTAATCAGTGTGAGTACAAAAGGAAATGAAGGATTACAGGATGTCGTTTTGTGTCAACGTTCCTAAAAGTGGTAGCGGACGAGGTGCAAGAATGTGGTAGAGTTGAGAAATGGTTCAGTCACAATAATTGGGCTCAGCTTGGCTATGAAAGGCACTGAACAGAAGCAGAGGATTTCCTAGTGATTTGCCGATTAGTTCACATGAACTTGTTTTCTTTGGCTTTCCTGACAACATCAACAGAAATCACTGGAGCAATTTTCAAGCAAATGTCCCATTAGCTGGAGAATGTTGTGGCCTTAAGATTGGAGGTAGTAAAGAGAACACGACAGTATTCTTTTGCAGCATGGACTTGTATTTATGAAGTCAAGTAGTGATTTGGTTGTGAGCCTGTACGAGTTGTTTTACTTAATGTATATGTTCAAGACAATCATCGAGGATTCAGCCAAAGACTGCTCAAAGATCGGTGACCGAGGTTGCTGACTTGACCCTTCATTGCGGTTGTGTTCATCATCTGCATTTATAATTATTTTTCCAACAGAATATCAAATTTAAGTTATTGTGAGTACATTACATTTAATGCTATGTGCCTTAATTTTCAAAAATATTTTACATGGCACCACATGTGGCTTTGGGGAAGGGGGGGTGGTGATGGCGGAGGAAGAGATAGCAATCACTCAGAGATATCACTTCTGATTGTTACCCTGGAGGAGTAAGCTTCAGAGGAGTTGCATCATGAAAACAATGTTGGATTTGCCTCCGTGATGGCTCAATGCTTCTCTTCAGGTCTTGAGCTATCACACTCAAGTCCCACGGGTGGATGGCCGTTTGCCAAGGCAGAACAATGTTAACATCATGTTTTGCCTGATCCCCCCACCGTACCGCCTTTTCCAAATTTCACGATGAATCAGCCAAGGAGTCCGAGAAAATTGACTGAAGTGCATTAAGATTATATTGTTCACTTATCAAGATTTTATAATTAGTATCTTACACTTAAACAAGGTTCTATAACTGAATTCACCAGTTATGCAAGCAAAATTCATTAAAAAAAAAAATCTATCGAAGTAAATGAGAACAATTTATCACAGCTTCTTATAATTAACTAATTGAGAGAGAGGCCTTTTTGTAGTTGCCAAGATATTGTTCTTTTAAAGCCAGGTACTCATCAATTGACAGGATTTAATTAAAAAAACGACCTTTTAAAAAATATTCATAAAATAGCAATAGCCGTATTTTCTATTCTGCTGTGTAGCTCAGCGATTTGGTGGTTAAATGTATTGGGTTTCAGCATCCCCAATAATTGCAGCAGCAGGGAGAAAGACATCAAATGGTGAAATATGCAGCTATAATTTGCTCTGGTATGACATCTGAATTAGTCAGTCTTGCGCTTGCTTGCTAGGTTTTTAACATTTCCGTTAGTAAGTTTCTGAAAACATAATCTGATTATGATCACAAAGTTCTGGAAAGTGAGCATAAAGGAAACTGTTTCACATTATCCAATTAGATCGAAGGATTAAGAAGTTAGAATAGCAAACAGAAAAAAAAAAAAGTGGGGATGAAGGACGGGAATAATATGCCATGAAATTAGTTTGTATTTATGGGCATTTTTTTTGCAGCTTCAGGGCGTATTAATACATCTAATGACAGAAAAGCATTTTTCAGACACTTAGTTGGATTTCTGCATTGACCTTGCAGGATTTGCACATATTAATCTCATTGTTTCTTAGATTAAAAATTATGGCCCCCTGTTTCAAAGTGGACATCAGAAACATAGTGTTAATGACTTATAAAATATATTGTTAATTTCTATCTATTATACTTGAATAGTTCACTGCTAGTTTAGTTGCTCTGAGCATCGACAGCTCAGTGACGTTTCTACACACAACATTCTGCTCGGTGACAAGATTAAGATCACTGGTTGTCCACAGTGTGATACTCTAAAACAAAATACCTGCTGCAGTTAAGAGATATTGCCCAAACAAATGCCAGAGTCTTGTAAAAATCATCCTATTCATTGTGAAAGTGGATGTTTGGATTGACAACTCACTAATTCCAGCCATCATTTCTCTTGAAGATACGTTGCTCTCAAATATTAAACATTCCCAAGCAATGTTAGTTAGGTTCATTTGGTCACAGGCTTGGAGCCATTTCCTCGCTATTTTCATGTGCAGTTTGCAAGATCAAAATCACATTTTCAAAACTATGAAATTGAATTTAAAGTATTAAATTGTATATAAACCTGCAAGCAAATTGAGTATTAGAGTTCGTTAAAGTAATTTGTTTTTAAATTAGTAATAATACTAATAGTTTATTTCAAGATGCAGGTTTTTTGTTTGTTGTCACCATCTGGAACACATGCCTACATTGTGATTTCTGTGTGGTTATCCTCTTTCCTATGCTGTGCAATCTCCATGATATTATTTGTTACCACGATAGGAAGAAGAATTTTGACATCTGTATAGTTGAGGAGCATATTTACAGAACAGTATAATGCAATGTACATTGTCCCTGTTGATGAAATAACTAAAAATTGAATTAAGGATTTTATAGATTGTGTTACCACCAGATTCAATTATTGTACTGAATAGCAACATTTATAAACACCTTGATGTTTATAGGTGCAATGAAGTGCATCAAACAAGAGAGTGTCCATTTTTTAAAAACCTGTTGTTTACAGTTGAGAAAAGGGAATTATTTAACTTAATTGGAAGAAAATGTATTTGATATTGCAATCAGAAAATGCGTGAAAGCCCTGTTGGACGATTATCTGTGCTTCAGTGTCGTGCTGTTTTGTTCAATCTGGTTATTTTGGGGTCTGTGCTCGTGAATCCAGATAAACTTCACCATTGTACCTGCTAAAACTACTGATTGTGGAATTGCGTGTATTTTTGATGTATGTAATATGTTAATGTCACAAATGCATAATGAATACTATTAATATTCCTATAAGGTAAAATCCAGATGAATATAACTTAATTAACAAGGCTTTTAAAAACCTAGTGCAAAATATTGCAGATAAACTGATCAAGTAATAATGTTTAATAGTACACAGTTTTTAGCACTTTGTAATAACAACTTTATCCTGTGTAGATATTTACCTCAGTAAAATGAAAAATAAACTCTGACTCGTTTCTTGTTGAAGCAATTAACCATTCATGATATTAGACTTTTTGGAGTGTCCTGGTTTTTGATAAATAGATTATCAAGCATTTAAAGTTATATTCACTGATCCAATGCTCCCAGTACATATGGTATTGTACTGGCAGGCATAGGATCAGGAACTGTTCTAGTTATGAGCAGAAGAGTTACTATAACAGTATGAAGGAAATATATTTGAACCACCTACTTGTTGCACCTATTTATGTTTGAAGCACAATAATGAAGATTAAAAAAAAAAATTTGATTTTCAAAAGATTGGGGGAGATACTCTACCACCCCACAAAGATGATGAAGCAAGTGCCAAGAAACTCCAATTACTAGTATCATAAAGTGAATTTGTCCTGCCTTTTAATACTTTAATCTCTTGGGATGAACTTGTCTGGATCGCTTGAGGTCTAACAAACTAATTCTCAGCTTGTGTTCAGCCAATTTATTTCCAATGTTAGAAACAAACCAGTATTTCCATGGCACTAGTACCCTACTATACAACACCTCATCATATAACTGAAAGAACCTGAAATGTTTAGCTCACATTTAAAAATGTGTCTATAATTTTTTCAAATGCAAAATCTTAATTATCTGATTCTTTTCTGATAATTGAAGTCTATGATTTAGATGGTGCTTTCTTGTTGAGAAAGATGGTCCTCAGCTTCTGTCTCCACAACAGCATGTTGATAGTAGATTTTGTGCTGCCATTGAAGATCATAAGGATATGGAGAATCAAGGACCTGAAGATGCTGTTCTATAAAATAAGTGTTGTTGTGACTCAGCAGACCAGCAGCATCCCAGGAAAACATGGATTGGTGACCTTTCAGGTCAGGATCTAAGGGTCCTATCCATGTTCTCCAGGAATGCTGCCCGACCTGCTGTGTTACTCCAACACTTTGTCTTTTCCCCCCCATGAGGATATGGCTTAACTTGCTCTTATGTGGAACAGTTATTGACTGGAATTTATTGAGCTGTGAATGTTAGCTGCTGAAAGTTAACCCAACCCTAAATATTAAGTCCTTCCTGTTTAAGGCTTGTATGGATCACTCTCGTATCAGAAAAATTGCCAATGTCCTCTTTTGAATAAATCATAGAACAAAATTACTCCTGATATTTTGGCAGAGGGAATGTGACTAGGAACTCAATTAAAGATAGTCAGGCCAAGCTGTACCGCAAAACCCTTATTAAATATCATAAAATATACGAGTGCAATGTTATGCCCATCCATATATTTGGCAGGGGCATTATAAGGCAGTGATAACCTGCCATAATCCTCAGTGAAGTGTGACAGTGAGAAGTGATAAAGGTTTAAACACTATTAAACTAGCAAAAACAATGACAGAGAGAAAATTAGATAAATTAAATACTGTAACATCTGGTATTAGGGGATAGGTGCTCTTGTTAATTCAGAGCACTAGACGATCTACTTTGACTACAAGGTTCCTGTAATACAATCATGCACGTTTGATCATGTTTATTTGCACATGTACACATTGAATATAGTGCAGTAAGAGCCTTTGAACAGCTTTGGAGTAATACAGCACAGAAACAGACCCTTTGGCCCAACTTATCCATGCCAACCAAGCTGCCCCATCTAAGCTAGTCCCATTTGATCCATATCCTTCTGAACCTTCCCTATCCATGCATCTGTCCAACTAATTAGAGAAATCCTGCCACTGAGATGTAAAGTTTACTTAAAAATTAATACATTTATGAAATGCTCTCATATCACAGTGACTTTGCAGTTGAGCAATTTATTTATGTGACACTTTTCCACAAAAGAGGGGATGGCAAAAAACAATCAGGGGTGGCAGATTTTAGAGAGGGAATGATGTGCCCAGTCAAGACACACATTGTGTTGTTTTCAGAGTCTGATCAAATGAGTATCAACCAGCAGGGCTTCCACAACCTCCTTACTTCAGTTTAGTTTTTTTTTTTAGTTTTTTTTTTTTTAACAGCGAAAGAGGAACTTATGTCATAGATACATGGCCTCTCCATCTTTTATTTAGTGCTTCAGGAGGGTATAATGTTCAGCAAAAAAATATTTATTTAACAAAAGTATCCGAACATGAATATAAACTATTGTTCAATACAGTAGCTCATGTTCCTTGTCAAAAAGGAATCTTAGGTCTGGTCGTACAAACTTGTTAATATCGCATCCAATATTCTGCTATTCCTTAAAGTAACTTGTGCTTCATCCATTTAATGTTACACATGGGATAGAGACAGAAAATACCCCTGTATGGTGTTAGGAAGTGATGCCAGTTCAGCATGCAACAACCAGATTTCTCTCATAACTGTCAGGAGATGCGACTCATATGGGAGTGCCCCAAATATCCTGAGAAGTCCTCAGACATTAAAACCCTGTTGGCAGTATAGTTCTTTTCTGTTTTATACCCTCAATCATTTCCTCAGCCTACTTTACATGCATCATTTTAGAGTCTTCCAAAAAATCTTATTTTCACCTGCTGTAACATTTGGGCCATTAGTTTTAATTTGTTAATCTCGTATGTCGTTGAATGCATCTCAAATCCTCTATGCTCTGATTTGACTTAAGCTGACATGAGATGTTCAAACCGAGTATGTAACAAAATTCATGCTTTTAGAGTTTTAAGTTAAAGGACTAAAGATGCGTGTTCCAAGTTTTGATTTAGACCACAGGGATCTGAAGAAATTAACTAACAAAAGGAAGAGGATCCAAGCTCTATCATCAGTGATCACAAGCCCAGCATGGCCAAAGCATCTGCAATCATGTTCATCAGCCAGAATTGCTAGGTAGATGATCAATCTCCTCTTGAGATCCCCTACATCACAGAAGCCAATGTCATTTACTCAGTGGGATAAAGGAATAGGGAAGACAATTGGAAAAAGCAAAATTCTGAAGAAGGGTTTCGACCTGAAACATCGTCCATTCTCACTCCAGAGATGCTACCTGTCCCGCTGAGTTACTCCAGCATTTTGCGTCTATATCTTGGAAAAAGCAAAAGCTGGGTGACCAAATAACAACTTGAAGAATCCACAATTAACTGTTCCTTTAGTCATGCTGTCCCAATGCAGATAAAACACTTCCACTTATCTGACATTGCAGAAAATTGCCAAGCTGTATTCTGCCCACCCAAAGCAGGACAAATTCAACCTGCTAATGACTGCCCTATCAGTCTATTCACAATCAAAGTGATGAAGGGTGTAATTGACTTACCAATAACCCACACACTGATTCCCAGTTTAGATTTTTGTTACGGTCATTTATTTCCACTGACCCCCCCCCCTCCCCCCAGGCCAGAACAAAGAGCAGAATTCTGAATGTGGGCAGAGTGTGCTTGTGCTTGATGACTGATCAGCGTTTGAACAAGGGTGACATAAGGAGCCATGGTAAAACTGAAATCACCAGGAAAAATCTCCAATGGTCAGCATCATACCTTGAATGAACAAGCATATCAGATTGTTGGAAGTTAAACATCCTAATCCAGTATCGCGAGAACAGTAAAAGTGCCTCATAGTGTCCCAAGCCCAACCATCTTCAACCTCACAACACAGAGGTGGAGACCCAAGTTCGATCCTGACTATGGTTGCAGTCTGTACGGAGTTTGTTTGTTTTCCCCGTGACTGTGTAGGTTTCGTCCGGGTATCCTTCCATATCCCAAAGATGTACAGGTTTGTAGGTTAATTGGCTTCTGGAAATTGTCTCTGGGGTGTAGGATAGAACGTGTGTAGGGGTGATTGCTGGTCAGCATGGACTCGTTTCGACAGTATTTCTATCTCTAAACAAAACTGCTGCATAATGACCTTCCTTCCACAAGGTCAGAATTGGGATGCACTCTGATAAATTATACAATGTTCAAACCATTCTAAAGTGTGAATGCTTGCATCAACAATATTGAAATATGGGCTGAAAGGAAACAAGTGAAAGTACCAGTAAATGACCATAAATGATATTCACCGGCTGCCCAGCAGAGTCTCCACCAATGCCCGGACTCTCACTATTAAATCAGAAGCCAATTGAACCATGAAAATAAATTCTGTAAAAAAAGGTCAAAAGAAGATATGCTAAACATATGTCATGCCTCTGGAGCCTCCAGTTCCCCCCCCAACACTTGCAAGAGAAAAATAAATCAGCAATATGGTAGAATACTCTCCACTTTGCTCGATGAGTGGAACTCCAACAGAACTCAAGAGGTTCAACATAGAAGACAAAGCAGTCTGCTTGATTGGCATGCATCACTTAAGTATTCATTCCCTTCCCCACCATTGTTTTACTGTGGCAGAATGTGTCATCTACAACATCCATTGTACTTACTCACCAAGGTTACTTCAGCAGCATATCCTAAAACAGGAACACTGACGACCAAGAAGACATGTAACAAACACATGAGCATTGCCTTTGCAAATTCCTTCAAGTCACACATCATCCGGACTTGAATTCATAATTGACTTCAATATTGAACAGAATATTGCTATTCCCTAGTCATCACCAGAGCCAATCCATGGAGCTTTCTACCTGAGAATTGAGAAGGCCTTCACAAGTAGTTATTGTTCAAGGAGGTACTTCACTGCTATTTTGTTCCAGGAGAATTAGATATGGGCAATAGATGTTGGATTTGGCAATGCTCAGCAATCCAGAAATTGAACTAAGATAAGCCAAATGCACTTAGAGGGACATCCATTTAAGGGAATTCCACCCATTGTTCTGGAATGATTCGCATAGGGGATCAGAGTTAAGATTCTGAAAAGCACATTTTGCTTAATCAATGTATTATCAATTCCCATCAAAAGGTGAAGAAAAAGGTGAAACAAGATGGTTAGTTGCAAAGACATCAGTAGGCTAGACACAAAGTTCTGGAGTAACTTAGCGGGTCAGGAATTAGGTGGGGTGGGGGGGTGGGGAGTGACGTGCTGTAGGTGAGAAAAGACCAGGACCAACCAGGTAACAAATGTCCTCAGGCAGGGCAGTACCTGGTAGGCCCATTGTTGGCTTGGGAAGGTGTGATCTAAAGAGGGATACAATGTGGTGAGCTGTGGAACTGGTTAAAAGGCTAGGCTGGAGGGATGGGAAGGGAGAGTTAGTAGAAGCTACTTCAAATTAGAGAATTCAATGTTCATACCGCTGGGTTGTAAGCAAAATATAAGGTGCTGTTCCTCCAATTTCTGTGCGTCCTCACTCTGGCAATGGAGGAGGCCCAGGACAGAAAGGTCTGTAAGGGAAGGGGAGTTGAAAGGGTTGGCATCCGGGAGATCCCGTAGCATAAGTGTTCAGCGAAAAGCAGGGGAGTGCATCAGTAGGGTCTGTTACTCTACTAGTTTTGGTGTCATCTGCAAACTTAACCATGTTACTTATATTTCATCCTCATTGTTAATCTAGATGACAAACAACAGGAGACATAACATCGGTCCCTGCGACACACTGCGAGCTGCCAACCAAAAAAACAACCCTTCACCACCACCATGAATCGATCACCAAGCCAATTTTGCATCAATTTGGCTAGCTCACCCTGGATCCCATGAGAACTGCCCTTCCAGACCAGAACCTTGTCAACTACTCGCTTAGTCAATCCCCTCAAATTACTTTTTCAAAACGATCAAATTACTGAGACAAACTCCACATATAGCCATGTCATCCCTAATCAGTCATTGCCTTTCCAAAGACACCCAAAGCCCCTCCAGTAACATTCCCACTGTTCTTTACACTGGTCTTTAGCTGGATCTTGCAGAACTTAAATAAAGACATAGCATTAGCCACTCTCCATTCTTCCTGAATCTCCCCCTGGCTAATGAAGATATAAAAATCAACTGTAAACCCAGCAACTTATCTAGACCTCCTCCCACGCTATCTCTTGCAAAGACGACATCCCCTACTCTCAACTTCACCCCCCGCTTCGGCTCCCAAGAGGAGGTTTTCCACTCGAGGGCATCCGAGATGTTCTTGTCCTTTAACATGGTTTCCCCCCCTGCTTTTATAAATGGATCCCACACTCATGTTCCTTCTGTGTCCCTAACTTTGGATCCCAATACCCCCTCTCCCCACCTCAAACAGAATTGCTATTCTTACAATTGTTTGAAGATGGATTGATCAATGGTGTATCAAAAAACTAGATTATAATATGCAGGCCATGCAAAACAGGGTTAATAAAACTAAGGTTTGTGAAGAAAATGGATAATGCATTGTGTGTTTAAGTAGAAACATGATGGCGGTCCTGACCCATGTTAAATTAGAACGGTGTATCCAATTACCAGGACCAATGTGTTCTCTGTAATTGCTGGCAGGCGATAATTGGATTATCTTTGCAATGTTCACTGGACCAATATCATTTATTAACAAGTTGGCAGTGAAATAATTCCATTGAAAGATAAGTAATCCGTGAATGTTTAAGTTATGTTTGTTGAGCAGCAGCATTTGAATGAAGAAACTATTCAATCATCTGCATGTTTGTCTATCTTAATACAGTAATAAGAAATATACAAGGTAACCTTTGACTTAATGATCTGAAGAGAACTTAACAGCATCCTCTGAAGCAACCAATTCTCAGTTGTTTTGTCTCCAGTGTTTAATTGGAAAGCTAGAAACAAGGAACTACCGATGCTAATTTACAAAAAAAGACAAAAGTGCTGGAATAACTCAGTGCAAAGAAGGGTCCCGACCCAAAGTGTCAGCTATTCATGTACTCCAGAAATGCTGCCTGACCAGCTGAGTTACTCTAGCACTTTGTGTATTTTATTGGAAAGCTGTTCCACAGAGTAGATGGTACAAAGTAATTTTTAATTAGGTCTAAAATTACCCATCACAAAGTCATAACTGCAATTTTTAAAAGTATTTTAATAGGTTGTAAGATTATCTCTCAATCATCCATTTCCACAAGTAAAATGTTTCATGCCATTTCTTATAGAGACTCCGAAACATGTTGATCAGTCTCAAGGATCTCTTTCGAAATAGGATTGTTGTTTGAACGCTTCTTGGAAAATAAAAGATAGTTTTCGAATCAATTAGTTTGCTTCATAGTTTTCCATCTTTAGCATTGGATCCTTGCTTACTCCGTCAATGTAATGATGATGATGAGCATTTGCTTATATCAATTGTCATCTGTCACATATACACACCTAATTTCTGACCTGTCTCAAGATAGATTCCATTGCAGCTCCTGAAAGTTTGATCAGACTGCATGGAACTTGTGAAAACAGACAACCAGAATTTAAATTTTCTTTCACGATACAACTTGGAAAGTTGTTGGGAACATCGCTATAGTTTAGTGGAGTTTATTATTGTCACATGTACCGAGGTACAGTGAAAAACTTTTGTTTGCGTGTTGTAGGGGGCGCTGCACTGCAGCAGCCTGTCGGCAGCGTGTCCGTTTTTTTTCAACTTTTTTTCTTTTTTTAGTATGTTTAAAAGTCTGTTTTTAATGTTTCTTTGTGTGTTTTGTGTGGGGGGGGGTAAGGGGGAAACCGTTTCGGCCGCCTCCTCCATGGAGAGGTGGCTTTTTCCAGGTCGCCTCCCCCGTGGCCTAACATCGAGGATCGGGCGGCCTTTCCCGGAGACGCGCCCGGAGCTTCAGCGGCGGGCGCAGCGTGGACTCTCGGCGCGGAGCGGGTGAGACCTCACTGGGGCTCGCTGGAGGGGACTGCTCCGTTACGCTGTCTAATTGTAGTCCTGTAGGTCTGTGTCCAAGATGGCTGCCGTGAAGGGAGAGTGGACGCTGGCACGAATTGGTTGCCGCTGCTCTCTCTTCACACTGTGTTTTTGATTTTCTGTTTTTGGATTGAATTCTGTTTTTAATTTGTGTCTCTGTGATGTCTTTATTATTTGTTATATTCCGATTATATGTTATTCCGATTAAATGTCTATTATTGTTATGTCTGTATTCTTTCTTTATGTACTGCACGGAGAGGACGCTGGCGCTGTTTGTTCGCCGCTTCTCCGTTTGCTATTGTCTGTTACTATTGTAAAGCGACTTTGAGTCTTAGAAAAGCGCTATAAAAATAAAATTTATTATTATTATTATTACGCTGGCCCGCGGCAGCCGGCAGCCTGAAGCAGCGGTCTGCAGAACTCCAACTGGTGCGGCATCTACAGCCCGGGATCCCTCGTGGAGGACCCGGGGGGAAGAAAAAGCTTCCACCGCCGGCCCGCGGCCGTCTTCTACCGCGGGTGCGGCATGGACTTACCATCTCCCCTGGAGGGGAGCTTCGACCGCCGGCCCTGCAGACTGCGGTGCTTCCGGCTGCGGCACGGCAGGTACTTTAAAACATTGACCGCCGGCCTGCGGCCTACACCAGCCTGAAGCCGCGGTCTCTGGTTGGGAAGAGCCGATCCTGGACTCACCTTGACTTTGACTTTGTCCCTTACCATCTGGACGCCCGCAGCAACGGCTGTGGAGGGTGGAGGTCCCGACCACGGGGGAAAACGGAGGAGGACTGGCCAAGCTCTGTGCCTTCCACCACAGTGATGAATGCTGTGGTGGATGTTTGTGTAAAATTTTTATTGTGGTTGTGTGTTCTTTATTACTGTACCGCTGCTGGCAACCCAAATACCACCGACCTTGGTTGTGTGGCAATTAAATTATATCAATTATATCTATCTATCTATCCAGTCAAACACTATACATTATTACAATCAAGGCATCCACAGTGCACAGATAAAGGATAAAGGGCAAAACATGTGCAAGACAAAGACTGATTAAAGAAAGTTTGACAGGTCTGAGAGGAGATCAAGGAGAGAATAGTTAATGCAAGGTGAACAAAAATGCTGCAGAAACTCAGCGGGTGAGGCAGCATCTATGGAGAGAAGAAATAGGCGACATTTCAGGTTGAGACCCTTCTTCAGACTGATATCGGGGGGGGGGGGAAAGAAAGGAAGAGGCAGAGACAGTAGGCTTGTGGGAGAGTTGGGAAGGGGAGGGAAAGGAGGGAGAAAGTAAGGACTATCTGAAATTAGAGAAGTCAATGATCATATCTCTGGGGTGTAAACTACCCAAGCAAATTATGAGGTGCTGTTCCTCCAATTTGTGCTGGGCCTCACTCTGGCCATGGAGGAGGCCCAGGACAGAAAGGTCAGATTCAGAATGGAAGGGGGAGTTGAAGTGCTGAGCCACCGGGAGATCAGGTTGGTTAGTGCGAGCTGAGTGGAGGTGTTAGGTGACACTTGGAACATTGGATGCAGTAGATGAGGTTGGAGGAGGTGCAGGTGAACCTCTGCCTCATCTGGAAAGACTGCTTGGGTCCTTGGATGGAGTCGAGGGGTGGGGGAGGGGAGGTAAAGCGACAAGTGTAGCATTCCCTGCGGTTGCAAGGAAAGTACCAGGGGAGGGGGTGGCTTGGGTGGGAAGGGACAAATTGACCAGGGAGTTACGGAGGGAACGGTCTCTGCAGAAAGCAGAAAGGGGAGGATATGGGAAGATGTGGCCAGTGGTGGGATCCCGTTGGAGGTAGCGAAAATGTCGGAGGATTATATACGTTGTATGCGACGGCTGATGGGGTGGAAGGTGAGGACAAGGGGGACTCTGTCCTTGTAATGCGTAGGGGGATGAGGAGTAATAGCAGAGCTGCGGGATATAGAGGAGACCCTGGTGAGAGCCTCATCTGTAATAAAAGAGAACCCCCGTTCTCTAAAGAATGAGGCCAACTCCGATGCCCTGGTCTGGAACACCTCATCCTGGGCGCAGAAGCGGCGTATTGAGAGGAATTGGGAGAAGGGGATAGAGTCCTTACAGGAAGCAGGGTGGGAAGAAGTGTAGTCCAGATAGCTATGGGAGTCAGTGGGCTTGTAGTGGTTGTCGGTCAGTAGCCTGTTGCCTGCGATGGAGATGATGAGATTTAGAAGCGGTAGGGAGATGTCGGATATGGTCCAGGTGAATTTGAGTGCCGGATGGAAATTAGTGGTTAAATGGATGAAGTCAGTGAGTTCTGCATTGGTGCAGAATGCAGTCGTCAATGTAGCAGAGGTAGAGTTTGGTCACGGTACGCCTCGAACAAGGATTGTTCGACGTGCCCTACAAAGAGGCAGGCATAGCTGGGGCCCATGCACGTGCCCATAGCTACGCCTTGGATTTGGAGGAAATGGGAGTAGTCAAAGGAAAAGTTGTTGAGGGTAAGGACCAGCTCTGATAAGTGGAGGCGAGTATTGGTAGATGGGGATAGGTTGGTTCTGCGGTCAAGGAAGAAACGGAGGGCTTTAAGACCCCCCTGGTTGGGGATGGAGGTGTAGAGTGACTGGACATCCATAGTGAAGATGAGAGAGTGGGGGCCTGGAAAACAGAAGTCATGAAGGAGACAAAGAGCGTGTGAAGTGTCTTGGACATAGGTGGGGGGGGGGGAGAGATAGGATGGAATCGAGGTATGTGGAAATAAGTTTGGTGGGGCATGAACAAGTAGAAACAATGGGTCTGCCAGAACAGTCAGTTTTGTGGATTTTAGGGAGAAGATAAAATCGGGCCGTGCAGGACTGGGGATCGATGAGGTTGGAGGCTTGGGAGGGCAGGGTGCCGGAAGTGATGAAGCCAGTGATGCAAGAAATGCTGCTGTTGAAATAAAGATTTAATAGAGTGGAGCAATTGAAATAGATGAGAGCAGAACTTCTTCTGGGACCGGCACACCATCTTTTAAAGCCATCGGCTTTTTAAATAATAGATTGGGAAAAATTAGAAACTTAAATAATTTTGAGACTTAACTTCCTTTTATTATTTCTAAGCTTTCATTATAAAACACAAACATTTCAGCTTCAATCAATAATGTGCTCAGAGCACATCAAGAGTCTCAAGTGATTGCCTGTCCTAAACTGCTCATAGTATTATGCTTGAAAATTAAGTGCAGGCTTTCAGTATTTAGATTTAATTAATCCCAATTATTACTAACCCTTCATATGTACACCAATTGTGACTTAAATTTAGCAATCTTTGATGAAAAATAACATCTACAGTGACAATTGCAATTTCTTTCCAGCTGGACTACAATTCCTTAAAAGAGCAATAAAACTTAACTGGGTTAGACTAATAACTAGCTCTGTTAACCAACGATAATCAGGTTTTTTTTTCTATTTAAAAATATGCAAGTCAAACTAGGTGATGGGTGTGAATCGTTATGAATTAGGCACATTCCCTTTCTTTTTGTTTAGCTTTACCTTTTTTGGATTCTTTACTTATTTCTTTTCTTTTCTTAAGGCCCTCTTCTCTTTGGGGCCTTTTTTTTTTTCTTCTTTTTTTTCACATTTTCAAGCACGCAGTCTACTTAACCATCACAATTCATTTAACGGCAACTACTGCGGCCTACACTTCACTACTATCCTCACTCTTCTCTTCTTTCTCTTTTCTCTTTTCCTATCATAGATTAAAGTTAAAAAAAAAGATGTACACGAAATGTAACATGCTGCATATTATGATTAAGATGTATGTACATTGCTTCTAATTTAAAAAATCCATTAAAAAAAAAAATTAAAAAAATTAAAGATAAATAAAAATATGCAAGTCTGTCTTTTATGAGATTCTTGAACTGAATACTGTGAGAAGAATGTGCTCCTACAGTGGAGTCACTGGGGAATTCCAGCTTACCGATAGAGGTTGAAGGAATGATAAACTGTGTCAAAGATCAAAATGGTGTGCACCATTTTCACGTTGCACTCAACATTCGTCTTGCCCTTGTCCCAATTGGGAGGGAATTGTCAACACAATAATCTCGAGTTGCTGTTGTAATAACCTGCTGACATGAGATGTTGGGAGGAGAATAATAGTACTAGTGGAAGGGAAAGCAATTTGAGCTTTATAAATGGAGTAGACTATCGGTTGCTGCAGTTATCATCCCATTACACATTTAACAAAATGTAATTGAAACAAGCAAGCATGTGAAGGGCCAGGAACCAAAGTCATGAATCGACATAGTTGCTAAATTAAAAAGATCATACTTATATTTGGAAATAAAAAACAAAGTACTGTATGGTGGTTATCTGTCAACCACTTAATAAAATAAAGTGCAACATTTCCTCGAGACATTAGATAGAATTTAGATAGATAGAATTTATTGCCACACAACCAGGGTCGGTGGAATTTGGGTTGTCAGCAGCAGTACAATAATAAAGAACACACAACCACAATAAAAATGTAACACAAACATCCACCACAGCATTCATCACTGTGGTGGAAAGCACAAAATTTGGCCAGTTTATTATGTTTCTAGCCTCAAATGATCCTAAAAAAATGGTGGGTCATGAATGAATGAATCAGTCATGAATCAACATATTCTACTTACCCCGACCTTTTGTACCCTGTTCAACCTCTTGCCAATGACTGCTCTTTGGATGGGGAAACCCCATATTTTCTAGGATATTGCGAGTTGTGAAAGGGCTTTCTGTATCTCATCTGGGTTTGTAACTGCCTTGTTGGCCAAGTGCAGGACATTGATGGAAGGCAGGCTCTGCCATTATCTATCATGGACTATCAGAGCATCAGAGTAGAAAAATTGATCTGCACACTGCAGAACCATCAACTTTGATCTCCATGTTTGACCACTATCGGAATGTTATAGTTCAAAATGGCCTCCATGCTGTCTCTTCCAACAATGGGCATCACATGGGCAAGGGAGTCCTTTAATATAGTGTGCTGCTTCTGACAAATTTTAAATAACATTAATTGCCACCTTGCATCTGATTTCAAATGATAAACCATCTTTCCGGATTGAATGTTGCAATGTCTGAAATTTCAGCGGAAATAATGAGTCAACAAATCTATTTACACTTAAAGATCATATTTGCCTGAAATAAAAGGCAAAGTATATTGGTTATCTGTCAACTACTTAATAAAATTAGGTGCAACATCTTCTTGATTCCTACAGTATCTAAATTTATTGTTCTAGCCTCAAAAGATAAAAAACAAAGTGTTCCACCATAAATTGTGCACAGCATCTACAAGTTAAAAAGAGGATTAATTTGCTCTTTTGGAGGAAAGTATGACTTCTTTACTCAAATGAAGAATAAACTTGAACCACTAAATTTACAAGTGTTTCCAAGTCTAAGTCTTACCGGCAAATGGACTATTTTATAGATGTGTTAATCAACAGTCTTTTCATTTCTCAATGGGAATTGAAAGAACACATTCAATGAATACAGCGCCATCTATATATTATTTATTAAAAGTCTCATCTTGTATGTATGTATACATGTGTGCGTGTGTAAGCGTATGTGTCTTTCTACCTTCGTCAAAACACCATGCACTAGTGCAGAATTTTTCACAGATTATTCATCGCATTGACAAAATAAACTGCTTCACTTCACATTTCATGCTATATTTCACAAGTTACACGGTTTTAAAAATACCCCAAACCAAGTTTTTAAACGGAAAGTCCGCTTCCAAAGTGTCGTCACAAAGCCCCGCAACAGGGGCAGGGGGAGGAGGGGCAGGGGGAGGAGGGGGAGGGCGGGTACCAGCTTCCAGTGACGTCAGGGGGAGGGCCGCAATTAAATAGGGATGTTGCATGGAAGGTCACAGGGCGTAAAGCACGGAGTCGCTCATGCCTTCTGGAGTACCGCACACGCCACACGTACATTCTTACCTGGTAAAAAACACCAACATCACTGCTACTCAGACAGAGAGAAGATACAAATGCTTTTCGTGACTGACTTGCGAAAGAGCAGCGTGCCAGCAGATTGAGGGCAAGTCCCGGCCCACGACCGCCCGGGGCTGGAGGGTGACTGAGCGGTCTGAACCCGAGCACTCAGACACCCGGTGTAAGGAGTGGAAGGAGTGGATCCCTCGGGACAGCCCCCACTGTCCCCTCGGGGTCAGCGCTATGCGACCACGGCTGTGGGTCGGCAGCGGCCACACACGGGTCGAGTAGAGCGGGGCCGTGGCTCTGGGCAGCGAACACATGGGGACACAAACCCGGCAACGTCTCTGTCAGCTGCAGCAGAGTTGGGGACAGTCTGGTCCCTCCGCCAACCCAGAGGCACTGACCGTGCTGCACCGGCACCGGACCATGACCCCCACACCATGACCCCCACATGATTCACCCCACGGATCCCGACACTGAGGTGATTCACACACCCCACCCCACCGACCTCGACATGGGGCGATTCATCCCCCCCCGACTCCCGGACCCCCACATTATTTCACTGGGCCGAGGATCGGAGGGGGGAGCGGAGAGAGAAGAGGAGGAGGGGGGTGGAAAAGAGGAGAAAGTGGTGGAATATTACGTTAGGGGAACAGGTTGCATTACTTGGAAACGGGTGAGTGATGGAATATTGCGATGGGGGAAGTTTTTAACTATTAACTCTAGTTATTAACTATTAAAACTACAGGGCATATGAAATAGCGTCTTGCATTGTAAAGTTACAAGTAATTAAATGTTTTGAAGAAAATGTGATAATTGATCATTGACCAAAAAACCCCACAATGAATACTTGATAAACTATTTTGATTTCCTTCTCTGCACCCTTTCGACTGAGGTTCAAATGACATGTAATAAATATTATGATAACATCCTTCCTGTAGGTAAGTGACCAGAACTGTGTACGTTATGGCCTGTTAACATTGAGAATTAACGACTTGTTCATTTGCAACATCACGATGACAAAGTCATTGTGATCTTTTAAAAATGTGATTAAATGTCAGAGAATCAAACAACCAAAACAGTAGGTACACCATTGATTAAACGCTCATTTTACCTAATCCAAAATAACCATCACAGTAGAATATCTGCCTTTTGAGCTTCCAATTTCAGTAAATAGCTTCTGCAATTTCTGTTTGTGATTGAAAACAACTTATTATTGATTTGGATTCAATTTATTGTCATTGTCTTCAATTAAGAGACAACAAAATGCTATTTTCCTTACAGTCATACAAATAAAAAAACCCCACAAAAACACAGAACACAGTAGTCCACAACACAAACATCCACACAGCGGCACCAAAGTTCCCCACTGTGATGGAAGGAACCAAAGCCCAGTCAACCTCCTCGCTGATGTTCCCCAATGTTCACCCGTGGTATTGATATCACAGCGATTACATTTTGTATATTTATCAAAATGACACCGGATTTAATTTTGGAACAAGGGGTAAATTTGCAAACTTCCAATGACTGACACAGAATTCCACTCATGCTTTCTTTCAGTTCGTTTAGCAAGGTGTAGCTGAATTCATACATCCATTTTGTTGCTTGCCTTATTTGTTTCACAACGCGACCCAAGGCATTGGTTCTTTTACATGTTTGCCCCATCAATAAAATATCTACTTTGATCTCCTACTTCTCATCTACCTGCTGCCTAACACCTCAATTGGTCCCATCATTCAATTGGCGATACACAGTTTTACCTGACCACCATCTAGTTTACCACTTGCACTGCTTGCCTCATTCCTATTACAGCTTTTCACTGTACCTCAGTATACATGACAATAAACTAAACTTCTGGTACTTGCTGACATGTCCAGCATCTAATTTTCAGGTGATAGAACCCACGATCCTAGGTTCCCAATCAGTTTACAGACTTCATACCTATCTCTCCCCAGCAATTCCCAAGCTGAATCATGCTGCATGAACTAGTGTTTGGTCAGAGCCCCTGTCTAACTTTTCTGCTGTTTCCTCATTTCTTCTGCTTCAATCTGTAACTAATGGAAGTGACCTATGCTATTGTCATATTACTTTCTTTGATACCTATCTACGGAAGCTTTTAAAGTCTGTTCTCATGTTTCTTGCTAGTCTACTTCTGCATTCTACTTTTCTCAAATCAACTTCTCTAAAATGTTCCCAGTCATCATGTTCACTACTCTGATTTTATGCCACTTTAAACTTCTCACAGAAGCCACAGCTTTTGCCATTCATATTTATTTACTTTTGCTATTCATATTTATGCCTTAAAAATGTAGAAGATTTATATTAATGTTGTAAATGCTAATATTGATGTTCATTTACAGTCATACCAATTAATATAGTTTCCTCAATTTACAATGTCAAATCGGGTCTCAAATCCAAACAGCAAACTAGGATGTCAAGACCCAAGCTTGAGTTTTAATTTAAATCATTTTCAATCTTGTATTACATTATGACCACTCTCACTTAAAATCCCTTTAAATGTCCAATTATTAATTAATTCTTTCTAATTACACATTGCTAGTTTGACAACTCAATGGCATTTCAAAATTAATTTTCCCTCCACACTATTACAATATACACTATTGCCCCATAAGCATATGGAGATTAAGATCCCCACAAGGTTCTTAAATTACTTTTCTTTGATATACATACAATGTCAGCCACAATGTGCACCATGATCTATATTACTATTATTGTTTTTAGATCTGTGGACAAATTCCACCAATGGTTTCTGCTCTTTCCTATTTCTTAACTCCATCCAAATTAATTCTACATTGTGACTTGAACTATAATCCTTTCTCACAAGACTTTTTCTATCTGTTGTTATTAGGGTTGACCCTCTTCTCTTTCAGCCCCATCTCTGGATCCCATGCTGCCTAGCTTAAAGTCAACTCACTTGTCCATCTTGACAGCCCATCCTCAGGACTTGTGTACTATAGATACAATGCAGCATTTCTTTAAGCAGTGTGACAGTATCCTAGGGTAAAATGTACCAGCAACAGGCTATATTACAGTGTCCCAATCTCAGCCACCAGATCATCAATGAGAAGTATCTTGACATGCAGACAATGGAGGTATGACCACCATGGTCAGTATGGTTTCAATCTGCTCCCACATTACACAGCTGCAACACATCACCTGCCCTCTTTAGTCTTGTAATTAAATGACATTATTTAATTTATAAAGTGTTTTTACAGCAATTATAAAATACACCATTGCCTTACCTTCCCAATGTCCCTGACTCATCACAATCCACATCTGTGGGCTCTGAGCTGTGGACACAATTTGCTGTGCTAAAACAAACTGTGTCTTTGCAGAAACTTTCCACTTGCTTCCCTGGTCTCACACATCATGTCAGCTGACTTGAATTAACTAGTTCTAGCTCATTATCTAATTTTCTGCCTGACTGCTTGTTTATCGTTTCGTACCACATGTTCATCACTGCAAATGGAAACTACAAGGTTAAGGAAGTCCAATAGTCAAAGTAAATTAAACAAGACACATTGGTGTTCTAGGGAATGAAAAGGTGGATAAATTGGCAAAGGAGGCTGTAAAAAAAAGAAACATAGAGGTAAACTTGCAACTATCTAAATCTGAAGGAAAACACATTGTGTGGAAGAAAATAAATCAGGAATGGCAACAATACTGGGAACAGGAGACAAAGTGGAGACACCTCTATTCGCTACAAAACAGAGTGGGCATTACAGCAAGAAGAGGGGGGAACAGGAGGGAACAGGTAGTATTAACAAGATTGAGGATAGGACACACTCACCTGAACAGCACATTAAAAATATTGGGAAAACACCCTACTGGGCTATGTGAGGAATGCCATCAACCAGAAACAGTTCAGCATGCCCTAGTTGCATGTAGGAGATATGAGACAGAAAGAGGATTTATGATCAGTGAAGTGAGGAAAATTGGATTGACAGAAATATCGGTAAAGAACATTCTAGAGTGTGGAGGGAAAGGAAAAGGAATAAAGTTGTTGTTTGATTTCTTGAGGTCCTCTGGGCTTATAAAAAGGATCTAATATAAAGACATGAGTACTGTGGAATGAAGCCAGAAGGTGGCAGCAATGCAACATTGCAGGATGCCAGTTGCCGTAAAACTCCAAAGAAGAAGAAGAAGAAGCAATCAAACAAGTAATATCCAAAGCTGCGTCATCCTTCCTTAAACCTCTTACTCAATGTCCTCACTCCATAGATATTGTAAAAATGCAATCAGTTCTCTCCTCACAGGGATAAATAAGTGGTTTGGCAGGTAATTAGGTAGCAAAGAAGTTTAAGCCATGAGCTGATTTAAGTCAATTGATTCAATGTGTGTGATGTGTGTAAGTGCACAGCTGCGTGAAAGTGCACAGCCGCGTGAAAGTGCCCACACAAGTGAACAGAGTGGCAAAGAAAGTGGCAGGACATGCTTGCCTTCAACAATTTTTCTTCAATCTTGTTCAAGGGATATGGGGGGAAAAGCAGGAACGGGGTACTGATTTTAGATGGTCAGCATGATCATATTGAATAGCGGTGCTGGCTCGAAGGGCCAAATGGCCATCTCCTGCACCTATTTTTCTATGTTTCCATGTAAGTATTTCAGAAAAAACAAGAATACATTGAAATTTGAATACAAAGCTTTAACTTGACATCTATTTTGTTGATAATTAGAAAATGTAATCACTGTACTAAACTTGCATAGAAAACAGAACACAAGGCCAGGCGCATCAGCCCACAATGTCTGTGCTAAAACCATGTCTTAGCTGCCTATGATCCACATCCCTCCATTCACCACAGATTCAAAGCTATTCAATTTATAAATGTTCATTCTCTATAAGTGCAGCTGATTGTTTTCAGCATTTACTAATAGAACATTGAACAGTACAGCACAAGAACAGGTCCTTCAGCCCACCGTGTCTGTGCCGAATATTGTGTCATCACTTATCTGCCTGCACATAACCCATATCCTTCCATTCCCTGCATATGCATGTGCCCATCCAAATGTTTCTTAAAAAACATTATTGTATCTACCACCCCTGGCTACACATTCCAGGCACCCACCATCTTCTGTATTTAAAACAACCTGCGCCACAAATTTCCTTTCAATTTTCCCCTGCTCACTTTAAAGCTACAGTATGTCAGAGAGAGAAAGACGGACAAACTACATTTCCAGTAACTAATAAAGCTTTCTGTTCTCAACAGGAATTTGTTGGATGGTACGCTTGGTGTTATAAGGTCATAAGTGATAGGAATAGAATTAGGCCATTCGGCCCATCAAGTCTACTCTGCCATTCAATCATGGCTGATCTATCTCTCCCTCTGAACCCTGCCTTCTCCCCATAACCTCTGACATCTGTACTAATCAAAAATCTATCTATCTCTGCCTTAAAAATATCCACTGACTTGGCCTCTGCAGCCTTCTGTGGCAAAGAATTCCACAGATTCACCACCCTAATGGTGGTGGTATAATGCTCACACTCAGATCAACACTTCCTGATGGACACTAGTATTCCACACATGAGCCAGAATCGTATGGCCAGCATTTCCCAGTCAGTGATAGGGGAACAGTGCTCCCCACCCGCCTTCACGATCACTGTCCATTCAGCGAGAGCAGGTTCTGTGGCTCAGAGTAGTATTTTCAGAATGGGATTCACTGTAAGTATCTTTTGCAAGGAGTCTATGACGTCCAGAATGACTGATGTTACCATGTTGATGAAGAGCCGATCAGAAACTACATGAAGATAGTTATAATTTGAAGTGTTTACCTCATTCTCTAAAATCTGTACAGAATGATTTTTTTTAAAGTATTTGCTGAATAGCAGAATTATCACAAACTAAAAACTATAAAATCTAAGGAATTTAAAAATATATATTTTTCGCAAATAGAATTAGTCTGTCAGGGTCAGAGGCACCGTACAACATTTATCAGGTGCTGTTAAAACTCAGAATGTAATATTTTCACTGGTTTTTATGGTATGAATGATGTATAAACAACGAAGTTACTCAGATTAGTAATTAATAGCAAAGAAGAATGTGCATCATCATTTGTGAACTTGTAGTGCAACACTTATAGAAAGTGATGGATTTCCATAGTCAAACTCTAGCAGTTACTGTGTGTTACACCCAGGAATTATGTTAAACAGACAGCTTCAGGGCAATCATATGCAACGTTTGTGCTTTGTTCCATCTCCATTTGTGACATCTTGGATCACTAGATGATGCCTAAATATTTCCACCTACAGAGGGTGGAAGTGGTGAAACCAATGTCCGTAACCCTGACTATTTTTTCTTCTCCTTGCAGTGCTGCTTGTTCATTAAAATCAATGTGCTTTTGTGAGGCAGCTAATTGTTCTGAAATCATAAGACGAAACCTGTAGAGCTTGAGGACATGAAGCCAGAATATTACCACCTCCTCAACCTGAACGGTGCTGCTTGCAAATACAATGTATCACTGTCCTTAATGAGGACAACAATCAAAGTCAGGTTTCTGAATTTTTAATTGAGCAATGATAATTACTAATTTGAGAATCCTTGCAGAGATATTTGTGGAGATTTACCCAATTATTGTTTTATTATTGCCTATCCAATCTCATGTCATTTACAGTTAATTCTATGGCTAGCTAGAAATGGTTACTGAAGCTTTTTTTTTTATTGTCTGGAGATCATCGAAGGTGCTTTAGATATAAGCTACTGTTACCATTACCAAATACAAAGAAATGGGTAGGAAGGAATCACAGGTGCTACTTTATACTGTGGATAGACACACAATGCTGGAGTAACAGCGGGTCAGGCGGCATCTCTGGAGAAAAGGAATAATAAAAATAAATGCATTACTCACCTGCAGCTGGGTTTGAATGCTTAAGTTGTACTTCTCTCAAATTAATTTGGTTGCTTGCCATAAATTACTTGTTCTTCATGGAACTCTGTTTCTATGCTTCATGACCCTGTGCAATGTTTTCAAGCTTCAAGGTTATCATAAAGATTTTCATCCTAGTAGGAACTTGAGTGTTGTCAAGTTGCCTTGGATATTTAGAATGCAAAACATGTAGCTGATTTTTAATGGCCAAATGATTTTACATTTTTATTTACATGTATTTTACTAAACATTGTTGAATGTATTTTTAAATTAAATTTTCATTAACGATAGATTAAACCTTGGCAGTCATTGCCCTGAATAACCTTCCACATGGCACCCAGCGTCAATACCATAGTGTTGTTTTCTAGGTGGTTTCCCACATTGAAAAAAGGCACAGAAAGCAAATGGATGGTTTCCTACTGTTTATTAATCATAACTAGGACTTTTTCCACAAAAAAGAGTAAAATTTCAAAATATATAATCTCAGAAAGAAATACTCTACCATATACATAATATAGATGAAGTCATCTCATACAAAATAATTTACCTTCATGAAGTACATTAGCTACCAAACACAATAAAAATTACAATCTTTATCTATCAGTGTTGTTTGTTGAGGTACCATCTGCACAGTTAATCTGAAATGGATCAGATTACTGGGGGGGAAAGATAAAGAACAGTACAAGGAGACCGGATGAGGACTGAAGTTCAAAGACATCATCTACAAAGGCTGGCTGGAGACAGATACTATATCAATACTAACAGATAGATGTGCTTCTGTATTCAAATATTGCTCAAACTATGAACAAGTCTTATTTTATTTTTATTATGCTATAGGACTTCTTAAAAACTTGAATCAGAAGTCAACTAACAGAATAAAGCTCTGTCATTATCCCGATAAAGTACATCTGGCTTCAGCCAGACCAAACTGTTTTTTTTTCTATCAATATACCACTTGGCAGCTAAACCTATGCATCATGAATATCCTGTACAAAGTTGGCAAATGTTACATCGCAATTTGTGACAAAGAAGCCATTGCAGTCTCTTTAATTCATCTCTTACAAGAGCGTAAAGATGCCCAGTCCTTTTTTAAAGAAAGGACCAAAAAAAGCAATAAATTCAGGACTGCATCACCTTGCATTAAGATTAAACAGTCTGTACACAGATTTGTAAAAACCTAACCATATATTAATTTATATGAAACTTTGACTGCAGCCAAACTAGCATTCAATGTAAACATAAAATACATCTGTTTATGCTATCCATACCCTGATCACAAGGGATAGGATACTTGCCAAGATTATTTATCCACAAAAACTAAGGCTTATGTTTAAAGCTGAGATCCTTTTTTTGTTAACCATTATAGCCTAGTTCCAAATCTACCACAAATTGTATTGCACACCACTTTCTTCCCCACCCCTCTCCTCCTCCCCACAACACACTGACACAAGGGGAGCAAACTCAAACCTTTTGAAGACCCACCGTGCCTTAGTCAGGCAACATGTTTCTGTTTGCTTCCCATATTTACTGGCAGAAGTACAGTAGACACATTCTTTCAGCACCAACCGTTTCACAAAGAAAGTAGAAGTATACTTTCTACTTCTTCCTGGTTTTCTGTACATGGTTTGAAAGTGGCAAAGGGAATGTGGTCCACACCAGGGATTAGTCCCAGTTAGGGAGATGGCACTCTGTCGCAAGTTGACTTGCTGCAGTATTCATTGCTTGTTATTGTAATTATTACTCTTGGCGTTTACTTTACAAATCAGAATTCCTTTCCTCCCAAATATTTCCAAACATTGGATACACGCTTTGGTTTGGTTTTTGCTTTTAAATTGAGATTTTTTTTTTGCAAGCTGCTTTTTGTCATTAACTAAACCTGGACCAGCTCTACAGAATAGTACATTTGACCCTGACTGTTGTTGGGAGTCAGGAGGTGATATGGTGAAATCACTTGAGTCAAATAAACTTAATAAGTGTGACCCCCTACAGCCATATACTTATCTTTTTTTTCTCTCACAAAATCACATTTTAGATCAATTTCCCCTTTCTATTCACTTCCTAATTTTAGGCCAAGAATTTTGTTTGAAGATTAACCAAGTTGGATATCTGATCAGCACGGAAACAAGGAATGCTGGTTTACAATAAGAGACAGACACAAATGCTAGAGTAACTCAGTGGGTCAGGCAGCATCCCTGGAGAACGTGGTTAGGTCACGTTTCAGGTCAGGACCCTCTTCAGACCGAGAAAGGGTCTCGACCCAAACCGTCACCTATCCATGTTCTTCAGGGACGCTGCCTGACCTGCTGAGTTACTCCAGTACTTTGTGTCTGTCTTTGTTTGGATATCTGATCAGGTGGGGTGAAGGAGTTGGGTATATAGCTTCAGTGACCTGTGTTTTCTTTAATTAATGATTAATTCTTATGTCCTACAACAGCACAACAGGTCCTTAACGTACTTTGGGGAGTAATCCCACCTTTTAGATCTTTGTGTATTGTCACATTTTTGTGAATTCACTGGACACTTGTTCCGATCAATTTATAGCAGGGGGAAGAAAGGAGCTTTGGAAGAGTTTAGAGTTGGTCAATGAATTTGCTCCACTATTTGTCAATCAGAGAGACCCTATTGAAGTGAGGAGTCTAAGCAACATCTCCTGAGCCCGAATAATTCAACAGCATTCCACTGGCTGGTCTGACCAAAATGGGATTCAGCCAACTACAATAAATGAATTTCTGACTTTCCTTTAAACTTCAAGGTGTGTAGCAGGTCACACAACAGCTGTGATTTTCAGTAGCTTTGAAAGTAAGACTAGGCAAAAAACGGAACGTTAACCTGCAAAGAAAATGCAATATCTGGTTTATACAGCAAATGTTAACGGAACCAAGGATCCGTCCTTACATAGGGATAGAGAGTCACTTGTCAAACTGGTGATGGAGAATGAGGAGTAGAAATGACGTAATTTAAAAATCACACTATGCATCTTTGTTAAACTAGTGGCCTGGGAAATTTCATACAAATTCATTTGTATGCTGAAAATCAATTAGCACTGTATCACTCCATTGATGTTCAAGGTTCTAGCTAAACATCTGTATTTAAAAGGTTTACTGGAAATGTATCTAGCATATACTACAAAACAATTTGGCAGGGAACAAACAGCTAGAGAAACACACCTGAGACTAGTAAGTTGGCGTTTGATCTTTGTATTAGCATTGGGGGGTCACTTATCCCTGTTAAGGGGGTCTTTTCTCTCTATAAACAGTAGCCAAACTGTCTCCTCATTTGGGAATAAGAAAAGGCCTGGTTATTAAAAAAGACAATGTCCCTTGAAATCTGCCATTTTATATTGGGTGGAATTCCAAGAGATGTGTAGTGAAATGGGTTGTACAAAATGGCAAAGAATTATCACTTTATGATCAGCTCCTGTCTGACAAGGTCAAACTAACCAGCCCAAGGCAGAACATCTTCTAAACCTTATCCTCCTCACCGCTTGAGTGTGCTTTAACTAACTGCAAGAGAAGCAAATATCCCTAAATCTTAATCTAAATCAATTATTCAGGAGCTGTGAGATCATTCCCTGATCGAATGACAGTGACCCTGTTTGTAGAGGCATTGGTCAGTGTACACCTGGGGCGGACCAAGATATTTACAGTGTGGTCCTTCATTCTGGATGAAGTGTCAGCCACTACTCACCATCAAAGGAGGAGTGCTGGACTTATTTCAGATGAAGCATTAAACAGGACTTTTGATGTCCTTATCAGTGGGATGTAAAATATCCTATGGCATTATTAGAAGAGCAATATTAACTCAACCATTCTGTTTATCCCACAGTCAAGGATGCAGCCAAATCATCCATTTTATCCATAACTTGCTGTCCTGCATTTCCAAGATTACCACTACAGCCACTGCATTGTTAAAGTACTTCAGTAGCAGTAAAGCACTTTGGGGATCCTGAGGTCAAGAAAGAAGCTTGTATAAATACAAGTCTTTCTGCTTTTTTGTCTGAGCGACATTGTCAGCCAACACACAGTGGGCTGTGGGAGGTGTTGCTGTTGTCTGAGTTACTTGGATGGCATTCCTGCTTGTAGGTGATTATCTGGATTCACATTGGATGTGCAGTGCAGGGACAGATGATCCAAGCTCCCATTTATGCTCCACACAAGCATTATCTACCCTACATTATCCATCTCCACAGCACCGCCTTTTATTCCGTCATCCCGAGAATTTGTGAGGTTTTCTCTCAATTGCATTTTGTGCATATGGTGCCTAGGAAACACAACCTTGGCTAAGGTATTGAAATCTATTGGAAATAATCCTAGGTGTTACACTTTCAACTTTTCATCTGATCAAATCAAAATAATTTGCAAATATACCATAAATTAAATGCCCAATGGTTTGCTAAGATGACAAAACAAAATTGCTCGTGTCAGCTTGTGAGAAAGATGATACTTCTACTCCCAAATTGCACTAATCTTCATAAGTTCAAATCAAAAGAGATGTTGCAGGCATGTCCATGGTAATGATTGCTTATTTAAAAGCTGCTGGGATCAGTAGAGCCACATCTATACTCTTCTATATGCACAATGGAACCATTTTGAATTGCAGGGGGGTTATAAGAATGTAAGAAAATGACGAGGAAATGAAGAGGGCTAGGAGAAGGGGCCACAGGATGTATTCAGTCCCCACTCCCCCACGAGTCCTGTTACTGCGATGATTCACACCAAAACAATTCCATCCAGTGACTTGATCTTTATGTGAACACCATCTCATGGGACCAGCTAACCAAGCAGATATCTACAAACCTGGTCATTTAAGTGCCTGAAAGTCATTAATCCTACAAATAAAAATGGAAGGTTTTGTTGGCTACTGAAGAAAAAGAACATTATTTAAGTATGATTAACCCTCCACTAAAAAAATCTGGATAATTTTGTAGAATCAAAGTAAGTTTTCTTAAACATGTTTTGTGTGTCATTGAAACATAATTTTAGGAGAACTTAATACATAGAATAATTTCTTCAAAATACTGTTAAAATAGACATTGCGGAGTAGCCTCGAAGGGCCGAATGGCCTACTTCTGCCCATAAAAAAAGTTGCCTCGCACAACTCTTTTAAACGTTGCTCCTTTCACCTTAATGCTATGCTGTATCTCTAAAGTCTAAAGACATTGTGGGCTGAAGGGCCTGTTCATGTGCTGACAAAGTTCTATGAAATATCCAAACTCCACACAGGCAGCACCCAAGGTCAAGATCAAATTTGGATCTCTGGAGTTAAGAGAAAGTGACACCAACTTCCGTGGCAGCCTGCTGCTTAAATTGTGTTCCAAAATCAGGAATTTAAATCATCTTTATAATTTAATGTAGCCAAATGGTTTGGTTTATCATTATTGTCACATGTACTGAGATACAGTGAAAGACTTTGTTTTGTATGCAAGTCCTACCATGTTCACCAAATACGGATTAACTACATGCCAAATGGAGACCGGGCACTGTAATAAATAAAATGAACTTATTAGCTAAATTAATTCTGTTTAACATATAATCAACAGCATCAAAAAAAATGTAATATGACAAGTGAGCAACCTGAAAATATTGATTAAGAAAACGTAAACAATTAAAATGGCCATCATGCCTCTGAGGAATTCTTGCATCTCCTTGTAATCTTTAAAGCATGTTTGGCAGACAGTGAATGTTTGGTGAAGGTTTACTAATGGAAATATGCTCTTTGTAATGCTACCTAAAAAATGGAAGATTCTCGCATGATTTTAGGGTTTTCTCACCACATTATCAAATCATTAAAAGCAGTAAAAATCATTATTTATTCTCCTTAGAGTTGGGTCAGAGGGAACGGCTGTGAGGAGCGGGCGATAAGGGAAAGTTTGATAAACTCAGTATCCAGTGAGTCCAATATTGAAAAGGATTTTAATTAAATAATATTTTAATTATTTGAAATATGTTAGATTAGTGAATGCCTTAGATCCTGGTAGCGAACATCGTTTAAACTTAGTTTCCTAACACACAAAAGGATAGTAAAATGTTGGAAAAATCAACAGGACAACACATTAGAGATGTTACTCTAGCAGTTAAAATGTCAATTTGTTTACATGGATGAGAAGCTATACTAGTCAAATTGAGACATTATACATTTCAACAATGTTCCCACTTCATTTTTATCCTTGCTGAGGAGGTGAGATGTCTTGTCCTTTCACCATTGCACTTCCCTTAAGCTTTTGTAGAAATGACTCTTGTGAAAACAGAGAACTGCAGATGCTGGTTAAATCACAAAAGGACACAATGTGCTGGAGTAACTCAATGGGCCAGGCAGCATCTCTGAAGAACATGGATAGGTGACGATTCGGGTCGGGACCCTTCTTTTGAGTCCCTATCTATGTTCTCCAGAGATGCTGCCAGACCTGCTGAGTTACTCCAGCACTTTGTGTCCTTCAATGACTCGGTACTTTGCTCGGGTAATTTATTGTCACTTGGGGATTGGAGTGAGCAGAGAGGAGGGCCATTTGTAACATGGCCGTCCCAACTGTAACAATGGTTTTTGCTGACTGTGTAGCCCTTTGTCATTGCTCACTTTCTTGTGAATCTTCCTGATTCTTTTTCTTAATTTAACCCAGACCTTTGGTAATATTTATCAACAACTCCTCACAGTGCCCCTGAGTTTAATTTGCCTAGAAAAGAGGAAGAATGAAACCATTAGAATATCTCAGACAGGGGATGTGTTATTGCAAAGGCAAGCCAATCTAGAGCTGTTGTGTGTGCTTTCAGTTGTGTGGAGGACTAAAACCAAAATGCTGATTTTCATCTGAAGGGTGCATCTTAGCTTGCGAGGTGAAAATCAGAATGTTTTCACAGGTTCACCTGTTACTGTAGACTTCTGCTAAATATAAAATTAATACCACTCCATTGGGGATATGGGATTTCCTTCTTGAATTTTGCAAGTGAATGCTGTTCTGAGGAGCATTCATAAATAATTGGGGTACTTTGAATAAAGGCTTTAAAGGACTGGGATCAGAAACACCAAATGTTTACGCTCCCCACACTAAAGGGAGTACTAGCATTATGAAACCAAATCTCGACACATGTGATGCAAATGTAGAACTTCGATCGAGAGGAGTTGATTGGCAACAAAAGATCAAGAATCAATGAACGCACAATCACGTCCTTCATGCCTAATGTTCTCTCTGATAAATAAAACTAGATGTACAATCGGAAAACATACTCTTACCCAAGAGCGGAACTCACTATCAAAACATGGAGGGGACGGGGGACACAATTTTTTGGTGGCCACGCGCGCATGCGCTCACTCACACACGCGCGCGAGGCTTCGGAGGCTCAATCCAGCGCTAAAAGCGGAGATTTTAAAATCGGGATCACAAAAACTTGGGGGGAATGTCCCCCACCTCTCAAAACATGGGGGGGACGTATCCCCTATGGCCCCCCCCGGGTTTTCCGCCCCTGCTCTTACCTACCAATCTTCATAGAACCACAGCTTAAACAGTCATTTAATGGGATCAATATGGATTTAGGTGCATGATATAGGAACATATGGCTCAGAGTTAAATGCTGGCTCATCATCTCTCGATTCATATAAAGCCCGGACTGTTGGGAAGATGCTATCACTCACTTAACAAGAAGTGACTGCGGGTAGAACTATCCCTGTTCTAATTAACATGGGATCACGGCATAAATGGGCCATAATATGGGACATCGCCCTGGCAGCAACACAAGAAATACTCTGAGTGAATGTGTCTATATATTTCCACAGATGATGGCTATTTCTAGCAGATGTTATCAACATACTGTTCAGAACAGACTTGGTTTATCATTGGCTGATATTGCAAGAGATTTACTTGACAACTAACTGTACATGATCGCTCCCTTTGTTGGCCCAATATATCCCCGAAGCAAAAATAGATTTGGGGATTGAGACACAAGGAACTACAGATGTACTTTGCTAAGGATTTTTGAATTCTGTTTCTCTGCCTGAAATTCTACATTGTGGAGCACACATTGTAGAGTGGGAACAGGATGTGAAATGATCATGATTTTTATCTCAAGACCCCTGCCTGTTGGAAACATTGCTTTATTAGTAGATCTGTAAGAGTAGCTCAAAACCAACGGGAGCCTGTCACCTCTTTTCAAAAACATGCCTCAAATTGGCAACCAAAGTTGAATTCCAGATCCCGTCATAGAGTCATACAGCATTGAAACAGGCCATTCGGCCCAACTTTCCCATGCCAACCAAGATGCCCATCTGTACGAGTCCTACCTGTCCGCATTTGGTCCATAGCTTTCCTATCCATGCACCTGTCCAAATCTCTTTTCAATGCTGTTATAGTATCTGCTTCAAATACCTTCTCTGGCAGCTCCTTCCATACACCCGCACCACGCTCACTGCGCCACTTCAAATAATGCTCTATACTGCACTGAGATACCTACATTTTTTCTATGAAGTCTACGTTGCAGTTAACTATTCAGTGGCCCAGAACAAGATGCAATATCCGATTCTCTGATTGGAAAATTAGATCTTCAATTAACTTCTCAGTCTGATTGTGATAGAGACATGTAAATCAAGAGGAGGATAGGACAGGGATTTTGTTGTTCGTGTTGTTGTTAAGAACTCTGGATCTGTGCTCAGTGTCTATGCGGCACTGCCCCAACCCCAGCCTTTAGCCTTCATAAATTCATCCAAATAACCCAAATGAAGGAATTTTACTCACCACCAAATAATGTTGTTTTTCATGCACCTGATAATACAGAAGTGTCCAGAAAATGCATGGTGATCTACAATGTTACCTGATAGTACTTTTACAGGAATATCAATACAATATTTTACAATTGCTATCTGTCGCCTTTGGATTGGCAGGCAAATACTGTGTGCAACATTATAGATTTTCTGCATGGTAATCCTTTGGGATTTTTGTTTACCAGTACAGTAGCTCTATAAGGCCTGGATGAAGGAGAAGCAAGTTGAAATACTGTGTAAACCAGACATTGCCCACTTAAAAACCACCTCTAGAAACCCCAAATCCCTCCATTGAATTTTATTTTCATAACCAAATCTGTTCATTTTAAAAAGTGCAGAGAAAATAACCCACGCATTAAGGGCGTGGCTGAATATTCTTTTGTGTGCACCAAAACACACTTTATACAGTTACTGACACACAACACACACACAGAGACATACACAGATTTTAAATTCCTGTTTTCTCATGTTTCCTCACCCTCTAGGTTAATCAAGATAAATAAAAAAGTAGTCTTTAGAACCATAAGCATAAACGTCTGCACCAGAAAATTAAAATACCATCGTATTTTGGAAAAAAATGACACATAGTTTTTTTTTTCCAAAGCTATAAACTCGCTCACTACTGGAAGAACAATTTGCTTTTTTTTTGTCACCGGAAAAATTGAAACTAAAAGTCGAAGCCATGTGACTACTAGCCGCGAACACAGAATGAGTTGTATCGCGACCAAAAAATGCAAATTTCTTTTGTCGAGGGAGGAGGTTGGGGTGGAGGGTGCAGAGTGCTGGGTTGGAGATGGTCGTTGAAGCACAAGGTGGATATGACCTCTCGACTTAAAAAAATGTCCCTGGCAGCTCAATGCTATAAAGTCCATGGTGTATGGATTGGCTGCTGGACTCCCAGATTGATGGCTGAGTAATCCATGACGTTAGTCCAGGTGCTTCATTGTGCATACTTAAAATGCAAACTTCTTTGATTTGATGAAAAATCATGCCTTGAGTTGATGCCACTGAGCCACAGCGTGTCGTGGTCTCCCAACCATATCCTTCCAATGCTTGACCTCACCGGGACCGCTTTTCCAAGATAAGTAAATCTGTGGGCGATAAAAAGCAACCAGACAATTACACAATGTGCAAGGTCGTAGCCGTGTTTGCTTCAAATGTGATCCTTTTTTTCCAGAATTTTCCTCCCTTTTTGTTCCCACATGCATTGTACATGTGCAAGACATTGGTGAGGACATGTTGGTGTTCATTTTTGGTCACACTTTTATGGGAAAGATGTTGTTATGGGTGCATAAAAGATTTACGAGGATGTTGCCAGGACTCAGGGCCCGAGCTATAGGGAGACGTTGAGTAGGTGAGGACTTTATTCCTTGGAGCGCAGGAGGATGAGGGGTGATCTTGTAGAGGTGTATAAGATCATGTAAGGCATAGATGGGGTAAATGCAGAGTCTTTTACCCAGAGTAGGGGAATTAAGAACCAGAGGACATAGATTTAACGTGAGGAGAAAAAGATTTAATAGGAACTTGAGGGGTAACCTTTTGTGCACAAAGCATGGTGGGTGTATGGAATGAGCTGCCGGATGAGGTAGTTGAGCAGGTACTATCACAACATTTAAGAAATATTTAGACATGTACATGGATAGGACAGGTTAGGGGGTGCATGTAGAGGCTTCCGTGTAGACTGCACCTCGAATATCATTCACAGTTCTGGACTCCAGGCCTCAAGTAGAACATCCATTCTATAGAGGGTGTGAGATAAAGGTTCCCTAGATTGCTTCTGGACAGGGGTATTGCTATTTGAGGAGATAATAAGAAGACTGCAGTTATTTTTTCATAAGAATGAGGAGATACGTCTTGGATTATTGAGGGAGGAACACTGTGTTTAACGTTGGTTTGACTCCGTACCTTTCCAATAACATCATTTCTGCTCAGCCTGTCTTTATCCATCACAGTGATTATAATAGTTGTCTCCCTCAATATTTCTGTTGGTACGTCGAACATGAAAGACTCATTAAAGATGGGGTTTAAGCATCTCTTCAGCACAGCTGTTTTCTTCTTTTCCACTTTCTTGTCTTTGTACATGAGCCAAACTTTAACATAGGGATCTGTGAATAAAGAAGACCACAGAGCAATTAATTTAAATTACTTTTTACAGCTATGATCAATAATATGATAGTTGGATTGAGTACAAACATTCCTTCTTGTGATGGTGAAAAAGCAAGTAAATGCGAAAATGTTGCTTAGAAAATGTTTGCAAACAGGAACAGCCTGTGACCTCATAAATGTAATAGCAGCATCTAACGGCACTGGAGAAGACAAAGGGTATATTTCACAGACATTTGGGCCTCTGCTTAAGTTTAGCTGCGATTAATGAGAACATTATCTGTCGCCATTAACATTTCAACAGTTTAGCAGCTGTATGTTTGGACTATTGCCAGATTTAAATAACCACAACCACCAAGCAATTGTTCGGAAATCAGCAATTTTGTTCCCAATAAAAAACTATGAACAACAAAAGCTTAACTTTTATGGCCTAGTGAAATGTAAACTTCCTTCAGTGCCTCATCCAATGTCAAAGTCATTCAGCATAAAAACAGGTCCTTTGGCCCGATTCATCCATGCTGTCCGAGATGCCCCATTTAGTTTAGTTTTTAGTCTAGTTTAGAGATACAGCGTGGAAACAGGCCCTGTGATCCTGACTTTGGGTGCTGTGTTTGTGGAGTTGGCACGTTCTTACTGTGATGCTCGTGGCTTTCCTCCGGGTGCTCCGGTTTCCTCCCACATCCCAAAGACATGCGGGTGTGTGGGTTAATTGGCTTCTGAAAATAGTCCCTAGTGGATAGGAAGTGGATGCGAAAGTGGGATAACAAAGAACTGTGGGAGAGTCTAGGACAGAGGCCATAGGCTCAGAACAAAAATAGCGTACCTTTATAAAGGAGATGAGGAGGAATTTATTTAGTCAAAGAGTGGTGAATCTGTGGAGTTCATTGCCACAGAGGCTGTGGAGGCCAAGTCAATGGATATTTCTACGGTGGAGATTGATTGATTCTTGATTAGTATGGGTACAAGGGGTTATGGGGTGAAGGCAGGAGAATAGGGTAGAGAGGGAAAGATAGATCAGCCACGATTGAATTACAGAAAAGACTTGATGGGCCAAATGGTCTAATTCTACTCCTATAACATACAAGCTAGTGTGAATGACTGTTCGATGGACGGTATGGACTCGATGGGCTGAAGAGCCTGTTTCCACGCTGTATCTCTAAACTAATTATATTTTTCGAGGTCAGCAAACCTCATTTTCTCCGAGAAAGGATTGGCTTCCTGGAGTTCTTTTGCCAGCCTCCTGCATCAGTATTTCTGGTCTCAGTCTTCTTAAAGAAGAACAGGTCAAGAGTAGTGCTCAACTTACAAAAGAGTGAGCTCTATTGAATTTGTGCCCCGACACATTGGAGTAGAAGTTGGATTTTGCTGCAGCCATTTGACAAAGGATAAAAAGAAAAGCAATATTGTCCTTAGTTGGGGGACAACCACTCAATTCAAAGGCAACTGAAAGACTTCCAACTTAATTATTTTCAAATATCTCAGTGCTCTTTCCAGAGAGAATTAGATTCATCATCCCAATCGAAAATATGGTCTGTCCATTCCCTCCACAAATGGGGTGGAGGTGAATTGGACAGTACCCTAGTTTATTGAAGGATCATTCAGAAGCTTGATACCAGAGGGGAAGAAGTTGTTCCAGAGTCAGGTGGTGTGCGCTTCCAAGCCTCTGTTCCGTGACTTGTACCACAATATCCTATTGGATAGTGTGTCTTCTGAAACCTTGTTGGTGGATTTTGTGTAACCAATGCAACTCGATTACATTTTAAATGACTACAAAAGAGGGAACACCTGGTGACAATCCAAAGGTAGATTATTATTCTCTCTTCAAACTCAGTACATGACAATCAACAGGAATATTTCTGGACCTACCTGATGTACCCCCTATGTCCATGGCTTTCAGATTCCTTGCCTTAATTATGTTCACAGTGATAGTGTTGGTAGTAGGGTTGTAACACAATGACAAGAGAAGTTCCCCTCGACTTCCCTGTAATATAAATAGAAGAGGCAAATTATTCACATTTAGACTCACGCTTCAAAATAATTGTGAGACAAAAGCTATAAGAAAGTGATTAGAAATGCTTATCCGGGCTATAGCAAATTGGACTTTATTGGTGGCCATTGGACTATCTTTAATCGGACTTTACTGGACTTTATCTTGCATTAAACGTTATTCTCTTTATCATACATCTGTACACTGTGGTTACCTCAATTGTAATCATGTATAGTCTTTCCACTGACTGGGTAACACGCAACAAAAGCTTTCCACTGTACCTTGGTACACGTGACAATAAACTAAAATATTAGTGTAAAAGATAATGCATCCCTGCAGAATCAGGGAGAGTTTCTTCCCATCTGTTATCAGCCAACTGAACCATCCTATCAACAACTAAAGAGCGGTCCTGAGCTACTATCTACCTCATTGTGCCTTTTTTTTGTAAAGTAGCATCTGCAGTTCCTTGTTTCTAAATAATCATCTTGTTTTGGTTTTAGTACTCTTAGAATTGATAAAACATTTGCAATTCATCAAGGATTCAATAAAATAATGATTGATTATTGTTTATCAGTCATCAATTAGAGGAACCACAGTTTTCTCCAGGATATGTGACTTTTGTTCATTCTCCTCCCTCTTTGAATCTAACTCTGTTCCCAGCCCAAACCTACATGCTTACGTTAATTGGGGAGTGTTCAGACACAAAGTTCAAATAATGCATAGTCTGTGGAAAGGATGTTGGATTGTCTTCTTCAAATGAGATTGGACATGTTGCCAAAGGTGTGGTCAGTAATGCAAAACTCAAGTAAAATAATGTTTGATTATGTTATGAAAGGAGGGAACTTAATTTGTTTCCTGTGTACAGGTGCTAGGATTCATGCACATCTCAGCTATTGCAAAGGCAAATAGAGATTTGAGAAGCAGACATGGATCATGACATCTTTCAGCTAAAAATAATTGCACATTATCTCCATTCTGCACTTTGAAACTTGAACAGAATTCTTACTGTTGACAACTTTGCATTCAGTTCATGACAGGTGCTGAGCATCAATGTGAAGACAAGTTCAGTGAAGGCCCACGGAAAATATTTTTCTTGGCAATTCAAAGAGCAGTTAAATTTCACAGCCCATACATTTTTCTTTCCTAAACCCAAAACCTTGACAGAATGTTATTAATCATGCAGTAAGATGAAGATCTTTTATGCTTCCTGTCTAACCCAGTCAAGAATCTGCGTATTAATAATGTGTGCATGTCATGAGAAATGTAATGGGAAATACTTGTCACTTTGACAGTGTTTTCTAAGGCAATTAATGATGAATGGGTGTGACTTTTCATGTTAAATAATGCAAATTCTACAAAAAACTGTCCATTTGCTATATCAGATAATAAATCAAATGTAATTTAAATATGTAACTTCTTAATTATCTAACTTTTCGATTCATATTTTTAATTGAACGGTGAAAGTGCTTAAAGTCAAAAGCATGGATAAAAAATTGTTAAAAAATATAAGGCATTCACAATGTTGCAATCAATAGATTATTGTGACACAAAGGTCCTCTAACTTGTCTTTGCTTTACTTACAAGCACAAACCAAACAGCATTGATAAAGAGAATAAGGTTCAGTGCAAGATAAAGTCCAGTAAAGTCTGATTAAAGATAGTCTGAAGGTCTGCAATGAGGTGGATGTGAGGTCAGGACCACTTTCTAGTTGATGATAGATGGTTCAGTTGCCTGGGAAGGAACTATCCCTGAATCTGAAGGTGTGCATTTTCAAACTTTTGTATCTCTTGCCTGATGGGAGAGGGGAGAAGAGGGAATGACCGGGGTGAAAATCGACCTTGATTATGCTGGTGGTCTTGCTGAGTATAGATGGACTCAATGGAAGGAAGGTTGGTTTACGTGATGGTCTGGGCTGCATCCACAACTCTCTGCAATGATTTATATAAACTACGTAATATCAGAGCAAGATGCCCAAGAGGACTGGAAGGGAGACCTACAATCACTGTGGAAGATTTCATGCGACAGAAGAGATTCCCAATAAAACCTCCAGAGCTTAGGAATCGCTGCAACACCAACAGAGTCTGTTGAATCTATACAATCACGGGAGCAAACCCTGTACAAATACAAAGATAAAAGATAACTCAAAGCCCAGATAAAAGGTTAAACATATAAATGTATAAATATTATTATACCAGTTTCATTCTTATGGGAAGCAGTGTAGGATATGTGAATAGGAGTCTCGATTGTGTACGATGCATTTGGAAATGTGTGTGTGAGTGAAAATATGCTCGCTCTGAGAAGAAACTCAAATAAACCAGACGCAAATGTTCCAGATCGCCACTCCTCAGGTTATTGCTCTACACAGGGCATCGTCTCAGACTAAGAACTCTCAGCGGCACCTTCATTACAACCGCCCTCCAGTCACGTAAGCACTGTACGGCAATGGCCAGCAAAGAGGAACATCGAGTGCTACTTACACTTCCATCACTGCATGGCTTTAGTTCTTTCCAGAACGTCTGTGTCTGTGTCAAATCCACCTTGCTCAGCGGTAACGAAACCTCTCCGATCGGATCGTTCCGACTGAAACGATCGTAGTCGAGGACTTGGAGGTAGAGCACTCGCTGCACCACTTTCTCATAGGGGAAGCCTGAGGGTGAGAAACGTACCACCAGAGTGAGATACAGCAACACAATTCATGGCTGCCGTCGACATTTCACAAATACAGACAACCTCTGACTTACGCAATGAACGACTATGAAACCCGCAGTAACATATACACTTCTGTATTCAGTACCTAGTGTAATCAACGCAGTTTGTAACTTCCACAACATGGTACCAACACTCAAGATTACATCGGAAACAAGCCAGCAATGGTGGCGTTGCTTACCCAGTGGGCCGCATGCTGCCGAAAATACCTCAGACTGACACAGTTTATACTCTCCGTGAAAAGCTTTTGTTGCATGCTAACCAGTCAGTGGAAAAACTATAGATAATTCCTATCAAACCATCCACAGTGTACAGATACATAAGGGAATAACATTTAGGGCAAGATAAAGTTCAGTAAAGTCTGATTTAAAGATAGTCTGAGGGTCCCTAATGAGGTCGATAGTAGCTCAGGACCGCTCTCTAGTTGGTAATAGGATGGTTCAGTTGCCTGACAACAACTGGGAAGAAACTGTCACTGAATCTCGAGGTGTGTGTTTTCACACTTTGGAAGCATTTTGTAACAACTGCTTTTATAAATAGATTTCGGACATACCCTTCCTGTTGCTGGAAAAAGTATTTGTAACTGTGAAATAGTTATGGAGATGCAAGGAACTGCAGAGATTGCAATCTTGCATAGAACACAATGTGTTGGGAGTAATTCAATGGGTCAGACAGCATCTCTGGAGGACAGTCATTGGTTACAGACCAAAGATAGACACAAAAAGCTAGATTAACTCAGTGGGACAGGCAGCCTCTCTGGAGAGAAGGAATGGGTAATGTATCAGGTCGAAGAAGGGTCTCAACCCGAAACGTTACCTATTCCTTCTCTCCAGAGATGCTGCCTGTCCCGCTGAGTTACTCCAGCTTTTTGTGTCTATCTTCGGTTTAAACCAACATCTGCAGTCCCTTCCTATATGTTACAGTCAGACCCTTGTTCCCAGGGTGGAAATGTCCAACACCAAAGGGCAGAGCTTAAGGTGAGAGGAGAAAAGTTTAATGGGGATGTGCGGGGCAAGTTTTTTTTACATAGAAGGTGGCTGGATTGCCTGGGATGGTGGTGGAGGCAGATACGATAGTGACGTTTTAGAAGCTTTTAGATGGACACATGGATGGAGGGATATGGATCACGGAGCAGATGAGATCAGGTCAGCTAGGCGTCATGTTTGGCACAAACTTTGTGGGCCAAGGGGACCATTCCTGTGCTGTCCTGTTCTATGTTCTAGATAGGCAATGCTTCGGGTTGGGTCTCTTCTTCAGTCTGAAACATCACCTATTCACGTCTTCTTGAGATGCTGTGTGAAATGACCTGCTGAGTTACTCTTGGATATTGAGAAATAATAACATTTGCCAAAGAACTTTGTTGATTTTCTACATGCACTTTTGTTAATATTTCATCTCTATAGATGGCCGCCTGGAAAAAATGGGCAATGGTTTCAGATGTTCGCCACAGGAAACGGGTCGCCCTGTATTTTCAGCCTACTGGCATTTTGCTAAGGTTACTAAATGAAGGATAATGTAAAAGTGCATTACAAGAGCACTGCCTGGCTTTTGAAGAGGGATAGCTGAGTTCGGAATGAGAAAAGGCCACAACAAACCATTAAGAAGGTTGGAGATGCATGGCCACGTGAAATGGCAATGTCAAGGGGGCGATCACATGCGTGGGCTTTGGTGTTTATATATGGAGAGCGGGATTGAGGGAAGATAGATGGACAGTGAACTTAGGAGGAATGAGGAGTCGAAGAGGTGATTGAAGATCTGATGCTAGGAAGTCACCACACAGAAGTTGAAGAAGGTCGGGCAACGGTGAGAACTTGGTCAGAACAGAATAAAATGGCAGAGGAATTGGAGGCAGACTGATTGAGTGATGATAGCATGGATGGGGATAGTGGAGGGAGCTGCAGCTGAGAAGAAAGAATTCTTCAGGAATAATGAACCATCTCTCATTAACCGGGATTCTGTCTAAGTGTGATGTCAATGCAATCATTCAAAAATAAACTCTTGGATTGAAAGTGTAGGCTATGGACTAAGTATTGGTAAATGGGATAAATATAGATAGGTACTTGCTGGCAGTCATAGACATAATGGACCAAAAGGCCCATTGTAGAGCATTTGGCATTTTGTTGAATGTTCCAGTATCTGCAGTCTCTTGTGTAAACATACTGAACATTGAGCTGGAAGAGTGGTTGGTTCTTGCTTAATCAGTAGTTACATGTTCTAGAATGGAAAAAGATGAATAAATGTGTGTTGGAGATGGTATGGTGTGGATGTGATCAATTAATGCTCGTTTTTTAGGAATTGGCTGCTCCTCATCGTTACTTCAGTGAAGGGTTCTGGAGGAACTCAGTAGGTCATACAGCATCAATGGAGGGAATCGACAGATGATGTTTCAGATGATGTTATATCAGAAAAGATGAATGCCTGGGAAATAATCTGCATGCATTAGAGGCAAGAGTGGGCAAGCTAGGGGGTGCACTGTGATTCAGCAGTAGAGTTGCTGCCTTACAGCGCCAGAGATCCGGGTTCGATCCTGACTACGTGTGCTGTCTGTGCGGAGTTTGTAAGTTCTCACTGTGACCGCGTGGGTTTTCCCCAGTGCTCCGGTTTCCTCCCATATTCCAAAGACGTACAGGTTTACAGGTTAATTAGCTTCGGTAAAAATTGTAAATTGTCCCTAGTGTGTAGGATAGTGATAGTGTACGGGGTGATTGCTGCGTTTCCAGACTCAGTGGGCCAAAGGGCCTGTTTCCGCGCTGTATCTCAAAACTAAACTAAATTAAGAGTGACATTTTTTATATTTTGCAATTGCTGAGGCACAATATTACAAAGTACTATTTCTGTTGATCAGAGCTTGAGAACCTGGTGCAGCTAAATCCCAGTGCAGTGGTCATGTTTTGCCATTGGATGTCACTGCTGCGTTAGATTTGGAAGCCTTCTGGAGATGAAATAACAGCTGGAAGTTTCTCAAAACTACACTGAGTTTTGAAAGTGGAAATCCAGTTCCTGAGCCCCCTGTCTAACTCAGTTGCATATCATCCAACCCGCTGCTAGATTTACTGCCATCTTAAAAAGCCTACATTCCCACAAGTTCCTGATTCATATTGACCCATAAAAGACAATGGCATAATTCAACAGCCAACAATATTCAATTCAAAATGTAATTATTTACTTTTTGTCACAAATTAATCGAATCAAAGATGCCAACAGCATGAAAGCAGGTCATTCGGCCCACATTCCACATGGACCACTTGTTGACCTTCTGTACTAATCCTATCTCCAGCACTTGTCCATGGCTTTCTATGCCTAGGCAATTCAAGTGTTCCTTTAAACACTTCTTAAATACTGTCAGTGACCCAGTTTCAACCACTCTCTCGTTCAGTGCGTTCCAGCCACATTCTTCACCTCTGGGTGAAGAAGGTTCTCCCCACACTCCCTCTCAATCTGAATCAATGATCTGTCCTGGGTCCACCACATAGATCTAATCATGAAGAGAGCACACCATCGTCTCTACTTTCCCAGAAGTTTAAAGAGATTCAGTGTCACTGAATACTCTAACAAACTTACAAATGCTCTGACAAAAGTATTCGGACTAATTGTACCATGGCTTGGAACGGCAATTCCAATGCACAAGAATACAAGAGGTTGCAGAGCGTGGTGGACTCAGCCTGGTGTATCACAGGTACAGCTCTCCCCACATCAAAAATCTACATGAGGCACTGTCAGAAGAAGACAGCATCTATTATTAAGGATCCCCTCCAACCATGTAAGGCTATTTTTTCACTGCTACCATCGAGCAGGAGGTATAAAAGCCTGAATACCGCACCATCAGGTTTAAGAACAGTTACATTCCTACCACAATTAAATTCTTGAACCAACTTGCACAGCCCTGATTCTTCTCTTGGCAACGCAATACTATGGACCACTTTTTGCACAACAATGGATTTGTTTCCTAATTGAGTACGTTAGCATCAATACCTTGTTTTTTAGATGATCTCTCCCTCTGTCTTGTACAATTTATGTATAAATTAAGGTTTTGCGTTTCAACCGAGTCTATGTACCTAGGATGTTGCTGCAAACAAGATTTCATTAATCTTTATCGTGTATATGACAATAAATCTGACTTGACTTTCATCATTTTCTCCTAAGACCCAAAAACTGTCTTCATTTTAGCTAATACGAGGAAAGGTACACTGCACTCCACTCTATCTATACCCTCAATCATGTCCCCTCTTAATCTTCACTGTTCCACAGTAAACAAACCAAGTCTCTCCCATCTCTCCTCATAACTGAACTACTCCATCCCAGCCAATTGCCCAGTGAATATCATCCTGTGTCCAATGAGTATTGAAGCATCACTGTTAAAAATCACAATTTTCAAGCTTCTTAGCATTCAGCTGAGCTTAAATTCAATTACCTCATGTTATTTTCCAACGAAAATAGGACCAGTTATTTCATTACTTTCTCCAAAATGTGATTCACAAGTAACTGAGTCGTGCTGTCTTCCTGTGCCTGTATCCTCTCTTAAAGGAATAATCCTCAGATGATTTAGTGGCTGGAGCAACACGCTTACTCCACTTGGATCTCTCACTGCAACCATATAACCTTCTAACTTGCCTTGTATAGCTTTACAATACCACTTAAAACCTTGGGAAATGTTAAAACATAGGGCAGGACAAACACTACAATAACTACGTGGCGAGGATTTCACACCACGTTGTTTACATGAGATATAATTTTGCTGAGATGTGCAAATGCAAATGTAAATCTCACAGTGTCAAATCACTAGAAACTCCATAAATCTTCCTGCATATTGATTATAAATCCATATCGTGCACTTGAGCCCTCTGGTCATGTTGCACATCCTTATTTGCTCATAGGTAATGGTTTGGGTAGGATTAACTGACTTGATGTACAACTCACGCTCATCTCACATTGGGAACTAGGTCCAGATGCATTGGACCAAGTTAAACATTAAGTAATTCCATGTTCCGCCCAGGTCTTTATCATTCCGCCTCATAAATGGTTATAAACAAACAACAATGAATGATTTGAAGATAGACACAAAGTGCTGGAGTAACTCAGCGAGTCCGACAGCTGACTTTTTCTCTGGAGAAAAAGGATTGGTGACGTTTCTGAAAAACGGTCCCGCCCCTAAACATCACCCATCCTTTTTCTCCAGAGATGCTGCCTGACCAGCTGAGTTACTCCAGCATTTTGTGTCTGGAGTCAAAAATTTCAAATTCCTGGGCGTGCATATTTCCGAAGATCGTTCCTGGACCCAGCACACTGATGCAATTATAGATGCAATTATAAGGAAAGCACATCAGCGCCTCTACTCCCTTGGACGATTACGGAGATTCGGTATGTCAAAGAGGATTATCTTGAACTTCTACAGGTGCACAGTAGAGAGCATATTGACTGGTTGTATCATTGTCTGGCTCGACAACTTGAACGTCCGGGAGCAGAAAAGACTGCAAAAAGTTGTGAACACTGCCCAGTCCATTACCGGCCCTGACCTCCCCACCATCGAAGGGATTTATCGGAGTCGCTGCCTCAAAAAGGCAGCCAACATCATCAGAGACCCACACCATCCTGGCCTCACACTCATTTCACCACTGCCATCGGGAAGAAGCTACAGGAGCCTGAAAACTGTAATGTCCAGGTTCAGGAACAGCTTCTTCCCTACAGCCATCGGGCAATTAAACACTACAACCTCATAAAGGCGCTGAACTACAATAGACTATTATTATTATTGTTGCACTGTTTTGTTTGTTTTTTGAGTATGTATGTAAGTGTATATATATATATATATATATATATATGGGTATGTTGACAGTAAGTGTATATATACACACACTCAGCTTTTCTTTTTTCTCTCTTGTTTGTCATATCATACTATGTTTGCATGTTCTGTTGTGTTGCAGCAAGTAAAGGGCCTGTCCCACGAGCATGCGACTCTATGCGGCAAGCGCGACCTAACGTGGTCGCTTGAGCTGTACAGCCTCGCGGAGCCGGTCCCACTTCGATCGCCGGAGCCGTATGGAGTTGTGCGGAGTTGGTCCCGACATCGCGCGGAGCTCCGAAAAACTGACCGTGTTCAAAAATTCCGCGCGGCAATGGCCTGCCGGCCCGCAGCCGCCTCGACGGGCGTGCGCAGCGTCTTGACGGCGTACGCAGCGTCTTGATGCCGTACGTCACGCGCGAACTTCCCACGGACTTCGCTCGAACTTCACATCACTCACTCGACCTCCGCGCGGCCCCCGCTTCCGGTTTGGTCGTGCTCACCGTATGCAGGCGCATGCTGGTGGGACCGGCCCTGTACGGGGATCACTCGACTTCCGCGTGGCCTCCGCTTCCGGTTTGGTCGCGCTTGCCGCATGCAGGTCGCATGCTCATGGGACAGGCCCTTTAGTGTTTCAATGTTCTATCTGGGACCTATGACATTAAAACACTCTTGACTCTTGTCTATCTTCGGTATATACCAGCATCTGCAGTTCCTTTCAACAAAACAATGAATGGAGACATAACAGCAACACATATCCAGCAGTTAATCTCACCTTCAAAAAGAAATGTCTCGTTCCAATGTGGATTTAAATTCTTTCTTTTCACTTTCGTTTCCAATTTGTGTTTTTTGTCAGGGAGCAAGTAGATTTTAACAAACGGGTCGCTGGTACCACTGAAGTCCTTTGCTGGCAGCTCCACAGCTTTCAGTATTTTCACGGTGAAGGTAGATTCTTGGAAATTGTAGCCGACACTGAACTGAATCCGACCAAGGTTCTCACGTGAACTTCCCTCGTGGTCATCTTCAGAACAAGGCGACAACTAGAAAAGAGAAAACACAAATGGTCCTCAAAACTAATGGCTTAATAAATTCCTTTTTCATTTATAGAATCATGTTAGGTTTTATATTCCTGGTATGGTCTTGAAAGGTATTCATGTGAATCTGAATAAGATACTGAGAGTATATATTTAAATATAATCATAGAATCATACAGCATGGAAACAGGCCCTTCAGCCCAAGTTGCCCATGCCAACCAAGATGCCCCATCTACACTAGTCCCACCTGCATACATTTTGCCCATATCGCTCTAAACTTTTCCTATCCATGTACCTGTTCAAATGTCTTTTAAATGTTAGGATCGAACCCGGGTCTCTGGCACTGCAAGACAGCAACTCTACCGCTGCGCCACAGTGCCGCCCCAGTGACTTTCTTAATCATTTTTTTCCAATCCCAACCCATCAATCAAGTTTGATACAAATCTAGTAGTTTCATGGACACTGTCTGGATTCATTTGAAGCCTTATCTCTGGATCCATCCTTTAGATTGCTGGTCATTGTACTCAAGGACTATCACTTTTGTCTGACCACGGTTTTGTTGAGATAGAAACACACAAAAACTACAGGAAAAAGTCTGAAGTCAATTTTGGCACATTCAATCTTGAACTTATTGGATAAAAACATAGACGCCAATCTACAGTACAAAGATTCAATAGGAGAAGGGCCAACTTCAGTGGGATGAGTACAGATTTGGCTAAGGTAAACTTGAATCAAAACTTGAGAACAAAACTGTAATTGAACAAAAGGAGGCCTTGAAGGTGGAAATGTTTCAGCTAAAATCTATGTTCATTCTTATCAGCGAAAATATAGAGAAACTACCGCAGGCACTCTTAAAGACCAAATGAAGACAGAGTAAAACAGAGCATTTAGGACAAATATCATGTTGGTAACACAAGTGAGAACCAGACCACGCTCTAATTTCACTCCTGCATTGAGGAAAAGGTACTGGAGCCTAAAACCGTGACCTTCAGGTTAAAGAAAAAGCTTCTTCCCAACAACCATCGGTTTCCTGAACATTACAAATACTAATTAAACATTGAACAGCCTTGGTAGACTGCCTTGGCAGTCTGAAGAAGGGTTTCGGCCCGAAACTTTGCCTACTTCCTTCGCACCATAGATGCTGCCGCACCCGCTGAGTTTCTCCAGCAATTTTGTCTACCTTCGATTTTCCAGCATCTGAAGTTCCTTCTTGAACATTGAACTGCCTTGGCTGCACTAAGGACTCTGGGCTGTTTGCAATAATATTGTTTTTTTTACATTTATTCAATTATTTTGTTTATTATGTTATCTATGAATACCGTGTTCACAAACCTATTATACTGCCGCAAGTAAGAATTTAATTGTTCCATTATCGGTGTACATAACAATTAAACACTCTTGACGTGATTATATGTTGATTATACTTCTCAAGTTCACCTGTCCAGAAGTTTATACACTTGGAAGCAGCTACTGCCTCTGGATTTAAACCTGAGGGCGGACCCTCCTAGAGAGGAAAACTAGATGGGAGAAAGAACGGCATCGTGGCACAGCAGTAGAATTACGGCCATACAGCTCCAGAGACCCGGAATCGATCCTGACTATGGGTGCTCTCTGTGCAGAGTTTGTACACTCTCCCTGTGACCCCATGCGTTTTCTTTGGGTGCTTTGGTTTCCTTCCGCACTTCAAAGACGTACAGGTTTGTAGGTTAATTGGCTTCGGTAAAAATTGTAAATTGTCCTGATAGTGTAGGACAGTGCTAGTGTACGTGGTGATCACCGGTTGGCGTGAACTTGGTGGGCCGAAGGGCTTGTTTCCACACTGTATCTCTAAAGTCTAAAGTAAAGTCTAAATTAACTAATCAAGCGCACAAATTAAAAGATACATGTTAAGGCATGCTCTCGATCCTCCATATCATTTGAAAGCTTCCTCAATAAACCCGAAAGAGCTCTTGAGAATGTGGATAATTAATAGATAATTAACAAGTAATCAGTTTTGAATTGAAATGATTTTATACTAAATCTTATCTTCCCATACAATACTCTGGATGTAACACATTTAAGTCTTCTGCTCTCCTGGTGTGGTTACATTTCACATCAAAAATCTCCAGGAAAAGTTTTGGGGGAAAGATCCATGTAGATGAGCTAAGGGGCGGCACAGGATGGTAGAGTTGCTGCCTTACAAAGCCAGAGACCCAGGTTTGATTCTGACTACCGGATCTTGAATGTAAAAATACAATTAATTCTGCAACATTTATTTCCAATGACATTTTCAAGATTACGATCATACTTCAACCTTGATCCAACAACTATCAATGCTGTCGTTTTATGCTTCAACACAAGCAGATTGCTCCTTTAGTTAGAATCCATAAATCACTGTGCCTGAAGACATGCAAAGGACACTTTTGAGTACCATGAATGTTCAACCTGACGTCGTCCGCCTCTGTACAAGGACTACAAAAGGAAATGACAAGCGTTTCGTGATGGGCAAGTCAATAGTTCAAACATTTTTATCGCTGCAATATTCTACATTGTCCTCAAAACATACTTCAGCATGAAGAAAAAAATCACCAACGTGGGCGGATCTCATTCCATGAATTGGGGTATCCCAAAAACAAAGGCTGAGAATGAAATAAATGCCTTTCAGAATAAATAATAATGATGAGTGTATTCCAGCAGCATGTACATTGATTTCCCTTAATTTCAAGTAATCCTTGCATTCCCTCCATCCCCCCCTCCCCCACCTTAGTATTCCTACTAGTTTCACTGTTATTGTATCCCTTCGTTATCATCTCTTCCTCAGCCAACAATGGGCCATTATGGACTCTGCCCTTCCTTGGTCATCTTTTGCCGGTCCTGCTTTGTTCTGGCCTTTTCTTACCTCCAGTTCCCTCCCCTCTAGTTTCAGTCTGAATAAGGCTCCCAACCCAAAACAGCGACCATCCTTTTTCTCCAGAGATGCTGTCTGACCCACAGTTCCTCCAGCACTTTGTGTCTATTTTATGAATGTGATGAAATCATCTATTAATGCTCTGGGAGTAATGACAGAGTTGGCAAAGTTGTTGAACCTCCATCTTGGTGGAAATAAGGTACGTACTTTTGAATTCTATTAGAAGCAATTCTGAATCTTTAAGAAAAGTCTCTCTTGCATTCTTAAAGCACGTTAAACACTTTTCTAAAAAAATACAGGATTATTTTGAATTTCAATCACTGTTACATGAAGAAAGATAATATTAACATTGACTGCAACAATGTACAGATTTTAATATTAATATTAAGTATTAATAAGCGTCAATAGTTATGATATCGTGGCCATTACGGAGACATGGCTGCAAGGGGATCAGGACTGGGAGTTAAATATAGAGGGGTACTCGACAATTAGGAAAGATAGACAGGAAAGAAAGGGAGGAGGGGTGGCCCCTTTTAATAAGGGAGGGAATAACGGCAATAGAGAGGAAGGATATTGCGTTGAAGGATCAGGATAGTGAAACAGCTTGGGTACAGATAGAGAATAATAAGGGGAAAAAAACACTAGTGGGTGTAATTTATAGACCTCCAAATAGCTGTGACGCTGTTAGTCAGAACATAAATCTGCAAATAGTTGACGCATGTAAAAAGGGAACTGCTGTAATCATGGGGGACTTCAATTTTCATATTAATTGGGCAAACCAAACTGGGCAGGGTAGACTAGAGGAAGAGTTTATAGAATGTATTAGAGACGGGTTCCTAGAACAGTATGTCACAGAACCGACAAGGGGGGAGGCAATCTTGGATCTGGTCCTGTGTAATGAAGCAGGATTAATTTAAAATGTCATAGTTAGGGACTCGTTGGGAACAAGTGACCACAATATGGTCGAATTCCATATTCAAATAGAAGGGGAGCAGGTTGAAACTCAGGCTAGGGTGCTTAGTCTAAATAAGGGGGATTATGAAGGTATGAGGACTGAGCTGATCAAAGTTGACTGGGATAGCAGACTCAAGAATAAGACGGTACATGAGCAGTGGTGTACGTTTAAGGGTATACTGTATAACCTTCAAGAAAAATTTATTCCTATGAAGAAAAAAAGGGGTAAGGGTAAGAACAGTCAGCCATGGCTCAGTAAAACTATAAAGGATAGTATTCGGCTGAAGGCAAGGGCATATAAGGTAGCCAGAGATAGTGGGAGGGTAGAGGATTGGGAAGCATTTAAAGGTCAGCAAAAAATAACTAAGAGATTAATTAAGACGGGGAAAATAGACTATGAAAGGAATTTAGCGAACAACATAAAAACTAATAGTAAGAGTTTTTATAGCTATATAAAAAGAAAAAGGGTGGCTAAGGTGAACGTTGGTCCATTGGAGGGTGAGACTGGAGAGTTGTTGGTGGGGAACATGGAAATGGCAAAGGCATTAAACGAGTATTTTGTATCAGTCTTCACCATAGAAGACACAAAAAATATTCCAACGCTGGATAAACAGGGGGCGGTAGGAATGGAGGAGCTAAATACTATTAAGATCACCAAGGAGGTGGTATTAGGGAAATTAATGAGACTGAAGGAGGATAAATCCCCTGGGCCTGATGGATTACATCCAAGGGTCTTGAGGGAGATAGCGGTGGGGATTGTGGATGCATTGGTGATAATTTTCCAAAACTCCCTGGAGGCAGGAACACTGGGACCGCAGTGGATTGGAAAATGGCCAATGTAACACCTATATTTAAAAAAGGAAGTAAACAGAAGGCGGGTAACTATAGACCGGTTAGTCTAACATCGGTGGTGGGTAAAATGTTAGAGACAATTATTAAAGAAACACTAACGGGGCACTTGGATAAACATGACTTCATCGGACAGAACCAGCATGGTTTTGTGAAGGGGAAGTCCTGTTTAACGAATCTGCTCGAATTCTTTGAGGAAGTAACAACCCGGGTGGATAAAGGGGAACCGGTGGATGTGGTATACTTGGACTTCCAAAAGGCTTTTGACAAGGTGCCACATAAGAGACTATTGCTAAAAATAAAAAATTATGGGATTGGGGGTAATATATTAGCATGGGTAGAGGATTGGCTAACAAATAGGAAGCAGAGAGTGGGGATAAATGGTTCATACTCGGGATGGCAACCGGTAACTAGCGGGGTTCCGCAAGGGTCGGTGCTGGGACCCCAGTTGTTCACAATTTATATAAATGATTTGGAGGAGGGAACCAAGTGTAATATATCAAAATTTGCGGACGATACAAAAATGGGAGGAAAAGTAGGGGATGAGGAGGATAGGAAGAGTCTGCAAAAGGATATAGATAAGCTAGGTGAGTGGGCAACAACTTGGCAGATGAAATTTAATACTAATAAATGTGAAGTCATTCACTTTGGGAAAAAAAATGATAGGGCAAGTTATTTTCTAAATGAGGAGGAGCTGCGTTGTAATGCAACGCAAAGGGATCTAGGGGTATTAGTACATGAATCACTAAAAGTTAGTATGCAGGTGCAGCAAGCAATCAGGAAGGCCAATGGAGTTTTGGCCTTTATTGCTAGGGGGATTGAGTATAAAAACACGGAGGTCTTGCTGCAGCTGTACACAGTATTAGTGAGACCACATTTGGAATACTGTGTACAGTTCTGGGGTCCATACTTAAGAAAGGATGTACTAGCCCTGGAGGCAGTGCAGCGAAGGTTTACAAGATTAATTCCTGCAATGAGGGGATTGACATATGAGGAAAGGTTAAGTAGGCTGGAACTCTACTCTTTGGAGTTTAGAAGAATGAGAGGCGATCTCATTGAAACATATAAGATCGTGAGGGGCCTTGATCGGGTGGATGCACCGAGGATGTTCCCAATGATCGGGGAAACTAGAACTAGGGGACATAGTTGCAGAATAAGGGGGGGCTCTTTTAAAACTGAGATGAGGAAGAACTTCTTCACCCAGAGGGTGGTTAATTTATGGAATTCACTGCCCCAGGGAGCAGTGGAAGCAGAAACTTTAAATATATTTAAGACTAAAATAGATGGTTTTTTAGCTGCCAAGGGGATAAGGGGCTACGGGGAGAGGGCAGGGATATGGACCTAGGTATGGTTAGTATAGTAAGACCTGAGTGATCTCCTGGACAAGTGTCGATTGCCTGGATTGGGGTCGGAGAGGAATTTCCCGGATTTTTTTCCCGAATTGGACCTGGGTTTTTATCCGGTTTTTTGCCTCCCCCAGGAGATCACGAGGTTCTTGGGGTGGAGAGGGGTGATAGCGGTATAAAGGGGAGGGTAGTGTCTTGTGTTCTGTGTCTTGTGTCTACTGTTTGTGGGTAAGTGTGTCTGTTTAGTGTTCAGCCATGAGCGAATGGCGGTGCGGGCTCGACGGACCTGGTGGTCTACTCTCGCACCTACTTTCTATGTTTCTATGTTTCTATGATCATAACTTTCACTGCTTAATACATTGGAAGACTCTATATCAATTCAATTGGATCAAGCGGAACCCAATTCACCTCGAATGATTGAGGAAAAATGTACACTTTAGGTAAACATTTTAAAAGCTGTCTAATCAGAGAAATCGATTCATTACACATTGTAGACTATTTTCCATCTTACAATTGTTCGATGTACGACCATGATCTGGAACCTTGGTTCATTATATGAAGAGCAGTGGAGCACTTAAGTAGAATTTCAAGTTTAAAAACCATTGCAAGGAATTGATTTATAAATGGAACCCTATTAAATACGAGACATGGAGCAATATGCCCTCAGCTGTGACACACTTCCTACCAGGTTTGTAAAAATGAATTGTAACCAGAACGTTGCCTTCAGTAATTCTCATCTGATTTAATACATAGCTCTAGAATGACATTCAAAAATAAATGGAGCTCAGCCAACATTGTGCTGTCTCATAGAAAGTAGATGATGACAAGGAGCAAACTTGAGATTAAATCTTGTTCCTTCACTTCTTGCTGGGAACATATTCTTAGAAATAAGGGACTTAGAATGGAAATGTGGAGAAATTTCTTTAGCCAGAAGGTGGTGAATCTGTGGAATTCATTGCCACAGATAGCGTTGGAGGCCAAGTCACTGGGGTAATTTTTGATTAATAAAGGTGCCAATTGTTATGGGGGAAGGCAGGAGAATTGGGTTGAGAGGAAAAGATAAATCAGCCATGATTGAATGGCAGAACAGACTCAATGGGCCAAATGGCCTGATCATCACTGATCCAACCATGGCATCTTTGCCCATTGAACAATGAACATAAACAATTCTTGAAAATCTGGTTCATGATCCTGAATTGGTATTATATCAGAAGAGCTAAAACAATCAAGACCGCCTACTTAAAGACAAACACCAGGCCCTAACTATTTGCTACTGATACCTGTGGTTTTAGAACATACTTTGCCACTTTGACACATATTATTATTTTTGCATAAAAATAAAATTAAAAGCTATTATTTTTCCACTTTTAACAGGAATGCTAGAATTTCAAATGTTTTCAATTGTAACGTTTGAATTGGGGTGATATCTTTTTGAGGGAGACGGAAAGAGAGGTTTCCGTCTGAAAAGGCAACACAATCAAGGTGTGACATAGTTTGTCATACATAGTCACACAACACGGAGAAAGGCCCTTCGGCCTAACTCGTCCATGCCAAACAAGAGGCCTCATCTTGGGCGCATCTGATCTCATTTGGGCCAAATCCCTCAAAGCTTTTCTTATCCATGTACATGTCCAAATGTTGTTATAGTAGACTTTAGACATACAGCATGGCCCACTGAGTTCATGCTGACCAGGATATGCTAGCGCTATCCTACACACTTCGGACAATTTACACTTTTTTACCAAAGCCAATTAACCGACAATCCTGTATGTCATTGTAGTGTGGGAGGAAACCGGAGCACCCGTAGAAAATCTATACGGTCACAGGGAGAACGTATTAACTCTATACAGACAGCACCCGTAGTCAGGATCAAACCGGGTCTCTGTTGCAGTAAGGCAGCAACTCTACCGCTGCACCACAGTACTTGCCTGAACTGCCTCTTCTGGCAGCTCATTACATATGCCCACCACCCCTTGTGTGAAAAAGCTGCCCCTCAGGTTCCTAATAAATCTTTCCCTTCACCTTAAACCTCTGGTTCTTGATTCTCCTAATCTGGGTAAAAGACTAAGTGCATTTGCCCTATCAATTCTCATGATTTTATACACTAATGGTATATTGATGGTGATTTTTCTTTGGCCAACATATTTATACCGCAGGCTCTATTATGCAATGAAATTTAATTTCCCAGTAAATCAATATGATATCCTATTATATTGTGATCACTTCCCCAGAGTATATTTACAATAAGATTACTAATTAACCCTGTCTAATTATGATATGAAGTAGATATTTCCTTGTTAGTTTCTCAATGAGTGACTTTAGATAAGCCCAATTGTAAACTCTGTGATTACATGGGATAAACGACACAGAAAGATGCCACAATGGTGTTTATGATCCACTCGAGTCGTCTCTTGCCTATTCCCAGTCTAAATCTATCAGTGCAATCTTCTATTCCCTTCTCCTTCAGCCTCTCAGTCCACATGTAATAATACTTTCTATTCTGATATGTACTGGATATTTTAAGGTTTTACATTCGCAACATAGTTTTGAGATAGCATCAGTGGAGGGAATGGACAGGCAATGGTTCATTTTTCAGACCAGCAGTTCAGAAGGGTCCAGATCCAAATGTTGTCTGTTCATTCCCTCCACAGATGCAACCTGATCCCCTTAGTTTCTCCAAAACACTGTATTTTATTCCAAGTCTGCAGTTCCAGATATCTCCTTTGTATGTTTGTTCAGCCTCAGTTTAAATGTATTGAAATTAGAAGTGTCAATTATAGACGCAGATGTTAGATTCCTAAGCAAAGCACAAAATGCTGGAGGAACTCAGCAGGTCAGGCAACATCTGTGGAAGGAATGGACCGGCGACAATTTGGATCGGGACCCTCCTTCAGACTTTAGTCCTTAAGTTTAAATTGTAGCAGGTTCTACATTCTCATCATTCAATGGGTAATGGCTTTTCTTCCAAATTCCCAGAGTAAATAAATTAGGTTAAGATTCATTAAGACTTAGAGCAGAATATTATTTGTGAGATTATCAACTTTCCAACATTGATGAGAATGGATAAAAGTTTGATATAAGTACCCTGGACTTTAATTCCATTCTCCCATTCCCACACTGACCTTTCTGTCTTGGGCCTCCTCCATCGTCAGTGAGGCCAAATGCAAATTGGAGGAACAGCACCTCATATTTCGCTTGGACAGCTTACATCCTATTGATTTCTCTAACTTCAAGTAACCCTTGCATCCCCTCTCTCTACGTCCCTCCCCCACCCAGGTCAATGTATCATCTTCAAAGTCAGATTGTTGAGTCTCATTGTCTGCAACTCGTTTTCACCCAGCCCACAACTAACAATGGCCTGTTTCCTCATCGTTACTTTTTTTCATATCTTTCATTCATTTGTTCTATATCTCTCTATATCACCGTCTATATCTCTCATTTCCCTTCCCCCTGACTTTCAGTCTGAAGGATACTCAGTAGACTACTGCTTGGAACTATTTTCGAGAAGCACAGCATTGGGTGTCCTGGCCAGTATTTATCCTTAACAAAAACATCACATTCCTGCTGCTGGAGTCTTACTCTGTGTAACATATTTGCTGCAGATCCAACAATGCAGCCTCAAATGCAAACGTGTGCAGAGGGAGATAGCTCAACATTTTCATCTTCAAAGTGAAATCATGAGAATCTGGCTCATGGGCAGTTTCTGTCCAAGTACAGAACTGTTGATGCACCCCTTGATGTGCAATATTGTGGGTTTCCTCCAGGTGCACCAGTTTCCTCCCACTTCCCAAAGACGTGCGAGTTAGTAGGTTAATTGGCATCTAAAATTAAAATTGCCTAGGGTGTAGGGAGTGCATGCGAAAGCTGATTTATGTAGAGCAGGTGTGAATGGGTGATCCATGGTCGGCGTGGACTCGGTGGGTCCAAACAACTCGCATTATTCTGCCCACTCTGTAAATTTGAACGTTATGTTTGCAGAAAAAATATGTACTTGCTTTTGCAGATTAAACAAAAATGTGTAATAAATTTATAAAGCCCTTTGAATTTGGCATCAGAACAAACCACATTACTGTAATGATATTTTATTCCTGCTTGGTAATGCATCCGTTTATGTAACTCCTTGTCCTAACATGTTGCATAATTCACACAGCTCTGGGCAAGGGCAAACTGTTTCTGATTAGTCAACCTTGACCAATCCAATATAAAGTGACCTACTGAGAATTATACTGGGATCAATTTACTTGCTCTCACACAGAATATCAATGACTTTCTTAATATAGTGCTTGCTTTTTCAAACATACACAACAGCTTCATTCACAATCGAATGACTCCAAGTCCCCTTTTTTTATTTTAATGAGGCAAAACACAGAACAGCTTCTGCATCAACACAGGGTTTAATTAGAAATTATGTAATTAACCGCACATGCCGCGAGAATATATTCTGCTCAGCGATGAGAAATCTAAATGCGATTGCTGCTGATATCAACTCCATTCATCTCGCTCAGCTGTACAAGGTAATGTACATTTCTCAGTCAAAGGGAAATAGCAGCCGATTTATCAGGCAACATTTTTAATGCCATCAAATTCAAGCGAGTTAGAATGAGGACGCAAAGAACTGCAGATGTCGGACCTTGAGCAAAGCACAAAGTGCTGGAGGAACTCAAAAGATCAGGCAGCATCTGTGGGAGGAATGGACAATGTTTCGGATTGGAACCTTTTTACGGACCACTGTTGTTGTGGATGGAGCCCTCACTGTATCCTCTCAGTTTCCTGCAGTTCTGCTCTCACTCCCCTTCCACCCAGTCTGACGAAGGGCTTCGGCCCAAAGCTTTGCCTGTCCATTCCCTCCAAGGATGCTGCTTGACCCGCTGAGTTCCTCCAGCATCTTGTGTTATGGTCACCGTATTCCTTATATTACAACAACACTGCTCTTTCTTTTAGGTAGACAAAATGCTGGAGGAACTCAGCGGGTGAGGCGGCATCTATGGAGCGAAGGAAATTGACAACGTTTCTGGTTGAGACCCGTCTTCAGACTGATGTGAGGGTGGGGGGGGGGGGGAAGAAGAAAGGAAGAGGTGGAGACAATGTGCTGAGGGAGAGCTGAGAAGGGGAGGAGAAAACAGGGACTACCTGAAATTAGAGAAGTCAATGTTCATACTGTTGGGGTGTAAACTGCCCAGGCGAAATATGAGGTGCTGCTCCTCCAATTTACGGTGGTCCTCACTCTGGCCGTGGAGGAAGACCAGGACAGAAAGGTTGGATTCGGAATGGGAGGGGGATTTGAAGTGCTGAGCTACCGGGAGATCAGGTTGCTTATTGCGAACCAAGCGGAGGTGTTGGGCGAAGGGATCACCAAGCCTACGCTTGGTCTCACATATTGTGCAATGACAATAAAAGATATTATTATTATTATTATTATTATTATTATTATTATTATTATTATTATTATTATTATTATTATTATTATTATTATTATTATTATTATGGGGCTATAGTTTCCTCTATTCTATCAAATTTCGCTATGAATCTGATAACCTCAACGGCCCAACTAGTTTTCTTGTTTAGCTAATATCCAATATTGGGAGAAGCCAAGCAAAGATACAACTTCAGAGTTTGGAGTTTAGTTCAGTTTATTATTGTTATGTGCAGGGGCGGAAAACCCGGTGGGGCCAGAGGGGATACGTCCCCCCCGTGTTTTGAGAGGTGGAGGACATCCCCAAGTTTTTGTGATCCCGATTTTAAAATCTCCGCTTTCCGCGAGGCAGTGGGGGTGGGACTGATGATCGAGGGCGCGATGATTGGAGGAGGGAGGGGGGTGGTGGGACTAAGGATAGAGTGCGGCGATTGGAGGAGGGAGACGTGGCACAGTCCCGAGTGCCCCCCCCCCCCACAGGTGGCCAGAGAGGTCGGCAGTCAGACGCGAGCTGTACCCCCAGGCCCACAGCCAGCGCAGAGAAATCGCGCTAAACCCAGCTGAACTCTGCCTGTCCCACCAGGTGAACCTGCCTGGACTTGCGGGAAATATGGCCAGCATGGAGAAGTAGTGCTGGTGTCCCGTCAGTCCAGACAGGGCTGTAGTTAACCCGGTGAGACAGGCAGAGTTGAGCTGCATTTAGTGCTGGATTGAGCTTCCGAAGCCTCGCGCGTGTGTGTGAGTGTGCGCATGCGGGCGCGGCCGCCAAAAAATGGTGTCCCCCGTCCCCTCAATGCTTCACTGGCCAGGTTGGCAAGCTGGCCAATGCAAGAACATTACCTGGAAGATACTGGATATCTTTTTGTTTAGTTTAGTTTATTATCACATATACCGAGGCACAGTGCAAAGCTTTTGTTGCATGCTAACCAGTCAGTGGAAAGACTGTACATGATTACAATCGAGCAATCCACGGTGTATATGATAAATCCACAGTATATGATAAAGGGAATAATGTTAAGTGCGAGCTAAAGTCGAGTAAAGTCCTATTAAAGATAGTCCAAGGGTCACCAATGAGGTAGACAGTAGCTTCGGACCGTTCCCCCCAAATGTCATTCACATCACAATTGCAAGGTCTAAACTTTCTTTAATAAGAACATTTCTGGTCCCACCTGATGTGCCCCTGGAAGTGGATCTTGTGCAATAAAGCCTCCAATACTTCCCAGAAGCTAATTTGATTATTTGTCATCTCTGGGAAGTGATGAACACTAGATATGAGACAGTGAAAACAATCAGCCTTGGAGGCATGAAACATATTGAACAAAATTCTCTTTCACCACTGAGTGTTGCACCAACTCAAATTAATTCAGTCTGCCATCATGGAAAACTAGTTAAATGGGGCAAAATAATAGGTAATAGTGATATCCATTATATATGCTGGGATCCGTTATCAGCCATAATATCTCCTGAAAAGGTCAAGCTTCTTCATTGACTTCATTTGGATATTAAATTGAGGCAGGATCTATATTTGGATTTGGACTTCTTTGAAATTATAGAAGAGAGTTAAGCACAATAATTTACTAGCCCGACGGATATAAGAACAGGAAAACTATGTTTAGACTGGTATTTGATGAAAGAGTCTTATAATAATACAGCAGCTTGACAACAGGAATAAGATAACCCAGGCAGGCAAGACAATGTATTCCAAGAAATATATTCCATTGAGAAACTGACATTGAAACAATCTTCTTGTCATGAGGTTGATAAATTAAATGGAACAACTAGGTTTCGACACAAAACATTGCCTATTTCCTTTGCTCCATAGATGCTGCCTCACCCACTGAGTTTGTCCAGCATTTTAGTTTACCTTCGATTTTCCAGCATCTGCAGTTCCTTCTTAAACATCAAGTTCACAAGCTCTTGATTATCTGGTACATTATAATTTCACTGCACAATACATTTAATTGTTCACATCAACATCCATTGTCTGAATGGATTTCCTTGCATACTTGTTAATATTTAGAATTAGTGGACCTACTACGAAAGGATAAGAGGCATAGCTCTGATCAAAATAGTTGTCATCCACAGAAGCCAATTAAGGGACAGAAGTTTAGGGGTAACATGAGGGGGAACTTCTTTACTCAGAGAGTAGTAGTGGTGTGGAATGAGCTTCCAGTGGAAGTGGTGGCGGCAGGTTCGTTGGTATCATTTAAAAATAAATTGGATAGGCATATGGATGAGAAGGGAATGGAGGGTTATGGTATGAGTGCAGGCAGGTGGGACTAAGGGAAAAAAGTTGTTTGGCACGGACTTGTAGGGCCGAGATGGCCTGTTTCCGTGCTGTAATTGTTATATGGTTATATGGTTATGAGCGTAGCTGCAATTTCCAAACTGCTACAAGAAACCAAGTAAAAACATTGGCATTGTTTCAAAGAACAATAGGTGAGTTTTCTTTTCTACCATTTCAACCTCAATTAACATTTATATCACATTATCTCACTCCCTTTACGTGCCATGCGTAAATTGAATAAACATTGATTTTTTATACTACAAATGAGCACAATTAAAAAAAAAACATTACACTAGCTGCAAAACACTTGGTATTTGGAGAGGGTTTGTCAGCCATGAATACATTACTAGAGAATCAGAATGTTTCACCATGTGGACAAGTACTTTTTGAAATATCGTGCCAACAACCAGAGAAACTCTGCTTAATCCCATTCCCTTCTCTCTGGTCAAAGCATCATATAGCAGAGAAACAGGCCATTCAGCCCATCACTTTCATGCTGATCAGTGGGTACCCATCCATTTTAATCCTGTGTTCCAATAATCATTTTAAAATAAATGATGTTATGGTCATTTATCTCTGAAATAAGTGGGAATTCACAGGCCGGGGTGCAACGGGAACCTTGATTTGCTATAATCAAAATCCACTATATAGAGGTCCATTATTGCAATAGCTTACTGTACATCTTTCTGCTATTCACCTCCATAACTGTTCTTCCATCACCTGTTGAGTTTCGAGTGGTCTGCAATACACCGCCAGGAAAGTGGCAACCCGGTTTTTGTTTCTAACCCCTATGGCCTCGTTTGATGGGCCTTCATGGTTGAAGCATACTGACTGCTGCATCATGGACTGGTTTGGATGTCTGAATGGTCAAGAATGTAGAAGACCAGACGTTGCCTGGTCCATCATGGGTACTGAACCCCCCCTCCATCGAATGGATCCACAAGAAGCATAAGCTCAAAATAGCAGCTAATATCATCATATTATCATCATATCATGGCCACACTCTCATCTTGCTGTTTCCATCGCGAGATAGGCACAGGAGCCTGTGAACTGTTACCTCCAGGTTCAGAAGCAGCATCTTTCCATCGACCAGCAAGTTGTTGAATAACGCTGCACAAGTGTACCTCAGCACGAGCTATCATGGACTTTGCACTACTGTGATCATTTCTAAGTACTTTGCTTTTTGCACAATTATGGTCCGGTTTACTTTAAATACATTCAAGTTTATCCCCAAACTAAAATTTCCCAGTGTTGAGAACCAGCTAAATTCAGTAACCAATCCAGTGCAGAAGACAATACAGTAGCTTCATGTAACTACTTGTATTTGGTGCGATTTAATAATAATTTATATAATGGATCAAATTTAAGTTCCTCTGTTGCACACGGATTTGAAGTAATGTTTTAGGTTAAATAATCCAGGTTTCTTGAATGCTAGTTCAGTAATGTGACCAGCAATACATCTGTTCTCTTTAGAGTAATAGCGATTTACAGTATACAGTTTTGAAAAGTAGGTAAAAGCAAAAGAATTAGGTGGTTCCAATTAACATAATTTAGAGTAAAGTTTTAGAGATACAGAACAGAAGCCCCACTGAGTCTGTGCCCATCAGTGATCACCCGTACACTAGTTATATCCTACGCACTAGGGAAATTTACAGAAGGCAATTAAACCTGTAAACCCCCACGTTTTTGAAGTGTGGGAGGAAATCGGAGAACCCTGACGAAACCCACACGGTCACAGGGAGAACGTACAAACTCCGCACAGGCAGCACCCATAGTCACGATCGAACCCGGGTCTCCATGCCGCCCAAATTATATGAAACTACTGTCAGAAACATGTGCCTTACTATTAACAACTTCAATCAAACCCCCTCAAACCCCCTGAAAATCTCTCAAAAACACCATATATTAGCTGAAATTAGCTTCCTCGCCCACCACAGTTGCACAACTTCAACCTGCTGGTTTATTTAACATTTCACAGACAGATTAGCACGCAGCAACTCTACTGCTGCACCACTGTGCAAAAGGCAAAACAGATTGTCAAAACTGAAAGCAAACAGAACTGATCCTAGCCTAATAAAATGAAAGGTTCATTCTTTTTGTTTTGGGAAATGAAATGTGACAAATACGTGATGTGAGTGATAGAATTAGCATACGTTAACATGATTAAGGTCATAATTAGGATTAATTTAAGAATAAAAATAGTCCAATTATTTTGGATTTATTTGCTAAAAATGTACTCACCTAATTTTAAGAATGGAATTTGATGTATTATTTTTCCTATAAAAATCAATTTTAGCTTTTCTTTATCAATGTTTCTAGCAGAATATAGTCAGGCTCACACAAAATCTCATTTTTAATGAAATACTTCAATTCTCAAATTATCATTTAGTAGCAGTCACTAATCCTTCATCACCACAACTGGATCCCAACACAACCTCCTAAACCCCCTCACCGAATGTCACAAGTTCTCAAAGATACTCAACTACGTACAAGGCCAAAGAAAACTTGACGTACAAACACTGAATTCCTGTTTCAGTGGACAAAGAGGACTTTGCTTATTCCAATTCCCTCCCCTCAGCTCAAAGTGTTTCACCTATTGCTTAGTTCAAGTTTATTTGACAGGTCATTGTGGACCAAAGGGCCTGTTTCTTTTTCTCCAGAGATGCTGCCTGACCTGCTGAAATACTCAGGCACTGTGTGTCTATCTTCTCGCCAGTTCCTGTGCTGTACTGTTCTATCGCCTATGTTCTACGGTTAGAAGCATCAAAAACCGGCATCTGCTTTCCCAATTACTCACCTTGAGAGAACTTCTAAAGCCTGTGTAGTACTTATGTTAGTCAAATGAAACTGATAAACTTACACTGGCACTGTCCTTCAGTTCACTGAAGAGTTCCCTTAAACCTCTAAACCTAACAACTTTGGATGTCCCCAAATCTGGATACCTATGGCTGGTAGGAGTTCACCAATGCCCTCCCATCCTTTGCAGATGCCATCACTAACTCTGGAAGCAGACCTGGTTCCCCAAGAAAGCTCCAGAAATCCTGGGGAAATATCAAAGTGTAAATGAGTTTTCCTTTCTCTGTGGAACTCAAAAGTACACGTATGGGATTGCTGGTTGTGGAAAAGAGAGACTGGAAAAATCAACTGGTGACCATAACTAATCAAAAGGTCTACAATTAATGTGCTGAATAATGTTTCGAGATCAGATAGAACAAATTGTTATGAACCCATCATTGATGACTTCATTATAGTTTTGGTCAAGGCAAAGCAGAATACACGTAACTTGCGATGTGTTGTGACTATAGGAATAATTATCACAGAAAATGCAGCCTGTAAAAATACTGTAGATAGTGTAAAATACTGTAGGCACTGCAGATACTGTATAATGCTGTAGATAGTGTAAAATACTGCAGATATTGTATAATGCTGTAGATGGTGTAAAATACTGCAGATATTGTATAATGCTGTAGTGTAAAATACTGTAGATACTGTAGATACTAAGACTGTATATACTGCAGATACTGTATAATACTGTAGACACTGTATAATACTGTAGTAATTGTATAAAACTGTAGATACTGCAGATACTGTATAATACTGTAGATACTGCAAATACTGTATAATGCTGTAGATAGCTTATGCTGTGTATGTAATTTTTTTTAACATGAAAAAGATTGAAAATATATGACAAGCCAAATTCTGTATTTGCTGCATCTTAGTCGTGCAATGACCTTGCACCATGTAATTTATATCTAATATAAATCAGGTTTATACACGTGTAGGCCACTCACCATTAGCATCTCACTTGTAAGGGAGTTGACCAAGTCTGAGACTGAGGAGCGAGGTTCTGTTCTTCTGTCCAAATCATCCTGAGGAACCTGCCCTTGCACAGGAGTGGTGTTCACTGGCTTATTTCCAGTGGGCAACCTGCAAACGGAGACAGTAGTTAACAATCTGACAATGTGCCTTGGCGAGCTAGGGTGATATTTTGGCCTGCTCCATTAGTAAAGGAGGTTGGATCTCATTGCCTAACTTGGCTTTGACAGCTGCTGAGACAGTTCAAATTTCTCAAATTGTCCATGTCGTTCATAGAACTAAACATTCATTTTTTTATGTTAAGCATTTAATACTAATTAAATCAAAGCATTTAAGACAAATAATAGTGAGAACTGTTGTATTATTTTGCAAATAATTGGGAAATATAAAGACTAGGAAGGAAGATGGAAAACAGACTGATGGAGGATTTCTTTAACATTGTGCATACGAGTAAGCTACATCTATAATCTCCAACTATAGTAATGATAGAATTAGGATTTCAACCATTGATAATAATCTTGAGGGATAATTACACATCACAATTCGGAATGTCACATATACTTAAATTGTTTACCCCCAACCCTTCAGCCTTCTACCCCACACCATTATTTGGAATATTAAGCCACTTTTTAAAATTGCATTTGTTCATGCTTACAGTCAAACAGCGTGAAAACAGGCCGTTTGGCTCAATTGGTCCACACTGACCAACATGTCCTATCTACACGAGCCTCACCTGCCCGCATTTGGACCATATCATTCTAAACCTGTCCTATCCATGTATTCCTGGTATACTTTCTAGTTTTAAAATTTGCTTTTGTGCTTTATTAGTGTCAAATTTATAGATTTGGGATGTCTTGTCTTTGGGACTCTCCAAGAGTACATAATAAGCTACATTCCAACTTACCTGTAGCCGTCTGTACTTTGGTAAACAACCATGGAAGAATTTGCATCATTAATGGTAAATGGTTATGATTAATGCCACACCTTCTCAAGCCAAGTACAGCAAAAACACAGCTAATGAAAGCACCAGATAATTCAATGGCATTTGTGACAAATGTCTGATTTAAAACTCGCTAACTTCAAAATCCTACTTTGAACATCTGGCCAATTACAATGTTTTATTCTTAATCTTACCGCCTTCAATAAGTAGTGGCAGATGACGCTGGAATTATTTTAATCCTGCATCTTACAAAGTGGAATCTTAAAACATGGATACGAGCATTTTAGCCCATCAAGTCTGAGCTGACCATTAATCATCCATTTACACTAATCTTACATTAATCCATATTTTATTCTCAGAAATTGATGTTGGGGCCAACAGATAATAAATGATAAACTATACCACATGGAAAGAATGAAACATTGCAGGAAATAAAGCAGGACTTTTACATTGGTGTGTCATAGAAGTTTAGAATAAATGTTTAAGTAAGGTTGTGCCAGTATTTGGCATATAAAATTGTCTTCATATTAAAGTGAAGTAGATGGGCCATGGACCATGGATCATGTGCTTTTTAACATCAATGACAAATAAACATTTGTGGTAGGTCGTGCCTTAATTTTAAAATATGTAGAGGGGAGAAGAATATATATCAAATACTTTATACAGTTAGCAGATAATTGTTGCTTGTGAGGCAAAGTACATCGGGAGATTTACAGTCAACTTTACAACCTAACCAATTCTGATTTTATGTTGTTGCTGCTTCATTTAAGAATGAGGCATGCTTCACATGCTGAATGTGGTCACTTTAAATAGAAAATTAGAAAAAAGGGTGTGAGAGCAGGATAACATAGGGCGAGTTGTGAAGGGGTGATCGATGGTCTTGAAGAGTGAATGGATATAATACAAACATTTTAAGATATCATTCTCTGTAAAAAATCAGATGGCTGCCAGGACAATGGGCCTTTAAGGCCAAGATAAGACTCTGAACTCCAAAGAACTTTGCAACTCATAGGGCACAAGTTAGGTCCAGAAACGTGGCGACTCTTTGTGTCCTGCCTCGGTGAAGTCTCCTATTCTTACACCACTATCGTTGCTCTTTTGTACTTGTCTATGATTTTGCCTATCTATGGTCTGCAAAACTAAGAATTTAATTGTACCTAGGTACAGGTGAAAGTAAAGTGTCATTGAATTGAATTCATAGAATCAGTCCAGTCAGTGGGATGTGTAGGAAGAAAATGCAGATGCAGATAGACACAAAGTGCTGGAGTAACTCAGCAGGACAGACAGCATCTCTGGAGAGTAGGAATGGGTGACGTTTCGGGTCAGAACCCTTCTTCAGACTCAGTGTCACCTATCCATGTTCTCCATAGATGCTACCTGTCCCGCTGAGTTACTCCATCATTTTATGTCTATCTTCGGTATAAACCAGCATCTGTAGTCCCTTCCTACACAGCAAACTAATGATAGCTTTGGGGGCATTTATACAGATTGAGGAGAAGATTCGGTTATTTCCAAACTGTACAGTATTAAAAAGGTAAGAATGTTCAATTGTCTCTTTAAACGTAAAATAATAAACTTACAACCTCCAACCTTCCTGGACTTCAAGATTCCATATCTGGTTGGGAAATCTGCATTTATTCATCATTCTTGAGCAACAGTTTTATCGTCACAAGAAACACAAAGACGGCCTGAATGACAACATAATTTTCTGTGTAATTGAAGATGGCAGTTAGTGCTATTCAGGATTCACCCTGTACTGACCCCTACTGACCATGTGTCACCTAAAGCTGGGCATCCTCAATGAACGGCTTGTCCTTTACCAAGCCATATGGTTGACATCATTTCCTCTGTCTAAGAATCACATAAGGCATCAAAACTTCAGACTTTAGAGATACAGCGCGGAAACAGGCCCTTCAGCCCACCGAACCCGCGCCGACCAGCGATCACCCCATTCACCAGCACCATCCTACACACTAGGGACGATTTTCAATTTACAGAAGCCAATTAACCTTCAAACCTATACGTCTTTGAAGTGTGGAAGGAAACAGGAAAACCTGGAGAAAACCCACTCAGTCACAGGGAGAACGTGCAAACTCCGTCCAGACAGCACCCACTGTCTGGCAGAGGAACAGGCCCTCGGTCCACAATATCCATGATGCCGTTAAACTAATCGCACCTACCTGCACACAATCCATATCCCTCTATTCCCTGCACTTCCATGTGCCTACCTAAAAGCCTCTTCAACGTCATTGTTTTGTCCGCCTCCACCTCCACACCCTGGCAGTGCATTCCAGGCACCCATCATTCTCTGTGTAAAAAAACTTGCCCTGCACATCTCCTTTAAACTTTGTGCCTCTCACCTTAAAGCTGTGCACAGCCTTGTCCAGGCGACAGTATGGTTTACCCCTCTAATTATGTAGGGTGCGTAATCTCCCAACATCTAACCTGAAATCATGAGGCTGTAGAAACTGTCTCACTGAGTTTTATTGCTGTACATCTGTAGTGTGGATTATACAAATTAACTTTTAGTTTAGTTTAGTTTAGAAATACAGAGCGAAAACAGGCCCTTCAGCCCACCGAGTCTGCATCGACCCGCGATTCCGGCACATTAATACTACTCTACACACACTAAGGACAATTTACACATACACCAAGCCAATTAACCTACATACCTGTACACCTTTGGACTGTGGGACGAAACCGACGATCTCGGAGATAACCCACACAGTCAAGGAGAGAACGTACAAACTCTTCCATACAGATAGCACCCGTAGTCGGGATCGAACCCGGGTCTCCGGCGCTGCAAGCATTGTAAGGCAGCAATTCTACCGCTGGGCCATGCTGACCAAATGATGTGAAACCTGTACCTTAAGGGTCTGTCCCACTTGGGCGTCATTTACGTGTCATTTACGCGCCATCATTTACACGTCACGACGCATGACGTGCATTATGCGCGTGGTGAGGCGTGGTGACACAGGCAGTGACGCGCGGTCTTCGTGCGCCACCTGCATGATGCGCAAATGATGCCCAAGAGGCTCAGGCCCTTTACTATTAACAACTTCAATCAAACCCCCTCAAAAGCATTATCAAGTCTTTTCAGCACTGGGACAGCTATTCTGAATTTCTTCTCTTTGTACTTATATATTTCAGATAAGGTAGGTCTGGTGCACACAAACACACGTGGCAGACCGGAGTGGCTGTGGTTCACATTCATGCCTTTCTCATTTGTGATGTCTTTATGGGTTTTTTTATCTAGCTGAAAAACTCTCAAAGAAAACACCCTACATTGGCTTAAATTAGCTTCTTCGCCCACCCCAATTGCATAACTTCAACCTACTGGTTCATTTAACATTTCACGTACAGAATTTTAACACTTTTAGATTGTCTTTATCACCATTTAGCTGACAGCAGTGGCCACATATTTAATATACTATTGATATCTTCCTTGACCTCAGAGGTTATTTGTAATGATAAGTAGATCCCATGCACTTTATTCTTGCAGGAAATGTCTGCCGCCTGAATTTCCTTACAGATTTGTGTAAGATCGGTGATTCAGACAATGTGATGTAACATATCTTCCACATACAGGCGACTCACATTTTATGGGGGAGTTCTTGAAAAGCAACGCATATCTCAAAAGCACGTAAATCAAGTATATGCCAGGCATTAATTTGAATGCGCTATTTCAATAATACGAGCACATAAATTATGCTTTGGTATTAATTAAACAAGTGCGTTATTCCAAAAAGCATCAATCAAACACGTGTAAATTACGAGGTGCCTGTACATGTGAGATTTATTCAGTCTTGTTCGAAGGAACCTGGAAAATGTGATAGAAATACAGAAATGTAAAAACAGTGCCTGTCCACTAATTTCAATTTTTTTGTGTTTTTATGACTGTTGGCAGATCAATTTCCCTCCTGGGATAAATATTCTATCATATCGTATAGCATAAAATTCAGAATAAAGACAACACCTGTCTTTATACTTCCTCACTCAACTCCATCCAGGGACCCCGACAGTCCTTTCAGGTTAGACAGAGGTTCATCTGTACCTCCTCTAACCTCATCTACTGCATCCAGTGTTCCTGATGTGGGGGTCCCGTACATCGGTGAGACCAAACGTAGACTCAGCGGCCGTTTCGCTGAACACTTACGCTTGGTCCGCCTAGCCTACGTTATCTCCCAGTTGCCAATCTTTTCAACTCCCCTTCCTATTCCCATACTGACCTTTCTGTCCTGGGCCTACTCTATTTGCCAGAGTAAAGCTACACGCAAATTGAAGGAACAGCACCACATATTTTGCTTGGGTAGCTTACCACCCAGCGGTATAAACATTGAATTCTCCATTATTTTCAGTAACATCATCCCCACCCCTCTCCCTCCTTGCCCCATTCCTCCTCCCTCGTCGTTTTTACCAGTTCCACAGTTCTCCACATTGTTTCTCTTGAGACCACACCTTCTCTAGCCAACAATGGACCTACCAGGCAATGCCCTGCCTGGGTCATTGGTGGCTGGACCTGATTGGTCCTGGTCTTTTCTCGTCTCCAGCCGTTCACCTCCTGCCTCCCCCCCCAACTCCCCCTCTCTACTTTCAGTCTGACCAGAAACATCACCCATCATTTTTCTCCAGAGATGTTACCTGACCTCACTAAGTTACTCCCACACTTTGTGTCTATCTTCAGAATAAGAATAGATGGACATACCTGAATTAGGTTGCAACAACCACTTGGAATCTTCTCCTTATATTAAAAATATGAACCTACTTCACCTGCCCCAACAGATTCCTGTTATGGCCGATTTAAAATTTGCAATCCAACCCTCGCAGAAGGTAAACCTGGCATCTTTTTGGACAACACTCCAACACATTGCTTCATAAATGAATGTGGCAGTATTGAGAAATGGGGTAGCAGAATCTATGCAAGGCCCAGACTAGCCTGGAGTGCCATGTGGAGGTCGGTGCCCACAGGGGACATGTTCTTTATGTAATAGGTCGATGGGGTTGCACCAGAGCAATGAGCAGAGCTTCTGGCAGCAAAATCTTGAGAAGGAAAAATTTTGCATGCGTGTGATGAATGAATGGCTGCTTCTCTGGGACTCTATCTGCTGCTCTGGTCCAAAATAGATACAAACTGTCTCCGTAAGTACAGATCTTAGGCAATCTCGCTGGTAGAGCCGCTGGGAAGCCAGAGGGGGTGTTTGCACGTTCTCCCTGTGACTGCTTGGATTTCCTCTGGATAAAACCGATATCCTCCCACATCCCAAAGGCGTGCGGATTTATAGGTTTATTGGCCCTCTGTAAATTGCCCCTGAGTGTGTAGGGAGTAGATGTGAATGTGGGATAACATGGAACTAGTGTGAAGGGGTGTGGGCTCGGTGGGCTGAAGAGCCTGTTGCCATGCAGCTTCGCAAAACTAACTAGGCCGAGATCACTCTTGTGGAACATTCCAAACGATCGGAAAGTGAGAACAATCTAGACCTTCATCTAGCAGTTCAGGCACTTAAATAAGATAATTTATTTGAAGCAAATTGAGAGAACTGAAGCCATCAGCATGGGTCCTTCTAAACTCTGCATGGATAAGGTCTTGGATGGCAAGGTCAGTTCTCACATGGTCCCTTGGTTGCCTGTAATACTTCTGAACCCAAGTTCACCTCCACACCATCCAGTGAGCAAGTGATGAGTGTGCCGTGATCCAAACAGAAAGTCAGCCCAGACTGCGGACAAATCTTTGAGGAAACAAGGAAAGTTCCTGTAAAGGAAGACAGTGGGACTTCATGATGCTGGGTGATAGGGCTTGTTGGAAAGCTGGTCGTAAATGGACAATATCCCCCTCAGCTCTCCTCTCCGAGCTTAAAGTGAACAAAACGGTCTGATGAAGGGCCCCAACCTAAAAATTCACCTATCCATGTTCTCCAGAGATGCCTCCTGACCCATATTGTGCCTTTGATCTAGAGTGAAACTGTGCCTGGATACTCCACAGCAACCAGTACATGTTCTCCAAGATGGGAACTCATTATTATACATACACGTTTAAAGTGGAACCGCATGCGGCTTATGTAGCACACAGTGTGATAGAGCATAGAGTGGCAAAAATAACTTACCTCATCCTATGTTCTCACAATGTAAATGGGATATAGGTAATGGGGTTGGGGAAAGTAAATAAAAAATAGTACATGAATAATGTCACCTTTGGATGGGGGAACATCTGCCCAAGGATAAATGTCCCCCAAGTTGGCCAACGTCTAATAAAGAGCGTTTGTTCTCAAAGTTAATTCCGGACTCTGTGTGAATTATTGCTATCCACAGCTCCATGTCAAGTATGAGCAAGGAGCCCGCTGATCACCCTGACGGTTTGTGCATGTGGAATTTTGGTTCTTTAAACAGGAGTATATCAGTGGTGGAAAGGTTGGTCAAAGCTGGTTGTACTGTCAATAAACAAGAACTGATGATTTTCATTAGGCCTTTGAGTTTGAAAATCATACTGGATATTAATATTTGAATTCCTCTCTAGTTCACTCGATTGACAGGAGTTTAATGGTCAAACAATATTATTTTTGGTAACAAAATCCGTTGCCGAAAGTCTGGGGTCAAATTTCCCACGGGATTTTAAGAGGCCCAGAAATGATCACAAAATAACCTGATTGGGTTCATTTCTTACACACGTCACACTGTGTTGAATACATCCTCAATACACGTATAAAGCTTCAACGCGATTACAAGAAGGGCTTTGTGATGCTTCAACAGACTAAATAATTCTGAATTCTTGAGAAATCTGATGAAGGGTCCCGACCTGAAACATCATCCCTGTCTCTCCTGAAGCTCCTTACCCATGGTCGCCAGAGATGCTGCCTGACCCGCTGAGTTACTCCAGCACTTTGTATTCTTTTGATGAAAAGAGGAACCATCATTTGAAGGTTCAACTAGCCATTGCTTCACAGACCAGTTGGGATTGTCATTTGGTGTGTTTCTGTGGCCTCATTATGAAATTTTGCTTCTGGCAAACTTACAAATCGATTGACGGATTCTTTGAAATTATATTTAATATTTTTTAAACATCTCTTGAATTAAAAAGATAATTTATGGCATAATTGCTCAATGAAATGTAGCTGTCAGACCTTTTAATGTTCTCGACCTACTTTGGTTAAATTCCTAGCAGATTCCCTTCTGAGAGAAAGCAGCCAATACGTCAGAAGCAGTTCTACTTGGAACCTTTATGTGGCTATCATGCTACGTGCTATCAGAGGATTGAGGACATCCTTTGTCAGCATAATGGTTCTCAGGTTCAGGCATTAACACAGACAAAGACACACGTAGGTACGCACACACACACACACACACACACAGGCACACATACAGACTTCTGTTATGCAGCAAGAGAAGGGAACACAGGAGGCAGGCAGAGGTTAGTCGGTATTGGGATTCATCAACGTTTGATGATTGAGAGGATGATGATGAGACACAATGAAGAGTGGAAAAAGAAGGCAAGAGAGTCAAGCTAAAGAGCAACTGAAAAGAGGCGTAATCAAATCATTAGCATCTATTCACGGCTAGTGCTGTAAACAGGATTTAATGTTGGTTCGTACAGCTTCGGTTAAGGTGATGAAGTCTCTGGGTCTGAGAAAGCAGTCTGTAAGCAAAGCAGAGTGTTTTTAAACAGTGTGGGGGGAGATAGAGTGGGTGGAAGAAAAGTACAAAAATAGAAACAGGCTGGAGCGAGAAACAAAATTGCAGAGTTTCAGACACTGAGGAGTCACAGACAGGTGGAGCAGCAAGTACTGGAACAGCTGACGTTTAACCACAATTAACATGGACAGCTGGAAGAGGAAGCTACAAATAAAGGAAAAAGGCAGGATTGAGAGAAAGATTTTGCTTGCAGGATTTGAAAAACAATTAAACATATAGGTTTACAGACAGCTTGAGGGATGAACAGATACCATCATTCTTGACCTAGGACACCTGGAGGAAATGTTGCATTTAGATACAGGTGGAGTCAGAACACCACATTACCTCTGCAGTTTTGTAGCTATTCAAAGGATTTAAAATTCTAATAGCATCACTCAGCCTATAAGAAAGAAATCATTCAATAATAAATAAATGCTTGCAAGCTATATAATTAGCAGAGATATTTAATCAGAGGATACTTTGTCCCTTAACTTATTTTTAAATTACCACATAAATCTGCAGAGAGCAAACAGTGAGGATGGTCAGAAGCATGTTCCATGTTGTATATGCAGATTGTATCATTTAAGCTTCATTATAAAGACACTGTGCAGTGTTGCCTTGCAATGAGAGAGGAAAAACATCATTTCTTGTTAATCTCTAAGTGTAGATAGAATCAGCGGTAAAATCAGTCTCAACATAGTCAATATTCTTATATCGGAGCAGCCCAAATTATATTGGAATTAAATCCTTGCTCTCCTGCCTATGCTCCATAAATATTTGACATCAATTTGCTGTGTAAATGAAGAACGGGCCGCATTTACAACTGTATCATCGACACAGAAAGAAACAATACCTCCGTAGAGTCACTAAATGTCTGTATCATCAGTGTATATGGTTCTAACAAAGGCACACATAATTACTCTTGCATTATATTCTGGATAACCAGAAGCAAAAATTCTTACATAATATATTAGTTAAAATTCTGATATGAAATATATACAAAACAATATATATTTGTAGCTCAAATACTTGGGACACAATTCAAGCAGTATGAAGGAATATATAGATGGTAAAAAAATATTACAAGGCAATAACACAAGATGTTAAGATGCCTTAAACCATAAAATGTTTAAGGACACGTACTCCATTCTATGTACGAGCTATTTTGTAAATTCCATGCACCAAGATTCATGGACTTTGTGGCAGTCTGCTATAAAGGAAAAAAGCATTGCAATCATCTGCAGTGGGACTGTATATCTGTGAAGTGCAACTCTATCATACTGCAAATTGTACTCTCACTGACATCTATGAAAATTTATGACAACAGGCAGGAATGTCTACTCCTTGGCTAAGGAACCCCAGTGGTCCGGACCACAAAATCTGGGCAATTACATTATATTTGCCTGTATTTGCTGCTTTGCTTTCTTTGGTTTTGATAAAGGCTCTTAAAGCCTTCAATTTGTTGAGAGAACTCCAAGATCTATTGTTATCATTTCAAGATGGAAATATAGTTATATACCGTATAAACATTTTACTTGTACTAGTATTATGTTTTTTTGTACATACAGAGAATAGTAGACCCTACTTACAGCACAGGGCGAAGCTGCTCTAATATATTTTATATTTCTCTTTGTAGTCACAACAAAAACTTGTTATTGGATCTCTCTCAGGTTTTCTTCTTAGTTTTGGGAAATTAGTGAGACGAAAAATGGGTATTTGTACTGTGCATTTTTACAACCTCAAACTTTCGAAAGCATTCCAAAACTAAATGTTCAGGAAGTGCAGTCCTTGAGTTGAACACTCACATACGTAGTCCACCATCCATTACTGCTTTTATTATTTGTAAGTTTGCCAGAAGCAAAATCTCATAATGAAGTCATAGAAACACACCAAATGAGACACTCAACACTGGTCTGTGAAGCAATGGCTAGTTAAACCTTCAAATGATGATTCCTCTCTTCATGAAAAGAACACAAAGTACTGGAGTAACTCAGCGGGTCAGGCAGCATTTCTGGAGAACATGGATAAGCAGCTTCAGGAGAGACAAGGGTGAGGAAAAAAGATGCGGTGGGGGGGTTGCATTGTTGGTTAAGGAGGATTACACGGCTGTGTTCAGAGGTGGAATTACGGATGGTTTGTCTAGTTAGGCTATCTGAGGAATAAGAAAGGGATGATCACCTTGTTGGGGGTGTACTACAGACCCTCAAATAGTCAACAGGAATTAGAAGAGCAAATGTGCCAGGAGATTGCAGACAGCTGCAGGTCAAATAAGGCTGTTGTAGGGGATTTAAACATCAATGATTTGGATGAGAACATACAGAGCAAGATTAGCAAGTTTGCTGATGACACAAAAGCTAGTGGTTTTGCAGATAGTGAAGGTTGTGAACAATTGCAGCAGGATCTGGATCGATTGGCCAGGTGGGCAGAGGAATGGTTAATGGAATTTCATACAGAGAAGTGTGAGGTGTTGCATTTTGGGACGTCGAACAAGGGCAGGACCTACAGAGTAAATGGTAGGCCTCTGGGTAGTGTTGTAGAGCAGAGGGATCTAGGAGTACAAGTGCATGATTCCTTGAAGGTCGAGTCGCAGGTAGATAAGGTGGTCAAAAAGGCTTTTGGCACATTAGCCTTCATCAGTCAGAGTATTGAGTATAGAAGTTGGGAGGTCATGTTGTAGTTGTATAAGATGTTGTTGAGACTCCATTTAGAATATTGTGTTCAGTTCTGGTCACCATGTTATAGGAAGGATATTGTCAAGCTTGAAAGGGTTCAGTAAAGATTTCCGAGGATGTTGCCAGGGCTGGAGGGTGTGAGCTATAGGGACAGGTTAAGTAGGCTGGATCTATTCCATGGAGCATAGGAGGATGAGGGGAGATTTTATAGAGGTATATAAAATCATGAGAGGAAGAGATCGGGTAGATGCACACAGTCTTTGGCCCAGAGTAGGGGAATCGAGGACCAGAGGACATAGGTTCAAGGTGAAGGGGAAAAGATTTACTAGGAATCCGAGGGGTCACTTTTTCACACAGAGGGTGGTTGGTGTATGGAACAAGCTGCCAGAGGAGGTAGTTGAGGTTGAGATTATCCCATTGTTTAAGAAACAGTTGGATAAGTACATGGATAGGACAGGTTTGGAGGGTTATGGACCAAGTGCAGGCAAGTGGGACTAGGGTAGCTGGGACATTGTTGGCTGGTGTGGGCGAGTTGGGCCGAAGGGCCTGTTTCCACACTGTATCACTCTGACTCTAAGTTGCATTTTGGGTCGGGACCCATTTACAAACTCATCCCGAAACATCACCTATCCACGTTGGCCAGATATGCTGCTGACCCGCTGAGATGCTCCAGCACCTTGTGTCCATTTGTGTGTTAACCAGCAACTGCAGTTCCTTGTTTTTACATCTTCTCTTTTCATTTCAGGCTTGGTTGATCATAGAACAGCACAGAAACAGGCCTGACCTGAAGTGTGTGCTGAACATGGTGCCATGATACACTAATTTCCTCTGCCTGTACATGAAACACATCCGTCCATTCCTTGTATATCCATGTGCCTATCCAAAAGCCTCTTATCGTATCTGTCGCCAGCACCAACCCTGGCCACATTTCAGGCCCCCAGCACCCTCTGCGTAAAACCTTTCCTCACACATCTTCTTTAAACTTTGCCCCTCTCATCTTAAAGCTATGCCCTCTAACCTTTGACCAGATAAGCAGAGGTTTTAGTTTAGTTTAGTTTGGAGCAGGGGCCTCCAAACTTTTCAGCATGTGGGCCACATTATATATTTGGCACAATTTTGCGGTCCGTAGGAAAATATAAAGAAATGTCACACACACACACGCACACTGACATACTCACACACACTCACAGAAACACACACGTGGACTCCCACACACCAAAACATACACAGACACATAGACCCGCACGCCGACACACACACACAGACACACAAACACAGACTCACACACACACACAGACAGACACACACATACACACAGACTCACACATGCAGGCTCTCCCACACTCTCTATCTCTATCTCTCTCTCCCTCTCCCACACAAATACACAGATAATAGAGAGAGGGAGAGGGAGTGACAGAGGAAGCGGGAGAGAGAGGGGAGAGGGAAGGAGGGAGGGGGAGAGAGAGAGAGAGAGAGACAGAGAGGAGGGGAGGCATGCGTCGCTGGAGCAGGAGCTGTTCACGGGTCACCCTCATGGGGGGGGAAGACCGCTACACACCGACCCTGCTGCCAACTAGCTCCCCCGCTCCACCCCCTCCCCCTCACTCCACTCCCCACCCCATGCTACCACCGCACACAACTTGCCTTTGCAACACAGGAGCATTGGCACGGTGGTGCAGCGGTAGAGTCGATGCCTCACAGCACCAGAGACCCGGGATCCATCCTGACTATGGGTGCTGTCTATATACGGAGTTTGTAACTGCCTGGGTTTTCTCCGGGTGCTCTGGTTTCCTCCCACACTCCACGTTTGCAGGTTAATTGAATTTGTCCCGAGTGTGTGTAGGATAGTGCTAGTGCATACAGGCATCACTTCAATGGGCCGAAGGGCCTGTTTCCGCGCTGTAGCTCTAAAGCTGCGCTACCATAGAACCCACTAAATAGCTCGCTGCACGGAACGTGTTAAGAGCTTGCTGCGGGCTGGATAAAATCTCGTGGCGGGCTGGATGTGGCCAGCGGTCCATAGTTTGGAGACCCCTGGTTTAGAGATATAGCGCAGAAACAGGCCCTTTGGTGCCTGTGGAGTTTATTCTTGTGTTATCATGGAGAAAAGAAAACATTAACTGAGGAAAGAGCACAGGTGTAATGCATTCCTACTACAGACACCGCATATGGAGACGATCCTCTCTACCTTCAGTAATCAGACACCCCAATTTTAGATGATTAAAAAAATGTCAGGTGATCCAATGGCTAGTTGAAAGTTAACATGGATATCAGAAGATTGCAGAATGAAAAGGAAATATAGATGAAGTTAAGGCGGGTGCCCTAGAGATTTGAGGTCCTTGGAAAAATCCAGGCAGAAATAACGTAATAAATCTTAGTTTTAAAATAGAAATAATCAGAGATGAGTTAGGGTGAAGCAAGACATATTTGCAGTTCTCAGCAGCAAGAGGAGAAAATGTAATCATAATGCCAAGGTTCTGCAAGGAAGGAATGTCCATTGGCAGTTGTATTATTATTCTGAAAACATAAATGTCCAAAGCATGTTTTAGCAGAGAATATAGAGAATGGATGCTGCTAATCTCTTTAGAACAGTTATTGCCGTGTGAGGTATCAGTGTCCACACACCTGGTGTACTTCCGTTTGTCAAGCAGGGCACAGATGGGAGGAACTAACATGGATAGGTGATGTTTCGGCTGCTTTAAACTGCTGGATAGAGGAAAATAACTTCTTCAAAGTAGGCATACCTTGAAGATATTTTGCAGTGGAGCAGTCAAAATGTAGTATAGTTTTGTTTATTGTCACGTGTACCGAGGTATAGTGAAAAGCTTTTTGTTGCATGCTAACCAGTCAGCGGATAGACTATCCTTGACTACAATCGAGCCGTCCACAGTGTACTGATACAGGATAAAGGGAATAACATTGAGCGCAAAATAAAATCCAGTAAAGTCAGATTAAAGATAATCCGAGGGTCTCCAATGAGGTAGTTAGTAGCTCAGGGCTGCTCTCTAGTTGTTGATGGGATGGTTCAGTTGCCTGACGACAGCCAACAAAGAACTTGTACACAAAGGATCTTGTAAGCCAGCATTTGACAAACTCACAACCTTGTGTAAACAAGGATTTTTCCTCTGGTTTGATGCATTTGATGACCTACGCTGTGCCAAGTAGCTGGGATTAAGAATATATCCAGCCTCCACAACCAGCTGTGGACCATTAACCACAACAAAATTGCACAGCACTTCTATCAGCAATACATGGCTAAGCATCTCATAGGCAAGTAAAATCAAAGACTTAGTAAGTTATTACACAATATTTTAAAGTGGTGGATGTTGATTCAACAGCAACGTTCAAAAGAAGTACCGTATGGAGGGAAGAAAATAAATCATACCAATATGGAAATATCACAATCTGGCACTAACTGGAATGATCTCCTGAGGAGCTACCAGAGGCACGATGGGTTGGGTTCCCTGCTTTCTTGCTTTAAGATTGCAGGCCAAAAGTATTCTCCAACAATATCTACTCGGGTTCAGTACGAGCTGTGGAAGAGCATGTCAGGAGAAGCACCAGGTCTGGCTGCAAATAATCCAGGGTGCCGTGCATGGAAAATAGCTCCATCATAATGCTATAGATAGAGCCAAGTAATGTCATCGATAACACAACAGGTTGCTATATTAGGACCTCAATGATGGTGGATAATTAAGCAACTAGCAAGAAGAGGCGACTATGGGTCTCACCTATCAAAGGCAGCAGAGTCCTTGTGATGCAAAAGACAAGGTTGCAATGTTTGTCACAATCTTGTCACCAGGAGCACTGTAAAGATGATTCATTCCAAGTCGCTACCATCACAGATTTTGGAATCAGTCAATTTGACTCATATATCTGACATCCAGATATGGCAGAGTGCACAGACACAGCGAAAACTATTGTTGGACACAAAGTGCTAGAGTAACTCAGCAGGTCAGGCAGCAACACTGGAGATCATGGATAGGTAATGTTTCGGATCAGGACCCTTCTTCAGACTGTGCACTGGGTCACTGTTCCTGGCAATATTACTGATGAGATGTAATCCTCTGTGGTGCAGAACTGCCTGCACCAATAGCCAATCTGTTCTCTTTCAGGTAAAATAATGACACACATCTATCTGGTGATTTAGCCTGCATACGGCCTGTTCACCAAACAGGACAATTCAAACTGGACAACACACAAAGTGCTGGAGTAACTCAACGTGTCAGGAAGCATCCCCGGAGAACACGGCTCGGTGATGTTTCGGGTTGGGACCCTTCTTCAGACTGATAATAGTAGGGGAAAGAAAGCTGAAAAAGAGGTGGGGGTGGGACAATATTGAGCAAGTGATAGGAAGATACAGATGAGGGGGGGGGGGGGGGTGATTGACAGGTGGGTGAAGTGACAAAGACTAGAGAGGAAAAGGAGACAAAAGCTTGTCAGATCAAGAGTGGAGTGAAATGTAAAGCCAAAGGAAGGGGTATAGGTGGAAGGGGAATGGAGGGGTGGATGTAGGGTTAAGAGGGACTAGATAGTGGAAGAATTAGATGCACATCAGGGTGGGGAGAATTTCAAAATGAACACTGGGTTTACCACTATGTGTTTCTGAAGTTAAACCATGAGGAAAGGAGGATTAATTATTGGTGTTGGCAATTCAGACTCTTGAACATATTCCACAAATGAGAAAGCATTTTCCTTCCAGAAGATTCAGATCCTGATCTCATTCTCTTCCTTGTTCAAGAATGGTTTAGTTTTGATTCTTTATCAAACAAGGTATAGGTATTTCAAAGCATTTTAGTTCACAATGATAAACCTATCAGCAATCCTCCATTCCGAATATCACTTGGGATAAACATCAAAGGAGGAAGGGCAGAGGATAGGTTCTATGTGAGAGGTATCTCTGTTCATACACCTGGTACACTTCTACAGAGACTCTTGAACCTACTTCATATTCAAACGACTGTTGACTTGTAGAAACAAGGATCTGCAGATGCTGGTTAACACAAAATGGCACAAAGTGCTGTAGTAACTTTGCTCAGGCAGCATCTCTGGTGAACATGGAGTGGCTGCAGATGCTGGTTTAAACCGAAGATAGTCACAAAAAGCTGGAGTAACTCAGCAGGTCAGAGAGCATCTCTGGAGAAAAAGAATTGTAGGGGGAGAGGAAAGCTGGAAAAGGGGAGAGGCAGAACAAAATATGGCAGGCTGAGGTTAACATGGGTGAGGGTTTTTTTATGATAGGCAGATGTTTGGAACAAAGACCAGAGATAAGAAGGGAAGGTGTGAGACGGCTAACTTGTATCATTAGTGTAACTTTATTTCAAGTTCCTTAATACTCTCAACTAGCAATAAACTATCTACATTAGGATAACAATTATATTTTAGGGGAAAGGGATGGTCAGATTAAAATGATTCTGATATTTATAATCACTGTTATAGGGGAAAATTGTATTTCCTGATTTTGTTTCCATAATGTTCCAGTTTAAAAGTTTAAAAATCATGTCCCCTTTTTCTCAATTCATCACAGAGTAAATATTTACCCTAAACATTTTGAATACCTGTAACCTTACAGTATTTGCAGAGGCAAACTAATGTCTAGACCCTAGAATTTGATCGCAGGCTTTTTCAAGATCTTTCTGTGCAATTATGTGAACAAATGTGTACAGGGACAGCACAGTGGCACAGCTGGTAGAGCCTCTGCCACGAAAGCCAGAGACCTGGGCTCAATCCTGACCTCGTGTGCTGTCTGTGTGGAGTTTGCTCGTTCTCCCTGTGAATGTGGGGTTTCTCCGCATGCTCTGCTTTCCTCCCACATCAGAAAGAAGTGTGGGTTTGTAGGTTAATTGGCTTCTGTAAATTGCACCTGTAAAATAAGGTGAACGGGTGATCAATGATTGGTACCGTGTCAGTGGACTGAAGGGCCTGTTTCCATGCTGTATCCTTCAAATTCAAATGTCTTGAATTTTAGGACTTTATTTCCAGCAATATTGATTATTGTATATATATTGTGTGTTATTGCATTCATGGGCCTGCAAAGCTGCAGCAAGTGAGAATTTCATTGTTCTGCTGCTTATAACAATTAAACACTCTTGATACTTAATAATTCCGTGCATTTAAATCAAAGATAATATAATGTTCAAGAATAGAAACACGAGGGAGAGTCTATTATGTGAGATGTACTACAAGTGTAAACCTTGCTAAGAGACAAGCTGAGCTGTGGAGCGTTTGCCGTGTGCATGAAAGCAATAGGGACAATATTGATACAGGGTCATTGATCTTCATGTCTGGAAGGAATGAGAGGAACAGGAGCAAAATAGAAAAATAATTGGCTGGAGTGTTGGTGCCCAAATCTTGATACCTTGGGGGTAAATGGACTGAAACGGAATGAAGTTTGTTAAGCTCCATAAGTTTTACAAAAGTGCAAATCTCTCGTTATTTTTATTACCCAAGACAATGAATTTAGCTGAAATTATTACTTGTATGCTGGCAGTTACGATGTCGGTACGTCATTGCAACATAATTGATTAATAATTGCCCTTAGCTCAGCATGTGAAGGACCTTTGTGGGCGCCAGAGAAAGTTCCCCCCCCACCCCAGGAATCACTGAACACACTTTTCAAAGGTTTGTACGGAAAAGGAAATTGAGTCAAGGCGTCAAGATGTAAGGAAGAAGATGGGTCAGTGTATGGAAATGGCTAATGTTCCAGGAAGCCCAGAATGACACCAGCAAGTTGTGGCCATGTCATGAATGTTTCAAGGCTCATTCAGACACTTGGGCTGAGTTGGGTGGAGTTGGATTATTAAAAACAAAATTAAACTCAAATATAATGGAAAGATGCATTAGGCTGTTGGTTGGAAAGAACATGCAGTAAAAACTTACTGAAAACAAATAGTATAGTTATAGAAGTCTCCCGACCCGTAACGTCACCTATCCATGTTCCCCAGTGATGCCGCCTGACCTGCTGAATTATTCCAACACTTTGTGTCTTTCTTTGCAAACCAGCATGTGCTGTTCCTTGTTTCTACAGTATAATTAAATATGAGCTTCTACACACAACATTTTTAACATGTCAACCCACTAAATAATTGATGGATGGAGCAGATTGTGTGAGCATGATTTGATTCCTATATTGCTTTCATTTGAATTTATTTTATAAATGTTATTTGTATTTACAGTACATGCTTTCCATATTGCAATTATATGCACTTAATTGTGTGGGTACCACAATAACTCTGCCGGCTGGGGGTTGTATTTACTTTGGGAGATGCTTACCGAAGCATTTTCACAATATAAACATTAATGAAGAATTTATAAAATAAATCTTTGACAGCAAGGGCGGGATGAACAGACATAGTCTTCGCATATTTCTCGCTGAACCCACACAGCATTTAACATGATATTTTGGAAAAAGAAAACAAAATTGTTATGAGGAAGACGAGTGCCAGAGGCAATTTTTTAAAGAACACATTAAAATTACTTCCGTGCTATTCCATTAAGGAAAATGGAAGCACAGCAGGCAATTTATCAAAATGCAAGAACAATCAGGTACTAAAATGCCAACCCAGCTGAGACTATAAAAAACAAGGTTTGGATTAAAAGAAGAAACAATGCCTTGGGACAACAAAAAGCAACGTTAAAGGGTCCGTTTATCAATGATGAAAGTAACACATGTCTAATTAATTATATAAAAATAAGCGAGGATTTTTCTTATTTGAAAAAACAGCAATAGGATAATTTTGGTGAAAAATGGGTTGGTATATGAAAATGGGTGATGTTTGAGTGAGACCAAAATGACACCAACAAGATGCGGCCAAGTGTGGAGAATGTTTCAAGCTTCATTCAGTTGTTATACTAGAGGGCTGCGTTGGATTATTTTATCTTTAAAAAATAAGCTTTTAAATTTAATCGGAAAATGTAATGGGCTGTTTGTAACATTTAACAGGGAATGTGTTTGAGTTAACTATGTCTTGGCTGCTGATAGCGAGGGCAATAAGTATAACACAAAGTGCTGGAGGAACTCAGCAAGTCAGGTAGCATCTACGGAGGGAATGGACAGGCTGCACAATTTAATAGAATTGGCGATACTCCTTATTTATATGACATTATTTCCGATAACAACGTATTTTTAATATCCCTATCTTCACGGTAAAATGTTTAGAAATGAGATTTAAGTATTTTTTATGTTTGCTGGGCAAGGGAAATCATTGGAGGTTCTTGATTAATCATTTATTAGCAAACAATTGATGATGGTATTGAGAAGCTTCAATGAAAATTTATATTTCTTATTCATTCCCTTTTAAATGCCGAATGTTACTTTTAGTGGGGTTGGTTGTGAAAAATGATGGCCAGATTAGTTCACTGCTTGATGTCCAGAAGCTATGCAGTTCGCAATCACAAATTTATAGATCTCATTAAAAATGTATAATTTTATGAAGATTGTGAAGTGATGTATAATATTTATATGGCTCAGCAATTAATGAGTAATTATGAGTTTTATTTCCACAGGCTGGGTCCCTTTGATTACTATTTAGATACAGGTCTTTAACTCATTCCTGTACAAGAATCGGTATTTCACAGAGTAACAGCAATAACATTCCTCTTTGTGATCTATAATGTAAAAATATGCATTACAGATCACAAATTTACAGTACAATTTTATGGAGCATTGTCAGTGCTTTATTGCTGATAAAAGGGAGATTATTTAACAGAAGAAAAAAATAGATTAGTCACACAGGAACAATTGGCAGTTACTTGAGGTACTCGGGTTCATTCATGCAAGCAATACTGTCTCTTAAAGAAATGGTGGCAATATAATGTTTAAACTAGTGGCTGTTAGCATCCCTGACTCTTGCCTTCCAGTCTGTTCAGTTAAAGTACTGTTTGCTGAAATCATGGAAAATTGGCATTAAAAGGCTGCGATTCAAAACAATCGAAAATAGGTGGTGTTCTGAGACAACATCTGATCCTCCCTCTTCACAGTGACGTTGGAAGATGTTGTTCCGCGCACTTGGGCAGTCAAAATAACAACATGCTTATGATACACATTGCACAAATTGTGTTTCATTTTCCAGTCATCTTGCTCTCGCTATCCTGACTAGTTTGGAAAGCTGCAAGGTGGCCCTTACATTCCCCTCTCTACATTTTGTTTCTTGCTTCAATAATGCAAATTCGCTTGTTGTGAATTTCCTGATCTCACCCTAGTAAAAAATATTGTTTTTAGTTTAGTTTAGAGATACGGCACGGATACAGGCTCTTTGGCCCACCGAGTCCATCCTATCAACCGATAGCTTGTTCACACTAATTCTATGTTATCCCACTTTTGCATCCCAAGGGCGTTATTACACACAAGGGGCAATATTACAAAAGCCAATTAACTTACAAACCCGCACATCTTTGGGATGTGGGAGGAAATCGAAACACCCGGAGGAAACCCACACAGTCACAGGGAGAATGAGCGAACTCCACACGGACAGCATCTGAGGTCAAGATCGAACCCGCGTCTCTGGCGCTGTGAGACAGTGGTTTTACCAGCTGTGCCACCCTAATTCCTATAGATACATGGACTGTATTTGCTATGATAACAATCACAACATATACAGGCCACACTGTGCAACTTCAATTATCCTGATGTTGACTGGGATAACTTAAGACACTTCTTATAAATTCACATTTTATTCATACAGAAGGTCCATCCTAATAATTCTTGAAGAAGAGTCCTGACCCAAAAGATCGCCTGTTCTTTCCCTCCGCAGCTGCTACCTGACCCCTGTTGAGTTACTCCAGCACTTTGTGTTTTGCTAATTTGGCTTGCTATTCCGTTTTTTAGGTATTAAATGGCATGGGGTGTGTTAATATATTGAATAGATGACATGAATACTACTAGTTGTTGTGATCACATTTGTCCTTTTCCATTGTTGTCATTGGCACTGATTCCTATTTATCAGTTCAATTCTTTGAAGGAGCCAAGTCTCAGCTTCTTTTCTCTCATAACCCCAATTTCTTTTGCTTCCTCTTATTCATTCCGACTCATCGTAGAATTCATTTTGTCATTTAGATGTGGCTAGGCCTTATGTTTAGAGCTTGACGGTGTGTATAGTTGGATGTACTTTCCACATGTGACTAAACTGGACATACAAAAACCTCCAGCAACCCGAACAATCTATCATCTTGGCAGATACTTCAGATCTGATGCTGAATTACATGGATCGGAAATAAATACCTATCAGTGCGCTTTGCAAACAGAAATGGTCAAGTCAATAGGTAAGGTACACTATAAATTGAAAAGACCCCACTGAGCAGCATGCATTGAACTGAATCACTGATTTATTCTGCAGCAGATATTGCCCGCTATTCCGTGAAAATCAAAACCAGGATGCCAATCTGATAATTAAGAAGGTCCTGTTACTACTTAAAAAAATGGAACAACATCGTCTAGGTTTAACTGTTTCCTAGAGAACTATGACAAGTTGCTAAGCCATGCATGAGGAAAGAGTTGTTATTAATGAGATGTCAGCCAAGAGGTATTACCCAGATGGACAATGTAAAATGATGGATCAATGCAGAGATAAATCTATTAGGCGTTGATTGAGAAGACCTAAAGAGACCAATATTGCTCAAGGGAGCGATATAAATTAGTGGTGTCATGGGGCAGAAGAAAGAGAGAATGATTGTGAGCAGATAATTGAGGCAGGAGGAGTCAATGATGGCAAAATAAAATGCTTGTAACTGTTCGATGGGAAATGGAAAAGATACTGGTAGCTGTTGGGATAAATTGTGGTGAGAAGTGAGGACACAATATATCTGATAAGAAAAGAGTAATGGCAGTAATCAGCACAGATAATCCCAGCGCAATTCTGTGATGAAGTCACGGATCAGAAGAGGAATGGAGAGAAAGTGAAAGAAAAATCTGGATTTCAAAATCATTTATAAATAAAAAATAAAACCACACATCAGTTTCCACAACATTTAAAGTATAGTAGTTTTGCACTTCACAGACATTGGGAATTAAAAAAGTACAGGATTGGAAATTTGGTTGACCAATGAATATTTCATAGTTTGACTATCAATTTCATCATTCTGCACTGAACTGCTTTTAACTCATGCCTTTTGTAATGGCAAATTATAATCATAGTAATAATCAAAATAGTAATTTATTAGCCAAGTATGTTTTGCAACATACGAGGAATTTGATACCCATTCAAGCTCAAAGTAACCACATTTGGGAATTACCGTATGGGTTGTGATAGTTTTTGTTGTTGTTACTCCTGCAATATTGACACATATTAGAAATACATACACACAGAAGTGGTTCCACATTCTTAAGGCACTAGCATGTTATACACACATTACTTGAACCAAGGCTTGCTCTCGCACCCATTCACTATTACTACAACACACAGTGTCCTACAACATACACTCAATTCTCCTGCTCATCTTCTCAATTTAGACTGCGATCAGTTTTTCTTCTCCTTTTTTGTCAGATTCATACCTTTTGTCTGACTGCGTGCCTTGGATTTGTTGGCTGTTGCTGGTGTGTAGATCGGGGATATTTGCAAAGTCATCCTGTTCTGTCAGACCCATAACCAGGGACAGGACCACCATCCGGCCTTCACTGAGGAAACCCGTTCAGAGGAATAGGGCAGGGAGAGAAAGGTAGGTCAGACAGAAAGATTCCAATATACAACAGGCAGAGCTAAAACTCTGGTTTGGACATAACTGTACCAAAGGGGATTAGTTTGGAATTAGGGTTACAATGCAAATGGACGATATGGGAAAGAGGGAAGTTGGAGATAAGTGTGCATGCCATGAAAATAAGAGTTTGAAGGAATGTGTAGATCCCTTTTAGATTCAGTTACAAAAAAAGGAACAGTGCATTTTCAGATGCATGACGTGAGAAAATTAAAAGCTCATTCATTGTTATTTGTAATGGATTTGTTCTGAGACTGCAAACGAAGGTTCTCTCAAATTTGAAACAAAAAGGGTTCTGGTCTCAGCAGGGATGGTAGTAAGGACACTACAATAGGCCTCAGTACCTTGAGCTAAGGAAGGTTCCTGCTTGGTTGTTATCCAATAACTCCTGCTGGAAAGTGTGAATGGGTCAAGGTGAGTCGAGGACAGGATTGGACTCAGCTGTGATGCTCCACACAGTCGAAAAGTCTGTCTGTCTCATATATCTTGTTTGTTTAAGTTGCAAAAGAATAAATTGCATGTTAGAGATAGATTGCAACTAAAAAATAAAGACAATGTATAAAACATTTGGAATGCACAGAATCGATAATAAAAAACGTATTGAATTTCAGCTCCCAAAAACCTTGATGTTTGACCTCTGATTAATGTCACCAGGATGCATAATGTGGACCATTCTTCAGTTTCAGATCTTAAACACTCTTAATTTTATCTTCATTTCCCCTTCCAGGTGCTGACAACATCCTGTCCCACAGGTGTCTACCATACACCTCATCCAAGTGTCCAAGTGTGATTGTGGATGGCAAATGCTAGGGGTGTGGGGTGCACTGCAGTTAAGTCTGATCCTGTCCCTGCACACGCACACACTTTACAGCACGTTAGAGTTCATAAGCATGAACCCAAGATTAATTTTCCTTTAGGTAGCCTAAGGGTGCTGAGGCAAATTGGAGATTAGATTAGATTAAACTTTATCAAAAGCTGAGATCAGCCGGGGGAACGAATGGGGGGGCACCCTCCTGATCTGTATGACTCAGTTTAAAACTCGGTAGTGGTCTTTTTAACTGAGTTATCAGGGAAGCCCATCTTAAGTCAATTTATTTACAACTTACTAGGGAACTTCAGTTTAAATAAACTCCAGCCCAGATGGAAATCAGGTCAAAGAACTATTACATGGGAAGTTAATCTTGGTAAAAATCAGAGACCAAAATTTGACGTGGCAAAGGATTCAACAAACTGTTTTTGCACACTCATTCACGGTTCATTATGTTCACTGGTTGTACAAATTTGCTTGCACACATTTGAGAGCACAGGAGAGAAATGTTATAAATTATAGCAGACTATCGCCAGGCACCGCTGAAAGAGATGCAACTTTCACAACATTCATGAAAAAGATTCATTATCAGACCGGGTTAGCAACTCTGTCGGCTTTAAAATTAAATTATTAAGGCAAATACAAAATATTTTTTGAGTGTGAGGAAATAGCATGAAAAACTGCTGAAAATAGGTGAGAACTTATGTGTTAAACATTACTTCTACACGCGAGTATCATAATACCCCCAGAATCAGGAATGATCACATTTTCTGCACAAAATATCCATGCCGTCTGCCTCTGGGTTTTCTAACGATCATTGTTATCCTTTCATTTTTGAGCATTCTTATTCTACTAACAACGTGATTTTTTTTTCTCCCATTAACCCGATATGCTGTATTTAACATATCAAAATGCACTCCTTCATGCAAAACAAAAACCTAATTTACAATCAGGAATGACAAAACCTCAAGATTTGGAGGGCCAAATTGTCTTTAAGGTAATAGATAACAATGCTTTCACCAAAATAATATTCAACAACAATGAAGGTTGATATAACACAGAGGCCAGACTGATCGCATATTATGCACATTGAATTTCTGGGTTTAAAAAGCAATGGAATTACAGACCTGGAGAAAAAGTTGTTGAGTTCTCAAACATAACATCAAACTTTATTCATTTCCAGACAGCTTAACAAATGCTGAATGATAGACTTAGATGCCACGGAACAAATATAAACCCTGACTTGATTGATAGGTATGGGACTCATATGACCAATTATTTTGGCCATTCTGCAAGGCAGTATATTTTGATTTATGCATTGGAATGAGGCGAAGTCATTGGTTACTGATCTTGGATGAGTAAAACGTCATTATTAACCCCAAGAATTTGATGGAAGTGTAATGTAATGTCATTATATTCTCTTTTCCCATAGTGGAATATTTAAACCAAATGAGAATCTCTTATATCCCCAGCTCAGAGATTAACATGCAATCAGTATATTAATATTAGGATAGTAGTGCACAACACACAAAATAAGGCTTATTATTAGGATTATTTTAATCACTTTTTGGTCCCTTCCTCAATTTTCTTTTATCTAGAACCTGATTGGTGTCCATTGTTTTGTCTTTAAATAGCCTAGTGAAGATATACTGCTGGGTACTGCTCACAATAGATTAGATTGAGATCAGTTTATTGTCATACACCAGGGTGCACCAAAATTCATTGTTTGCATGAAACTCATAGAGTAAACAGTATATGATTATGACAGATACAATAATAAATACAACTATGGATGCAAAACGTTGCAAAGATTGCAGAGCAATCTGAATCAAATGTAAAAAAGTGTAAAAATATATACTAAAATGCAATGATGGGATTATCTAATGTGGTAGTTAAGAGTTCATGGCTTGGGAAGGGAGTCAGAAATAGATGGTGGAAGATGGTCAGAAATAGATGATTGGTTTAGAGTCTGGTAGCCATGGGGAAGAAGCTCCTCATGTCTTTTGCCAAAATCCCCAACTAATTCACAACACGAGTGAAGCCTATGAGCTTTTAGTTCAGTGATGAAACCGATAACTTTTCATATTTCAAGATGAAAATGGATAAAGATATGCAGGGAATGAAGGGATATGTGTTGTGTGCAGGTAGATAAGAGATGGTCTAGGCATCATGTTCGGCACAGACATTGTGGGCCGAAGGGCCAGTTCTTCTGTTGTAATGATCTATGTTCTACGTTCCAGGAATTTGAATCATTGAGATCTTTTACAAAATATTCAGCACATGAAAAAAAGCCAGGTGAATGGAGAAAGCTGGCAGTTGTATTGGCACGAGGAAAGATAGTGGAACATATATACCACTGAATCATAGCAATTATACCACAATTGGCAAGGTGCTACATGCAGTCATTAGAAGTAGCATTGCTTAAAGCAGTGGAGGCAATTTTGAGTGAGGAACTTGGCTGCTGGACTAGGAATTGCAAATCAGTCTTTAATGAAAGGTGAATCTTGAAGTAAGCTTGACATTTCCTTGCTGCTTTTTCAATTCTGTTTCACAGCAAAGCAAAAGGATCTGTGACTTAACTACACAGCAGGCAACGTGAAGGATGCAAACTCACAGATGTGATGCAAGCCTTCAAGAACCTTCGCAATAAAGCATTCCATGAAATGCCTGTCAAGCATGTAGATTTCCTCTAAACATTTTAAGGTGATAATGAAGCTAGTTATTTTAACAAAGGACCAGTAGGAATACCCAATGACCAGATATACACAGGCACCATATACTGAAATCCTTTAAGTGCTGGAGCAACTCAGAGGTTCAGGAAGCATCTCCAGAGAAAAAGGATGGGTGATGTTTTTCGGCTGGGACCCTTCTTCTTCTGAAGAACATAGAACAGTACAGCACAAATGCAGTGACCTTGAAGGCACTGTTGTGCTGGACAGAATGTGTAATCCGTATAGACAGCTCCCCGACACCACACCAGTTTCCTGCCCAGAGCTCTGGAACTAGGGACTTCCGACAAAGCGATTTTTATCAAAGATAGCTTCAAGCACAGTGGCGTTCCTGCAAGAGTGCTGGAGTCCCGTACCCAGGACAGGGCAGGCAAGTGGGCTTTGATCAAAAGGGTCTATCAACTTTCAAGGCAGTCAACAGCATTGAGTCATCACAGCCAGAGAACAAAGGTCTCAGCATTTGCACCTGGCTCAGAATCGTCCTTGTGTCCATGAGCGTACGCCTCCAGGGATGGTCTTGACAGCATCGCTCAGCCTCATCAACAAATTCATCATCAAACCTGATGTTCAACTATAGCCATGTCATACAGCACGGAAACAGACCCTTCGGCCTAACTTGTCCAATCCGACCAAGGTGCCCTGTCGACTCTAGTGCCATCAGCCTGTGTTTGGTGCTTATAGAAAATGTAGATAGTGGACACAATTAAATAAAACATTTTATCACTTAGAAAATATTTTAAGCTACGGAAGGTAGTGTAAAGGTTGCAAGTCTGTGAGAGCTTGTGGATGGTATTTTATTATCACACTACAAACTACAGGTCCACCATCGATTCTCTGGCAACTGGTCCGGAACCTTCTTTAATATGGCACAAATTACGAGCGTGCACTTAAAATCCACTCCCCCCCCCCCCCCCCCCCCCAGATGCAGGAAAAATGTTTTTGATGTTGGGAGAGTCCAGAACCAGGGGTCACAGTTTAAGAATAAGGGGTAGGCCATTTAGAACTGAGATGAGGAAAAACTTCTTCACCCAGAGAGTTGTGAATCTGTGGAATTCTCTGCCACTGAAGGCAGTGGAGGCCAATTCACCGGATGTTTTCAAGAAAGAGTTAGATTTAGCTCTTCGGGCTGAAGGAATTAAGGGATATGGGGGATAAAGCAGGAACGGGGTACTGATTTTAGGTGATTAGCCATGATCATATTGAATGGTGGTGCTGGCTCAAAGGGCCGAATGGCCTACTCCTGCAACTATTTTTCTATGTTTTCTAAACGGATAATCCAGAAATCCTCTGGAACCAAGGGTGCCGGAAATTTGGTGGTGGACTTGTACTGCCATCAGGAACAAAATATCAGGGTACCAGAATGTAGATGGTCTGATTATAATTTATGATTGCTCAGAACTTAAATTCTGTCTTTTTTACTTGACTTCAGTAAGTTCATGTGTTCAAAACCAATAGGAATTTGGCCGTGGAAGCCTCTATCATATGGTTTGTAATCCAATATTCCGTTTCACCTATCAACTCAGTCAGGGTTTGCTAACCAGGATGTAATACATCATTCTGCAGACATAACTGGATGAAATCAAACAAATTGTCAGGCTTATTTGCAGTATAACAGTAATGCACACTGGTTGAATCATGCATAGCTTCCAGCACAGTCTCATCATGACCTTGGTTGTGGTTAAAATTAAACCTCAAATGGTCTCTTCAGAGGAAAGAATTAACTTTGGATCAGAGGTGGTTAATTTAATCTGACAGTCTATTCCACTGAATAATTCCATCACATACTGTGCGATTCACAATTGTGAATGTCTACACCAGCTGCTTAGTGGCATACCATTATCACCTATTATTTATCCCAGCGATGGTCTGACCAAGCAAACCACATGTCCTGTCTATGATTGAGAGATGATTTTTTACTTGGGCAAGTACAAGTCATGTTAGAGAATAGACACAAAAAGCTGGAGCAACTTAGCGGGTCAGACAGCACCTCTGGAGAAAAGGAATAGGTGACGTTTTAAAAACATCCTTCTTGATCCTTCTTGAAACGTTGCCCTTTCCCCTGACTCTTAGTCCGAAGAAGGGTCTTGACCCAAAATGTCATCTATTTCTTTTCTCCAGAGATGCTGTCTGACCCGCGGAGTTACTCTAGCTTTTTGTGTCTATCTTCGGTTTAAACCTGCATCTGCTGTTGCTCCCTACTCATGTCAGAGAATGCCTGGACAAGTTCTTGGACAACTGGATCTAGAAATTAACATTGTCACATTACCAGGAAATCAATCTTCATACCCGCTATGGTGATATTGGCAAGGCAGGCAACTGGATTTGTGGACTATGTTTCTTTGTTCTTCAAATTCAAACCCTCTAATTCTTCATGCAACCATTAGAAAGGTAACTGTGTTCCAATTCCAGATTACCCCAAACTTGCCAATGGCAAATTACACTGTATCATTATCACAACATAAAGTCTTCAGAATTTAAACTTTTAGAAATTCAGCACAGAAACAGGCCCTTTGGCCCACCGAGTCCATGGTGAGCAGCGATCACCCTGTACACTAGCACTATCATCATTAGAGGTTTTATTGCTTTCCTGCTTTATAATCTTTTAAAATATACTAGACTAAGTGGGACCCGTTGGGTCCCATGTTCACACAGGAGGGCTGGTCCCCCAACGCAATATTCTACCTCTCCACCAATTCCAATATTGGTGGCCAGTGAGGGGGGAGGGGGGGCTTTCTGGAGCGCTAGTATAGGTACTGTGGGCTGAAGGGACTGGTTTCCAGAGGGCTAGTATGGACATTGTGGGCCAAATGGATTCTTGGGGGTGGCAGCTCAGTCACTCAAGCCTGATGTGCTGGCAGCTCACTCACAGCTGGTGGGCTGGCAGTTGACTCATGGCTATTCCTTGAAATTCCATTTCAAGCAGGGTGCAAGGGTACCAAATTCAAATACAGTTTCCTACCATTTCAAGCAGGGTGCAAGGCCACCAAATTCAAGTGCAGTTTCTTATCACTTCGAGCAGGGTGCAAGGCCACCACATTCAAATGCAGTTTCATACCATTTCAAGCAGGGTGAAATCACCATAAAACCACCATAAAACCACACAAAACACCACATAAACACCACACTCACAGTTCAGTAGACATTCAGTGTGTTCAGTTGATTCACAGCTCAGACAGTCGTGACCCCTCTCTCCCCATCTTGCAGAGACTGAGCCACACCCACACTTCCGGGTTTTATAATCCCTCCCCCTTCCCACCGGAAGGGGCGTGGCCTTTATGGCGTGATTGACAGGAGATTCTCAACATTTTTTAAACACTAATAACACTTTTATTTTTCATTGATGGGAAGAATCCTCTGCACCTGATGAGCGGAGGGGGACGGAGTAAGGGCCAAAAATCACAGCCGTAAGTGGTAGCGTTTATCTAAAATCAATATACAGTGCAAACAGGAAGTTGTCAAGTTTAGACTTTTAATCATTTGCCACTTCAAACCAACCACCACCAACCATTTGCTGTGCTTTATTTCAAACCAACCACCACCAACCATTTGTTGTGCTTTTTCAAACCAACCACATTTTCAAACCATATTAAGGGCACTCAAGGTCAGTAAAACCACACTCACAGTTTAGTAGACATATGTTCAGTGTTATTCACAGCTCAGACTGAGACGTGACCCTCTCGCCCACCCATCTTGCAGAGACTGACTGAGGCACTCAACACTACCGGGTTTTATAGTCCCTCCGGAAGGGGCGTGGCCTTCAGGAGAGGGAATCTCAACATTTTTTAAACGCTAATAACTCTTTTATTTTTAATCGATGGGAAAAATCCTCTTGTCCTGCGCAGCGCAGAGTTTGATGGGAATTAACTTGTAAGTAATACTTGGCAAATCATAAGTTCATAGGTTCACCTCATAGTAGCAGAAGTTGGCTATTCGGCTCAATGAGTCTACTCCGCCACTCAATCATGGTATGACCAATCTTTCACTCTCAATCTCATTGTCCTGCCCTCCTTGTAAACCTTGATACCCTCACTAATCAAGTTTCTGTCAATCTCTGCCTTAAAAATACCCAATGACAGCCTCTGTAGCAATGAGTTCATCAGATTCACCATCTTCTCACTAAAGAAATTCCTTCTCATCTCCTTTCTAAAGGTACGTCCTTTTATTCTGAGGTTGTGTCCTTGGTCCTAGATTCTCCCACTACTAGAAACATTCTCTCCACATCCACTCTATCCAGGTCATTCATTAGATAACCTTCTTCCATTCAGAATCCTCCAATAGTTACAGAGGGAAAATGTTCACAGCAGATGTGCTGAATATTCAGCAATTTAGCATGATGCCTGACCAACACTGTTTAAATCCATGGTATTTGTTGAATATCACAGATCAAGATGCTTTCTGAAGTTTAGATGGGTTAGGACTTTACCACAACTTGCTGGTCAAAAGACCAAAACTGTAGTATATTGCCATTACCAGATCATGTATAATATTATTAGTTTTAGTTTAGTTTATTGTCACGTGTACCGAGGTACAGTGAAAAGCTTTTTGTCGCATGCTAACCAGTCAGCGGAGACAGATTATACATGATGACAATCAAGCCGTCCACAGTGTACAGATACATGATAAAGGGAATAATATTTAGTGCAAGATAAAGTCCAGTAGAGTTCAAGTATTTCAGGTATATGCAGAATAGGTGATGTTTGTTTAGCAATAGTCTTAAACAATATCAGCAGGTTCAATTTTATTTTAAATTCTTTCATTCTTTAAGTATCTGTGCTAACCATTCAAGAACACCTCTCATAATTTGTACACACTCTGAACTTTTTGGGCACAATATCTATCTAATAAAGTCCACTTCCAATATTGGGGTTTTATTCTTTTGGTCTTTATTATTATCCTGAAGAAACTGCACATAGTATTTTTGATCTTAATGAGACGGTGCTGATTTTTATACATATATATGACAAATTTGCAAAAGCAAGACAATCACTGAATTTGTCAATGTAACATTTTCAGGGTAAATGATATATTTTGGCAAAATCAGCTCAGCAGATGGCATCACCACAGTTAAAACCACCTTTAATTATTTCACTGAAACACATACACATCACATGTTGCATCACTGATGGTAAACAAATAGTCTGGTTATAATGTTATTACTAGAATTGTGTCAAATATGTGCTTCCCTTTCAACTTTTGAAAACTTAAAAACAGCTCAATAAACTTCCAGTCTTTCCATATTTGATTAAGGTAGTTGCATTGGAGAAACCAGTTGAACTGCTCGAGGTGTGCACATCTGCACAGATGTAGCAGGTAGTTAGTGCAACAACATCATGATAGCGGGATCATGACTGATGCGTGCACATATTTCATTGAGTTGTGTACACATTAGCAATAATTTTTCCATTTCTTATCTTTGCAAAAATAAATTTTTTAATGGGATGCATTTGACACAACAATAGTTAACGCACATGGATCATTGCAAACAATGCTTTTTTTCTTATGATGAACAAAAGATGACTTATATAGTAAATTAAAAAAAATAGTAAGTGTTTAAAAATGATTTAAAAAAAACTCCAGCAGTTACAAGTCTTAGGTTCAAACGTATGCTTCAATGCACCAAAGATTCAAAATTCTGTGTGTACACAACATTTTCTTTAAGGGCAAATTATTTGGGAAATGAACTGGAGAATGTTCACAGTCCATGGTTTCTTGGAAACAGAACAAATTGTTCAGGCATGCATGCTATGTCTGTCTGAGTGATTGTAAATTTGTTTGCTATACTGGGCTGCATTTGTGACGGTGGTGTATACCCACAAAACCTGCTTCCTATCATATACAAAAGAAGCATTTTTAAACAGGATGCCATGTCATCTAGAGATGATGCTTGTGATAGAGGCAGCATGTAGATTGAGAAACACTCTTCTACCACTTGAATAATGACATCTATAAATGTAGCACCTCTGAATTCAACTCAAGTAGATAGAGTGGTAAAAGAGGCATATGGAATGCTTGAATTGGTTGGGGCATTGAGTATCAGAGTTAGGAAATCCTGATGCAGCTTTATAGGACTGGTTGGATCTCTTTTGGAGTATTACGTGCAGTTCTGATCGCCACACTACAGGAACTGGGGCGATCAGTTTTGGAGATTTAGAGACGGTGCAGATTTGGAGAGGGTGAAGAAGAAACATAGAAACATAGAAACATGGAAAATAGGTGCAGGAGTAGGCCATTCAGCCCTTCGAGCCTGCACAGCCATTCAATATGATCATGGCTGATCATCCAACAGTATCCTGTACCTGCCTTCTCTCCATAACCCCTGATCCCTATAGCCACAAGGGCCACATCTAACTCCCTCTTAAATATAGCCAATGAACTGGCCTCAACTACCTTCTGTGGCAGAGAATTCCAGAGACTCTGTGTGAAAAATGTTTTCCTCATCTCGGTCCTAAAAGATTTCCCCCTTATCCTTAAACTGTGACCCCTTGTCCTGGACTTCCCCAACATCGGGAATAATCTTCCTGCATCTAGCCTGTCCAACCCCTTAAAAAAATTTGTAAGTTTCTATAAGATTCCCCCTCAGAACAGAATGATGCCTGAGCTGTACGGGGTTGGACAGATGGTTTTCTCTGGAACACCAGAGGTTGAGGGAAAACCTGATACAAGTATATCAAATTTTAAGAGGTATAGATAGGGTAGACAGTCAGAACCTTTTTCCCCAGGGTGGAAATATCAAAGACTAGAAGGCAGAGGTTTAAAGTGAGAGGAGCAAAGTTTAAAGGACATGTGCAGGGCAAGTTATTTACATACTGGGTGGTGAGTGCCTGGAATGCATTGCTGGGGGCGGTGGTTTCGGCAGTTACTATAGTGGCTTTCAAGTGATTTGGACTGACGCATGGATGTGCAGGCAATGGGGATAGATGGATTATGTACAGGCCGAAAAGAGTTGTTCGTGGCATCGTGTTCAGCACAGACATTGTGGGCTGAAGGGCCTGTTCCTATGCTGTACTACTCTATGTTCTATGTTTTGACATTGGCAAAAGCAATACCAGCATTTTATACCCGAGAAAACGAGAGGGACCAATATGACTCTAATGTGTAGTTTTAGTAACTTTGTTGGTGCCTGAAATGTGCCGACTCTTTTGTGTACTTTGTGTGTTGCATGTAAAAAAAATAATTTCACTGTGACATGTGACAATAAAGTATAATTGAATCATTAGACTTGAACTGAAGTTCTCCTTCATTTTAACATGTTAACATTACAGTGTGGTTCTCTTCATTAGACTCGATGATTGATCCAACAGGTCCTGCAATTCAGAACATAAAACATATTTCTTCCGATTATCTCCTGCACAAACCCACGTTTCATGAATTTTGCATAAAACATATCAAACCATACTGCGGTGGGCAAGGAGTGCAGAACCTGGCTGGGAATTGAAAGAGGTTTCACGGGTCCCGACCAGGTTTAAAAAAAGTTCATTAGAAGGGGGAAGAATTCTGCTTTGAGTTAGAAGGAAGAAAGAAGAGAGACTTACAGGAAAGACTTCATATCTAACCCTCGATTACGGAGCTGTCCCATGACGTAGTCCCAGCTCCCGGGATTGGAACGGCTGTGTCCGCCTGCCGTGCGACTGCGCGTGCCTGCTGTACAGCCCGCCCTTTGCTGGGCTCTGTAGGGAGACCGGCTGCCCGAGGTTGACTGTTGCTGGAACTGAAGCTGCCCGAGGCTCTGGCTGGTGGCAGGCTGGTGGTGGGTAGGTCTATGCTGCTGCAATGGCTGCTGGAGGCTCTGCTGCCTCTGCAGCGTCCGAGGTCGTGGGCATTTCGACGGCTGGTCCCCTGGCGGAGTGGATATGTGTTCTAGCGTGGAGGCTGCTGACAATGACGGCTCATCCAAGCTAACAGAACAGCGGGGGGGGGGCCAGAAGGAAAGAGCGGAAAGATAGAGTAAAGGGAGAAAAACACAAAGCAAAGCAGAGTTAGCCAACCTGCAGTGAAGTCCATCTATGCGTCTCGAGTGTGTTGGACGCCTGGTTTTGGACTCATAGATCATTAACACATAGTTACTGACAAGTAAGCATCTTTTCCTTATCACCACACAATTACAACACAGCATTAGCAACTCTGATTTCAATTATATTTATTCTCACTCCTGCCTCATCACACAATGTATTAGGTTTTCACTGGTTATTAGAACACAGCAAGGTTCCTCAAAAAAGCACCTTGACGTATATGGAGCTCAGGGTTACTAGAAAAAAAGCTGTTTCAGGAAGGCAGGCGATCAGCATTAGGATTAAAATAGTTAGGACGTTAGACAGCTAAACCTCGGAGTCACAAACATTTATTTACAGAAATGACTTGTTGCGAGCACATTTGCACACAGGTAAGGCAAATGGAAATCAATGCGTCTCCAGAGTCTTACTATTCGGCATGTAGAGTTGCTCATTCCTGTCATTAAGCATCTCAAGCATGTGACTTTTCTGGACAATACAATGGCATCTGTGTTAATGTTACATGTAGGGAGAAAACCTGTGTAATTAGGGCAAGATTGAACGGTCTTAATATCCTTAGTGTGGCTGTACAAATAGATCAATGACAACAGAATATAAATTAGAGAGAGAGAAAAAGATATATGTAGACAGTTAACTGCTGTTTTTCAGAGGATGTTTGACCTTTGGTTTTTCCCTATTAATGGAAATAGTATTTGAAAATGAGTGTTAATACCTTATTTTTCAAAGGTCTTTTAATACCTGTGGAAGATATAAGGTTTAAAAAGAAAGTCAGTGTTTGAACTTGAAGACTCTTTGACCCACTTAAGTATTTATTAGAGAAGAACCTATATTCGCTGAAGGGAATTAATCTCCCTGTAAAGCATGCCTTGTTATAACTAATGCAATGAGCTTCAATTGCATATATTCTCTTCAGCTTGGTTGTTTTCACATGAGCTCAGAAACATTCCACTGTTATTCATAATTGAATAATGCTGACTGTCATATTTTAACACCACATTACTTTGGCATCTCAGAGTGGTGAGAGATACAAGTACAATTCCAGTTTACTTGAGAAGATGAGAACGACTCATATATTAATTTTAGGAATAACTGTTGGAATTATATATATATATATAAATAAAAGGATACAGAAAGTTCCAGCCAACACATTCTACTCCCAGTGGTCAAGGGCAAAGGTGACAAGAAATGAAGCACCTTCCATTTCAGGCATTGTACATACTCAGGTGGGACTTTGTTACATTCCAAAGTGAAACAGTCAATAAAACCCAATTGCTCAAGAGCATCTCTATTGCAACAAGTTTTTACAGTAAATAAATTAATATCATAAAAAGTCTCACAGCAGGAAGGCAGAGCAGTAATCGTTCTACCATCCATCGTATGACTTAAACCCTGTCCTATCCTCTATTTAAGATTTGGTTTTGTGTTTGTACGGGTTTATCAGTGCAGGATGGGACAAACAGTGCAATAGTGTGTGAATATGTTAAAGTAATAGAATTAAATATTTAAACTAAAAAGATCAAAGAATTGTTACACCATTACTATGTTCAACAAGAAACAATCCACCATTTGATTAATTAAGAACTGCAGAATCGTTTATCAATTATTGACGATGATTATCTAATGCTGTAATGTCTGCTTCCCATACATGAACGTTTATAAATTTGCCTCAAACATAAATTCTGATTTTGAATTAATATTTCTTAAATTGGGCACACCATTGTTGGAAATCCCTTCCTTTCATTTCCCACACAGCTTCTCAACTGACTGAAAGCATCTGCAAAAGTATTAGAAGACACTCAAAATGTTTGCAAGATCACACACGGACACTTTTACTATCAATTTTCATGAAGATCTGCAGTAAGCAGTGTCTCCAAAGCCAGAGCGTGCAACAAAGATTACTTGCTCAATAAATGGTGTGCGTTGGAGGAGTACATTGCAATTGGCCTATTGAGACTCATTTCAGCTCTGAAATGTTATAAAACTGACAGAACTATAAAGTCAGATTTCGGTTACCGCTGCAACAATGTACTGGTTTTGTATTTTAGGGTGCCAAATATTGATTATCAAATTTAAATTTGGTGTTCACAAAGCTCTTTATAATTTCCAACGCTTTAAGGCAAAGTAAACATCGGTGACCCACTCACAAAACAACTTTTCATCCAAACACGCACACACTTTAAATTCTGGTAGTGAAATAGAGTGACATTCATCAGGCATGTTCTTGGTTGCCTCTAGTACTTAAAACAGTACAGATATGAGAGAGATGATAATAAACAACAACTCACAAAGCAGCACTAAGTATGATGGGGGATTAATGTGGCACTGAATGGCAATTATACACATGGGTTGGATAGAATGTTAATATCAAAATGGAGGACACACACATTACATTCTGGACCTTTTATGTAAATGCAGTAATAAATGTGTGAAATTGTTAACAGAAAGCCCTGTGCTGCCAGGACCACATATATTTATACAAATCCTCTCAGTCATTCAGGGACAAGAGACTGCCCTTGTCTTCCTCTACTGCCAGAGTGAAGCAACACGCAAACTGGAACACACACCCAAACACTGAACCCTTCCCCCTGTTCTCTTCTTCCCACCATCCCTCCCTCTGGTTCCATTTTTCATTCCCCACCTTCAAAACTTATCTGATTCCATTACTTGCAGCCTTTTGTCTTCTCCACTTATCACCTCCACCTTCATTACCATCTCAACCCTTCGTTCCACAACTTGACTCATGTGTCAATCCGCCCTTTCCTGGGTCCACCTATAACTGACCAACTCCTGCCACTCCCCCTTTCCTACCAGCTACCTCCTCTCCACTCCAGCATTGAAGAAGATGCCACCTGATCTGCTGACTTCCCCCAGTTAGTTTTTTCCTCCCAGTTATATATTGGACATCAATTTCTGGAGTGCAAGATTTATCAGGAGCTGGTCTTAAGGTTGCAATGGTATGTTTAAATGTATAAGATCCCAACACAATTGTAAACTGCCTTTTTTGATATCAGAAATCACTTGAACATACAAGAAAATAACAAAGGGTATATAAGTCTGTCTATAAGTTTACAGATTGTTAGAGGTGTAGAAAATGTCATCCCAACTGAGCAACAAGACACAAGAGTGTTTCAGTCTGAAATAAATACACTAAAAAAAGGGTAATGAGCTTCACTTAATTCCTTAGAGATTTATTAATGTTTCTGAAATCATTATCCAGAGAAAGCCACCTTACTGTGAGCACAAGCTTCAGAACAAGTCATCCCACACTGATAGGCTGCTTGAGATTCTCACTTCCTTTGGGATCGCACTTTATATTTTTTAAGAGTACAGCCATTATAGTTTAAAAAAATCGATACATAAATCCATCACTCAAATTGGACTCTCAATCTACCTTTGCATTGATGTTTTGCTATAATATATAATAAGCTCAGTTATTTTACGCCAATAACAAAACACTATAAGATGTTGAGAAGCAATAGAAAAAATGAAAGAGATGATTGCAACAACATATTTTAGCAATAAGCAGTATAAGGTGGAAGAAGGTAGCAAGAGAGAGATTCAATGAAAATCTTCCTGGGACCAAAGTCAAGGAAGCCAGAGGCCATGGTACCACTATATTATATAGTGGCAGAAGATGAAGAGTCAACCAGAGCAGATGGGATGTAAGCCTGGAGAAGAGTGAAGAGAAAGGATCTGTTGAAGACGAGGAAGTATTGGTAAACAACAAAATGGACGGAGATAGGTGGGTTAGAAGATAAGAAGTGAATAGTACTGTACTGTCCATGACAGAGAACAAAGTGTTGATAAAGGAAACAGCTTGAGGCAAAAGAGTATTAAGAAGCTTAAGATAACAAAGAGTACACTTCAATAGCTGAGGTATGGCAGAACCAAGGTTGGATGCACCTCAATTAACTGAGCTGGATGAAAGCAATCTTGACCCAATGTTAGGCTTAAAGCTCAGCTTATGGTTGAACTCAGGTGTTAGAAAGCAGGTAACAACAGGACAACGAAGTTGAGGATAAAATTACAGGTGTTTTGGAAGTTAAACGTACCTTTACCTTAGCCACATGTTCAGCTGAAATGTATTCTAATTCCTCAGATAGACACAAAAAGTTGGAGTAACTCAGCGGGTCAGACAGCATCTCTGGAGAAAAGGAATAGGTGATTTTTCGGAAATGTCACCCATTCCTTCTCTCCAGAGATGCTGTCTGACCCGCTGAGTTACTCCAGCTTTTTGTGTCTATCTTCGGTGTAAACCAGCATCTGAAGTTCCTTCCTACATATTCTAATTCCTTCCTGACTTAATTGAACTGCAGGTAAGCAACCTGAAACTGTAGTGGCTGACATAGAGAGATCTATCAACTAACCTAAGGAAGCTTGTCACACTTATTATTGATAATGTTGTTGAAGGAAATATTTGCAAATGAGGAAGCAGAGTTCAGAAAATAATTCTAAGATGACCACAGGAGAACATGAGTCTGTGGATGCAAACATTCTGAGAGAAAGGATTGTATCAAATATAGACAACAAACACATCGCAGATTGGCAGAAAATACTAGCAAAAAAACACAGCCATGAGTTCCCGCAGATAAGCAAGGAGATTCTTAAATAAGTAAAGCGAATTTACAAACTAGATGGAAAACTGGAAGTATCAATTTAATTGGCAACTGGAAATTATGATTAATATACTATTTATACTAATATAAAACTATTTTTTACTATGGATTCATCTGCACAGCCAGTCAAACAGCGATTCCCTGTACAACCACCTCTGGCTGCACCATGAGCATCAGGGTTCGCCAGACCTTCGGGCCAAAACAATGCAGTGCATACATACAAAAGATGCTGGAAGTCACATTTGGGTTCCTCTAATATCTTGTTCAGTCACACACTGAGCCACATGTCAGATACAATTTGGATACACAAATCATTAGCATAACCCCATTCATCTGAACGAGTTTGCTAACCTTCACTGATAAAGAGGACAGTCTTTGTTTTTGTAACTTTATTTTAATGGAGAGTAATAGTTTAGAGATATAGCCTGGAAACAGGCCCTTCGGCCCACTTAGTCCTGCTGACCATCTATCACTGGCTCTACATTATCCCACTTTCTCATCCTGCACACTAGGGGCAATTTACAGAAACCAATTAACCCTCGAACCTGCACGTCTTTGGAATGTGGGAGGAAACCGAAGCACCTGGAAAAAATCCATGTGGTCTCAAGGAGAACTTGCAAACTCCGTACAGACAGCACCCAAAGTCAGGATTGAAACTGGGTCTCTGGAACTGTAAGGCTGTGGCTCTATTGGTGCATCACTATGCTCCCCTAAATGTAATGTTTTTAGTTAATTTACACTTTAGAATCAAACCATCCACAGTGTAAAGATACAGGATGAGAGTTCAAGATAAAGTCCAGTAAAGTTTGATTAAAGATAGTCCTATATTTTAGTATGAATGCATACAGTATAACAGCTTTTAATTCTTTGACAGGAGTCAAAGCTCTGTTACTAACTTCATCTTCGGGCTCTTAGGGCTAACGGAATCAAGGGATATGGGGAGAAAGCAGGAATGCGGTACTGATTTTGGATAATCAGCCATGATCATATTGTATGGCGGTGCTGGCTCGAAGAGCCGGATGACCTACTCCTGCATCTATTTTCTATGTTTCTATGTTTCTCTCCAAGGAGGCACTCTGAGAGAGGATTTCTAACTACACCACCTGAGGACTAGCTGTTGCTGAGACTTCGCCATACAACTCAGATTGTGGAAATCCTGCATTAAAATAGGTAAAGGATGTGTTTTGATGAGACCATTATAATTCTGTCATGGGATATTGATAGAGTGATTGGGCTAATAGATTTTAAATTGGGCAACTGCGAGTTCACGGAGTTAGGCAAGAGGAATCAAAAGGGGGATTATTATCTAAATAGTGAGAGACTGCAATTGAGGACACACTTGGAACAATTGTACACTGTTATCCAAGAAATACAATCTACCTGTAGTAACATTGGAAGATTCGTTGGATGACAGGGTTGTTTTAACAAAAGAGGCTAGACAGTGTGTGTCTATGTTTTTTGGAGTTTGGAAGAACGAGGAAACTATATTCAGACATTTAATGTCCAAACGAGGCTTGATGGGGTAGATATTGAGCTGTTTTCACCAGTGTGAGAGTCAAGAACAAGGGGGGAAAGGTGCAATTGTGACTGTCAGTTGAAACGGAGGTGTGTAGGAATTTGTTTCTCTCAGTGGGTAGTGAATGTCAGATCTTTCATTGGATAGGTAGATAAATATTTGAAATGTTGATGATTTGGGGAAATGGCACATAAGAGGAGTTGAGGCCAGCACAGATCAGCCATGATGATATTTATTGGTGGGGCAGATTTGACTTTAGATTTACGGTGCGGAAAAAGGCCCTTAGGCCAACCGAGTATGTACAGACTAGTGATTACCCAGTACACGAGCACTATCCCACACAAAATAAGGACAGTTTGCAATTTTACCATAGCCAATTAACGCACAAACTATGTCTTTGGAGTGCGGGAGGAAATTGGAGTACCGGGAGAAAACCAATGCGGTCACAGGGAGAACGTACAAACTCCGTACAGACAGCACCTATAGTCAGGACCGAAACTGGGTCTCTGGTGATGTGAGGCAGCAATTCTACCTCCATGCCACTGTGCCGTCCAGTTGAGGTGACTGGTAGTCTATTCCTGCTCTTACTTTCCTGTGTTCTTGTGATTGAATTTCCTATCAGGCCCACAGGAGAATAAGCTTGCAGGGATAGATGTGGCCAACCAGATCTAACATAACCTGGCCCAATAAAGAGATTATGATCACTCCTCATTTTTCATAAAACTGACTTCTCTAAAATCAGCCTTATTCAGCAAATAGTTCAACTGCTTTTTTATATATAGTGAAGCTAACCTTTATTCCTATAAAATGCAATTAATTAAGCTATGGTTCACCCTGGACTCACAGTGTCATCTTTAGACCCTGAACTTGAACTCCATTAGCCTTTCCATTCAATTAAAGTGAAATTGGGAACTTTTACAATGGCTAAAGTACTGCATAATTAAATGTAAATGCCAAGTGTTTGCCTTATTCCGTGAGCCTCAGATGATTAAATGCAATACCTTAGACAGTACAAATGGAAAAATGTTTTAGTTCCCACCAAACAATACTCATTATAGAAGGAGTGAAGCACAATTGAAGTGGGAATTTAAACTGGGTTAGGCTCCCATTCATTATCAACAAAATAGCTATACTGTGGTATCTGATATGCAAAATATGCTCACTCCATACTATTAAGCATTCATAGTCATGCCCTCAAAAAAGTGAGCGAATTTAAATATCCACAAATTACTTTTTTTTGTAGAATCAGGTCATAATTTAAAACTAATCAACTCGATAAGTTGTTAGTGTTAACTGATGATCTTAATTCATCCTTCATGCTAGCTTTTGCAGGATGTTTATGCCCTAAGCAACTCTTATAATTACAATATCCCTTCAATTGCCTAAAGAAATGATGAATCTTTTTACTATTATAAGATAATTTCAATAAAAATGTGTGCAAAATGCAAACTACCGAATTATGAGAATAGTTTAACTTAAAGTGTCAGTATTCCAATACATCATGCTATTCTAATACGTTCATCTTGAACAAAATGTTAATTTGAGCCACTGTGTATTTCTGTTAAACATGCACGTTCTGCTCCATCATATATCTTCTTATCACACTGCAATAAGCTTCTGGAAAGTTAAGTTTTGTAACATTTCTCTTCACTAAAGCAAGGAACATTATATCATCAGTATTTGATAACATTTCAAGTGACATTATAAAACATGTCAAATTAAATTTCCAATTCGATTTAAAAAAAAACAAAACCACTGATAATAGTTTTAACTATCATACGACTCAACTGTATCACTTTGAGGTTGCTCCAAACTCTTCCCAACCATATTTGCTTCACTAAGAACACAGAGAGCTGGAGATCATTTGGCTTCATCACTCTTTACAATGTTCGTATTTAATCGGGTCTATCATGGACTCAACATCACTCATTGAATCTTCTTTGGACAGTTTTAAAGACATAACCTGTGACCTAGCAGCGGAACTCAAAATGTGTATTCAATCAATAGAACACTTTGCTCAAATCCAGCAGATGTGTCATGTGAAACATTTGATATTAATCTAATAACTATTCTTATTGTTCCCTTAAGACTCCCTGATTGTGTTAAAGCTTTACCAGGCAGCATTTAATGCCATTCCGTAATTATAGTCATACAGCGTGGAAACAAGCACAACTTGCTCACACCGACCAACATGATCTATCTACACTAGTTCCACCTGCCTGTGTTTGGCCCATATTCCAACTTCAACACTCAATATTTGACCGATGAAGGCCGTACCTCTATTACTTTTGAGACGGTCCTAGTGAGCTACCTACTCAAACTCATGCATATTTTGTGATGAAGATACACTTACTGAGCTACTCAGAAGGTGTATTAAATTTTTTATTCCCTTAAGTTCCCAATGTGTTTTCAAGTTATGATGGTAAAACAAATCAACTAGGTAAGTACTCTCAGCGATCTGATAATAACTATATCCCAAGAAACTTCAATTTTTACATTCGCTTTTCCAGCATGTTTTTTGCCCAAAGCAACCCTCATGATTTTAATGTCTGCACATGAATTTGATAAGCTGAGCTGCTCTCATGTTGCTGTCATTCTTATCCCTCTGGGTGACAGCGGTTGGGAGGGAAATTTGCTGCAGTACATTTTACAGATAGCATACCCTGACTGAAGCCACCATTCCCTGTGGAAGAGGCTGTGAGTTTAGGTTGGCCGACTTTGACTTGAACTGTTTCGATTATGATGGCTTTGCACTTTCTAATGTCCTTTGCAGGCACACTCACTTAGTCAGGTGCAACAAATTCCATCATGTTATCCACGTGTCTAGTAAAGGGCAGAGTGTAATTGTTTGAGTGTCATGGGCAGCTGTGACTGATACAATGATGAGGGTAAGGCTGAGTAGATTTTCCAAGTGCTGTCGGTTCGATCTGGCTGCTGTGTCCTTCAGGACTTGACCAGCTCGATCAGTGATGTTGTTGCTGAAATACACTTAGTGATGGATACTGAAGTTCCTCCACCCAGTTCCTCCACCCATCTGAGTTCTTGATAACCTCAGTACTTCTTCTAAGTGCTATTCAACACAGAAATGGATTATCACCCAAGGGGAAGGAATAATAATTCGACAACATGTTGGAGGTTTGTGAGTCACTTTAGATGTTAATTATTCAGCTTGCAGCAAAAGAAGGCAGGGAAATCAAAAGGGACTTGGAAACCCTAGGTCCAAGAACAGCCTAGCAATGTGGACAGTGGCAAAGGGTCCCTGTCAAGCTAAGCACACTCTGGGTGGTTTTGTTTCATAAATAACTCACGTTGTATGACTCCTTCTTGCTAATTCATGCATTGCAATGATGTTTAGTGTGCTGCTGGCTCATGGTAATGAGTAATTAGCTTGTGTAAAGAGGCATGGTTCTGAGGATGTCTGGGCAGAATTAGTGGCCCTGAAATGGGGAGGTGTGGGGAGAATGATTGTCAATTGTAGCAACCTTCCTGAGGGTTTGCTGTTGCATGAACAAAGTTTGCATCTGATCCAAGTGTTAGAACACTTTTTAAAGTGAAAATCAAGGACGCATGCATTATAATACATGCTATTTAAGATTATATTATTAAAGGGTATGCATGCTCTCCCCAATTTTAGCTTGTGGTGTTATGAGGCAAGACCCCAGAGCATTAATTTCACTGTTACTTGTATGGCCCAGGAAATTAGAGTTACTCTTCCAAATCTGTTAAAACAATTTTGTACCTAGTTACACTCCCAATCTGCAAACCTGCCATGACCCTTCACCTTACCTGTGTCCCCAAACCTTCTTGGCACCTTATGCAGATGCACTTTGAGTTTTGCTTTCAAGATGCATACACACCCAGCCGCTGTTCCAAGTCACATTCTTGCATTTTTAAACTGAATCAAATTTAACAATTCACCAATATATTAAACCCTGCACCCACAAGACTGGCAAAAAAATCCAGTGGTCAAATCTATATTCTCCATAGATACTGCCTGATGCTGAATAACACTTTATTCCAGCGCTTTATGTCTTTTTTATGTAAACCAGCATATGCAGTTCCTTATATCTACCGCCTATCTAAAAAATGCAGCATCAGTTTAAAGTCATCCCCATAACAGGTCCAGCAGGAGCATGCCATTATCATCACATTTTGGACAAGCAGACTCATACTGTTTTATGACATTGCTCTCGTACATAATTAACTACAAGTAAGAAAAATGGTAAAATTCTAAGATAGCATTATATGTGCAGTATAAAGATTCAGAATTAATACCAAGGAAGTATTTTGATGAGAAGTTAATCTTTGTGTAAATTCTCTGACACAAAATATTTCAATAATGAAACATAATACTATATATACTACAAGTTCTGCTTTATACACAATTGTCCCTCAAGTTACCACAGAAGAAAAAGAAAATTGGCTATATTCTCACTATTTTTTCCACCAGAGAAGAACAGGACACTAGAAGCAATAATGCATGAATGACCATCTTCATGAGTTATTTAAAAATGTTTGTTTTAGTGCATTTAGTCACAGGCCATTAAGGATGTAGCATTTGGCAAGCTATTGAGAGAACATGATGTGGCAATAAAGTTCTGTGGTGATTGCAAAGACCTCATCCCCATGTAAAATGATATGGTTCGCTCTAAATACATAACCTACTTTTATTTTTAGAAAACATGTGATCCTAAACTTGCCTCAAGTTTGTCCAAGCTATGCTTTTGCTTGGCACAAGATCCATTTAATTTTCATAATTATCTAACTGAAAATACATCTTGTTATTTTAAAATTTTCTCTCCTAACTTGGCTTGATGATTATTTTTTATTTCTTCTACAGGATCATTTACAAAATCAAGGACCTGATTGGAATAAGGCAATAAATGTGGTGAATAGACTTTGTTTATGAACAACATTGTACATGGAATAGTTTTGTTGATAATACACATTGCATCTATTGATACCAAAGCCAGTAAAACAATATTATCAGAGAAAGTACTGTTTCCCTGCCTGCTCGATGTCAAACTTCATATTTGTCAATGTATTAACAATCTGGTCACAAGGTTGGACAGGTCATTTGTGGTTGCCCTCCTCAGCATGCTGCTATTGGGGGAAAAAAAAAAACAATTTACCTCCCACCAGAGCACTTCCAGTCAGTTACAGGGAGAAAACAGGCCCAAAAAGCTGCAATGAACATCCATCGTGTATTAGATCCACAGCATGCCGAGTAAAGTGTTAGTGAGACTTTCAATGGTATTGTGGGCATGATAAAGCAAATGATCGTGATGGCAAGTGAATGGATACAATTAGAAAGTATAAAACACTCTTAAATCCCATGCATGTGTACGTGTAATGGACAAACGATGGGGTCCCGTGCTGCTGGGGGGAGGGAGTCATGTGGTGAAGACACGTTTCAATTTCCTGCAAATATCATTAATCATTATCGAAAGACTGATTTCTTTGGCTGTCACAGTCTCGGTAAGTACATAACTACTAGTTTAAACTCACTTAGCTTGGTTGAGCTTGCCCGACGCTAGGAGACTCTGCACTGTGTACCATCGCCCACCTTTCCCAACCTTCCCATTGGCAGCTTCACCCCGATTACTGTTGGAAGATCCACTGCTCTTCATGCTGTTGCTGCGGGTTTGCTTCTCGGCCGTGCGTGTTTCTTTTTCAGCTACTGGAGCTTTGTTACCGGACATGAGAGAGCCACTAGTACGGACAGGAAGCAGAGTGGACAGAGAATGAGTCAGCCCTAGTAGAAGATCGGAGTCAATCAGATCTGCCACTAAAGCACATCAGTGCACACCTTTCTTCCAAAGCTCAAAAATAAAACAGCAAAAAGGGGATTAAGCAGCCAAAGAAATTCCATCAGACAGCCATTTTTATAAGCAGCATTTTTTTTTAACCACAGTGTAATTGAGAGGGTATGGGTACAGGCCTCAACGAGCAACCCTCTGCTCTCCCACACTGGGAAGATGGATCAGGGGAGGAAAGGTTTGCAGTTGCGAGCTTCAAGCAAGGCGCAGGGACAGGAGGGTTGTTCGTTCCCATGTGGTCAGCTGACCTCTGGGGTTTGCGAAGGGGTTTGGGAGTGGGCGTGAGTGGGTGATTGGGTGGATGGGTAAAAGACAGGGGAAGGAAGCTTTACATACGATAGACAACCAAACCATTGAAAGCAACTCACTTGAGTGAAAGACGAGGGTCACCATATGGTGCATAAGGCGAAATGTTTAGAATGAACTCCTTTGGAGGGTAGGAACTCCATTTCTTTTGTACTGTGCTGTCATTGTTATTCCAAAAGTCTTTGTCAAGATCACTAGAATAGCAGAGAGAGAAAAGAGGGAAAAGACAACAGAAGCTGAAATATGAAAAAATGTTTGTTAAAGCTGGAGTTTATCACTGTGAGTGAATAACAGGTCAGGTGATGATCACATTCCCAGGCAAAGGAAACGACATGCAACAACTGAGATCGACAGGAAGCAACAGTTTAAGTAAGTGTTAAGTGTTAATGCCCAAATCTTTGGGAAAGTTAAAATATTTTTTTCCCCCCCTGCAAGGGTTGTCTTAAAAGGAAAACAAGTTTGTTAGTCGTAGGACTTCAGGAGAAGAACATTTTTCTCAGCGATAGATGTACTGCAAGGAGCAAAGCAGTGGAGTTGTTAGTCAGGAAAAATTGGGAACAACTTCCTCCAAGTATTCTTTCACAAACTTCCTGAGAATTAAGTAAAAGCAATACCTGATGGAAGTCATGATAAGTCTGCGGTACTTTGAATACATTATGGGCCTTAAGATCCAATGCATGACATATCTACTTCTTTAAGCATGCAGGAATCATTCACCCAAATGAGTTTTACCTAAAGCATGTTGACGTTCAGCTTGTTCAGCATATTTATGCTACTGTAGCAGCACCTAGTGGTGAAGCTGTATATCCAGAACCCTCGTCATTGGTCGGGACTGTCACGTGTCTGGGGGTTCGTTCGCGGGCTTTTCAGTATGTTCAGTAGTTAGTGCTCATCACGACGACAGGAGCTTAGATCGTTTATTCCTGACCAAGTTGTTTCGCTAATAAAGAACATTTTGCTCTACCTGCCTGGTCTCACTACACTACTGAGATTAACACCACTTCTGCCGATCTGATTTAATTTGGAAACCTACCACCACTTCAATTCAACATCAGAAGGAATACTTGGGACTTTCATGGTGAATCCTGCACTACCCTTCACAAGCAAATTTTCTGGCCTACATTGCTGTACCTTGTGATAGAAATGCTTGGCCTAAGAACATTCTTAAGTATGTGAACAGAAGGTAGCTAAAGAACAAGGCATAATTTAGAGATATAACGTGGAAACAGGCCATTCGGCCCACCGAGTCCGCGCCGACCAGCGATCCCCACATACTAACTCTATCCTACACACACTAGGGACAATTGACAATTTAACCAAAGCCTACAAACCTGTTCGTCTTTGGAGTGTGGGAGGAAAACAGAGCACGCAGAGAAAACCCATGCAGGTCACATGGAGAATGTACAAATTCTGTACAGACAGCACTCTTTGTCAGAAGAATGCAGGTGAACAGAGGGATCTGGGAATAACTGTGCACAGTTCCCTGAAAGTGGAATCTCATGTAGATAGGGTGGTAAAGAAAGCTTTTGGTATGCTGGCCTTTATAAATCAGAGCATTGAGTATAGAAGTTGGGATGTAATGTTAAAATTGTACAAGGCATTGGTGAGGCCAATTCTGGAGTATGGGGTACAATTTTGGTCGCCTAATTATAGGAAGGATGTCAACAAAATAGAGAGAGTACAGAGGAGATTTACTAGAATGTTGCCTGGGTTTCAGCAACTAAGTTACAGAGAAAGGTTGAACAAGTTAGGGCTTTATTCTTTGGAGCGCAGAAGGTTAAGGGGGGACTTGATAGAGGTCTTTAAAATGATGAGAGGGATAGACAGAGTTGACGTGGATAAGCTTTTCCCACTGAGAGTAGGGAAGATTCAAACAAGGGGACATGACATGAGAATTAAGGGACAGAAGTTTAGGGGTAACATGAGGGGGAACTTCTTTACTCAGAGAGTGGTGGCTGTGTGGAATGAGCTTCCAGGGAAGGTGGTGGAGGCAGGTTCGTTTTTATCATTTAAAAATAAATTGGATAGTTATATGGACGGGAAAGGAATGGAGGGTTATGGTCTGAGCGCAGGTATATGGGACTAGGGGAGAATATGTGTTCGGCACGGACTAGAAGGGTCGAGATGGCCTGTTTCCGTGCTGTAATTGTTATATGGTTATATGGTTATATGATTGAACCTGGGTCTCTGGTGCTGTAAGGCAGCAGCTCTACTGCTGTGCCACTGAGCTGCCCCATTTGCTGTACCTTAGGAGAGGCACAAGACTATCTCTTGGTGAATGGAATTAGTATAATGGGCACTTGATGGTTGGAATGCACACAGTGGCCCGAAAGGCCTCTTTCTGTGCTGTGGTTTTCTAACGGCAGGTAGGATCACTTAGAAACAGAGAAAGTCATTTTATTCTTGAGAGTGGAATGAGTGGGATTCTTATTTTATTCCCATTTCTTTAGAGATTAAAGTGAAAATGAGATTTTAGAAAATGAGACTCGAGGTGATTAATAGTCAGTGCTGATCTGATGGGCTTAAAGGCCTGAATCTGTACTGGAGCTTTTAATGATTTGACAAAACATCTGAAGAAGTTGTGGAAGAGCGCCAGTAAAAAGCGCAGTTCAAGATAAAACAACTATTAGAAATAATTCCAAAACAAAGCATGGAGAGGTTAACAAATCACATAAATCACATAACACAAGGCAGGAGGTGGGGCAGTAACCGTGCAATTTGTAATTTCCCCAAAATTCATGGAAGGATAATTTTGGTAAAGGAATGAATGTTGCTTCGTGTTACCTATAGAAGGAAGAAGGGGGTAAGTAGGGAAATCAGAGAACAGCCAAGCCCAGCTGAGTTGAGGGCAAACTCTGAAATTTAAACCTGCCTTGTGCCTGTCAGTGATAAGGTGCATCACCAGCACACTTGTAATGCACAGACTGGTCCCTGAATTTGCCCACGGCACATTTTGAGGAATACAACTTTTCCATCTTCTGTTCCACCTGGAGTCACAAACACCTTCAATTTATATTGTACCTTCCCAACCTTAAGGATATTCAAAAACATACCATAGAAATGCACCAGACATTGTGGGCCACAGGGCCTGTTCCTGTGCTGTACTATGTTCTATAAATGAAGTACTTCAGAAACAGACAAAATGTGTCGGAAGGCAGATGCTGGTTTACACCGAAGATAAACACAAAATGCTGGAGTAACTCAGTGGGTCAGGCAGCATCTCTGGAAAAAATGAATAGGTGATGTTTCGGGTCGAGACCCTTCTTCATGAATTATATATTTTGTGTCTACTGAATTTTTTGTTAAATTTATTTTTGTTTGTTTATTATATTATCGATGGAGTACTGTGTTTACAAACCTGTTGTGCTGCTACAAGTAAGAGTTTCATTGTTCTGTTTCATTTCAAGACATATGACAATAAAACACCCTTGATTCTCTTGCCTCTCTAGACTAACACCTCCTGACTCAAATGCTGGTGTGATCGGATCTAAAGCTAACGGCATAAATAATAAAATTGAGATTAATAATAAAAAACACAGTATGATTTAGGCTACTCAAAGTAGTCAACATGATTACTCGAGCAATTTAATTGCCCTATTTGAAAAGATCATGATGCAGAGAAAATGCAAAGCTCGTTGTCCTCAGTTGAATGCCTCATGTGAATGAGATATTAGATCATGAAAACTTGGCAAGAAATTTATGGGAATGGCTAGGTCTTAGAAAGCATTTGGAAGAATGGAAGATTTTTGACAAGATGGCAAGATGAATTCAAAGAAACTTGACTGATTAATTTTTTTATGAATGGCTTGGAGATAAATGCAAGAGGATCGATATCAAAGTGTGATAACAGGCACAATTTTGGAAACAAATATATGAGGAACAATGCAAGAAACAGTGGCTGAGTAGTGTGAATATGTAGAGAGCAGATTTGGAGCTGTTTATGCAAATGGTTTAGTAATATGGAGCACATGGGAGCTTTAAATGATTTTAAGTCAATTGTTACAACTCATGTCATGAAGAGATCTTCACTCACCAGGGTAGATAAAAATGCTGGAGAAACTCAGTGGGTGAGGCAGCATCTATGGAGCGAAGAAAAAGGTGATGTTTCGGGTCAAGACCCTTCTTCAGACTGCCGTTCCTGGGCCTTCATCTTACCAGGAATACTTTCTATCCCAATTCTTCCCAATGCTTTAAATTCTCATTAAACATAACTTTCCATTTCTCCTGGAAAAATGTTCCTTACTACAGCACCAGTGCAATCCAAATTTTCATTCCCACCAGCCCGATGACCTCTGGAAAATGACGGCACATTTTGTGCCAGCCTCTGCTATTTGGAGCATCACATTTGATAAAGGCTGTTGGGAGATTGTAGACGTGCGTGCACAAGAGATTCACAGGGGATGAGATAGTTCATGTTAAATCAGTTGAGGTTTTGGTACCGTAAGGAAATATTGTTTGTTATGAAAAAATAATTGATAGTTAAAGGATACATCTTGAAAATCATAGAAAAATAATGAACAGGGTAGAAATGTCAAGGACTAGAAGATATAGGTTTAAGGTGAGAATAGTAAAGTTTCAAGGAAATGTGAGGAAGTGGTGGGTGTACTGCAGGCAGATATTATAGTGGCATTTGAAAGGTTTTTATACAGTTTATACATGTATATGCAGGGGATGGAGAAACATGGATCACTTGCAGGCAGATGGGATGTGATTATCTTCATAATCATAATCATATTAATAACCATAATCATACTTTATTATCCAAGTATGTTTTGCAACATACAAGGAATTTGATTCATACCAATAAAAAACAACAGAACACACAAAATACTTTTTAACATAAACATCCACCACAGTGACTCCTCCACATTCCTCACTATGATGGAAGGCGGAAAAAAGTTAAATCTCTCCCTTCTTTGTCCTCCAGCGGTCGGGGGCCTCTAGCCTTCCGTTCACAGGATGATCTCACCCCCGTAGCCGGCGGTGGGCCTTCCTCGTTGGGGCGATCAAGTTCCTGCATCGCAGGGGAATCTCAGCTCCCTCGCGCCGGACGATCTATCCCGGGTCGGGGCTCGTCGAACGTCATGCGGCTTTTGGGATTCCCCACGTTGGTCTCAACCCGAGACTGCGAACCCTTGATGTTAAAGTCCCTAGGCCGCGGTTGGAGCGTCGATCCCAAGCAAGGAATCGGCTCCGATGGCAAGTCCACGCCTCTGCGGTGGGGCTCAAAGTCAGTCCAGAGCAAGGCCTCCAGCTCCACGATGTTAGGTCGCAGAGTGACCGGAGATACGATCCGGAAAACAATCGCATCTCCGGCAAGGTAAGAGATTGAAAAAAGTTTCCCCCGACCCCTCCGCCCACCCCTCACATAAAACAAACCAGAGAACATTAACACATACTTTTTAAAAACCATAAAAATAACAAAAAAAAGATGAAAAGGACAGACAGACTGTAGGCGAGGCTGCCATGGAAGCGCCACCCGGTGGTATCAAATCTTGACATCATGTTCGGCATAGAAGGGCCTATTATTGCGCTGTACATTTTTATGTAGGTATATTCTATGTCTATGTACATTAAGCAAACATAAAAAATTGTAATAATGAAAACAGAAAATGTTGGAGGCTTCTTTCCTCTTTCCCAGTTTTGACAAAGGACCTGAGATGTAAGTTGTTTTTCTTTCTACAAATGTAGTCTGACCTACTGAGTTACGAATGGCCTTTATCAAATGTTTGCAGCATCTTCTGTTTCTAATTTAGGTTTCCAGCAAAGGGAAGTCTTTCATTTTCCTTAAAAAATATAGCTATGTTTAAGAATGCATTGTCTGACAGGATGATGAAATATCTATTAAAACAGTAACTTTCAAAAGCGAATAGAACATAGTGCAGTACAGTGTGTAGGAAGAAACTACAGATACTGTTTTATACGAAAGATAGACACAAACTACTGGTGTAACTCAGCGGGTCAGGTAGCATCCCTGGAGAAAAAAGAATAGGTGATGTTTCAAAACGGAACACTTATTTCGTTTTAAGAAGGGTTTCAACCCAAAACGTCACCTATTCTTTTTCTTGAGATGCTGCCTGACCCACTGAGTTACTCCAGCATTTTGTGTCTGTGGTACAATACAGGGCAGGAACAGGCCCTTCAGCCCACAATGTCTATGCCGAATAAGTTAAACTAATCTCCTCTGCTTGTATGTGATCCACATCCCTTCATTCCCTGCACATCCATGCGCCTATCTAAAATGTAAACACCAGTATCATATCACACAGGGAACGCATAAAACTTGTAAAGGATTTTTTTATACGGAAAAAGGGAAAGGTTTTAGGGGATTGCCATTAAATTGATTATGCAGGAATGACTTCTGTATTATCTCATTTTATGACCTTCTGGATTTATTGAGTGCCAAGTTGAGACTCAGCGTTTAGAATCTTCACAGTCTCCCTGGGAGAGATTCTCCATTAGTCACTTAATACTCAAGAGTCAGATCCTAGAAGACATACGCCACTAAACGTTTCACCTTTTTTTAGAATGTGATTGAATCAAAACATTTGAAAAAGGCAAGAAGCAGAGGCCTGGGACAATCTTCACTCTTAAACATATACGCTCAGTTCTTAAACTAAAATGTGTGACGTGCTCAGGACATAAAAGCCCAGAACTTACTGACTGGTCAAGCATTGGTGCAGAGTAGAAGGTGACATGAAGGAATATGAAGAGACACTAGATGGGGTGAAACATACATGACAGAATGAATGCAGAATAGAAAAACAAAATCCTTCAAGACTAAATAAATAGTCTCGATCTCCTTTCTTTAAAAAAACTGCTTATTCTGTTCATTGTAATAGATGGATTGTGACAATTAACCTACTCTTTCTTGGGATCATTCTTGTAAACCTCCTCTGAACCCTTTCCAGAGCCAGCAGATCCTTCCTCAGATATGGTGCCCAAAATTGCTCACAATATTCCAAATGCGGCCTGACCAGCGCCTTATAGAGCCTCAGCATTATATCCCTGTTTTTGTATATAAGCCCTTTCGAAATAAAGGCGAGCATTGCATTTGCTTTCTTTTCTACTGATTTGACTTACAGATTAACTTTTTGGAAATCCTGCACCAGCACTCCCAAGTCCCTTTGCACCTCCGATTACTGGATTCTCTCCCTATTTAGAAAATAATCTACGCCTTTATTCCTACTACCAACATGCATGACTTCACACTTTACTACACTATATTCCATTTGCCACTTCTCTGCCCACTCTCCCAACCTAACCAGTCCTTCTCTTTGTTTTCCCTCATTGAATCACAGAATGTCTTCACTAAAAATCCTCAGTAGTTGTGTCCAAGAGCTCCACACTATCCTTCACTAAATCACAACATAAAGCTTCAGTTTAGGTTAGGTGAGATTTAATGAAGGGGTAATGTCTGGATGCATTTTCTAAACAGTGCTGTAGTCAACGTGTCCTTGAGCAATCACCCATTGCAGCACAGCCTCAAATTGAATTACTTCTTCACATTAGCTACTTCATCACAATGATCTTTGCTTGAACAGTCTGTCTGTGTTGCTTTAGAGATCTGGCCATAATGGAATAAGCACACGTCGTTAAACATTAGACACGAGGAACTGCAGTTGCTGGTTGACCAAAAACACGTCACAGTGTGCTGGAGTAACACAGGTCAGGCAGCATGTCTGGAGCACATGGATAAGCAATGTTTTAGGTTAGGGCCCTTCCTCATAGTCTGAAGAAGGGACCTGACTTGAAAGATACCTTATCCATAAATCAATTTTTGTAAACCAGTATCTGCAGTTTCTTGTTTCTATCTCCTATCCATATTTTGCAGACATGCTGCCTGACCCTCTGAGTTACTTAACACTTTGTGCCTTTTACTTAAACTTTTTTGTTTGGGCTTTCTTGCTGCTGTGTCACTGAATCCATTTTGTTTCAGTAAAATTGGTGCCTTCTTTTGTCAGATAATTAGCAATAATGAACGCACCAAATTAATAGCATCTATCCACCACCCTAAACATCAACTCCATCTACTTTAAGGGCCTGTCCCACTGTACAAGCTAATTCAAGAGTTCTCCCGAGTTTCCCCGATTCGAACTCGGAGAATTACAGTAATAGCCGCTCGTAGGTACTCGGGGCTCTCGTGGACATTGTTCAACTTGTTGAAAAATCTTCACGAGTCTTCACGAGCTTACCGCGTTTCCCGAGTACCTGCCATTAGCGTTACGAACCGCTAAGAGACGTCCCAAGCTCCGACGTACCCGCTACGTACATTCTACGTGCTTACCATGAGTTTGATTTTTTTTTAAACTCGGGAGAGCTCTTGAATTACCTCGTACAGTGGGACAGGCCCTTTAGTGTTCACTCCATCAATCATCACCCAGTTATGTATCAATATAGCAGTTGCTAGCTAAGGTTACTCTGACTGCACTTCCCAAAGCCAAGGTTTCAATCAATACAATTGGGCCAAGGGAAGTAGGCCCCCATTTCGTTATCCCTTTCGAGTCATGCACCACACTAATTTAGGAAATATATTACCATGAAATATATTCACCATCACCTGATTTAAATCTTAAAGCTTCCTAACTAACAACATTGCGGAGCACTTTCAGACAAATGACTGTGGTTCAGGAAAGTGCCCATCAGCCCTTTATCAAAGGTATTAAATGTTGTTCTCACCAGCATCATCCACATCCTTCAACTAAACAAACAGATCACGTCTCCAAGCAAATAAATTGACCAGTTATCCAATAAAACTATTTTCTAAAATAAAATATCATCATTTAATTTTATCTGCAACCTCTCCATCACTGCATTTTTTCATAATATCTTGGTATTCCCTTCTTCTATCGCTGTTATTCCAGATATCTAATCCCCTCCGGTACAATTGATACCCCATATTACTGCTCCTCATACCCTGTTCTCCTCCACTGTAACAACCAACATGTACTATGGAAATCATCAATGAAAACGCCATCACAATTATATTGAAGAGACAATGAACAACAATTGAGCATCAACTGAAGGTTAGTGCATTAACTGTGGCTATTCTTTGTTTTCAATGTGTGTCCATTGACAGTAGTGTTAAACAATGAGTTATTGATGGGGCCATTATATCCAGACAATCTATATTAGAGCAGCCAGTTCATTTGCTCAGAATGGAGCAAGTGTAAGTGACCAGAAACTACAGCAATTTCTTCCAATGAAGCCAGGGTGATTTTCTAGATAAGGACAATAAACAGAAGATAATTATACACAGGTTATGTGCATCTATGTCACTTACAGAAGTGTGGTCACCAGGTTGACACGGGGATTACACGATCATTTCTTCTCTGGCTGCGAATAGCCCTGACACTATGTGCAACTGTTTCTGAATGTATCCCAGTACACAGGTTAAAAGTGTAATTTCAGTCTAAAAAAAAGATCCCATTTGAGTTATTCTGGTAGACTCCTCCTGACATGCTGACAGAATGCCCAATAACTAGGTCTGGTGAGACATTATTGTCTGTGCTGTGCTGTCCTTCCTTTGCATTTAAAGCCTCAGGCATTTTTCCACTTCACCCCGTCGCCCCACCCGCCCCCAAAAAACGTAGTTCCAGTAAGTCCAGGAGTGCGATATAAGTTCATGTTATAGGAGCAGAACTAGGCCATTTGGCCCATCGAGTCTACTCCACCATTCATGCATGGTTGATCTATGCTTCCCCCTCAACCCCCATTCTCCTGCCATACTGCTATACTGAATTACTCTGCAACCTCCCAACCCTGTACTTGACTGGAATGAGTCTGATGATCATTCATAAAAATGCCCTGCAATTTGAACTTATATTTAATTGTACAAACTTGTCCTGGGAGTGATGGAATCTTCATTTAAACCATAATGACAAGGCAAGGGGGAGCTTCATGCTGTAGTAACTCTTATCATGAAAGTTACAGAGCTGTTTTTAACACTGTACAGAAAATGCTATAAAGTTTCTATTCTCTAGTACTGACACTCATCTTTAGTTCAAATATTTGGACTGATTTCATTTCATACAAAATAAGGCATTGCCATAAAAAGGCACTCTGGAGATCAATTTTAAATATTATTTTACATTTATGTCCAGCAAATGAATCTGTTAACCTCACACTTTAAAAAAATTATACTTTGGCATCATATGTTTTGGGTTAGGAGTAAGAATTTGTCTTTACCATCCAATTTTGTGCAAGAGGTGTAATGTAAATAAGGTATTATAATTTTGAAATCTAAATACTTTTTTGCCCCAACTCATTATTTCCAAGATGAACAGCTTTCCTCGAAAATGAACACTGGATTGAAGTGCTGGCCTTGCCTGCAGAGAGAGATATTTGGCAACCTCCTGGTACTGCTGTGACTTCAAACAGCTAATAACGTCAGTGACATACAGATTTAGAACAGGTGGCTAAATAGACTGAAATGCAGGATGTGGCTCTATTATTGAAATTTATTGATGGCATTAATTCCCAGACTTTTTTGAGATCTTGAGTTGGTGTTACAATGCATTAATGATTTGTATTATAATCTCCATGTGATTTCTGTATGAATCTAGCAAACTCGTTTTACTTTGTTAATGACTAAGCACCGAGCTTCTCTTAACACAGTCTAATTTAATGTGAGACAGACCTGGCAGGAGATTAGGAAACCATCGCAGTTGCGGTGATGTTAATGTTCTACTGAGGCTTAAGTAGAGGTACTTTGATGGAGGTCCCTACACCCTTCATCCACTGTGCTCATCTTCATGGTAGTGCCTGAAATGAAAAGCACTCTATTTCTCAGCACAAACATCTGTCAGCTTGACGAGAGCAAAAGTACACTCCAGAATAAGAAATGATAAAGTTGAGAGGTGTGACCCAAAATAAAAATATATAAGGAATTTCAAAGATCTATATCAGGTCTGGATGGTTTTAGCTAATTGTTTTAGTTTACTATAGGGTAGAAAAGGAATTATGATTTTAATCAATTTGAGAACAAATAATTGGGAATGGAAGAGGTGGAGCAAAAAAAAAAGACTTTTAATTAAAATAAGGATTTGAAATCGAATTAAACACAAAGTCCTGGAGAAACTCAACAGGTCAGGCAGTGGATAGGCAACATTTTGGATTGCTTATCCATGTTCTCCACAGATGTTGCCTGGCCTGCTGAGTTACTCCAGCACCTTGCGTTTTACTCAGGATTCTAGTATCTGCAGTTCTTTGTGTTTCCAAATATAATCAAGTAAGAAGGGTTTAAATTGTCAAACGTTCAGAAACTCTTTGAAGCTGTAGAAACATCTTTAGATACTTGTGACATTATTACTGCTTTCCCATCTAGATCTATTTTCTTCTATTGTGGGATGGCCCCAAGGAATGAGGATGACTCTATATTCGGGTTTACTGAGGTGGCTGATGATGAGGCTCTACCTCAGATGAACCCTTTGGTGGAGGTCATGTTAAGGAGTTTGTGAGGTGGTGCACTCTTTACACTCTTTACCCTGGGCTTCCGTGGTCTGCTGTTGATTTGTTCACAATGCAATCTTGAACGAGTCTCATGAGTTGGTAGAAATATTATACATTCTCCAGGAGTCTTTGAGAATTTCCTTCCTCCACCTTGCTATGAAGGTGCTTGGAATGGCGTGGCTGTTTTCGGAGGCTGGGTTTGAGCAAATGAGCAATGTGGCCTGCGCAAAGGCGATCAGTGACTGTAATTCAGCTCTCACTAGTTTGGAATTCAAGGCCTGGGAGGAGAAACTGATGCATTGCTTATCCAATCAGTTGATTTTGCAAAGACAATATTGGATGTAAATCTACAGTGTTTCGAGATGCCTGCTGTATGTATGTATGTCATGTCCCAAGAAGATGCAGGGGAGCAGGAATTGGGCAGTAGGCAATGAGCTTGGTACATGAGTGTGTCCTTGATCTTCAAACACCTTCCTCCTCAGACGACCGAAGGTTTTGTCGGCACGCTGAAGATGATGGTGAGTTTCAGCACTGATGTCTCCATTCATTGAGGAATGATTCCAGAGATGCGACCCATGTTTCTCAGGGTCCTGTCATTAGTTTTCATTGTTGGAGGCCTGTACTTCGCAGTGGGGCAAGTGGGTATTGGGATTGGCACTGGTTTATTATTGTCATTCTTTTGTTTGTATGCTATACAATTGAATCAGATCATACTATGTCCCAATACCATTAACCCATAAAGTACAGCAGATAGTTCAAAGAGAAAAATATCAGAGTGCACAATATAGTTTTACATTATTTATTGGATATCAGATTGGTAGTGGAGCTTTGTTTCACCAATGTTAATTGTGAGGCCCGTACTTCTGGATTCTTTGATGGCCTTGAGCATGGACCGATTTGGTTACCACAGCTCAATAATTGTAGTTGAGATGGTCTTGATAAGGCATGGAGGTGACATAATTTGAACAGTTTCCAGTTTCCTCTGCAGTTTAACAATCCGGTAGAAGTTTATAGGAGAAAAGATGACCCATTGTGGCAGAAAAGAGTAATGTCACACCCAGCCAGCACTGAGATTAGACACAAAGTGCTGGAGTAATTTACCAGGTTAGGCAGCATCTCTGGATAACAAGGAGAGGAGACATATTGGGCCTCGACCCTTTTTCAGATCCAAAAGGTTCCAACCTGAAATGTTGCCAATTCATGTTCACCAGAGATGTTGTCGCTGAGTTACACCAGCACATTGTGTCTTTTTTTTTGCAAAGAAGCAACCTCAGTTCCTTGTGTCTACACTGAGATTAGGTCTGATATGGATCCAATGGCCAGGGTCAACACTTGCACAGCACCATGAGGCAAAGGCACGATGGAGAAAGGTTTTTGTGGGCTCTCAATACTGACATGGATGCTCCACAGCCCCTCTTGATTGAAGGAGCCAAAGATTATTATGAGGTTAAAATGGTGCTTGGTGCTACCAGGATGACCCTGGTAATTACACCAAGAAGACAGCTCTGTCAATTTGCATTCTGCATGTGGCCTTATCAACTTCTTTGTTGAACAGCAGTGATGATGATGCTGAATTGGATAATTTTCTGCAATTAGGTCAAAATTTGTACAATTGGGTCAAAGGTCCTTAGATCAGAGTTATGGTTGAAGAGTTTTTTAAACCATCAGGGTGCTGATTACCTCTCTCACCTTGAGAAAGTCACCTCTCCTCTTGACTCTCAGAGACGGGTACAAGTTTAGATGATTGGGCCATAGGCGGTCTTGACAATGCTGGGGAAACTGCATGTTATTATCAGCAGCTTGTTGCAGCTCTGGTGCTCTTTCCATCTGGTTTTCATTTGGACCTATGCCTTTAGATGCCTGTTGATCTGCTTCTTTCTCTTGAGACACGATGGATCTTCCAGACGCAAATTCCTTGCATTTGAATTTAATTATCACCTTGATCTCATGGCCATTCTCGTGAAACCTGTCCTGGTGATTTATGATAGAGAAGCGATGCGGTTCTTCATGTGTGCTAATTATGGGAGACTTCAGGGCATATGAAGCATCATGCAAATTCTGTGGCTTCTTTGGCTTGTGAAATGGTCTGAGAAACTTTGTCTGGAAAGACCTTACTTAGCAAAACACCCCTGACTTTGAATCATTATTTTCTTGCAGCAGCCATTGTTGTTTTGGGCAAGGCTGCCAGATGGTGGATGAGGTGGTGGCCAAACCCAGTCATTACTAACCATCATGGCACTGGTGACAAACAGATCTCCTTAAGATCTCATACTCAATAAGATAGCAGATGCCAGTGGCTGGTAGGGGCTATTGCTATGAGGTCTTGTGTTTGTCTCTGTGAGTCACGTCTAGACCTTGCTCTTCACATTTTGCCAGGAGGAGGAATACATTGTATTTGGCTTTCTCTTCTCCCTTCATGCCAACTACGTCTTGTGTTATGTTAGTGGTTTCCAAATCTGGCATTGGAGTTGCCCAGGTGAATCCCCCATGCATTGTTTCCATGGATCGGTGTGAGTGCACTGGTGAAGCTGGTGAGATGGCTTCCTGTCAAAGCGAGCCACAGGGTCATGACATTCACTCATCCCATAGGCAGAGTGGTTGAGATGTTGGATTGGGTCATTTTTGATGGCAAAGCTCACTCCTATGAAAACCCCATTCCTCTTCCAGTTTGTAAACTCCACACGGACAGCACCCGAGGTCAGGATCGAACCAGGGTCTCTGCCGCTGTGAGGCAGCATCTCTACCCACCTATGTCACAAGCTAAAACTCACACACCTACATCTCCAACAGTGAACTGTGGTACACAGTGGAATGAAACAGATAATATTATTCACGTTTAAGTAATTCTTTACATAATATCCTGCTGAAATTTTGAAGACGGAAATCTTCATATTATGGTTCGAAAATGTGATAATAATCACGTCAAAGAGTCATACAGTGTGGAAACAGGCCCTTCGGCCCAACTTAACCACTTCGACCAACATGTCCCATTTACACTTGTCCCACTTGTCAGTAGGCCCGTACACCTGTAAATCTGTCTTATCCATGTACCTGTCTAATTGCTTCTTAAATGTTGTGATAGTTCTTGTCTCATTTACTTCCTCAGGCAGCTCGTTCCACACACCCACTTGTGTGATACAGTTATCCTTCCGATTCATATAAAATCATTCCCCCTTCACCTTAAACCTATGTCCTCTGGTTCTCGATTCCCCTACTTTGGGCAAGAGACTCTGTGCATCTGCCTGATTGATCTATTATGCACCTCTATAAGATCATCCTTCATCCTCCTATGCTCCAGGGAATAGTCCCAGCCCGTTCAACCTCTCCCTATAGCTTAGACCCTCGAGTCCTGGCAACATCCTCGTAAATCTTCTTTCCAACTTGACAGACGTGATTTAACAAAGTTAATAAAGATCAGAGGGAAAGCAATCCATTTACAGTTGATCAAGTATCAAATGGCCATGTCTTAAATTACAACAGATAATCATCAACTTTCTGAATCAAGCAAACACAAACAAGAGACTGTAATAGTCACTGGGAATATTTCTAGTGGTCATGCAGCA